>NC_136861.1:29067217-29669717 GCF_951799975.1 Gobius niger | reverse complement strand
TGGATTTGCTCTCTCTTGCACACTTTTAAACGTCATCCTATGAAGTAATCCATACATTTTAGAGTTTTAGAGTTTAGAGTCCAGACACCTTCACAAAACTTGCTCTGATTCTGTATCGCCGTCATTCCACACCCGATCTACATGCACGTATCGACTCTACCCTGCAGACCTTTCTGTTTTCACCGCACACACACCCGCATTTGTTGTGGGTGGCGCCCCCACGGAGGAGCACGCTCTACAGATCGTCATTAAAACTTTTGTAGGCCGCGATGAAAACAAATGTGTACAAATACTGCCTTCTGGTGGGACTTATGGAATCATTCAGAGGTACCAATCTGTTATAGAATAGAAAAGTTTTGTTGTAAAATACTAAACCCGTATGATCAATAGTGAGGACTGTCCACTGTCAGAGGCCACCAGTCTGTTCACGTCACATCAGACACGGGTTAGCTCGCTTTGGCCACAGCCAGAGGTCGACAAAGCGGATGAAACTTTCTTCTCTGCAGCCTGTTTAATCATGGCTATCAGCGATTTAAGTAAGTGCTTTATTTGTCGTTGTCCTATTGTACAACGACATTGTCCTCATTGTGGGCCAACCTGACCAGCATGTTTTTGGAGGTAGGGGAAACCGGAGTACTGCCTTCAGTCTCCTCCGATCCTCTGAAATGGTGCACCTGGGTTCCTGGGTTTGTCCCTGTTTCAGGGCGTGGTGTCCTGCACGAGTCAGCACCTCCTCCTTTCTCTTCCTCCTGCGCAGCTCCCTCCGCTCCAAAACAGACTTTCACCATCTTCTGGGAAGAGCGTAGCAGACGAGTATAATCCAACTTGTTCTCAAGTGAATGAACATTTGTCAGAACAGTAATAGGGATAGAAGGTTTGTGTGGCTTAGCTGCGAGTCTTCCCCGGATACCTCCTTGTTTGTCCTCGTTCGGTGCCTCTTTAGTGTTTCAAAAGAAGAAATGTGTAGGTCTTCTTCAGCTCATACGCTAGCTGTTTGTTTACTTTTGAAAAAGCTGGGTCCTTCATACTCTGCCATAAAAATCCACTGACTTCACAAAAACACAGTAAAGATGTACAAAAGTATCCAGTAAAACAATGTGGAGCACAGGAAAAACAAATGCAGTTTGCAGAAAAGAAAAGAAAAAAAAAAACGTTGCAGGGGCCGGTTTGCACCCTCCTTCCTATAACTACATTTTATTACAGCTGTAAGTAGGACATTTTCCAGATGCATACATTATTTTAAGTTATGACAAAAATACCAAAGCTCTGGTGTGCAAAATCTGTTCTAAAGCCTGGATAGTGCATGTTACTGAACCTTACAATTGCAAAGACTTGTTTAGCCCTTGAAAGGAAAAGCCAAGAACTATGCCCAATTTAGCCTCCTTGCCACATGACTACCTGAACCACCTAAACTTCTTACAAGATTTAACACGACTTCAACCTAAATCACATCACGCAGGCTTACTGAGAATGTACACGTCATAAAATATGAGCTCTCCTTCTTCGAAATCGAGCTATATTTCTGCATTCTCCCATCGCCTCACCTCTCCTCTCCCTCTTAATCCCATTTATCACACCGGTGCTGGTGGGTAAACACTCAAATCCATCAGTCATACACCTTGGGCTGCGAGATGAGACTCCCTTCCCTTATCGAGTATTTTTAAATGCTCGCATAGATGGCTCGGCAACACGAATCCATCACCTGCAATCAGACCTTGAAATCACCAGTTTATCGCTCTAGTTGGTTCAGATTTTGGGTGGTATGCACTAATGCCTGGGTATGTTGTTAATGGCAAAAATGTGTCCAAAATGGATAAGAAGTAAAAAGTAGGTTACCGCGGCAGCTTTTGCCTGTCAGTCATGTTTTATTGCTTGACATGATGTACCTTTATAATCCTTTATAATTGTTTTTTGTGGAACAGGCAGAGTAGTAAAACAACATACTACCGTGATCAGTGGGTGCAGCATTTTGTGCCGGATGATCACAATTACCAACTTAGAATAGATAATGCTTATTTACTTTAATGCATCCTGGAAAATCTCACTAATATTTCAGGATCTCTTTTGCAGCCGAGTCCAGCCCAGAGGCACCCATTGTATATATTTTTTGTGATTGAACAGACAACTAGGGCTGGAACCATCCACTTTTGTCACGATCTGATACGTATCACGATACTCAGGGGCCGATCCGATATGTATTGTAATAATAAGTAATATGTTTACCTTAATATGTGTAAACAGTCACAAGTCCAAAGTTTATAAACCAAATGCCATTTGACATTTACTGGTGTTGAGATTGAAAAGTGCATTAACACAAAATGTAACAAAGTGCTGTGTAACTTACTGGAAAACAAAGGACTGTGTGATGAAAATGACTCCAAACATAAGTATTGAAAGTATTGCAATCTCGATAAAGTATCAATTCTTGGTATTGCAGCACAAAGTATTGCGATCCAAGTCCGACCTGATATTTTGTCCTAGCCTTAGCGACAACAGCATTTGGCAAACAAAGAAAATGACGATCTCCGAGTCGTCCTTTTAACCCTGTAGTTTAGATCTCTACAAATATTTTCCGAAATCCATGATTTTTGTGCTAGGTAGCAGAACTTAAAGGGACTATACAGAGTTTAAAAATGTCAAAATTATGTATTTTCCTCCCCTACATGTTCCAACAATGTCAATGTCAAACTTTGGGTCCGAAGTGCCGTCACGCACAAGCTTAATATAGAAGGTGCAGCTACATGTATGACCTGAGGTGGCAGTAGTGAGCATAAAATGGCTAACTTGCATCTAGCCCCTTTAATATTTAATTTTCCTTTCAAATAGTCATTACTTTAATCTTGATTTATTAATATTTCTTTCTTTACAAAATTGAAAATCAAATAACAAGCGTTTTGAAAACGTACATTGTTTCGATTTGGGTTGAATCATAAATTCTGTAATTGCAATTATTCTTACAAACTTTGTAATTGCGAGTAGATTTGATGCTGATGCTGATTCCAGTTGAAATGAGCTCAGATTAAACAATAGTGAAAAGCTGTGGTAGGAGCTCAAACCCAGTGACTGCCTTCTGAAACATTTGCTTTGTTTTTTTCACAGGCATGATGGGAAAAATACTAGCGTTGTCATTCTAGGAACTTGTCTCTTTTTCTACACAACACTCGAAAGCGCGTCTATCCTTCCAAAACCCCATAGGGGGTGAGAAATGTGAAACTTGAGCTGTGAAGTCGACGCATGGCGAATTTTCTTGTCAGCGAGGCTTTTAACTTTGTCCTGGGGGCAGCTGAGGACGTGAAATGCGAAGTTGCGAGCGATTGCCGTTTCTAATTGAAGAGCACTTCTTCAGTTAAGGAGAGGATTAGGACTCCAAATGACTATTTAAATTTTCTCATTAAATTTGTTCGAACGCTCTCCACCCTTCGACGCCCAAAGAGGTCATCACGCCTCCATCCCGAATCACGTACTAAACTTATTAGAAACAAGTGGAAGAAAGTTTAAAGCCATTAAGTGAAGCTAAAAGTGTCACATAAAGGAAAATAAAGAAACAAGGAACACAACTGCAAATGTACTGAAAGTGAAGTTAAGGCTAAACAATAAAGGTTAACTTTCATTTGTGTTTATCTACCTGAAAACCTTTTCTAATTTGGGCCGTTAAAACAGAATGATCCTGAAAAATATATACAGTACAATAAAGTTAAACTAGAGGAATACAAATAAAGTTTCAGTTAAGTTAAAGCCGAACTGTGTAACATTTCATCAAATACCATAAAATACAAGCATTAATTTTGTTATGCATGTTGTATTGATGAAAACATATCTATAATCAAGTGTGTGACCTGACTTGTAGCTTTGCAGGGTGTGGCACATCACCAGCTCGTCTCTATGGAGATGTTGCAGTTATCAGGTGACCAAACATGTCCAAATGTGCTATTGCAAGTGTCCAAATACTTTATGTGTCCAGTTTTACAACCATAGAAATTAAAAAAGGAGAAGCAGCAACCGATCCTAAGGTATGCGGACAATTAGCAAGCCAACTACTTCGGCAGTCCATTAGGTTGTTCAGTGTATTTTTCCTACAGCCGCTAGCGTTTAGCCGTCAAACATCGCAAATGAAGAAAGATACAGATGTTTTCAGCTGCCGTCAACCCATTGACCAGATTTAGGTGAGGTCAAAGCCTCGGGAGAAATATGATGAATTTATGAAGGCACTGTCCTTTTAGGACCATGCCATACATCAATATAGCACCTGGCTTCACCATTCATTTGAATAGTGATAGAACACGTAGTGAAGATTAAATTGTCATACTTCCTGGATGAATGAGAGCCTTCACAAACATGGGGATAGAACGCTCTATTCAAAACGGTCCATTTCACCTGGAATGTTCCGTCATGTGCTTTTAAAGCTGCATTATGCAACTTTTTATGTCGAAGAAAAAAGGTTGATATTTGTGTGCATTTGACCTGGTAGTGACCCAGCAGCTGTATGGGTGGTCAGCATGGCGCCTTTACTTTCTATCACATTGGTTTCTAGGCCGCGTCAGGATCAACTGTTTGGAAGGTTTTCACTGTTGATGGATCCTGCTCTCCAGAAAACCTATGCACAAATATCAACTTTTTTTTCCACATAAAAAGTTGCATAATTCTCCTTTAAATACAAAGTTCTCATGGCAATTTTTCTGAAAAATATTGCATTCTTAGATGTGAAATGAATACAGCTCACAATGCGCTATGTTCAAAAGCATAAGCATTTGTGAGAAGATCGATATATAAAGGAGGTCTACGCGAAAGTGCTAAAGCAAGATTTCTTTCCTCGATGTTAAGTTGTTTCCTCGATGTTAAGGAAACAAGGATTACCCACATCCAAATGCATTGGCTCTGCTCCCGGGCTTATGGGAGGGGCATTTTAGGCTTTCTGTCGGCAAATTCCTGCCAGGGTCAATTTGTGCCTCTGGAGTCAAACAGGGACAGGAGAGAAGGGGGGGAAACAAAACACATATTTGACATGCAATCAGGTTGTTTGCACAGAGGACAGCGTGATTCAGCGTGTGGACACGACACTCGACACCTAGATAATAGAAAGTTTAGCGGGCGACTGCTCTCGAGTCAATAGTTATGTTGAAAGAGGGGAAGGCGGCATGCTATGTGTGAGATTGAGTGGGTTGCAACGTTGTTTGGTCTGAATTAGCACTTTTTGTATACAGTACAGGAGAGTTTATGTATTACCATTACCATGCACTGACTGTCGAGCTTTTATTATGTTACATTGTTGGAATCTCATAGAAAAGGTCCTCTATCGCACAAAATTAACTGCTCCTTTCTGTTTAATAACCGTCGGGACACTTTTCCCAAACAGGCCCTGATCTTGTCTGTCATTTTTATGTTTATTTACTTTTATAACTTTTGAGATGTGTTGTGCACTGCTGCCGGTTACTAATGAACAAAAGGAGGAAGTGTGCGCCCTGCTGGTCGATTGTGTGACTGCATTTTGTAATATCCTGAAACATGACATATTAGATACATTATTTTAAGTTATTCTACAAAAAGCATCAAGGCTAAAGGGTGTAAAGTAGCTGTCAAAGACTGAATAAAAGCATGATATTGAGTTTCCTTCTCTGCTACGAGAGGTGTTTTTAGCCACGTTAAGTCTTTGGGAGTTCGTTGAGATGCGTGTTGTTGCAAGCCGAAGTCGTAATATCTGCTTTGGATTAGGGAAGCTGGAGTCACTAAAGTGCTGCTTTGTCTGGTAGCCAGCTGTGTATGTTTTAAGTCCACATTTCCTTAATATTCTCTTTTCAATTTCCACTGAGTATACGCCCCAAGAGCAAGCAGGCTCTTGTAGGTTTTGGACTGCCTTCACAGCAATTCTCTGGAAAGACCACAGTTAAATAATGAATAAGGCTCAGATAGAATAGGGGGGAATACGTAGTTTGGCAATCAATTTCCGAATGTTTTTAGACACTTTAGACATTTGGCAGGGAACCTTATATTTACTTTCCTCTGCATTTGACCCATCCTTCGACGCCGCTAAGGAGCAATGGCCGTCCGGCGACTTATCACAAAGAAACACCCATTTCTAAACACATTATATAAATTAAAGTTTGTAACGTAATTTTTATCCTTTGAATTTTTTAAAACCCGGTGTCACAAAATTGAAGAAAACACTGTATCTTGTGTTTGTTTGGGTTTTTGGCTTTGTGAAGTTGAATGAAAAACCAAACAACACCAACAATCGCACGCCAGAGTCGTCCTGGGGCACAAATGGGTTAAGTGTCTTGCCCAATGGAATGGTAAGAATGCATGGGTTTCTGGTTTCGAACCGTTAACCTTTGCCATGACCTGTAGATTTTCGTTTCATCTACCTCGAATCACAAATTGACCTTTTACATGATATCTGCATGTCACGTACTGCACTCTGCACATCTGCATTTTTTCGACTTAGAAAAAATGTTGAAATGATTGGAATGATGAGAAGAAACTGCTAAATGTCAGTGACCTCTCCACTTTACTAATGTCCAGGACTGTTCCTTCTCAAATTAATGTCCTTTCTTTCAGATTCTGGATGTAGCTCTGAAGAGGGTAATGTTATGACAAATGTATTTTGTACTTTATATTGACGTTAGCTGAGGTATTTTCAGGGCAGCTGATGAATTGGAAAGGTGATAAAACATTTGTTTTCTTGTAAATACTTTTCTGCTTGTGTGTCTGTCTACCCAAGGACTTCAGACGGAATTGAGCTCGGAGTTAAAATCCGGTGTGGAGCATTTTTTCCTCTTTTGAGAGTGATATCTGTGCATTGTCCTTGTCCATAAACAAACAAATCAGTGCCTAAATACATGAATAAATCAGTCAAGTATTATAATTCAACCATTCAATTCAATCAAGAGTGGCTGAAACAAGACAAGAATGATAGTTTGGGGGTGACTGTTTTAAATTAAATGTCATGGTCAATCTATTTGGTTATGAAAAGGCAACAATGCCATAGAGTAACCTTTAAAACCCATATACTGTAAATAAGAATGGACTAGTTATGGCCTCCTCCTTCCTGAAGCCCACAAACAAATTGGCGCAGGCTCCAAAGGTTCCATGCTCTTTTTTGCCTCTCTTTGAGTCATTATTTTACACTTGTCATTTGTCTCGCAACATTGTATTATTTATTTTTGCCCTTTTCTAGCTAGCTCCAAAAGCCCAGCTAACTTGCTAGCATAAACAAGCTTCAGTTAGCCGACGCTGAGCCCTATGGGGGAACACACCCTCACTTAGTCCATTCTTAATTTACAGTCTATGATTTAATAATAACAAGTACATTAAAAAGTACACAAAAGAGCAGATGGACTTCCTTAACTACTGGGCCACTTTTCAGAACTCACTTTTCCATCTGAACACTTGAATTTGTCACATCCCTTATGTTTGCTTTTGTGAGATGGCACTACAGCAGCTAATTCTTTTTGATGTAAAAATATTTCTATAAACCCTATTCGCACGGGATAAGAATAATCGTGAACCTAAGATAAACGTTAAAATGACTGACGTCCTCTAAGTTCCTTCTGTATGTCCACCCGAACCTGCCATGTCAAGTAATGTTGTAAAAATTCTGCAAACTCTGAGGTCAGCTGAGGTCCTATTATTGTTCACCTCATTCAGGAACTCGGGATGGACAGCGCCATCTTGTGTTCATGGCCAAACTGCAGGTCTAACTTGAGCTGACATTGGCTTTAATTTAAGATATTGATATAGCATTTCTGACATACTGATGTGTAAATAAATATATTGTATTATATATAGATTTTTTTTTTACAGATCCTCAGAGCCAAATCATTAATGCAGAGTCACAACAGAAAGCACACAAAAATATAGCCAAAAAAAATTACTACTTACCACTGGTTTTCTATAAAAATAAGGATATTGTGTTCTCTGGAGTGGAATATAAGTGCTGTCTTTGCGATTTGCTTATTGCGACCAAATAGCACCTCTGCGATTTGATTTTGATGAATGCCTCTCCGTGCCTAGATAACAATTCTACAACACAAAACTACAGCAAGCAAGTCTGCGACGTGGTGTCTGCCCGTGGTCTCTTGCCAGCTCCGATCCTCGTTTTTTAGCCAAATAACTGGCCGATCTGCAGAGCCTCTCAGCAGCTGCTCCTGCTTACATTTATCTCCCTCTCTCTTCCTTTCCCTTTTCACAGGCTGTTTGTCAACTTCCCCTCGTCCAAGCAGTACTTCAGCCAGTTCAAGCACGTCGAGGAGGCCGAGGAGCTGGAGAAAAGTGCCCAGCTGAGGAAGCACGCTCAGCGGGTCATGAACGCCCTCAACACCCTGGTGGAGAGCCTGGAGAACGCCGAGAAGGTGGCGTCCGTGCTCAAGTCGTTGGGGAAGGCACACGCTCTAAGACACAAGGTGGATCCAGTCTATTTCAAGGTGAGAAGTTCTAGCGTTTGTGTAGTGTTACATACTTGGCTTTGGACATTTTACATGTACATTTGATATTTTAAAACATAAAATAGAGTAGCGTATTGGGCTGCACCATACAACATCAAATTATAGTTATCACAGTATTGTACGATGCAATATCGATATTGCATCAGAGTTGCACAAGGCAGTGAGAGTTGGGACATGTTTTGCTAACATAGCCTAAATCAAAACATATGACAATTTAGAAATGTGCAAGAGCGCTGTTTAGTTCTGTGATGAAATGGTTCTAGTAAAAAAAATCACAATAATATTATTAGCGCAATATCAAAGCAATTATTTTCTCATGTTACGCAGCCCTGGTAGTGTAGTAAGGAAGAAGTGCTATGTGTTTCCATTTGTGTAACCAGAGCACATCCACTGTGAAAGCTCAGGTTTTTCACCTGTGAGGATGGATTCAGCCCAAATTAAGCTGGAGAAAGTTTTCTGCCATCCAGGATATGAAACCTAAAATGCAGTTAAAAGGTGCATCCATTGGCCTGGTGTCATCAGGAGACACAGAGATGCACAACTGTGTATCATCAGCGTAACTGTGAAAGTTGAGTCCATGTCTCCTGATGATATCGCCAAGAGGGAGCATATACAGGTTAAAAAGCACTGGCCCTAAAATTGAACCCTGGGGTACACCACATGTAATTTTATGGGCTCTGCAGGGCTCTGCCGCTGTGCATTTTTACCAGGTCAAATGTGTGGTCCACTGTATCAAAGATAGTGCTTAGATCCAGTAGAACCAACACTGTTCACTTTTGTGAATCATAGTTTAATCTAAAAATGTTTTTTTTTGTTGGCTACTGATCTAAAATTGCTGAAATCATTGAGATCTAGATGGCAGCAGGAACGACCCTGTTTGAACAGAGCAATTCATTATGTTAAAAAGCTTGTCTCTAAACAGAATGACTTAAAAAATGAGGTTAGAAAAACATCCAATCAAATTCATATTCATAAATTATATTATGTCATCAGTAACAAGAATGCAACATCAGAAAATATGCATTTAAATAATAGTACATTTTATGATGTCATGTGAACTCATTATGTATATTGTTTTAATGCACTAATAATGTAATCCGCATAAGCTGTCTGGAAATTGTTCCAAAGCCTGAGTCGGACATGTTTATTTACATCCTGCCCTTGTTCTTGTGCGATCCAGATTCTGAGCGGGGTGATCCTGGAAGTCCTGGGAGAGGCGTTCCCGCAGGTGGTGACCCCGGAAGTGGGTGCAGCATGGACCAAGCTGCTGGCCACGGTCTACTGTGGCATCTCCGCTGTGTACGAGGAAGTGGGCTGGACCAAACTATCCACATCGAGCGGGTGACCTCCCTGCTGGGATTGTGTAACTCACAGAGACATTTGAATGGCCTCATACTGAAGGGATCGACTTCACTTTGATCTTTTACGAGACGCAATGTATCTGACAAAATGAATTCATAGTTTTCAGTGACATCACTTGAGGGGCAGTAACCATAGCAATGGACTATACTTGTACCACATAGCAGTTATGTCTTTTAGGCAAACCACTATACCATATATCGAGTGGAGTTTGGGATCGAATGTATGAAATTAATGTTGGAAATCTGTCATTTTAGGGGGAACCAGCAAACATTGTCCAACATTTGTTAGAAAATAATATAAAAATACATTTTTTTTAAAGTACAGAAAAGCAGTGGAACATCTTCATAGCCTCCAGGTCAGTAGTGGTAAATATATCAACAAAATGTAGTGTCCAAATGCATTTATGTGAGCCATAACTTCAGAATTTAACATTTTAAGATCTCCATTGGTTTATCATACTGATATGTACCCCTTTCCCCAGAATACTTAGCGGTGTTGATGACACAAACCCGAGCTTTGTTTTTCAACAATTAGTGTGACTAACGTTCGTATAGTTAACTAATGCTACTTTGTGTATTTAATGCTGCTTTCCTGGCAATTGGTAACTGGTATACTGTAATTCCTACTTGAAAGTTACGAGATTCGGCATCAGAGCGTTCGAGCCAAATGAACTCTTATGTAAATGGCATGACTAATGGTTTAACTATTGGCAAATGAAATGCCAACATCGTACAATCATCCATCCATCCATCCAATTTCTCCCACTCCCCCCCCCAACCTTCCGGGTCGCGGAGGCAGCAGTCTCAGCAGAGATGTCCAGACTTCTCGATCCACGCGCACCTCCTCCAGCTGCTCTGGGGGGACCCTGAGGCGACACCAGGCCAGCTCGGAGACAAAGACCCACCAGCGTGTCCTGGGTCTTCCACGAGGCCTCTTCCCACTAGGACATGACTGGAACACCTCCCGACCAGATGCCCGAGCCACCTCAGCTGCTCCTTTTGACGTGAAGGAGCAGCGACTACTCCGAGCTCCTCCCAGGTATCTGAGCTCGTCACCCTATCTCTAAGGGTGCGCTCAGCCACCCTGCGAAGGAAACTCATTTCGGCCGCCTGTGTCATGTGTCAGCGATCTCGTCCTTTCAGTCATTACCCTGATCATAGGAGAGGGTAGGAACGTAGATCGATCGGTAAATCGAGAACTCAGCTCCCTCTTCACCACAACAGTCCGATACAGCGACCGCATCACTGCCAACGCCGCACTGATCCGTCTATCGATCTCACGCTCCATCCGTCCCTCACTCGTGAACAAGACCCCGAGATACTTGAACTCCTCCTCTTGAGGCAAGGACTCTCCACCGACCTGAAGAGGGGAAACCACCACGAACCCTCAAGCACCCGATGGATGAGTTGGTCCAGTGTGCTGCGACCGGGACGAAAACCGCATTGTTCCTTTCTCCTGAATCCAAGGTTTGACTATGGAATAGAAACATACAAGATCATTGAAAACATGCTAAACAAGGTTTTATTGAAGGCTGTGACCCATGACAAAGGTTCATACTGATGCAGTGGTTCAGTTTTATCATTCAGCTCCACTTCTTTGTGTGGGCCGCTATTGTTGTTGTCAATTCATACCTGAAGTCGGACCACGCTGATCTCTCTCGTAATAAATTGACCAGTTGCCTGAAACGCAGCATAATGTTGGTCATGCGTTGCTTACATGCGTGAACAGTGCTTCACACAGCGGTGAGCTGCCCTCCAATGATTTCACCAGAAAACTATGAATAAATTATAGTTTTATGTAACATTAGATGAAGCTGGATGATTATTATGCATATACAATAATCTAATGTAACAATAATATGAGTAGGTACCATAGCCTAGCAGCACGTACATACTGTTAAAACTGCCACCGTCTACCATAGTTTGGGACCAATCTATTTAGAAGAAGGGACAAAGTTGTGGGAAAGAGTGGGGGGAATAAATAGGACGTGGATGTGCCTTCTATTGAATGTGTATATCTAGAAACTGCCATGTATATACCATTCTTAAAACCTTATTGTGACGTTTTCCTATTAGAGATGTTTATCCCACACATTTATATTGAACAATAGTGACGATTGTACATTTTTACATTATCCTTTGTATATGTATTAAACACCGTATATAAAAGCAGCCAGAATCCAGTGTGCTTTTTATCTCAATGTGCTAATAGGCCTTTTTCTTACTTTAACGTGCCCTACTGATCCCCTATTCTCCACTTGAGTCAGCAGTGCTAATTATAAAAGTGGCTTGGAGGTGTCTATTTTTACCTCCATTTATCCCACTATGGCTTTTCTTTTCTTAATATATGGCAGGATGGGCGCAGCGAGCCCAGGGGGATGTCATTACAGAGCCTGGTATTTTTAGAAACAGCCTAGTAATATCTTCTACAATGATCCTATTGGGTCCTATTTTCGGTCGGAGCGCAACATAATGGCGAGCTTATTGAAATTCTTGCAAAGAATGGCCTATCGTTTCGCCAATAAGAGAGTATTAATGATTAAATACAATCGAGGATAATAGCCTGGGTGAATGAATTCGAAATCACTGCTGTGTGTGCTAAGTGCCACTCATATTCAGTTTGAATAGGATTTCCTCCATCGTACAGCACTCGTCGAGCCGCAGGGATGATAGTCACGGTGTGAACGGCGGCTGCAGTGATGTGATTGTGGCAGGGCTTTATGGTGATGATTTTTCTGGATTTGTGTTTTGAAATTAGCCTCAACACTGCAGCTGAATACTGGGAATTATTATTATTATTTTTTTTTTGAATGGTCTGGTTTGTAATACATCAGGTTAGTAATGTGATATTGAAAAATCCATCTGAAAAGAAGGAAATCTAAATCTTGTTAAAGGTGCATTATGGAACTTTTTATGCCCCAAAAAAGTTGATATTTGTGTGTGTTTGACCTTGTAGTGATCCAGCGGCTGTATGAATGGCCAGCATGGTGCCTTTGCTTTCCATTATAGTGGGCTCTACAACGCTCCAGGATCAATTGTTTTGAAGGTTTTCTGGTGAGAGGCTCCGTCAGCAGTGAAAACCTTCCAAACAACTGATCCTAGATCATCCTACAGACCACTGCGATGGAGAGTAAAGGTGCCATGCTGACCTCTCATACAGCAGCTGGGTCACTACAAGGTCAAACAAGCACAAATATCAACTTTTTTTTTCTCATAAAAACTTGCATAATGCACCTTTAAGTACAACACTGGGGAAGTCTGGTCCCCGTAGATGCTTCTTTAAGTGAGAAAATAGCTCTTGAAATTATCCTTATAAATCTTTGAAGAAACGATGCTATTGCTGTACTTCAACACCTTTTGGTGGAGACTTTGCAATTTATGTGTTTCAAATTGAAACACAGTTAAGAGAGCAAACTCGCCCTAAATCTGAAATGTAATTTGAATTGCTTTGGCTGCTTTTGAGGACACAAGCACAACTACTGGAGGCTGCACATTATTTAGGACTCTACTGAAGACAAGTCTGGGGATTGTGAAGGTACGAGAGAGTCCCTTTAGATTTATTTCCAAACTGGTCTGAGCCACAACCTGGAAAATGACTTCCCTTTTGTAGATGTTATGGCTAACAAATAATGCTAAGAAGCAAAGTAGTTCTTAAAGCCTTTATTAACCCATAAGGACAGCATGGCGTATGGAGAAGTCTGCAAGTGCTGACATGACAGCACAGAGGCTGGTTTTAATACCCTAAAACAAAGCATAACAAAGCTTTATCAAAAGGACGCTAAATAAACATCTTGCATCAGATGACTGCTACAACTTTACGACTTCAACTCAGGTCAATAAGCAGGTCACATACATCTCATAACATTGTAATACCAGAGAACTACTATGTCATTTTAAAGGAACAGGCCACCGTTTTTACATACTGAGATATGTTCTTACCTGAGCTTAGACGAGTTGATACGTACCTGTCTGGTCTTTGTGCGTGCCCGTGAAAGAGCGCGGTACTTCTCCCCCGTTTGGAGCTATAGGAATATGCTGGGAGAGGCCAAATGCTCACAACATCTTTGATTGTTTTGCATGACTGAGGGCACGCATAAAGACCAGACAGATACGCATCAACTCGTCTAAGCTCAGGTAAGAACATATCTCAGTATGGGAAAACGGTGGCCTGTTCCTTTAAGCTAAACAACATATTATAGTATTTCATAAATGCATGCATAAAAATACACATTTCCACACTATGTTGTCCTTGAAAATATTTGTCTCAACTTTTCTTTGCTGTTATAAATCTTGGTGATATTTTGCAGACTTTTATCAGACTCCCTGTTTAAGACAGTAAGCTTCCTAAATAACTGCAACCTTTTCACATTTACCAATCATGACAATTCAAAGTGTCTAAAGTGTCTTTACATTTGGTAATGCCTCCATGGAGTCACATTGCGTCCAGAAGTTTCGTTTTTAGTTTAGACCAGTCTTCTCTCAAAATGCTAATGCTTTTGGGACACGTTCAAAATGCACACCGCAGACCGAATCTCCACGAATCGTAAATCTGTTTCGCAATACTTGTCAGAAAAATTAGACACTTCCCCCAGAATCCGTGCAGCTTTACCTACGCGGCAGCGGGTGAGATGGCTGTTTTCAGAATAGAAAACCCACAGCCTGCTCTGTTTACCTCCCCATGCTGCCAGTGAGTGTTAACCCCCCTCCTTGATCCAGGCTAATCCCTCTCGGCTAATCCCCCCCGTCGTGAGTGGCAGCCAAGTGGAGAGACGGGAATAGTCGCACTGTTGCACCTCGCCATTCAAGCGTTTTCCATGGAAGAACAGGTCTCCGGGCGATAAGCAGCTCTCTCTCTTCCCCCTCGGCTCCAACCATGTGCACCACGATGATGGTTCTAACCAGCATCGGCCTCATCGTGAGACAGCTCTTCTTCTCCAACAAGATCCGGCCGTGAGTAAACTTGGTCATCACGCAATGGTCTTATGTGATTTGTGGATTATGCACCTGTATGCATTTCAGCGGTTCTCAACTGGTGTGTCGGGAAGGGGCTGATGAATCTGTCGGGTCTTGACAGACAACAGAACACTTTACTTTTGGGATAAATGTCCTTTGGAGGGTTACGGAATCAAGGTGGCCTTTACACCAGTTGAGAACCACAAACAGCAGCTGATTTTATGCAGCAAAGTCAAATCCGATGTAATGTTCCGTCACTCCTCAAACCAATTCACACTGCTTGACCTCTATGACTGTCAGAAACGAACAGTCACTCTACCAAGATGAAGACTATGACTGGACGTGATGGGAACTGAATCACGTACTGCATTGATTGACGAAACAAACGTTGGCACCTGGGTTTAACTGTTATGATCTGGAGTTGCTGCAGTTGGTCAGGTCTTGGTTTAGCAAAACTATGTTCCCAAAGATTGAGATCAGCCGTTTACCATCTCGAATGACCAGGTTACTCCGTCAATGGATTTCTTCTTCCCTGATGCCGTGGGCTTATTCCAGAGTGGAATTAAGAGTGGTTCAGGCATGGGTCATTTTCACTCATGGATTAACCACCAGAATCCAGATCTTATCCCCATTGAGAATCTTTAGGTTGTGCTGGAGAAGGCTTCGCGAGGTGGTCACACTCTCCCACACTCTTCCTTGTGCTCATGCAGTCTAAAAGGCAATCAGCAAAACGGCTCTACCGCGAGTTCCATATTCACCCCTGGTTACGACAGAATATTCTCCCCACATTTTGGCCACGCACCGGGTCAAACGAGTGCATCATCGATTTACAATCCGTGTGTAATTGTTTGGAGGTTTGCCCTGAGCAACCATGTGAAGTTTAAGTGGCTCGATACGTGGCAACCGAGCATTTCGCTTTCGTGAATAGAGGCGCTGATGGAGGGTGAGTGCCACAACCCTCCGCTCTATAGCGACTAATTGACTTAAAGTGCTATCTGCCGAGCCCCTGGCCCTCCCGGTGCACTCACGCTGCACATGCAAACAATGCCATGTGGCTCTGGCACTGTTACACGCAGTAATAACTGAAACCACAGCCGTGACAATCGCCGCAGAGCTCCCTTCCACGTGCCGCTTAGTGCAGCGCGTGTTAGGCTGCACATTATGAAGGACAGAATAAGTTCAAACGTAAATTATGAGTTATTCGTTTGTTCTTTCACTCACTATTAGGAAACCCTATTAGGAAAACCATAACTAACACTTAGATTTTGCGATAGATACAGACAGCATCTCGTCATAGAAGGGGGCGTGGCCTCGCAGAGGGGGAAAATAGAATCTTTTGGGAAACACAATTTTCCACTCTTTTTAGCCATTTTCTGGTGGAATATGAACTTATCACATAAAAATAAAGTCAAGTGTATATCGGGCCCATGTGGATATTTTCACACAGGAGATTGTTCTGTGCTCGAGTCCTGACAAGAACCAGGAAATACGACCATATTAGTCCAGTGCTCCGGTCTCTGCACTGGCTTCCTGTCACTCAGAGAATAGACTTTAAACCAGCTCTGCTTGTGTACAAGTCTTTTCATGGTTTAGCTCCAAAGTACATCTCTGACATGTTACAGACGTATGAACCATCTCGGGCCCTGAGAACTTCAGGGAGGGGTGTCCTGGTGGTTCCCAGAGTCAATAATAAACACGGTGAGGCTGCGTTTCAGTTTCATGCAGCTAAAATCTGGAACAGTCTTCACGAGGATGTGAGACAGGCCTCAACTCTGACAATGTTCAAATCCAGGCTGAAAACATTTCTTTTTACCGATGCATATGACTGAAAGTATTTTATCTGCACTCTCGCCTTTAACTGTAATTGATTAATTTTATGTTGATGTTTTTTATTGATTCTATTTGTTTTCTTGTATTTATGCAACTGTGAAGCACTTTGAATTGCCTTGTGTATGAATTGTGCTCTACAAATAAACTTGCCTTGCCTTGCCTTGCCTTGCCTGTAGAAGTGAAAAAACGGCAGTTGTAGCTAGCGCTAGCTAACCGTTAGCATTAGCCCGATGCTAACATGTAGCATCATGTTACCATTCTCCGTTTTTTTAATGTATTTATGGGCTATTGAACCACTTTGCTTCTCCCCATGTCTTTGTATCTTTATTTAGTATAAAACTGTAGAGTTCGGGAATGTGAAGTCATATCGCTAAGCATTATGGGAATAGCAGCAATTGTAAACTAATGGAGATTTTAATGTTAAAATACTGGAGTTATTGTTCACATTAAAACACTTGAACACCACAGTGAGTTGGATGTGTCCACCAACAGTAACTCAGCAGCTAACGGAGTTGTTCCACGGCTATTTTCTCCACTTTTTATACCGATATTAGCTAATGTTAGTCAATGGAAATGCATGCTAACAGCTGCAAAGATTGCAGATCTCTATGGTAACTGTGGAATTTCCCGAACTCTATATTCATTATTCAGCATTTGTTAAAGCAGTTTTTGAATAATTAGAGAAAGTTTTCCCCCTTAACTGTTTTCAAACATGACCATATATGGGCGATTCCAGAGATGCCGTATACAACATTGACGATATCTTCTTCAAACCTCTGCTGCGATGGAAAACTGCTGGACGATCCAGACGAGCTCACACTAACATTCTCCGCTTGACGTCGTCCTTCACAGGCAGAAGGAGAGCGCGGAGAATGACGTGCCTGATGCTAGGTCAAAGGGTGACGCTGGTGAAAACACATGACGGCTACGCCAGGTCGGTAAACAAACACTGTGTTTAGTTAATGATCTCAGAATTAGACATATGTTTATATTAGTTAGTGTTTATATTAGTTTTGTGTTTTAATTTGATAATTAATGTCACATGTTAAATGTTAAATGTTAAAGCAATACTAATGAAAATCCAGAGTAAATGTAATATTTCTTTGTGATCAGATGTTTATAAAGATCCTATTAGTCGGTTCTACAGCAGGTAAAAATCAGCGAAATCCCATTATAGTGAATAGGGCTAAAGTTCTGTTGGACCCTGAAGTAGAGTTATGACATCATCGCTTAACATCATTGTTTGAAATTAGGTGGTGGGCAAGTGTAAGAGTTCCATGGTGGTATCTATGGTAACTGTCAAAATGCTGTTTTTTTAAAAATTGTTTTTTTGGCTTATATTTCTGTTATTACTGGACTTATCCACATGAGACAGTAACGGTCAATAAAACTATGCTTATTATTTTACCATGATGGTGTCCAAAAGTGGTGACAATATTCCAAAACATTTGCATGATGTTGGTCAGTCGACAGTACTTTCAGCCATATTATCCGATTAATATGAATCAAATCACTTCCAAGTATTGAGCAATTTCAACATTTGTCAGTTTTCTTTTTGCCGATTTCAATCAAAAACTTTCTCTTTCTTTTTAGAATCCAAACATCCAAATGTTGCAATTTCGATTTGATTGATTTGTCAGCATTGAGCACTGAGTATAACTATGTGATATGATGTCTGGTTAAAGGAACATGCCACCGTTTTTGAGATTATGTTCTTGCCTGAGCTTAGACGAGTTGATGCGTAGCTGTCTGGTCTTTGAGCCTTTACACAATCCAAGTCTAGTCACACAAAATTAAACATGTCGATTTTCTAGCGGATCAGAAGAGGTACTATATTGTAAGGCGTGATAACACCATAGGAGCATTCAATGTCCGCGCAGTAAAGTCGAAGTGCTCCTAAGGTGATATTAAGCCTTACAATAGTACCCCTTTTTTTGATTTTGTGTGACTATACTTGGATCGTGTAACTACTCACTATTTAAAAAGGGGAAACGTGGAAGAGCTTGCTCACCCCTTTTAACTTCACCCTTGTTCGGGTCCATGAGAAGAGGAGGAGAGGCTAAATCCTAACAACATGTTTGGTGTTTTTACGTGACTGAGCACACACACAAAGACCAGACAGGTACGGATCAACTCGTCTAAGCTCAGGTACGAACATATCTCATTATGGAAAAACGATGGCCTGTTCCTTTAACAAAGGGGGCTCGAGACCATTGAGTAGAGTAAGCAGTACATGCTATGGACGCACAGATGCATGAAAAACCGACATGCATGTCCTATATTTAGCTTATACCGCCGCTCTGCCAATACTAAATCATTTAGCGGTGGAGCGTCCATCTTGTTAGGGTTGTTGAAGTCTAGATAGTCGGCCTATTTCACATCACGCTGTAATCATTGATCATGAGATAGCGCTCCCAACCTTTGACCGACATGGAATCGCTGCAGCTTGGATTACATTTAGATGAAGCAAAGTTGATCAACCAAGACCTAAAACCTTTCAGAAAAATGCTTGCTGTGTTCTACCACTGGAATCGAAAGCAGTTTAGTAACACATGTTCCACTACTAACTATTTGAGCTGTAAACCAATTTATGATATTCCGTCATGGAAAGGAGTTCCTGGAGTTGTACTTTGTTTTATTTGTGCTTGTCTGAGTCGTCTGTCATATATTCAGCCTTGTGTTTTTACCTATACTGTACACACAAAGAAAGCCAGCCCCTTCTTGGCATGTTTTTCAGCAGAGAAGAACTTTACAAAACTGTCAAAAGCTTAAGAAAGTCAAGAATTTTGGTGCTTTAAAGCCACACTGCCGAACACTCTACTTTGACATGTTGCTATTTCACTAAACATGCTCCTCCCAATGAACAGTTAGACACCGACATATTGTAATAAACCAAACACCAAATGTATTTAAACTTCGGGTCTGGCTGTCTGGAGTCAAAGCACTGCAGCTACATCTCCATGGAGACGAGTCGGCGATGTCCTGCTCCCGGCAGAGTCACGAGTCGGATCTGGGCTCACGTGAAGTATCGATACTGATAAGAAGGCTTGTATCGATTCTGTTTGGGGTGAAATGTTTTTTGCGCGGCTTTAAAGTAGGTTCTAGGTCTTGGTTGAGCAATACTCGGTTTAATCTTTACTTGATCTTCTCTGAACAAAATAAACAGGCAGTCCTTCCGCAGTTGCATCGAGGTAAGAGGTTGCGGGTGTGCCTGCTTTATCAGTCATGTTGACGCATTCTTTTATGCAGCATGACTCTGCATTTCCACCACATCTCCCCGGTCTATTCCTTTCCTATTTGAAGAGTCATTTTAAGCCAATTATTCCCCCCACGACAACTCCCTGTTTTGTTCTGTTTTCCCACAACTATCGAAGAATCAATTTCAACCCCCTGTCTTTCTTTCTTTCCTCTATCGATCCACCCGTGTTTCATCTGCACATCACAGCTCCGACCAAGGAGGATCCCACCAGGAGTTCAAAAAAGTGGGCCGCAAAACATCGACAAGAAGAGGCAGCAGCAGCTTGTTTTTGATCGCCATCCCCCCCCCCCCCGCCCCTTCTGCCTTTTGCCGGTCTTCGCTGATACAGGGAGTCAACCCAAGCGTGCATTAAGTGAAATATTTGGCAATAAATCTGCTCTCTTCAAAGAACACGAGAACGACGGCTGTGCCTGTGTTGCTTTCGCTCGCTGTAGACTGTAATTGGAAAGGAAACGACGACGTGAATTTGAATGGATAAAAAAAACGCTATTGTACTCTTAAGTGGCCTGATTTAGTGAAGAGGTGATGCAGTTTTTTTGTATTTCATTAATGAATGCCATGCAGGTGAATGCAGTTGTGCTCCAAAATGTCTGTTGCTGTGCAGTGGCTTAATAAAAGAATAAAAAATAAAAGGAACAACTCAGAGCAGTGTGCTTTTCTTTTGTCTTCAGCTGTCATGGACTTTCACAAACCGAGTCTCCGCTTTGCAATTTGAAGCAAAACACAGTAGCGAAAGTGAGATATGCGCAATGGAGGGTGACGATAAATTAGCCAATGTTGAATTTTCCCTTTGCGCATGACTGGGCGGATAGAATAGGTGTGCTGTGGTTCCCAAAAGGTTGCCCAGAGAGGCTGAGTAGTTTCTTTCTATATGAATCCATGGTCGAAATTTCGGTGACACGTGAAATAATGGAAGTGATTGGAAAGTCATTTATAGCCTACAACTTGTTCAGTCACATTTGCGGAGTATAGATGGGAGCTACATACAACAAGGTCCCTAGTGGATTGGTATGGATTCAGTCATCTGCTGGAAGCTTCGTTGGACAAGGATCTCCCCCAAATTTACCATGAATAGAAAATGTCTGTAAAAAAAAGTGCTTTTAGTCGTAGAGTCATAGGTCAGTGGGATAGAGGTACGTGAAGGTGAAGATCATTATCTGACCTGACTCAAATGATCGTCTGATAATAGCATGAAAAGACTTGGGTCATAAATACTTTTGCGAGGAATTTGGTTTGGCATTTGCGCCACAGAGCAGGAATTCAGGAATCTTGATAGAGCAAGTGTGTTAATGATAAAATGTACTTCAAAGATGTAGGGGAGAGCGGGGCGGACCTTTCTCTTTGGTTATTGCTGTGAAAAAACAAAATAACATTAAAAATAAATGGAACATATGGTTTTAGAGAAAGTCTTGTGTCTCACTTTACTAAGGCTGGTACAAAATATCGGGTTGGATTTGGATCGCGATACTTTGTGCTGCAATACCAAGTATCGATACTTTCAATACTTGTGTTTGGAGGCACACACTCACTTTTGATCTTAGCACTTCAATAAATGTCAAATGGCATTGGGTTTATAAACTTTGGACACATGACCATTCTCTTTTTTTTTTTAACACATTTTAAAATAAACATATTACAAATCATAATTACTTATCGCAATACGTATCGGATCGGCCCTTGAGTATCGTGATACGTATTGGATCGTGACAAAAGTGTATCGTCCCAGCCCTACCCAAGGTGTTGTTAAAAAAACAGGTCTCAGGGTGAGTGAACCCACTCGATATTAAGTAGAAATTTACACATAAAAGCATATTTTTAACATGTATATATTTATTCACTCATTTTAAAGTTGCTGTGCAACTTTTTATGTAAAAAAGAGAAGTTAATATTAGTGCGTATTTGACAGTTCAGTGACCGAGCGGCTGCTTGGGTTGTTAGCTTAAAGCCTTTACTTTCCATTGTGGTGGCCTCTATATGCATGGGTTTCTGGTAGGTTTTCTGAATGGAATATATATGTAGCTATGGAAGCGGTTAAATCAGCAGTGAATACCTACCTAAACCTTTAAAAAAACACATCCCAGAGCATCCTACAGGCACCGGGATGGAAAGTAAAGCTGCAATTCTAACCACCCAAGCATCTGCTGGGTCAATGAAAGGTCAAATACACACACATATATATATATATATATATATATAAAAAATAAAATAAAATAAAAATAAAACTCTTCCTCACCCTCCGCGGGCGGTCTCTTTTTCCTCCAAGCTCGGGTCCTCTACCAGAGGCCTGGGAGCTTGAGGGTTCTGCGCAGTATCTTTGCTGTTCCTAGAACTGCACTTTTCTGGACCGAGATGTCTGATGTATTTCCTGGGATCTGCTGGAGCCACTCCTCCAGTTTGGGGGTCACTGCCCCGAGTGCCCCAATGACCACGGGCACCACTGATGCCTTCACCCTCCAGGTTTTCTCCAGCTCTTCTCTGAGCCCCTGGTATTTCTCTAGTTTCTCGTGTTCCTTTTTCCTGATGTTGAAGTCGCTTGGTATTGCTATGTCGACCACAACGGCTTTCCTCTGCTCTTTGTCCACCACCACAATATATATATATATATATATATATATATTTTTTTTTTTACATACAAGGTTGCATAGTGCACCTTTAATATGTCCCCTTAAAAACCCCAAACAGTCATAGTAATTATGCAATGCTTGTATCTGTCAATTTCCAATCAGTGGGTGGTCTACTTTACTTTAGGGCTCACTGTACCCCAGTTTTCCCCAGCCATGTTTCTACTGGTACAATAGCGTCAACCAACAATGAATTAAACATATTCTACAAAGGAATTGTAAATAATGCATACACATGTGCTGTCAGGAATCAAATGTCAGAACGCCATCTGCTGGTAAGATTATGTAATTCAATATGCCTTTTAAAAACAGAAGCAAAGTTATGGTGTAAAATTGATTGGCGCAAAAATGCTTTACCTTCATCGATCCATTGAACATCCTAACAAAAACTACGCTACCCATAATTCAATGCTGTTGGTAAACAGGAAATGTCTTGCCCGGTTCCGCAGTCAGGAATTTTTGCTACTTTGTGCACGCTAGAGATGCACAGGGCAGAGATTAGAGAGAAAAGCCTGGCACTCTAAGATGAATTCATTCTCAGAATGAATTTGTCTTTTCATATAAAATACAAATGGTTTGTAAAAGGTTCACTTTCGCAGTCGACATCAGCTGCTAGGTCAATGTTCTGTGTTTTGTTGCCATAGATTGATAGTTCTTAAAGTTACGCAGCTCGTGAATGAACGCTGAACAGATGGACTGCACATGATAGCGAAAAGGACGCTAAAATCGCAATAATCGCGTTTGCTTTTGCCATTCGCTGTGTGCCATGAACGGTCTGCGGTGGAGCTGTGTGGTTACCCCTGGAAACCGGAGACGCTTAATCAGATTTAGCTAGCGTTAGCACTTTGTTAGCATCTCATAAATCCTGCGCTGCGTTTGGAGATTGTATTGATAATGGTAGGATACATTTCAAATATTTCTTTTTTGTTCAATAATACTGAAATAATTAACTCGAATGTGTAATTATTTCTTTCGTAGGCAACAAAAGGCACGAGAAAGTCACCAAGTATGTGAAGCCTTTTCTTATGTGGAAAACACTTAAAGCCACACTGCGGAACATTTATCAGGTTATAACATTATGTGTGGCTACTTCTCTTCAGCCACGGAACTCGAAGCAGAAACAAAAATGCCGGTGAAAATCCTGACAATGCTTATATGGAAGAGGGCAAACTTTAAGAAAAGGGTCCTTGCATGTTACGCAGTATGGCTTTAAATGTTTGTCGTTCTACATTTTCTGCTTTTTCCATTATTTTATTTGACGAGTTGTTTACTTGTTGTTACTCTCGTTAGGTTTATTGGGAGATGATAAAAGTAAGTGCTTTTTTTTTTTCTTTTTTTTTTTCCGCAACTGTTATTTCAGCTTCTGGTAAAGGTTAGTAACTTTTTCTTCTTCCCATAAACACCCAAGAACATCCAGCCAGAAATGGTCCAAACCGCAGTTCACCTGTAACTCGGTATGTGGTAACTGAAAGTACTCAAAGTTTTACTGCACTTCCTCACGAATGCTAACTCCACCATTTGTTTTATAACCAGCTCATCTGCTGCTGATAACATATTTAGTATGCTCGCAGAGGAGGTAAAGCAGGATGGCGCGGACAGCGAGGTATGTATGTGGGCAGACGAGTGTGAAGGTACATTAACTATTTAACATCAACTTTTAAAAACCTTTATGCTTTGTTGATCACAGAGTCCGGATGTTTCAGAAGCAGATCCAACTGATATCTTGAAGAACATGAAGGTAAACGTGCAGGGCGGGCAAAAAATTATCCCATCCAATTAACCTCTTGACCCCCCGCATTAACCGAGTGCATTTTCTAACGTCTCATTTGAAAACTAAGACCTACAAAACTCATCTATAAATGGATCTTTTTCCTTGCATTGTCGTCACTTTTTTGCCACTTTTCGTCACTTTTTCGTCGCTCTTTTGTTGCGATTTCATCACGCATTTTTGTCACTCTCTCATCGCATTTTTGTTGCTCTTTATTGACCGTTTGGCTGTGTTTTTGTCACACATTTTTGTGACTTTTTCATTGCTTTTTGTCACGCTTTTGTTGCTCTTTTGTTGCTTTTTTTGTCACACATTTTTACCACTTTTTCTGCTTTTTATCACATTTTTGTTGCTCTTTTGTTGCGTTTTTGTCACACATTTTTGTTGCTCTTTTTTGACCATTTTGCTGCGTTTTCGTCACACATTTTTGGCACATTTCATTGCTTTTTGTCACATTTTTGTCACTTTTTTGTTGCTTTTGGTCACGTTTTTGTCGCTCTTTTGTTGCATTATCGTCACACATTTTTACCACTTTTTCGTCACATTCTTGTCGCATTTTTGTTGCGTTTTCATCACACATTTTTGTCGCTCACATCGCATTTTTGTTGCTCTTTTTTGACTGTTTTCCTGCGTTTTTGTCACACTTTTTTGTCACTTTTTTCTTGCTCTTTTGTTGCGTTTTTGACACGCATTTTTGTTACCCTTTCATCACATTTTTGTTGCTCTTCTGTTGCGTTCTCGTCACACATTTTTGCCATTTTTTCATCGCTTTTTCGTCACGTTTTCCTTTTGTTTGCTATTATGATCCTTTTTTTTTTCAAGATTTTATATCTGGATGAAGCCAAACAGTAGGGAATGTGCTCTGTTCGGGTGGGGGTGAAGAGGTTAATTATTCCTTGCATTGTCTTTTCATAGGACATGGACGATATGGATGCTGATCTGTTCGCTCCAAAGAAAAAGCCAAGTTCAGCCCCTGCACAGACAAAGTCATCTGGTAAAGGCGGGCCGACGAAGAGCGCCGCTATATTAGAAAATAATGAGAAAGCGGTGGGAGGAGGAGGTAATTGAGTACACAGTGTTCCTGCATATATTAACTTTTCATTAGTACCTTAGTCATTGAGGTTTTCTTTTAAACAAAGAATGCATTGATATACAGCAGATGTTTCTCTACATGTAGTTAAACCTTCCGGCAATCAGAAAAAGCCAAACTCGGCGCCATCTTTGGGACGAAATTACAAAACGTTCAACTTTTCTGGTAAGAACCCACATGTAAGTTGTGGAAAACGTATTTCTGTCCACTTATGTTTTACAGTTTTCTTCTCTAACGGCTGCTTTGTGTAAGGCCCAATACTGTGGCTATGTCTTTAACCGAGAGCATTTTCTCCAGTTTGGCTTTACCCAAATCTAAAAGCGACTTCACAGCCTGTAGGCCAGTGCAACGCCTCATTTGAAAGCTAAGGGTAAGCTCTTTCCTTGTTTTGTTTTCGGCACATTTTCGTCACGTCTTTCCCCCCTTTTTACGTCACGTTTTTCATTCCATTTTTGGCTTTACCCAAATCTTAAAGCTTCTTGACCTGAGAGTTTACAGCCTGTAGACCAAGTGCAACACCTCATTTGAAAGCTAAGGCCTAATCTCTTTCCTCGTTTATGTTGTCAACTTTTTGTCACGTTTTTGTCACATTTTCATTGCGTTTTTGTCTTGTCACATTTTTTGTCACATTTTTCGTCACGTTTTTGTCACGTTTTCGTCACATTTTCGTCTCGTTTTTCTTTGTTTTCATTATGTTTTCATTGTATTTTTGTCAAGTTTTTCGTCATGTTTTTTCCCCCGCCAAAACGCTACAAAAAAATGCAAGGAGAATATGACAAAAATGCAACACAAACGCGACAAAAATGTGGCAGACACCCTACACAAAGTAACAAAAACACAACAAAATTGATTTAGACAAAACAAGGTAGAAGCTTAGGTGAGTTTTGTCGGTCTTAGTTTTCTAATGAGGCGTTACCTTGGCCTATACGCTGTTAACACCAGATTTGTAGAAAATGTCGAACTGAAGAAACTCATTGCTGAACGAAAGGATGTTAGAAATGTGCTCGGGAAGTTAGGAATGAGCTTGACACTGAAAATGTGAAAGAACTAAATCCTGCCAAAATGCAACAAAAACATGACAATAATGCAACAAAAATGTGACAAAACGCAACCGAATGCATTTTCTCTCGTTCGGCTTTACCCAATTTATAAAGCTTCTTGACCTGAGAGTTTACAGCCTGTAGACCAAGTGCAACACCTCATTTGAAAGCTAAGGCCTAATCTCTTTCCTCGTTTATGTTGTCAACTTTTTGTCACGTTTTTGTCACATTTTCATTGCGTTTTCGTCTTGTCATGTTTTTTGTCACGTTTTTGTCATGTTTTTGTCGGGTTTTCATTATGTTTTCATTGTATTTTTGTCAAGTTTTTCGTCATGTTTTTTGTCACGTTTTTGTCACGTTTTCGTCACGTTTTCGTCACGTTTTTGTCACGTTTTCGTCACGTTTTCGTCACGTTTTCGTCACGTTTTTTGTCACGTTTTCGTTACGTTTTCGTCACATTTTTGTCACGTTTTCATCAGGTTTTCATTATGTTTTCATTGTATTTTTGTCAATTTTTTCGTCATGTTGTTTTTCCCGCCAAAACGCTACAAAAAATGCAAGGAGAACATGACAAAAATGCAACAAAACACAACAAAGCAACAAAAACGTGACAAAAATGCGGCAAACACCCTACACAAAGTAACGAAAACACAACAAAATTGATTCAAACAAAACAAGGAAGAAGCTTAGGTGAGTTTTGTCGGTCTTAGCTTTCTAATGAGGTGCGACCTTGGCCTATAGGCTGTAAACTCCAGATTTGGAGAAAATGTCGAACTGGAGAAACTCATTGCTGAACGAAAGGATGTTAGAAATGTGCTCGGGAAGTTAGGAATGAGCTTGACACTGAAAATGTGAAAGATAAGGAAGATAAAGTGTTGTGAGTGAATAAATTGCTCAGTAATCATCTGACAAGGATAAAGTGTGGATTGTATCACATTAAGTAACAGTGAAACCATCTTTCCAGACCTAGATGACCAACTGGATGACCTCCTTCCTGAAGAAACCAGGCAGAACGCCAAGGACAAATCTGTGCCATCTTCTCCTGCCTCGCCAGTCCTCAAAAGTGAAAGAAAACATATATTTTTTTATCCTCACTAGTTCTGAAAATGTGAGAGCTTTGTTGTAGCCTTGTATGTTCTGTTTCAGATAAGGCTCAAGCTACAACAAAGAAACTGCTCGACCTCACTTTTGACGACAACAAGGATGATGTAATAGATGCTCTGGGATTTGACAGTGATCAAAATAGTACAAAGAAAAAAAATGCGCAGCTATGGTCCAAACAAAGGTAACTCCCACTTTGTTTTCTCTCTTGTTCCGGCTTCTTGTGTGTAGAGTTCACAAATAACAAATATAGTAAGCGGTGGTATTATTTACACTCCACGGAAGATGAATAGACTCAACCCAATGTGTATGAGAAATGTATTTTTGTGTGTCATTTCTTTACCATATATATATAATTCTTGTGTCAGAATGCTACATTTTGGAAAAGAAAGTCATTATAAATCCGAGGTATTTCCAAACTTGCTCCTGTAGGTCGGACCCGCCTCAAAGAACTCGGACTAAAGTAGATGAGATTGTGGAGAGTTTGACGTCGCCTCATCTTCTCGATCGTCCCCCTACTGGTGAAAAGAAGGAACAGCCACAAGAGAGAAACGCTGTCCTTAAAGGTAATCCTGGGGGGAAAGAGGCACATCAGATTATAACTAAGACAGTTTGCGTGTTGTGTGTAAGGCTATAATGTGTATTTATAATGTTCTAGACAAACAAGATGATGACCTGACATTTGGATCGTATCAACCCTCTGTTGTGTCCATGCCTGAGGGCCGCCAATCCCGCCGACAGTCTGTGCGGTGCGTCCCATTTTCCCTTTCTTGACTCATGTTTATTTTTAAAGCCACACTGAGGAACATTCCAGATCCGATGTTGCAATGTCACAAGAGCAACTACACCGTCCTAAATGTCAAAATGTAAACAAACAAGCCAGCGATGCCACCCGCCTTAACCGAGCGTATTTTCTCCGGTCCAATTTTACCCAAATCTAAAACCTTCTGGACTGGAGCTTACTATAGGCCAGTGCAACGCCTCATTTGAAAGCTAAGACCTACAAAACGGATCTAAATGGATCTTTTTCCTTGCATTGTTGCCGTGTTGTCACCATATTCCACTTTCTTCTCGATGTAATTTTTGTTGTTTTTTTTTAATCACATTTTTATCACATAGTTTTTGTCACATTTTTGGGTCACTTTTTGATACTTATTTGTTGTGTTTTCATTTTTTTTTTTTTCTTGTTTTCATCGCTATTTTGATAGATAGATAGATTTGGGTAAAGCCAAACTGGAGATAATGTGCTCGGTTCAGGTGAGGGTTAAGAGGTTAAAGCATGTCTTGATCACTCACAGTTTGTGAGATAGATTGTGGCCATACCGCCTATGCTATGCCCAATCCCGTCAGACCTTGGAAGCTAAGCAGGGAAGGGCCTGGTCGGTACTTGGATGGGAGACCCTTTGGTAACACCAGGATGCCTAGTGAATGTAATGCGTGAGTGAGTGAGTGGTGGTGGTCGGAGGGGCCGATGGCGCAGACTGGTTGCCTCGCTTCCGTCAGTCTACCCCAGGGCAGCTGTGGCTACAATAGTAGCTTACCACCACCGGGTATGGAGTGAATGAATAGTGCAATGTAAAGCGTCTTTGAGTGTCCAGAAAAGCGCTATATAAAACCAATGCATTATTAGAAAATACTATATTGATCGAACATTCAAAGTTTCCCTCGGCCCATCTTCCTGGTTCAACATCTTCCTGGTTCTGTCCCTAAGCCCCGCCCCTCGCTCCCCATCAAAACAAACCTCTGTTTTCAAGCAGATGGTCTAGTGGTTAGGGCTACCGCACGCTTGGCTGATTCCGTGAAACATCCCCCATTTTAAACACAGCAGTTTTGATATAACCAGATTTCATGCTGTTTTTGAACAGGTTTTCCACTGAGGACGTGAGTGCGTTGGAGAAGAAGGCAAAGCCCAGCACCCCGACCCGCCAGCGAGGCTCCGCAGACTGGCTGGGCCTTAAAACAAATGACGACGAGCTGTTACATGATGCCGCAGAGAGCAAGACAGAGATGGAGTCTTCAAATCCACCAGAAGGCTAGTGTCAGCTTCATCACGTGGTTTAGTTTTTGTCAACGGAATATTGAAACAAACAAAGAACAAAAGATTTTGTTTTCCTTTTCAATCAAAGTCAAACTTTACAAATTCTTCAATCTAGGAACATATTTTGGTCTTTTAAAATGTTAAGATATTTTTGTAGAGCCCAATTTTACACCAGCAGCTGCTTCATGGGGCTTCACAACGAACAAACGGGGGAACACAATGAGACAAATAAAACAGTCAAACTCTCCTAAATCAAATAACATACAAACACTTTGAAAAACAAAATAAAAATATGTTGTCAAATTCGACTGTCCTGCAGCCCCTCCTTTGGAAAGAAGAGCATCGGTTAGCGTCCACACTTCAGCTCCTGCTGCGGATCCTCCATCACCAGCTGATAATGACCTTGTCAAAGCGGCCGCCGCAGAAGTGTCCGTGAGCCAGAAGCAGAATGAAGAGGATGACTGGCTATCTGGGGCACTGAGCAGGAAGAGAGCGCTGTCCGCATCCAGGCCAGAGGCAGCAACACAAATGTCAACGCGGGAGGAGACCTTAGGACCAACGGAGAGGGCGGATCTGGACCTAAACATAAAGTAATGTAACCACAAGCACCTGCTGATAAAATACACTCGTGTTACTACTAGTGGAGGGTTTGCACTTCCACCACATTCATTCTAGACAGAAGCCTCCACAACGTGTAATAACAACTTTCATCATCGTTGACACTCATTTGGCTTCTGTTACCACGCTGTTACTATCCATGACATAATCTCAACAATTGTACTAATAATAGTAATATAATAATGTTCTACTTCTGGAACTACTACTGCTTATAATACTGATAATATTTTTACTGATCCTACAAATAACCACTAGTACTAGTTTTGCTACGACTGATATTACGCATGTAATGTAGCATTAGCAACATCATGCTAACTTCTAGGGTAACAGCTTTTTTTTTTCTCTATCAGTTTTATTCCTGTTCCTAGTTACAGTTAAAACAAATAAACATTTAAACAGTTAGTGGCAGAAAACATGCTACTGTTGGACAATCACAACAAATTTAAAACTTAACACAGGACGTAAATACTTAATTGGAGGAGTTTTATGTGTTTACAACTGTAGCTTTTTTAGCATTGAAGCTAAAGGCTAACATTAATTTAACGCTCACACAAGTCAAAATAGCATCACCATCTGAACTAACTTCGGTTTGACGTTTATTCAAGTTTATTTCTGCTTTTGAAATGTTATGTTATTTTTCATTTATGTTAAAATGTCTTTAAACTGGCCAACAGGAAGTTAGCCAAAAACATTTGTGCACAGAGCCTATGATACTGAAACTCCTACTACAGTACTACCGGTACAACTTATAACTACTACTTTGAGTACTAGTTATGCTACAGCTGATATTACTTATACTACCACTATCAGCCCAAAACATGGACAAAAGCTAAAGCTTCATGTTAGGCTAACCAAGGCTAGCTTAAGGTCTGGAGATGGGTTCCCTGAGCCAGTCCAAATGTTCACCTTACTACTACTACTGCTAATACGACTAAAAATCCTACTAGTGATACTAATGTTAATGTTAATGGCTTTGTTTCGTTTCGCAGTAAGCCAGTTTCGTCTCAAGCTCCGGGGATCAGAGAAGACGCTGTTCCAGCTGTCAGGCAAATAAGGTGACGTAGCAATTAGAAAACTGAAAGCGACAAAATGCTGGTTTGATGTTGGCCCTATTATTTCCGTATCCTTTCATGTCATCCAGTGGAACTTCTCGAAGCGAGTCAGGCCCGGCAGCTCACTCCACGCCAATTAGAGAACCGACAATGAAACGCGGTACGTCTGGAAAGCCTGTGTTATTACAAGATCTGGTTACATCTCTCTTTATTCGTATTAAGTCTCATCCATTTTTTGCAACACTGTACGGTGCCTTTTACAAACAATGAAAAATCGAGCCTCCATGGGACTTAATATGTTTAAAAAAATACAACAACAAAAAAAGCAGTAGTTTAGACCTGGACAAACCTGTTCAGAGATTGTAACATGACCTTCTTTTTTGACGTCAAGACAAAACGACGACAGATTTACAAAGCACACCAAAGCCTCTTCAGCAACCTCAGGTATTTATACTCATGACTTGTCAGTGATTCATTTACATTTGGATTTTAACATGTTGTGTGTTTTGTCACAGATCACACTCTTGGCCGACAGTCTGCAGATGTTACTGCAACAACAGGTTAGAATCCTTTTCATGAAGTCTCTCACAAACACAAAGCAAATGTCAGAAGGAACGCCACAGGAGTAGGTATTTAACAATTAACAGGCCTATTTTGGTCTACCAACAATTTTATGTTTGTTACTTTTACCATTTTAAAGAAGGGGTATCATGCTTTTTGCAGGTATTTTGTAACAATCTCAAACTCACCGTTATCTCTATCTTACACTTTGTTAGTTTGAAAATGCAATATTGACCTAAAACAGCCAAAGCAAATATCCAGTGGTTTCACATGCTGATTTTTAAGGGATCTCCCTATAAGCTCCTCCCCCCTGCCCCTTTTGCTCCCCTTCGCTGTGCAGCTGTTCCAATGAAGAGAGAGAGGAAAAGAAGTGGTGTAGTGATGCTATGGCAAGTGTTTTTTACTCTGCGATGAAAGGATTAAGCTTTGCAAAGGAACGAGAGGTGAGGAAAGCATTTCTTGGAAACGTAGGACCTCAGGATGAGCGTTTTGGAAGCGCTAAGAATAGCTGCAAGGGAAGATTCAAAGATTACTCAAAGATGCGCGAGTGGGTTGAAACAGAACTCCAGGTATGTTTTTGATGAGAGAACCACATGGTGATTTTGCATAATACCCCCGCTTCTTCCAGGCAGTAGACTCCTACTTTACCAAAGCATCCTTCTCCAACCTGACAAACTTTTGTAATTTAAAGCAGAAAATAATGGTTGTTGAAATGTGCTGTAAAGACGACGCTGACCTTGACTTCACATGAATATTGTCTTGACAATGATTGGAATTACATCTTGATGCTCATGCTTGTTTGTGTCTTCTTCCTTTGTGCAGGTGACACAGCCTCCATTGCTGGGCCTGAGTGGACATGTGCCCGCAGGACCACAGCAACTTGTGGATCATCAGTCTTTGCAGGCCCGCATCGTTCAACTGGAGGGACAGGTAAGGTCAGGCCCCCTCCTCCGAGGTGCACGCTATTGCTCACAGTTTGATGCACTTATTGCTTTTCTGCACAGATGAAGACTCTACAGCTGGAGCGAGACCAGAGCCAGCTGCTCCTGGAGAATATTCAGCTGAGACATAAACAGGATGTGGATCTAATGGAAAACGCGCACAAGTAAGGCGTGCAAAACATTATGTCCAATATCAGAAGTGTCACATGACTGTGGGCTTTACACAGCATCAAAAATATGCATAAACTGAATTATTGTGTCGCATTGTAAAAAGGCTCAGAGCTACATTATTAGATCATGATTATAATCATTTCCTCGACACTACGAACATTAAGTATTTGAGTGAGGAGCGAGAGAGAGAACTTTTTTTTTTACATAAAAAGTTGCGTAATGCACCTTTAAATTTGTAAAACATTTAAGCTTAAGACTGTCACTTTAAGCTTTGTTTTAAAACATTATCTGTAATTAATTGACAGATACTGTCCATTTCACCTGAACATAGTTAACACATTTAGGGCCCGATCTTGTGCATCAAAACGGAGACGATAGCGTGACATTTTGCGCTCTGTAGGAGCACTTTGTGATCTTGCCACTCCGGACTTAGTGCATTTACGTGGGTGGAGACGCACACATTTTCCTCCAACCAGATCGACTCCCCGTCCAGGAGAGTGGTTGTGTGGGGAGTGAACATGTGCTTTTGTTTTGCTTCGCGTTCACGCCGAGCGCGGCCGATCCGCGCCACAGCGGACGCTGTAGCTCTGTTTCTCTCGAGACGTGAACATCGTTTAGCTCACGATGGGGTAAATAAAGTTTTTAGTTTGACCGGTGAGAGCCTAAGGATTAAAAAAGAACGCAAGACAGCGCCATGTAAACGAGGAAGTGAATGTCAGCCGTGTTTCCATCAGTGCAGTCACCTCCTCTTGTGACGCCCCCTCACAGGTGGCGGAGGCGAATGGCACATATAGCGCCGCCACTCGGAAAATAATTCGCCAAGAGCCTGCGCCGCCCCGTGCGCCGCCACAAGATCTGGCCCTATGACTTAAGATTGTTCTCAAGCTTTTACCTAGTTTTCCCCCGGTTTGACATGTTTTGTTTTGTTTAGTTAACTTACCCTTATTGCAAAAAAATAAATAAAATAATTGTGTGCTGTGGAAACATAAGGGTTATTTTCATGTCCATTTTTAAAGGTGCATTATGCAACTTTTCTTGGGAAAAAAAAGTTTTTGTTTGACCTTTCAGTGACTTAGTGTGTGGTCACTGTGTGGGTGGTCAACGTGGCGCCTTTACTTTCCATCCCGGTTCTCTCTAGGGACCAATCGTTTTTTTTCGGGGCTCACAACCTGAAACAAAAATGGTCCTGGAGTGTCCCAGAGGTTGTGGACGCAGCAATCTGAGGACAGATAGCCAGACTTCCCTATCCACCCTATTCTCACCTCATCCAGCTCTTCCCAATTTGGATGTGCCAGGACTTTTTAGGCCAATCCCAAAAAATAGTCAATTAATTTGAAAGTTTTTCAAAATGTAATAAAGCTGGCCGCATCCTGTAGGACAGTGGTTTCCAACATTTTTCCCCCAGAAGCCCAACCTGCTCGTGCTTGAGTCAGGCTGGGCCCCCCCAGGTCCAAAATTGCAGCTTCCCAAATGCAAAACATGAAAATAATGCCAAGTATTTAATTAAAAAAAATAAATCAAATTTGTTGTGAACATGTGCTCTAATAATTTAACTATTTGAGACCCACTGCCGATCTTAATGAAAGTGAAGAAAAGATTTGCTGAGTTATTCCTATTTCTATGCACGTTTTCACAATCAAAACTTCCAAACGACTTCCTTTAAAATCCAGCCCGCACCATATGCCTCTCACGTCTGCTCCGTTGCCTGTGCAGGGCCCGCGTGAAGCTGCTGGAGGAATCCGCAGCCCAGAGGGAGACTCGGCTTCGACAGGAGTGTGAGGACTTGATGGAGAGGCTGGACGCGCTCACACGCTCCACGCAGCAAGAGCGCTCCGAGCTGCAGGCGCAGTACCAGCGCAAACTGGCTCAGGCCCAGCAAGAGCGGGACCGCGAGGTGGAGAGGCTCCGCGATCTCCAGAGGTCGGTTCGAATAATCTTGTGACTTAATATAACATCCTTTCAACTGACAGAAGACATTGAGCCATTTTCTTTATGCGGAGAGTATTATTAACCTCTTAACTCCCGCCTGAACCGAGAGCATTTTCTCCAGTTTAGCTTTACCCAAATCCTGTAGGCCAGTGTAACACCTCATTTTTTGGGGGGGTATTCAACTCATTGACAACTTTTTTGTCATTTTTTTTAATCGATTTTTTGTCATTTTTTGGTCAAATTTTTTGTCATTTCTTTTGTCATTTTTTTGTCATTTTTTTGGTCTTTTTTTTAATCGATTTTTTGTCATTTTTTGTCACATTTTTTTTGCCATTTTTTAATCATTTTTTGTCACATTTTAGTCACATTTTTTGTCATTTTTTGGTCATTTTTTGTCACATTTTTGTCAAATTTTTTGTCTTTTTTTAATCATTTTTTTGTCTTTTTTTGTCAAATTTTTTGCCATTTTTTAATCATTTTTTGTCACATTTTTTGTCTTTTTTTTAAATCCATTTTTTGTCACATTTTTTGTCATTTTATTGTCACATTTTTGTCGTTTTTTTCGCCTCTGTTTTGTCAAAGTTTTCTCACTTTTTTGTCATATCTTCATCATTGTTTTCATCTCAGTTCTGTCGCTATTTTCACACCTTTTTTACAGAAGCTTTTGGATTGGGGTAAAGCCAAACTGGAGAAAATGTGTGTTCAGGTGGGAGTTAAGGGGTTAATTACAGAGATAGATATTGGATAGAAGTTGCGTACAGAGACTTGGGGAATAAAAGCGTCTAACAGCGTTCATAATTTTGCTCCAAGGAAATCGATCTCGGAAATGAAAAAGGATCACGAGGAACAGACTCGCCGACTGAAACAGTTAAAGGAGGAAGAGATCGATGCGGTGACGAGTGCCACGTCCCAGACCAGGTGGGAAAGGATGGGAAAACGTTGCGACATGAGCACAATAATGCTCCGTTCTAACCCTGTCCACGCTCATTGAAGTAATCGGCCTTTTTTGCGCGGTGCGGCCAGGTCTCTGAGCGGGGTGATCGAGCAGATGGAGCAGTTCTCCTCTCGTCTGGGGGAGCTTTCATCCCGAGTGGAGAGCACACACGAGAGCGCAGCCCACGGCCTGGAGCAGGGGGCACGGCACAGGGACGAGCAGCTCCGGAGTATGGCTCTTCACCACACACACATTATCATACTGGTGCGACGGGGCTTTAAATAGGTCAACAATCACCTACTAAAGCGAAAGGTTGCCAGTTGGCTCCTCTCTAGCTGCAGTTGTTGTCGCTGGGCAAGATGCTTCACCTCCGACATTGCTCAAGTGCTCATTTGCGCGTTTGAGAGTCCTTCGCCCTCTTCCACTCTCAAAACGCATGCCCACACTCATGTACGCGTCAGAACTGTGTCATCCATAAAGCCTCTCCATGTTCTAAAGTGCATACACTGCCAAAAAAAGAAATCTAGAGATCAGTAAAATCTTGTTGAAATAAGTAAAGCTGCCACTAGAGATCTGCACTTAATTGAAGAAAAAAGATAAGTGAAGTCTGAATTGTGAATGTGAAAGACAAGTTAGAATCATTAAAGTAAAGTCTGAGTCCAAGTCGAGTCACTGTCACTTAAAAAAAAGAGTCCAAGTCACAAGTCCAGCCCATTTGAGAAGCGTTTTCTCATTAACTTCTTTACCTCTGAACTTAAAGCAGTACTTACTGATGCCCCTGGAGGCCATAAGCGCCACTGCAGGTGTCGTAGCATGTTACGGTTACGCTGACAGAAAAGAGAAAGGGAGAGAGGGATATTGTACATCCAATGACACAATGGATTAGTTAGCCTTTTTTGTCTTCATGATTCAATTAGTTTGTATTGGGGCCTCCGGGTCGGAGCAGGGAAAGTTCCAATTGTGGTTTTCTGGCCAGAGACACCAGGGGGAGATGAAAGACCCTCAGTGGGCCATATCGCCTTCGCTATGCCCAATCCCGTCAGACCTTGGAAGCTAAGCAGGGAAGGGCCTGGTTTGAGAGCACCAGGAAGCCTGGCAAATGTAGTGCGCGAGTGAGTGAATGAATGGTGGTGGTCGGAGGGGCCGATGGCGCAAACTGGTTGCCTCGCTTCCGTCAGTCTACCCCAGGGCAGCTGTGGCTACAACAGTAGCTTACCACCACCGAGTATGGAGTGAACGAATAGTGCAATGTAAAGCGTCTTTGAGTGACCAGAAAAGCGCTATATAAAACCAATGCATTATTATTATTATTTATCATCCCATTAACACTTGTATTACCCCCGCAGGGACTACGAAAATGATTTGCTTTAAAACCTTCATTTAAAAAGCTAAAAAATGAATATGAGGTCAGGAATGCCAAGAAATTGAGGGCTTTTTTTGGTCCACAATAACTAAGAAATAATATCCAAAATCCATTCTGTAAAAGTTTAATTATGTCACCAAAACAAACCCATACATTTAAACCTTCCCCGAAAATACACTTTTGCAAAGGTTTCAAATTGATGTCTCTGAATTTGTTTATTTTCCCTGTTCACCTGCAGTGTCTCGCCGTAATTACATTTTTTCTTCCCCATCATCTCGGGCCCATATATAGAAACCCGGCAATAGAAAGCAAGCGCATTATAATCATGTTTCAAACCCGGCTTTACCTCCAGTTATGCAGGACCGCCTGGCGCAGCAGCAGAAAGCCATGGCTGAGGAGAAGGCTTACCTCAAAGAAATCATTTCCAGGATGGACACGCAGATCGGTGAACAGCAGAGAGCGCTTGAAAAGGTCAGTGGTTTGAAAAAAATATATAAACTCAAGAAAAACTCATTTTCAGAAGCCGCTCTTCTGCACCGGAATAACACCCTGCATAGCTATAACAGGATCCTCGTGTAACGCCTTTTTTTCTCCCCGCTTCACTTGTCAGGAGCGCTGGAAAACGACATCAGAGCAGGCAAAAGCCGAGTCAACACAAAGAACCCTTGAAGAAGAGCGGCGTTCCCTGAGCATGCAGATGAATATGGAGCGAGAGGAGCTTGAAAGAGCAAAGGTGAGCATACGTAGGTCCCAAGTCTTTTTGTGGAAAGTTGTTCTGGATGTGAAAAGTTGGTTGGAAGCTGTCGGTTGCGTTTTGTTTAGAGGGAGGAGACTTCAATACAAGTCTTAAAGTGCGTATGACACATCAGACACAGGTTTTGCTAAAACATAGTTAACACAATTTGTATTTAAGATTTTTTCTAAAAAAAAAAGAAAAAAAATACTTTCTTTAGTTTGACCATTGTTGTGATTTTGATAGTTTCAGCTCCTTGTTGAACACTGACAGGAAGTGACATAGATAGACAAGATAGGCAAACAATTTTAAACTGTTGCATAACAATGTTATGTCATTCAAAGGGGGGAAGGAAATATATTTTCACTGTTTTTAGTCCTTTTCTTGCGTAATATAACATACAAATAAAGTCAAGTCTAAATCAGGTCCATATGAATGTTTTTTCACAGCAGATTTTTCAGTAGAAGCGAAAAAACGGCAGTAATAGCTAGCGTTAGCATGTAGCATGATGCTAACATAATGCATCATGTTTGCATTCTCCGTTAATTATGTATTTATGGGCTGTTAAACTATCCATGTCTTTGTATCTTTATTGTGTAGAAAATTATAATCATAATTCAACATTGTTAAAGTAGTTTTGGAGTATTTAGAGAAGGTTTAGATTTTTCTCTTCTTTGTTTTCACCCTCAACTGCTTCAACTTGATGCTTCATGTTAGCATCGCGCAAATGCTAACGCTAGCTGGGCGTGTTTGCGCTTCTACTGAACAATCTGCTGAACATCCATATGGACCTGATTTAGATTTCTCTTTATTTGTATGTGATAAATAAGTTTATATTTCACCATAAAATGGCTAAAAAGAGTGAAATATTGTGTTTCCTAAAAGATTCTGTTTTCCCCCTTGGCGAGGCCACGCCCCCTTCTATGTCGCGATGCCGTCTGTATCTTTCACTGGGAGTGAGTCAAACTGTTATGGAACTTTACCTCTCTCTATGTTCTAAATTGAAATAAAAATAACTTTTCTGCCCAACATTTCTTCATTAACATTGCTGCCTCACTGAAATAAAATAATAATGATTAAATACAAAAGATGTCATCCATCTAAACAAAAGTATTAAATCCTGTCACATGCACTTTAAAGGAGACATATCCTGCAAAATCGACTTTCTTGAGCTTTTAACCATGCTACTAAGTTGTTCCTTTCCTGCAATGACATATTTTCTTCATTTGTGTAGTTTTATTCACTAGCAGTTTTTTCTTCTGCTGCTGAAGCATTATTAAAGCCCATCACCGGAACCGTTTCCTTCTTCCACGAATGTGACTATTCAACCTCAATTCGTGGAGGTCGCAACAAAGTGTGTCGTTATGTGATAATTAGTGGTAATTCGTAATTTGGCGTGTTACCATTGTTACAGCATTCGTATAGAAATCACAGTTTTCTATCACGTTTGCACTCAAAACTGATACGGGGCACAGCGTGTAACAGAGACACAGGTTAAACAGGACAAATCAGAAGCAGAGGCATGTAAGAGCAGAGTTTCTCAATGTTTACATATTATAGTAACATTATGGCCTAAATGAAAGCAGCTTTTTGCTTATAAACAAAACTGCACATGGCTAATTTGTATGAACTTCGACAACATACTGCAAAACAAGAATAGTCGCGACTATTCCCAATGGTGTGCAGCAGTGCGGGACAATATTCGTGGCCATGTTTGCTAATTCATGGCATTAATCGTAACATGTGGTAACAGTTCGAGGCAGTAACAGTTTGAGATGGCGCATGAAGCTTCTGCACTGACTCATTCATGATCCTCCGTTGAATGTGGATTCATGGCATTCGTGACTTGTCGTGGTTATGTGTAAACCTACCGTAACATTTTATGAGACCTAAATAGTTGCAGCCATCGTGCTTTTGACCTCATTGTAATTTATCTGGCTTCCAGTAACCTCTCAACCAGCGGAAGCACACAATGTTCTGCAATCGCAAATAAATATTCTGTCTCCATAGTTTTGGCGGTTAAGGGAAGGATGCTGAGGCGGTAGAGCAGACTCACATCAGATTTTACCATGCACTGCAGTGGAAACAGTGGAAACGATTAAGTAAAAGATGTGTTCACTTTGCACACGTGTGGCTGGAAGGCTCTCTGTGTTCTGTTCTTTGAGAAAAGCCTGTTGGTCGCCAAAAAAAGAAAAAAGACCATTCGATTGTCCTTTTGTCTTAAAGGAATAGGCCACCGTTTTCCCATGGTGAGATATGTTCTTACCTGAGCTTAGACGTTAGCATTTAGCCTCTCCTCCACCAAACTCTTCCACGTTTTCCCTATTTAAATACGGTTACGTCAGTAGCTTCCACAATCCAAGTCTAGTTACACAAAATTAAACGTGTCGATTTTCTAAGTGGATAAAAAGGGGAACTATATTGTGAGGCGTAATAACACAAGGAGCAGAGAATTCTATAGGAGTGAAGATATTACTGCTCGAAGGTGTTATTGCGCCTTACAATATTGTCCCCCGTTTATCTGCTTAGAAAATTGACATGTTTAATGTTGTGTTGCTATACTTGGATCGTGTGCAAGAGCTTGGTCGCTTCTAACTTCACCCCCTGTTTGGCCCCATAGAGCAGTGGTTCCCAACTTTTATTGCCTTGTGTACCCCTTGGGCCTTTCAATGGTCGTCCGTGTACCCCCTACCTCAGGGGTGTTGCAGTTTATTTAGAAACTTAAAAATGGTATTTGTAAGAAAAAGGACAATGTTGCATTCAGAATAAACCTAAAATTCTCCCAAGGCAACACATTTTACTGAAAAATATAGCTTTTCCTATCAAAAATGATGTTCAATTTCCCCCTTTTTTCAATCGGAAATAGTTTCAAGTACCCCCTGCTAGGTCCTCGAGTACCCCCAGGGGTCCCCGTACCCCTGGTTGGGAAACACTGCCATAGAGGAGAGGAGGACAGGCTAAATGCTAACAACATCTTTGGTCTTTTTACGTGACTGAGCGCACCCGTAAAGACCAGACAGTTACGCATCAACTCGTCTAAGCTCAGGTAAGACCATATCTCAGAATGGAAAAAACGGCGGCCTGTTCCTTTAACTTTTTTGCCTACAAATTGAATAGTGTTTGAAAATACCCGATAATGCCATTTAAATGTCATCCCTCTCATCTCGGGAGAAGATTTTGTGCCAAATTTGATAACCCTGGCACAAAGTATGCCCGTGTCATAGTCTTTCTAAGGTCAAAAAACACTTCCTAGAATCAAACAGACCAAGTTGGAACAAAAGATTGTGATCTAGTTTTGAGCTAATCTCAAAAAAGAATAATTATCAAACGAGCTAATGGGCTTTTCTGAAACACAAGGTCACGTCCAAAATTTGAACTAATTTTAGCACAAAGAAGTGAACGCTTTGGCCTTAAAAATGTATTAATATTGCCCACTAAAAGACCACTGAAAGACTTATGAAAACATATGATTGAGAAAGTCTAAAAAACGAAATAGCTGTTGACATACAAAAAAGGACAAATTCTGGCACACAACTTAATTCTGGCACGGGCTTAATTCTTCTCTTATTATGGGCGTCTTTTTATAGTTTCCCTCGTGCAATCCAGCAACCCTGAAGGTGAATCCAGGAAAAACATTGAGATCCAGCTCCCTCCCGTCCCTTTGATGTGCATCACCTTTGTGTCTCAGAGTGCGCTGCTGGAGGAGCAGAAGTCGGTGATGCAGCACTGCGCCGAGGAGCGGAGGAAACTGGCAGCGGAGTGGGCCGGCTTCCACGCGCAGGAGAGGCAGAGACATGACAGGGCTGAGAGAGAAGTGAGCAGCCTGCTGGAGAGGAGGGAGGGCTCCATCATCAGTATGGCACAGGTAGGATCCGCATGGAAATGAGGCTCGCAAAACTTTTCACAGCAAAGATCAACCTAAAGAAGAAAAAAACAACAATGCTGAGCTGACTTCTGAATACCACCACATTTTTCTTTTTCTTTTTTTTAATTGGTAATTTAAAGCAGTACTAAGTAACTCCTCCCCCTAGAGGCCATAAGCGCAACTGCAGGTGTCGTAGCAAGTTACGATTTTTTAACTTATTAATTGTCTTGGAGAGTAAATACGACGCTGACAGGAAAGGCGAAGGGAGAGAGGGATATTGTACATCCAATTATACAATGTAAATATTTTATTTCACTCAAACTTGGCTGTAAATACTGTTTAAAGTGACGTTAGCCCGCAGTTAGCTTTGCCCGTTAGCCTGTTAGCTTCTTCTTCGTGATTCCATTAGTGTGTATTGCTTTCTCCGGACCGGGGGCAGTCAAGTTGCAAACATGGTTTTCTGGCTAGAGACACCAGGGGGAGGTGAAAGACCCTCCAATCATCCCATAAACACTTGTATTACCCCCACAGGGACTACGGAAAGGATTTATTAAGGTAAATAAGTTACTTAGTACTGCTTTAAAGTGCTAGTCTGTAATATTGCAAAATGAGGAGCGAGAAAGAGAGAAATAAAAAAATAAACAATCCAGAGCCCCCCCTTGCTAATGGTGCGTTCCAGGCACCTGGTAACTAGTAGTTTTCCCACAGCGTTTCAAGCTGAATAAACTCGTATGTAAACAAAACAGCTAATGCTACAACAGTTAGCTAATAAGATGCTAATGTTATATGAACACTTCTTCACGCTAGATATAATTCAAAACATGCTAAATAACGTTATATTGAAGGCTTTGATCAAAAGTTGCGTTCACTTGACTGAAGCGGTGGTTTTGTTAAAGTTTTATCATTAGCTGCACTTCTCCACTGGGGGCCGCCATTGCTGACTTCATCTCATATCTGAACTCGGAGCTCTGTGGTCATCTCCGTGTTGTAATTACCACTTCGAGTGGTATGTGCAATGTCCCACCAACTTCCTGTTTTTCCAAAAATGCAAATAACAGGAGCTAATCGGGCTAATTATGTGCTAACTAGTACCGACTGATATATTACTAGAAAGACAACACTTAATACTTGAAAATACGGCAAAATTATTGGATCACTTTTCAGTTTATATACATATTAAGTCTTAAATTTAACCGTGTGTGTTTTATGTCCATGAGGTAGCTGACGATGTGCTTTTAAACTTGTAATATTTAAATTTTTCGGTCATTGCTAAAAATTAATGGGACTTTTTACGTCCTGACTCAGACAGATGACTGGAAGTGGGTGGGACTGTTGAGCTCTATGATCACGCTGTGTATTATGCCACACCTGTGAAGTGGGAAGTGCTCACTAAGAGATTTAGATATTAATGTGTTTTTTGTGTATGTAGAAAATGTTTCATGTCTTTGAGTTCAATTCAAGTCAAGGGTTGCATTTATATTTTTATTTTTTTCCGTTTATATGACCTCCTTTACAATGAGTAATTAGAGTCAAGTCTATGCTGTAATGAACTGCAGACCATCATCAGCAAGGTTACATACTGACTCATGAGTGCAGGATGTACAGAACAAATGGACTTGCTATATCAGGACTCGATGTAAGAGCTGTACTAATGTAACACACTTTTCTCAAAATGTTCTCCACACATTTGTAGGAGCAGGCTGACCTGAAACTTCGCACTGCAGAGCTGAAACAAAAGGAGATCGCTACGGCTCAAGAGAGGGAGAATCTGGACCGACTTCGGGAAGAACTGGACAGGGAAAAGGAGAGAATCAGCGCCACAGCTTTGAGACTGAAAACCAGGGCTCAGGAGGTGGAAGCGTTTAGTAAGGTACAGACGTTTATTAACCGTGTAATGTTGCGTACATTTTAATTGAAGGCTATAATAATAATGAAAGTATCTGGTTGGGTTTCTGTGAAGCTTGCTGCTGACAAACTAGAAGAAGGGGAGCGGACAATACACCAGGCCAAACTGGTGGAGGCCGAGCACGAGGCGAGACTCCGACAGATCCACTCTCAGACGGAGAAACTGAGACAACAGGAACAGCGAATCCTCCAGGTGTGTGCCGGCCGCTGTAGAATTAAATGTCTTTAATTACTCTTCGATACAATCACTGTAAATCTGTGTTAGAAGACATTGATTTAATAATAAAAACAAAGTCTTTTGTACATTTCCTACTTCTATTAATAATCAATTGTAATGGAGTATTCCCAAACTGACTGTGGCTCAGTGATACATTTGTCTATGGATCCTTGCCAATGTGGGAAAATGGTGAGTGTTTGGTGTTGGTCAGAGGGGCCACACTTTCTTCATCAGTCTATCTACCCCACAGCTGTAGGAGCATGGCATGTGGGGATCACACTGTCAAGTTTTGGATTTGAAAACAAGGGAAATTTTCGCTGCGAGCCGTTTCATCACCACAACCAAGCTCCAAGGGGTAAAATTCGATGCACCAAAGCAGGACACTTGACAGCTATGCAACCTCGCGACAACTGCCACCCAGGCCACTGCAGGCGGCATTTCTCACGAGCAGAGTGGCAAAATTCAGTTTGGAGAGACAGAGGAATCTTTTGTTATGCTGTTATAATACGGGAGATTCAGATTATGGGATCATTCTAATATGGGAGGAAAGATGGGTAAAATACCAGCCACGGTGGGGGAGTGAATGATTGATTTAGTGCATGAAACTGGAACGCAGAACGAATGCATTTAACTAATACATGACACTGAATCATTCGTTAAAAATGTACTAAAACTTCATGCAAGTAACTTATGAACGATTGTTAATCACTTTTTCACAGGAAAGAATGCAGGTCAATAATTTGCAAAGAGAGCAGCCGAGGAGCGTTTTCACCTTTCCTGAAGTCTTGACACCAGTGCCACCAGGTGCTTATTGTGCATTCCTTCGTTTTACTGCAGTGCGCTTTATAAATGTCTGTTTTTGTGCCATTGATTTTAATTGTAGATTTGACACGACTAGTGCCAAGCCCAAAGCTGGCAACAACGAGGAGTACTGTGCCAAATCCAAGTGCCAACCCGGAGTCGATGGCTTTACACGCAAGTTTGGCTCTGTGGAAGTACACTGCTGAAAGGGTATGAAGCTACTCATTCACCCAACGAGCTGTATATTGAGTTCAGAAAGCATGTCTTTCTTTATTGTATCCTTGAATATAAATTGCATATTTTTGTGGATCCTGAAATTTGTAGCAATAACTTTTAATCAAGGGCAAAGAGCGACGTTAACCCATTTTATGAACGACATTTCTGTGTCATTTACAGGACCGTGAATACCTCGAGGATGAAAAAATATTTTTAGAGAATCTAAAGAAGAAATCTTACAACTCAAACTTCATAGACTGATAGCCTTTTTATTTTATTACATACTTCAACTTTTGAACAAATAAAAGCACAAATTTTAAGTCGTATTGAGTCTTCACTGTTCTGGTTCCATCTCCGTCCGCAGTCTCAGCATAAATCTAAAAATAAAAATACAAAAACACATTAGTAACCTTCAAAATACTGCACAAATATGGAGTCTGTAATCATGCAAGACGTATGCCTCAGGTTACCATATGTCCACACATTTATGTTAAGACAGGGATAACTTTTATCATCACTGGCCAACTTGATCAACATTCCAAAGGGAAAATTACCTGCTGGGCTGTTTCTCCGCATAATTCTCCCATCACCTGGATTGAAGAAAAGCAGTGATTACTACCTTCTGTGTAAGTGTTTGGTCCTGTACACAATAACTTAATTCATATCTCAGATACGCTTTTTATCCCATCGTCAGTTATCGCATCAGACGGCACTTCCTATAGCTGTTTTCATCACTGTTTCTAGTCATTTTCAAAGTGTTTTCTACAAAATACAAACCTTTTCCATGATCTGGGTCAATGCCGGTGTGAAAGTGTGGCATCATCAACCATCTCTAGAGCTAAAAAACAAGGATATGTTGGTTAAAATGTATTCACAAAGCCTACAGATCTATTAACTATTGTTTAGCAAATCAGTAGTCACAAATGTCAACACTGTGGGTTTCAGACAGGGATAACAAAACTCATCATGCTAGCAAAGATAGAGAAGTGCTCCCAAGCTTAAAATAAGAATGTACCTGATGCTTTTAAGTCGGACATGTCTGTTTGGGTGCATCTCCAAGCACCAAGTATCTGCAAATGGAAAAGAAAGGTGTTAAAAACCGTTTTGAGGGCAGCATTGCAGTCGGTTACACAGCAGCACGTGTTACCTTTAGCAGGCGGCTATGCTAACACCGAGCTAAAACACTCTTTTCAGGCAAAATCCATGGAGTAAGCTAACATCTATCACGTCTCATGACCCCCCATATTAACGGGTCACGGTGGTCTAAACAGGTCCATGATGAGACCAATATGTTTGGGAAAGCAAGTACAAAACGACCGGGAGTTGCGCCAGCCCATGTCTCACGCTAAAGCTAAGAAGAGGAGAGTGAGGGACAGAAAAGTGTGGCGCGAGGACTTTATACAGTGGGCTGTGACGTCACATGACACGTGACCCGCTGTAATGCTAACTTTAACTTTGCATCTTTTTCGACATTTCCATTAGCTTTTTTAGATTTTATCAGATTAATCTTTTTTATTGTAACGTACTAATCAAGAAGGAAGCGATGGTTGTCCATGGTGAGTTGTAACGTTGATTTTATTATTTTTAAATTTTATTTGTATTATTACTTTTACTACTATTATTATTATTATTATTATTATTATTATTATTATTATTATTATTATTATTATTATATATTTATTATTATTATTATTATTATTATTATTATTATTATTATTATTATATATTTGTATTTGTTATTATTATTATTAATTTATATACATGATTTTCACAATATTAATTTAGGCACTGTAACTCTATGTCTCATTTATGTTAATACTACCGAAAAAAAATGTAAATCCTAGTTTGTGCATGTACCTTCACTGACTTCAATGGCAATATAACCCGTTTATTCTGATGCAAACGGAGCTCAAATAGCCGATTTTTAAGGGGAAAACAATTGTCTTAATGGTTTAAAAAAAATAAAAAATAAAAAGTTTAAAATGACGATTAATATCTGCCAAAAGTTACTCTCTCCGGCATCACTAATTGTCCGGTCACAGTGCGTATGCTACTGAGTGGACTTCGCTCGCGCTCCTCCAGCTCCTCGCCGTCGCTGCCATTCCTCTTTCAGTCACTAGGGAGAGACAGTGGACTGGATGCAGCCTCTACTCCTCTCCCCCCGCCTGTCAAAGCGTCCCACAGCAGGCTCCCAGTTCCAGAGTCGAGCTTCTTGTGTGCACCGCCGATCCGCTCCCCCGGCCTGCGCGCCTCTGCAGGGACCGTCGCACCCCCTCCCTCCCTCCGCAGGACGGGATGGAGAAGGAGGACGTCTCCGAGCCGGACTCGTCCAGCTGCCTGCGGAACGGGCTGGCGAGCGTCCTGTACGGGGAGTTCACCGACTCCCAGAACGACAGCGTCCGCTTCTCGGTGAGCCTGTCCGAGAGCGCGCTGACCATCCAGACCATCTCCTCCTCACCCGACCGGACCAGGGTGGTGTTTAACTTGACCGACTGCCTGGGCTGCCGGGCGTACCGCGGACCGGACAGGGGCGATGTTGGCGCCTACTTTACCGCCTATTTCTACCCGTTCAAGAGGCGCTGGATGAGCGCCGGGGTGGCACGCCAGAGAGTGGAGCAGTGTTTTCGGGTCGCTCTGGTCCAGGACCCCATCGCTAACCTCCAGGAGGCTGAGAGGTGGGCTCGGGCCATCAGAGACGCCTCGGCGCTGCAGGCTCCGAGGAGAGTGGGTAAGCCGTACATCCAGCCTTTTATAGACGGGTCCAAGTCGAGCACAAGTGTGGATGCAACTTTATCACACAGGGGGAGAAGTCACTGAATCTCAATTTCATGTTTTAAGCGCCTTTTCACGTCGCATAGTCTATAAATCTCTTGTTGATATTGTAGTTTTTGCTTAGGACTGCACACTATGAGAAAAAAATGTTGATTCATGACGAATGATTATAAATTGTCTTGAAAATTGCGATAACAATATGATTGCAATAATAACTAAACCATTTCAACACAGCACGCTCTACAAAAAGTGTGAGCAATTATTATTTTTTTCATCATATTGTATCAGGCAAGTGTTGAAAATACACTTTCAGGACCAAAACAAGGCTGAAATGGAGACAAATTAGGAAAATCATGACTGAACTTTCGCATTAATCCTATACCGTGCAGCGACAGCCCAGCTTCAAATCGAGTCAAAATCGGAATTGCAATTGAGAAATCACAAGGACGGCAGAGGAATATGTTTGGAAATGACAGAATGTCTTTATGTGGTCTTAATATTCCTAAACCCGCTGTTTAGATCTCTATGTTTTGAAAAGCATCTGATTCTTGCATTAGTTTAGTTGCTATTACTGTCTTCTCAAATCGAAATCGATAAAGTAGTAGAAAATAGTTAGTATATAGTTTAAAATGTGCATGTTAAACTGAATCTTGATTTTAAAGCGTACATTGCAAATCTAATCAAAATGGTAATACTTGATACCTGCTATTATTGCACAGTTTATAGACCCAGTTACACCTATATTGCGTCCCAATAAAAAGTCTCCTCTCCTCAGCCCGACTCGAGTGGGACATCACCAGCTCATCTCCAAAGTGGACGTTATGTTTAAAGGAACAGGCCACCGTTTTTCCATACTGAGATATGTTCTTACCTGAGCTTAGACGAGTTGATGCGTACCTGTCTGGTCTTTGTGCGTGCCCGTGGAAGCGCTTGGCTGCTTCGAACTTCAACCCGTTTGGAGCCATAGGAATATACTGGGAGACGACAAATGCTAGCAACATCTTTGGTCGTTTTGCGTGACTGAGGGCGCGCACAAAGCCCAGACAGGTGCGCATCAACTCGTCTAAGCTCAGGTAAGAACATATCTCAGTTTGGAAAGACGGTGGCCTGTTCCTTTAAACACATTAAGCCCTCTTCCCTTTACTATGACAGCGCTCTGCAAAAATCTATCACTCAGCCAGTGACAGGTAAAGGGGGGGGGGAGCCGCCCTTTTGACCCGAACTTTAAATTCCTACGGCGACATTATCATTGTTTCAATCTTGTGCCAAACCGAGCGTGTCTCACAGTTGAACTCTGCTCTCAGTGAACTCTCCGTGACAGTCAGGTTTGTGGAGGGGGGGGGGGGGGGGGGGGGGGTTCTGTGAAGGACTATATACGCCCTCCCAACTGCTCTCTGCTAACCTGCTCCACCTGCTTTCCAAAAGAAGACCCGGCCGCCCCCGCCTGCCTGCCTGCCTGCCTGCCTGCCTGCCTGCCCCGTAGTAATTAGACGGCTCCTTCCTCGTTCATTCACTTAGCGCATGCGAGAAGTGAAACCCTCTCAGCCCGGCGCAGACACCACACCGTATCCTGTCTCCTTCTCCCTTATGTTTTTTTTTTTTCTTTCACAACCAACCACTTAGGCAGTTACAGTCGGTCCTGGCTGCTTCATTATTCGCGCGCGTCCCGGTACCGGCAAATTACCCGCGAGAATTTCATGTTGACGTGCGGAGAGAGATCGCATCAAAACAAAGGCTGTTTTCAACCCAATTAGGCCCTTGTCAAGCCTCGCCCCCCTCCTTTGTCGGAAAACGTGGACGGCCGTCTCTGTTCTGCCGCGTAACAAGATGGTAATTTTGGCGTGTTTAGCATAAGCGCAGCGTGAGAAGTGTATGCGCATGTAATTAGCGTTATCATTCATCTGGGAGGCCCCGCTAATGATGGGAAGAAGTCATGTGGGCCGCAAAATGATGACAAGTAAAGACTGGGGGTGAAGCATCTGCGTCCCGGCGGATCAGGGGCTCGTGTAGCCGTGTGATGGGGTTGATCTCTTGACTCAGAGGGACAAGTAAACAGAAATAGTTGGCGTAGGATGTAAACAGTGCGCATCTTTATGGGCTGATGTTGGAGGTGGGTCAAGAGAAGGTCAGGATTGAACGTTTCGCTCATACATTCACGATCGGGATATGCTGTCAGCCATTCGGAATTGCGCTTTTGGTTCATTCGACTGTGACGGATTGTGCAACGCTAGCTGTTAGATGAATCACCATTGTTAGAATAGAAACACTGTTGGCACTTGCTACAGGCTTACGTTAAAGGAGCTATACCTGATTATACCAAGAAACACGGTCACTCAAAATTCAAATTGCTATTTTCTGGTCCAAGCTCATCTCAAACTTTCCTAATGCCTTGAGTTTAAACCAGGTTTTCACAACTTCCAGGGAGATAAACTGTCACTTCACTGTAAAATATGCCTACTAGCCTGACATTTTATCTACTTTTCTACTTAAAAGGCTTTAAAACCAGTATTTTGCTTTTACCATGTACTAAAGGACAAAACAAATTTTATTCCAATAACAGAAAATAAAAAAATCAAGGATGGCTCCTTTAAGATAATTCACACAGGACCTCTTTTTAAAGCAGTATTAAGTAATGTGTTTACCTTAATAAATCCTTTCCGTAGTCCCTGTGGGGGTAATACAAGTGTTTATGGGATGATTGGAGGGTCTTTCATCTCCCCCTGGTGTCTCTGGCCAGAAAACCATGTTTGCAACTTGACTGCCCCCGGACCGGAGCCACCAATACACACTAATGGAATCACGGAGAAGAAGCTAACATGCTAACGGGCAAAGCTAACTGCGGGCTAACATCACTTTAAACAGTATTTACAGCCAAGTTTGGGTGAAAAAAAATATTTCCATTGTGTAATTGGATGAACAATATCCCTCTCTCCCTTCGCCTTTTCTGTCAGCGTAGTATTTACTCTCCAAGACAATTAATAAGTTAAAAAATCTTAACTTGCTACGACACCTGCAGTTGCGCTTATGGCCTCTAGGGGCAAGAGTTACTTAGTACTGCTTTAATGATTCAAACATAGCTTGCATTTGTGGTCATTTTTATAGTAGCTTTATAGTGTGCCTGTGTACTGCACCTGCTCCTTCAACTTTTCAGTTTGTCTTAGGTGTTTAACCTCTTATCCCCCACCTGAACCGAGCACATTTTCTCCAGTTCGACTTTAACCAAATCCAAAAGCTTCTTGAAAAATAGCGGGGGAAAAACGAGACGTAAATGAGGATGAAAACGCAGCCAAAAACAGCATCAAAAGAGCTGCAAAACGGCAGCAGAACAGGCGACAAAAAAACTGGCCTATAGGCTGTAAGCTCCAGTCGAGCAGCTTTGAGATTTGGGTAAAGCAGAACTGGAGAATATGTGCTCGGTTCAGGTGGGGTTTAAGAGGTTAATGCCCTCTGCTGGCAACTGTGAGGATTGACACATACTGACTTGAAAAATTAGCAGCTTTACTATTTTCAACAGGACAGTAACTGCAAGCTGCTGGATCTAATGATTCAAGTAAACAAACCAGTTTTTGGGTCTAAAGAGGAAGACAAAAGGGCTGCACAATTTATTAATAAGCAAATCACAAATTAAATAGGTGCAAACAGCAAAACTGCAGTTATTTACTAGGTCAAATATCCTTTGTAAATAATGTCCTGTCCCCATGGAGTCATGTTATGTGTAGAATCTGCTCAACCTGTTGTTGATCAATGTTATTCCTTTATAAAAGTATGACCAGTTTAAATGTGTAATTATGATGGATATCTGTGGTAAATATACGCTTCATTCATGTGAACTGGGGATGAAACATCATTCCCAGTAAGTTTGTGTTCATGTTGGAAAGTGGGGATTTTGATTTAACCAAATTAACTAACCATTTAAAATTGGTGTTAGCAGAACAACAGCAGCTTACAGTAAACTCAAGAAAGAAGCAGTGTTTTACCCTACAAGCTCACATTAAACGGCAAATAAACACATTTCTATAGTCAGGTGCGGAAGTCGGGAATCTTCTTTTAACCGAGTTCCCCGGTTGTTTTCCCCAGTAGAGCAAGCGTTCATGTGCATCTCAAGTTCCCGAGGCCCACATGAACGCAGCTCGGGCTGAACGATATTGAAGTAACTTGCGATATGCGATACGGCTGTGCAATATTGCAATAACTATATTATTGTGATATCTAGGGCTGAAAGATATACTGTATCGTTATCGTATCAATATCGAGATATGAACATTCAAAATATTTAAATCGAAAAAGCAAGATATAAACGATACAGATTTCATCAATAAAACTGAAATCTTTTGTATTATGATTTAATTTTTCTGAAAAATGCTTCGTTTTCACCTAATCCGTAGTAATGTCTTATTGATATCAAGATGTCTGGCATGAATATCGAGATATGAAATTTTGTCCATATCGTTCAGCCCTATTCACCTTATTCTGACCCGCTCACTTTTGCCACTTTTTGCTTTGTCCAGGCACTTCCGTTGTACAGACACTTCCGGTCGAGCGCGAAGCCCGTTCATTTAAACGGGAGAACAAGGGGAATATTCTCCGCTCAAATCTGATGTTTAGTAGATTGATTTGTGTAAAATTGCCAATGTTCATTTGCACCAATAAGTCAACACTGCACTATTTTTCAGTGCGGCGGAAATAAACGGCTTTGTTTTCGTGTAGTGACTGATTTAATGTGGACTTCTCCAGTCCCATGTTAACACATAGGAGAAAAGGGGCGGGCACAATTCATGGCGGCGCACACGCGGGCCTCCGGAATAAGGTGAATAGTGATACGAAACCATTTCAACACGATATGTTCCAATTATTCTAATTAAACACAAATTGTAACTCACTAGATCACTAGTTTTTCAGCAAACTGTGTCAAAAGAAAAATGTTGAACTAAAACTGAACTCTTGCACATTAATAAGTTCAATGCACTACTTGTTTTTGGCTGAGTTTGCAAAAAAAAAAGAAATGTGTCGATCTCAGTCAGATGAAGAGTTTAGTCATGTCACATTGTGGCTACTTGCGATACTGACATTGTATCACCCAATATTGCGATACGATATATATTGCGACATATTGTGCAGCCCGAGACGCGGCAATAGATGTGACAGTAAAGAACACAAGGCAAAATCTGCAGCAAATTCTTCAGTATATTTATGTTTTAGCCAAAAATGTATCCTCATGTATCATTTTGGGGCATTTATGTGTTATTAATATGTTAAGTAATCTAATTTGATGTAATTTTGTTTAGTGCAAACATGCCATGGTTGATTCAAAGTGGATTCAGATTCAGTTTTGGTATCTAACTGGTTGCTTGGTCGCACAGATCAAAGGAGTCTCTGGAGTCGGGCCGTTTGAGCGGTGACTAATTTGGAACGCCGGTTGCCGGGGACAGAGGGGAGTGTTAGTCGCTGGGATGAGGAATGAGGTTGCCCTCCCGTTAGCTGCCTCCAGGTGTACACAGCAAACACGCCGCGGTAAATAAAGACTGGCCGATGTGTGAGGAAGGAACATCTAGCTTCCCTTCGCTCTAGACTGCAGCCAAACCTCAGTAGTCAGTATTCACAGGGAGCTTTTTTTTCCATTAGGCTAGCAGATGGTAACCTGGCTAGCTCTGTCATATCGCATCAACGCTTGCAGTTTGGAAGGCGTTGAGGTGTTAATTTACACATTTTAATGAGACAAATGCGGCTCTGAGTCTTCAGATTGTGTAATGCTAAACCAATGACGATTTTAAGATATTCAATACTGACGCTTTGACTGTAAATAGTATTGAATGTACAGGGGAGTTTAAAGGGATGGTAGTTTTGAATGTGCTCTTCTAATTTACTTTCAGGGACAACAGATGGAAATGAGCTATTTCACTGGTGCTGTGTAATCTGGGGCAGTTCATCTTTGTCTCAGTGAGTTTCATGTCTGCACACTGTCCCCTAAATGAAATAAAATTAAAGTTAAGTAAAGTATTGTTATGTCTCATGTAACTCCATGGATTGTGATGCAAATTAGTAGCCCGGCAAACCACACTATGTTTATTCTATAATGTGTTTATTGTAAACTGGACAGTTTCTTTCACAGAAGTATGGCTGGCCAGGCTCGCATGTTAATCAAAAATGGCAGATTTTGCTTAATGCACTTTACTTATGTGTCAGGTGACGTGACTCAAAACAAGCGATGGGAAAAGGAAGGTTTAGGAGAATGTTACAATCAGTCTTTTGCAGGCGTGTGCCGCTGATGGAGGTTGTCATATTGATTGCAAGTCATGTGACACCGATCAATTGCACAGTGATTGGTTGTCGATACAGTGCCACCCATAAAACATAGAAAGCAGAACTGGCCTTTGATCCTTACGTATGTGGACTAGGGCTGAACGATATGGACACAATTTCATATCTCGATATTCATGCCAGAAATCTCGATACGATACGATATAACTATGGGTTAGGTGAAAACTCAGCATTTTTCAGAAAATTAAAATCATAATACAAAAGAGTGCAGTTATATTGATGAAAATATATATATATATATATCAATCATTTATATCTTGATATATTTTTCTTTTGCGATATTGATATTTGGATGTTCTCTTTCAGCCCTAATGTGGGCAGTTAGTAAGGCAGCTCTTAGAAGATTCAGATGTTTTCAGCTGTTACTCATCGACCACATTTAGGTGAGGTCAAAGCTTAGTTAGAAATCATTAATGAATAACACAGTTCTTTTGAGATTTAACTTTAGATAAGAGTTAGCGCATGAAAGTGGCTTTTGAGCTAAATGCTAAAACATATTCAGTTAAGTGTCTGCTTTTTCTTGAGTTCAGTACACATCCAATGGCCACTAAACATCATCTTATAATATGTTAATGATAGAGAAACCACAGAAATGACATAAATGCCATACATACCTATACTTTAGTATATGGACTGGCTTCCACATTCATTTGTATGAGGATGAAACACTCAATTCAAACAGGTCTGGGAAATCGTTGCCTAACAGAAGTATGCATTTGAAGGAACAGGTTCAGATAGCTAACGGGAATTTATGTGATTTTCACGGTGCCACCAGCGCGGCTTCGCCCTGTCGGCCGGACCGTGACGCTGTTGAATTTGATACATTACATACACAAGTATGCATTGGATGACAAGGGAAATGGGTCTGGTGTCCGAGGTGCCCCAATCACACGGTAGTTAGGGAGTAAAGTCGTGCTAATAATTCCAAAAGAAGCTCATCAAAGAGGCTGTGTGAAAGGCAGTTGCAGTTTGCTAATCTCCCTGTGTGGTTTCCCAAAGTTAATTGCATGTCTTGTCATCGGGATACGCAGATGGAAAAGGTTGGATTAAAAGTGCAAAGATTTGTGAGACATCTTAATGAGGGACTTACTGAAGTGAAAGAAACACCGGGGGGTATTGCTGAATTTCATTTGGTTTGAGTGGATACATGCAAAAATCAAACAACTTTCTGACCGGACTCTTAATGACCTGGTCTGAAACATGGGCTGCAGCCTTGGAAAATTGGATGGTCTCTATCAGCATGTGTCTGCTAAACCTGCTAACCAGTTTACATCTCTACATTTTCTGAAGTGCATCGGATTATTGCATTAGTTTAGTCATTTGTATTATGGTCTTCTTTGTAAATGGAAGTGACTCAAATGCCAATCCCAAATCCTGTTCTTGTTCACATCTTCCTCCTTGCTAACATGAGCCTGTTTGTTTTGGTTGGGCCAGGCCAAAACAAAGGACTAGTTAATCTGCCTGTCAGTCTAATCGTGAAACATGTCAGAAATATACAAACCGATGGCTGTTTGATGACTTCTGTTTTGCCAGTTTAACTTTTCTGACTTGTGGTAGGTGCATTGGTTTTGATTTCCAGACATTGCAAAAACGAATAGTTTGCAAAGCCTTTCGGAACGACTGAAATGGAACATATTGAGATCGGAGACAAATGGGACGTGCAACAAGACGCTCTTCTAAAATTAACTTGTCTTCTGCAATTAACGAAAGAATCAAACATGAAAAATATCTGAGTATAATGTATCTTTTTGTTCAAATTTTCTGTTCCAAGATATTATTGCTTCCGGGTACGGATATAGTGTATGTTGAAGTTTCCTTTGAGTCAAAGTTCCGACCACCAAACCACAAATAACTACGCTATCATCCTCCACACACAATGGAGCATGAATGGGGGAATTTACCTGACCTTCATTTCAAACTGGGTTTAAAATACAGAGAATTAAGATAGTGCTGGCTAACAGACTTGGTGTTCTGGGCTAAATGGCAAAGGGGGCACTAATACTCCGACCTGGTAGTTCTGGTTGAATTCATAACCAGAACTATATAGTTTTGTGAACAGAAGGGATACCGGTGGATGTACGCCAAGTGCAGAGAAAATGGTCTACGCGTGAGAAAGGATGACGTGCACGTTATCCTCAGGGAATTGGATCCAAACGGTGTGTCCAGAAGGCAAGCCAGGAGTCTTTAAAGAAGAAACTACTTTTTCAGAGGACCTAGCTTTATCTGGCAAATTGACAAGTTGAAGAATTCATAAGTTCAGGGTTTAGTATGCACTTCAGTACTGGTAATACAAAGGACAATGATCCAGAGGCAAAGGTGGTGCGCACTGGGACATGGCCGTTTTCGTACTCATGGCCGCGTCTTATTTGGGGACAAGCGACAAAATTCACCCTGGGGTTGGTGTTGATAGTTGATCGTGAATTCAGGCCAGTAATGTGCAGAGACTGACTGAAAGTTGCAGGTGCAGAACGTAGGAATCTGGGGCTGACACCTCCACATTCAGCGAGACAGCGGCAGCTCTTTCCTGATCTCTCATCTGAAATCCTCTAACAGAACAATTGTCTGTCCCAAGATCACCTCTCATGACTCTGGGACATCCTCCAAGATCTCGTACAGCTTCTACGTAATATGTTTTTCACTTACATTGATTAATACCGTGTCTGTTGGCCAGCACTAATCTTAATTCTTTGTATTTTAAACCCAATTCGAAATAAAGGTCAATTAAATGCCCCCATTCATTCACCGTCATTTCGCACGGTGCATGTCATCAGATTGTTGCACCCCTACAAATAACATTGTCATTCTATAATCAAACTATTATAAAAAACAAAATGATCCCATTCCCAGACAGTTTTGCAGAAGCAGGCATTGTACATTTGTAAACACTGCTGACCACCGCTTACCCTACTGCAGCTTATACAGGGTTCAACATCTAACTCGAATCGACTGGGACTCCATCGCATCAGTAGTTTTCAATGGCTTTGCGTTCTCACGTTGGCTGTATCGGATCGAAAGAGGCGTAAATAATGAGGTGCAATCCATGATACAGCAGCGCACGTGTGGATTCGTGCTCTCATGTCGCAAGAACCACAGGGAGATAAGAATAGAAGGAATAAAACGATGATGATTACTTGATTTGAAGTCCCCATCTAGCGGATATCTCCTTCACTGCTTCCAATTGTATTATTTGTAGCTGAGGGAACAGTTGGTGTGAAGTCGGTTACAGATGGCGTCTTTATGCATTTGTTGCTTCAGTGCTTTATTGTGCATAATTGAAAGGGTATGTTTCTGTTCTTTGGGGGATAATGTTCCATCATATTTTAACACTTTGTGATACAGTGTTTTTGATCAAATGCACTGGACATTGGTCCACACCAGCAAATTCCAACCAGCATCTCTCGTGCCCTTTCCAAGTAGCTGCCAAAATGCTTTCTATATTTCTATATTCTATTCGAGGAGTCAAACCATTCACATTATGCTTTATCTTTACACTTTAACTGGAATTAAAGTGTAAAGATAAGACATTCTGGAATCTGAGGACTGGACGGTCTGTGATCTTGGCCCGTCTGCTGAGGGATCTTTTGGCCCTGGGTCTCTATAGCCTGTCCGTCCATGGGAATGGATCTCTCCTTCTGTGGTTCTCCCCAGGGTTTCTCTTTTCTCCTGCCGGGTTTTTGAGTTTTTCCTTGCTGTGCTGGAGAGTCTAAGGACGGGGGACGCCCACGCCGCTCGTCGCTACCTGCTGCCGACGCTTATTGGACATTATATTTGCCTGGATTCACCTGAACTTTAAATTGTCATATTTATTGCTCTGTTTTATTGCCTTAATGTTTGGTGCAGCCCTGTGAGGCGACTTCTGTTGTGATATTGGGCTATACAAAACCATTAAACTTAAACTTAAACTTAACTGTAAATATAAGAAAGTATTGGGAGAAACTAAATCAAATTTCTTTCTTTGTTTTGAATTATCATCTTTTGCACCCCTGTAGATCCGGGCCTACTTATATGTACCAGGCCCCTAATGCTGAATGCGACTCAACGGGCTGTTGGCCCAGCGAAATCGAGGGTCCATCCATGACCTGCTGGTGACGCACGTACATAATGCATCTCTGTTGTTTAGGTGTTAAGGCGCATACTTTATTTTGTACCGTAGGGAAATTTGCCCGCTGCATTTGTCTCCGCTGTCGCTTTGATGTCGCTGAGGCAACCCGCAAAGAGCAGTGGGGGACCGCAGTGCAGCGCCCGGGGGACCCATCTCCAGAATGAGCCGGACTAATGGTCAGTTAAGAAGAGTGCGCCCCTCGTAAAACCCTGTGCGTTCCACCGTGTGTTCGCGCACCACTTCTCTCTCCGTGGTTGAGGCGCACACTATATCACATGATGAAAACACAAGCATTTATATCAAGACTTTGGTCATTTCGTTTCATTTTTCCATATGTAACAATGTAAAGTGTCATCGAGAGCAGTCATAGATATGTTGTGTGCATTCATTGCTATAGTTAGTTGGGAAAGTAGATCATGGGTGAAAAAAGCTACACTGACGACTGTGAGCATCGTTGTTTTGCCAATAATAATACAACCCTATTTTGAAGTACGTGCAGTGCAGAGAAAAAGCAAGTACACCGTCAGGAACCTCTCACATTTCTGCCTAAATTGGTCACTAAATCTTCATCAAAATCCTAGGAATGATTAAACAGCGTCTGCCTGAACTAATACCACCCATACATTTACATTTGATCATATTTTTATTGGCCACAACGTGTCAACATTCACAGGAGAGCGTGGAATAAGTAAGTACACCCGCCTACATCTCACTGAACTGAAGCCGTTTTGTAAAAGAGGAATGTTCCAAGATTCATCCTGATCATTGTGAACGTCAGCCAGCTATTTAATACAAGGGATCACTCACTTATTCCATGCATGTCTCAGGCTTTTCTGCAAAAAGTAGAAAGTAGTAGAAAGGGGGTGGGACTAAATAAGGTCACACTTTAACCCACTCCTTTTTGAACAGTTGCTTGTATTGGTATTACATGTATTATTATTGTTTTTAAACAACGATCAGGATGAATCTTGGACCATTCCTCTTTTACAAAACTGCTGCAGTTCAGTGAGATTCAGGCGGTGTACTTACTTATTCCACGCTGTCCTGTGAATGTTTCCATGTTGTGGCCAATAAAAATATGACGTAAATATTTGGGTGGCATTAGTTCAGGCAGACACTGTTTAATCATTCCTTTGATTTTGATGAAGCTCAGACCACATTTAGTGACCAATTTAGGCAGAAATGGGAGAAATTCCAGACGGTCTACTTACTTTTTCTCTGCACCGTAGCACACTCATAGCTGCCGTTGCCATTTTTGTTAAGATTACAGTCCTACCACTTGAGACGTGATGGCAGCCTTTTGTAGGAAGCACTCACATGAATTCATCAGTTCAATGATATGCAACAACATATGACAAATCTTAAGGGGAAAATACACAACTATTTACCATTTCTAACTCACATATTTAAGGCCATCGGGTCAAGTGCGCATCTGCCAGTGTTTTTGCAGAATACATGGCAGTTTGGAAAAAGCAGCAAGAGCTGAATGCATGAAGAGACGACCCCTCACCCCCCTTACCCGCCATGCCCACCCTTCTACTCCCCTCTGTCAGCCTTGGCACGAAGCTGTGATGGCCTGTCAACTCCCGAGACGCCTCAATGGACTCTCTCTTTCTCTCTCTCGCAATCTCGCCAATGTTTGCACTCCGAATATAGTGCGATTTCTAACAAGTCAGCTTTCACCAAATAGCCCGCATATTTGTTTTCTGCTCCAAATCCCCCAGCCCCCCCCCCCCCCCCCCCCCCCTCTACCCCATCCCTACCTCCATCGGTCTGCTAACAGATCCCACCTGTGAGGATACCCGAGAGTAAATGACTTTGCTTTACAAGAGATGAGAGCGATTTTTCTTCCACTGTCAGTTCTGGTCTGGTTGGCGGTAAACAATTGTCGCATCCACCGTGGCTCCCCCCTTTTGTTTACCGACTTGGAAACTACACAGACGGTGCTACCCATAGGTATTTCACACCACATCATAGGCACTTCTCGAATATAGCCTATTTCTGTCATCTCAGTCCTGACACACAGAAGCAAGGGAGAGAAAGAGAGAGAGAGAGAAAGGTCCGGGAACAAGACGTTTTTTCACAGGCAGGATGTAATCGATGCAGTGCTATTGACTTGTTAAAATGTCTTGTGGGTTGTGACCAAATTTAAATTGGAGCTGAAAGGAGCATTGTGCGGAATTAGCGGTGTGCTGGGGCTCTCGTTGTCTGCCGTTGGCTTACCGACAAGCAGTGGTTTTCTATATGGTTCTTAATGGAACCAGCTAGGATACTCCAGTGGGTCCCAAGGTGGGGTCCGGTGCTCCCTGGGGTTGTCAACCCATCCAGCGTATCAAAAGAAATGGCTATTGAACCAAATTTTACAGACATTTGACTCTTTAAGGGGGGCACAGCAGCAACCCACTCATTCCAACAATCCTCCATTGCAACATCCCTATAATCCAACACTTTTTGATACAGTTTTGAAGGTAGCCTGTTCAGCTTGTAAAGGTAAGGTTAGGGTTAGTTTGTAAACTCCACTGTCCTTAAGGTTCGGGCTAAGGTAAGGTTATGGTTAGTTTGTAAACTCCACTGTCCTTAAGGTTCGGGCTAAGGTAAGGTTAGGGTTAGTTTGTAAACTCCACTGTCCTTAAGGTTCGGGCTAAGGTAAGGTTAGGGTTAGTTTGTAAACTCCACTGTCCTTAAGGTTCGGGCTAAGCCTTATCCCTAACCTTAAGGATAGTTGGATTAGCCGCTAAGGTAAGGTAAGGGTTAGTTCTAATAGGGCTAACCCTACTAGAACTAACCCTAACCTTACCTTAGCCCTAACCGTAGGGCTAGTATGTGTATGTATTTTTAAATAATAATGCCGTAAATGCTCTAATATAGGCCGGGGCCTTTATTTACTCAAGGGCATCTAGGACCAGGCCTCTATTGGAACCAGGCCATAATTAGAGACAGGTCTTTATTTCTGTTTGAGCAAAACGGACGACCAGGAAAATGAAGAAAAACGAGATTTGTGTCCATTTGAACCTAAAATATCAGGTTCATTTATTAATTAACTTTGCAAACACTCTCCCAGCGGCTGGAACATTGACGCCTTTTATTTTGTCGGGACAACAGGAAGGGTTTCGTTGCTGTTAGCGGAACATTATTAGCGTTCCAAATATCATCACAGGAGGTTTGAAAAGTGGTTAAATCTGTGTCACGCTTGGATCAGCTCCTCCGCAGGGTTCTCCATCGGCCTGGGTTACCGTTTGTTTACTTCCTGCACGTGAGTTATCATTTACACTAGTATGATGGCGGCGATGGCGAAGGCTCGGTCACCCAAGGTTCGGTGCGTTGATTTGGTGATGGGTTTGAGAAGGTCAGCAGAGCGGAGGCGACAGGATGGGCGGTGGCGTTGTAGGAGGTCTGTGAGTTATGGAGGGGCCGGGTTGTTGAGGGCTTTGTAGGTGATGAGCAGAACTTTGTAGTGGATGCGCTGTTGTTGATAAAAAATGGAAATGCCCCCACTCCGACAATTAGACCTCAATATCGGAGTGGGGGGTGTCGATGGCGGGATGTAACCGGATATCGGAGCTGATCTGGCAACAAAATACAGGATCGGGTATTGATTCAAAATATCTTGAACCTGAACTGTTCTGTTTATAATTGATGCGTTTGAAACAGATCCCTCTTGCAAATGCGACATTGAGTTGGATAAATTAAATAAAATGAAGCTCATACCTGTTTGGGCCCTTACCATTTTTAAAACTTAAAACTTTTCAACTCAATCTCAGTGAATATTGGCATGTGGTACCTCACTGAAAATAATTTGAGTTATTGTTGGTCCATGCTGTTGAAGAATAACTGATATCATATTTGTAATGTACAAGTTGCTTCATAATCCCTTTATGTTGTGAGTTGTTTATGTTAATGTAGCTTGTGTTATGTAGCCAAGGTAATTTAGTAGGAAAGTCTAGTCATCCTTATTTAATGTTACAGTTACATTACAGTTTATTAATAGAGACCCCTTGATACGTAACATATCGTTTGCAAAGAGGACCATTCATCGGATATTGATCGATTCTCAAACCTGAACTATCGGTATCAATGTAAAAAATCTGGATCAGTGCAACTCTACTTTGGACTTTGAAAATGGCTGGGGTACTCCTTATGTGCAAATTTGATTTAACTGACAAATTCTGGAAATCTATGCTGTTTAGTTACATATTGTGCACATGCACTTCAACATGTATGGCTCACTGTCTATAGAACTTTCTTAGTACATTGTGCACTTGATCATATCAGTCTTGACTTTTCAGATTCCTGCTAGAAGATGGCAGTGCGATGTCTCTGGGATTCGGAGCATGCAGGTTGGCGCCATATGCGTGTAATAACTCAGTGTCACTTTGTCACTTTTGCTGACAGTATCGTGGAAGAGTAGCAGCTCTTTTGTGCGGCGGTACACGCATCACACAAAAAGCCGGTTATGTGTGGGTGAATGGCAGCAGAGGTTGACGTGTGCGCTCGCTCTTCTGTCTTCATGTCAACTTTGTAGTGCCCCTGACAGGCCGGAGCTGAACTATTCTTGAAACATATCTAATTGCAATGTTTCTGTCGAGCATTCTGATTTGATCTGAATATATATATATAATATATAATATAAGTTACATTTTGTCAGTCTCATAGCACAAAGAACTTTGGCCAAGTTGATATTTTTGGTTTCATTCTTCTTTCCAAGCACTCAATATATTTATGTATCACTGGCTGTATGTTCTCGACCACGAAATCTGTGAGGATTTGGATTATCCCTAAATATGACCTAAGCTGAAGACACATTGGCTGAGTTTGAGCCGTCTTTGTCTCCTCTTGTTATGGAAGGGTCGATAAGTGCTTTATTTGTCATTGTACAATTGTACAACAAAATTGGGTTCAGGTGTTGGTTTAGTCCTGAGCCACTGCGGTCTATTGTGGGCCAACCTGACTAGCCTGATTTTGGAGGTAAGGGAAACCGGAACACCTGGAAGAAACCTGGCTGGCTGCCTTCAGTGCTTCTCTCAAACGGAGCACCGCCTCCTGGGTTGGTCCCTGTTTCAGAGCGCATTGTCCGGCACTGGTCAGCTCATCGACCTCTTCCACCTGCACAGCTCCCTCCGCTCCACAACAGACTTTCACCATCTTCTGGGAAGACTAATCTAAGCCGTCATATTCTCCAGTGAACAAACATTAGTCACAACAATATTAGGGGTAGAAGATTTGTTTGGCTTTGCTGCGACTCTTGCCCGGATACCTCCTCGTTTGACCCTTCCTTGTTTCCTATCGCGCCTCTCTGTGCTGCAGGTGTGAAGGGCTCTTGGTTCCTCTTCAGTGTTTCAGATGACGAGACACATTTGTACGTCCCAAATGTCGTGTTTGTTTAGTTCTTAAAAACCTGTGTCTTTCATGGCTATGGACTTTCTGCAGTAAAAAATCCACTGAAACTCTACAAAAACACTGTAAAGATGCATAAAAGCACCCAGTCAAACAATAATAGTTTCTCACTAGCAATCACTTGAGATCCCGCTCCTGACATGTGTGGTGTCAGTGCGATTGTGTTAAGGCCATTCGTCAGATTGAAACCTCAAATCGTAAGTAACAAACATGTTTGATAATTTTAACTCTTGTTTGCAGTTTAACTGATGCTACTTTTGCAACAGCCAATCAGGAAACTCAGCATCCCACCTCCAGTCCCCTCCGCTCACACCCAGCTCGCACATGTTTGCACCTCTTGCTGGAGGTATGAGGCATGAAAGCATTGGCTTTGATCATATATAGGGCTGGGTGCTGTTACATTTTCAATACCACTGCTTTAACGATACTTGGTTTACGATACCTCAACAATCCTTTTTTTCTATACCATACTGAAATATCTGTCACCTAGAACCATGAAACAGAACAATACTGTTAATCTATTCCATAAAAGACTATTTCTATTAAGGTTGTATCATTTGAGCTGAAATAACCTGGTAGCTTTCTTTAGTGCTGACTCTGGACCCAAAAGGCGCCAAAACTTGGTCTCTAAAGATGTATTTTTTTGGTACTTGCTTTCGATACTTTATTATATACCGACATTACCGAAACCTTTTTTCTAATACTTGAAAAACCCTTAGAATACCTGAGCCCGTATAAGACCTGCTGTATTGGTCCAGGCATTTGGATGCAAGGTGACACAAGGGGGCGCCCTTCCAACCTTCTCGTGTAAATGTGATTGACTTTCTTCAGAGTTAGACTTTAGGACACCATGACTGACAGTGACATAACACTAAATTCAGTGAGCTCTTTGTTTCCAGTAGCTTAAAGAAGCTTAAAGCTTAAAGAAATATCTATGTATTGTCCCAGTTCCTCGTGGTGGGTCATGGTGGACCATGACAGATGTGGACAGGACTGTGGTAGATCTACTTTTACTTTGGAGAAAATAGTTGCTATAGTAACTGTTGAAAAAATGAACCTCATGAGCTTCTTCTGTAACATCTGTCCACATCAGTCCTGCTGCACCACGACTCAGAGGAACTGGGACAAACATGACTCTACAGCAGATGCAAATGACAAGGGTTTGTTTTTGTAGAATGAGTCATAATAGTCATAACTAATATTTTAATTATATACAGGATTTTTCACACTTATTATGAAGGAATATTTAAATCTTTTATTGTTACATCCAGCAGAAGTGTAATGTTCTAAAGAAGAACCTCCATGACTTCCTTCTTCACTTCTCAGTCTGTGACTGAAGAGCAATGAGGCCTCAGCCTTTTTACAGAAAATAAAAAGCTCATTATTTAGTGTCATGTTACTGTGACTCATGGAGTCAGCCCTACAGTATAACTCGTATGTCCCATCATGTCTTTATTTTATTATCAGAATTGTTTAGTCTGTGAGAGATTTTTAATTGTGGGAAAACTGTCCTTATGTCTGTGGTCTGTGCTTTTTTGCTAATGATATGTCGCTTGTCACCACCGAGTGTGGAGAGTGAATGAAAAAACGGTCCCTTGTGGACCTTTCGAATTGTGACTTGGATTTGTTTTTACAATTAATGTCATAGCCCGAACCAGAAACCAGGACACCCACAGCACGACAACGCATTACAAGTAACAGAGAAAATTCCACTCGAACAGATGCTATCAAGAAACACAACAAATCAGGACATTGTTAGAGTTCATTTTTAGAGCTCATTCCGGGCGCTGTCTGAATTTGTCTGCTCCCGTCAGCATCACCTGCGGCCAAATAATTGTGATGGAAATAGGTACTGAAAACTGTCCTCAAAAAGCCCCCATAGTCATATCACTTCTTTTTTTTTTTTTTTTTTTCACCGTTCCGATTCGTTTGATAATGTCTTGTGTGTCCGCTGCGTAAAGTCAAGGGTATCTGGTCTCAAAGCACCAAAAGCCACAGGAGGGGGAGCAATTCCAGTGGCTTTTTTTAGTAACAGGCCATATCACAATTAGGGGACTGAACCTGATCCTGTAGAAATGAGGATTTAAAAAGGTGCACATGAAACCCAAAGCGGGGGAGGAGATACTGTGACATAGGGCCATTACTGCGCTGGGATTATGGACAGAATTACATGATGTTAGGGGCTTTATTTATTAGGAATTACATCACGAGGTTCAGAGGCGACTAACCCAATTTCAATTGTACGACGAAAGATGAGCCTTGCCCTTAAGTCGTTGAGTTGATGTTTAATAGAAAGCAGTGAGGATTATGTTTTCTCATTTTGAAGCGTAGAAGTTGTTGACTGTTATTGAGTATGATTTTCTGAATGCTCCTCTTAAAGGGTATGTTTGTAGGATGCGTTCTTAATGTATAAAAAAAGGACTACAACTACAAATGAAACTTAAACTACCCTTAAAGTGTACATGAAACACTCAACACATTTTTTGCTGAAACATAGTAAACACAATTATATTTAAGATTTTTGCTAAAAATGTTACCCATCTTTCTTTAATTTGACAATTTTTGTGATGTTTATAGTTTCACTTCCTTATTGGACACGGACAGGAAGTGACATAGATAAACACATAAACATTTTTAAACTGTTGCCGTGCCGAGTAAAGTAAAATATAGGCATTTATTTGATATATTGTACCTCTACCACTATGGAGCACTCATTTTTGTGAGAAATGTAACTATTTTCTGGGGGTATATTGCAAACCCGGAAGACACAACGCTTCGACGCAGTTAATTCCACCACCTCTCTCCGGGCTAATCCGCCCATGCAATAAAGTCCTGTCCTCGTAAACGCGCTTTTCTCCGTGACATTATCGTTAGGTAAGAAAAAAGAACAGGTGTCCAGAGTAGGTTAGAAAGAGCTCCAACTTTCAGTGCAAACATGACATCTGTTCAAACGCTCAGGGGGTGTGTATGTTTTCTCCGCAGGTGCAGCGCAGACACCTCGGGCAGTTCCTTTTTATTTCTCTCTCTCTTTTTATTTCTTTCTTACAACAGAAATAATGAAAAAACTGTTTTACAAATTAAAATCAGGCCATAAGGCATTACATTACAGACGTCGGGCTCTTCTGACGTAAAAAACGTCATAGTGAAAAATTGTTTTCCAGGAGAGGGCGCTCAGAGAGCAGGATTCAGGAGGACTGCTTAGAACTGTGTGAATGAAGCCAAAAACCACCATGGGGTGTTTTTGATAAGGAAAGCATGACAACATGGCTAAAAGCTCCAAAAAGTCGATTTTGCATGCATAGGACCTTTAACATGGCTCCCCTCTCCTCATTACAGCAGCAAAAGAATGAGCAAAAGCAGAAGAATTTTACGAGGACAGAAATGGGATAATTATTATTATAAAAAACATTTTTAAACAAAGAAATGTAAGGGGGCGTGGCCTAGCCGAGGGGGAACAAAACCTCTCATTAGAATTACAATTTCTCATTCTCTGTCGGACTATGATCATCTTTATCACACACAAACAAAGTCAACCCCATACGGATGTTTTTTTCACAGCAAATTGTTCAGTCGAAGCGAAAAAACGGCAGTCGCAGGCTCGCAGCTCACATTAGCATATGTAGCATTAAGCTAACGTTAACTTCCTGTTTAGCATTGTCCGTTGTTGTATCACTTTGTCTCTGTATCTTTATTTAGCAGAAAAATGGAGAAGTGTGAGAAAGTTTTCCCCTCTTTGTTTTCCCCCTCTGGCTGCTTTGAACATGACCATAAATGCGGCAATTCCAAACATGCCGTCTATATCTATACTGAATAAGAACACTTGGAATAAAAATATAATGATAAAACACAATATCCACCCGTTAACTACTGGAGGCTTCGCTTGCACTAATGAACCGATTCTACCTCTGAGTAAATGTGGTGGTATTTTCTTTGCCAAGCTCTCCGCACACTGTCTCCCTCTGTGTCTCGCCTTGTTAGTTATCGAAAAATGTCTCCGCTGTTCTAAAATCACCATGTGTGAAAGCGCTGCTTGAATTTCTCCCGCACAGTGCCCCTCAGCAATAAGCTGCCATCCCTCCACAGTAATAACAAGGCTTAGTCATTGAATTACTGTTCTCTCCTGAGACGGGCGCAACAGGCTGGCCTCCTCATGGGGACGATGTCAGATCACTTCTGATGTTAAAAAAGTTGACTCCTGACTCCTTTGATGTCGTATTAACTTTGTGAATGCTGTCACTGGCTATAAATGTACCTTTGTCATTTTCTTTGTGCCATGGAGACCCCGTGGGAGCAGAAGTCCTCAATTATTGTTGGAGATATTTGATCATGCATGCAAAGCCGCTTCACCTGGGTGATGTTGACAAAAATGAGGCTCTCAGTTGTTTTTGTTTTATATCAGTGACAATAATCAGAAGATTTTTTAGCCGCCATTCCCCTGGTAATTTATCCTGACATTGAGTAGGGCGCATGTGTGAATTTGGCTTTAGGCTGTTATGTGATCATTGGAGAGAATAGACGTCTTTGATTGGTTGATTTGCTTGATTGTTTATTCCAGTTCAATGTACATTACATACACTTATGACCGTTATCGCAATATCATATGCAGTTTTTACAATATTTCAACACACATTCATATTAACATATACTGTACATCAGCCATTCCCAAATTCCGGGACATCTTAGCCGAGGGCCCCCCAATAATAATAATTGACTCCATTCAAAGGAATTAGTTATTATTTTAGAGCTAAAATGACATAAAAAAACAGAATCTAGCGATGTCTGTAGGCTAAATACTGGTGCAAAGTGGTACATTTTAGCAAATAGATGTATTTTTTCTTTTAAATCAATTTTTGCCAACACACTTGTTTTGTAGACAAGCTTTTGGGTGGCCTGCGTAGTGCCTCTGAGGCCCCGCCCTCGGGTCGGCGGCACAATACACACTAATAGAATCACGAAGAAGAAGCTAACAGGCTAACGGGCAAAGCTAAATGTGGGCTAGCACCACTTTAGCAGTATTTACAGCCAAGTTTGAGTGAGTAATTGGTTTGTGGCACAATGTACAATCTTCCTCTCTTCCTTTGCCTTTTCTGTCAGCGTAGTATTTACTCTCATGGACAATTAATGAGTAAAAAAAAACACAACATGCTACGGCACTTGCAGTGATGCTTATGGCCTCTAGGGGCATGAGTTACTTAGTTCTGCTTTAATACCTTTAGATGCAAATGAGTGCGTCCAAAGTAGAAGACCCCCCTGTTGTGTATTCCGTTCAGTGTAAGGAAGAGTGCAGTGAACAGTGCATATGGGAACTAAAACAGCTTTTAAGGATGTATCAGCACTGCAGAGAGAAGCAGTGCCTCAGTCAGTTGTACGCCTCAATGTTAAGGCCACCATCTACACTTCCTTCCCTACTGCTGACAGCGAGGACAAAATCTGAGCTAGAGAAAGGAGATGGTTTGTGAAAGGAATAAAGGCCATCTTTCACCGAGATAACGGATCATGCAAAGTCATTCTCCTCTCTTTGTGTCGTTGCGCAGGTGTGATGTATGCAGAGGTGCGGCGCCCCTGCCGAGTCATGATCCTGGTGAACCCTAACAGCGGGCGTTGCCAGACCATGCAGCTCTTCACTGGGCATGTGCAGGGCATGCTCACCGAAGCCTCCGTGCCATACACTCTGGTCATCACAGGTCAGTAATGAAACAGGAGTTTGTTTTGTTTTGACATTCAAGCAGTACTAAGTAACGTGTTTACTTTAATAAATCCTTTTCGTAGTCCCTGTGGGGGTGATACAAGTGTTTATGGGATGATTGGAGGGTCTTTCATCTCCCCCTGGTGTCTCTGGCCAGAAAACCATGCTTGCAACTTGACTGCCACCGGACCGGAGCAACCAAGACACACTAGAACCATGAAGAAGAAGCTAACAGGCTAATGGCCAAAGCTAACTGCGGGCTAGCGTCACTTTAAACAGTATTTACAGCCAAGTTTGAGTGAAAAAAAATATTTCCATTGTATAACTGGATGTACAATATCCCTCTCTCCCTTCGCCTTCTCTGTCAGTGTAGTATTTACTCTCCAAGACAATTAATAAGTAAAAAAATCGCAACTTGCCACGACCTCTGCAGTTGCGCTTATGGCCTCTAGGGGCAATAGTTACTTAGTGCTGCTTTAAATAGTCTTGTACTTTTGTACTTGTACTTCTCCAAACATGTTCTGAAATGCATTCTTGTAGTAGTTAAGCAGTTTATACGGAAATAATTACTGTATGTTAAAAAAAAAGTACTGTAGTGTACACAGCATTTCCCCTGCTGGTTTTAAAATGGCACTACAGCGTCTTCCAAAATTTGCTCTCCATTTCTGATGACAACTGCACAAGAAAATTGCAAGAATAAACAACTTCAAGAAGAATTAACGCATGCTATTATTGTTCAATCAATATTTGTTTTGAGCATGTTTACTTATTATCTGACGGGGACACAATTGGGTTGTGGTTATCAAATATTAACGACCCCACAAAAACTGACACAAAGATACAATACAAAGAATAGACAATGCTTCCTGACTGAGCGGCGAAGCATCTGAAATTTTAAAATATGACTTTTTCCGGATGATTACTTTGCTTCTTTGCATCACACATAAAAAGTAAATCACTGTTTCTGTTTCTCTGAATCATCTGCACCGCTTCTCCCCACCGTCATAGTAAAATTTGACATTGCGACGTCTCCAGCCCACATTAGCTTTGTAGTAACCTTGACCCCGCCAAATGAAAGATTAAACCAGCGAGTGCATTACGGCTGCATGAGAAATAGGTCACGCTGCCACAGACTCCGCTCCCCTCATCCGCAGAGCCAAGAGGAGCCGTCTGTGGTTGTTATGCATTATTTGTGTAATCTGAAATGAGCGTGCCACATGTTCCGCACATTGACACTCGGCGCTGCAGCAACTCCGCAGCACGTGTTCCCTGACACACATCGGGGCGCGCCTTTTCGCTTCGGCCTCGGATCCCCTCTCAGAAATTCTCTTTTAAACCGTGCTTGTTTGAGAAAAACTTCCCAACTTCCCAAACATTACCAATTCATGTCCCAACAAAATATGAGGTTTAAATGCAATATAAATGCGACTTGTAACTGTAATGCTGGGCCTCCATGAGTAAAAGTTGTTAAACCTTACAAATTATAGTTTTTTGGTTTCTTTTTGAAAGACACTAAAAACAAACAAAGCTGTTCAAATAGCTTTGTTTGTTTTTACCTATAGTGTCTTTCGAAAAGAAACCAAAAAACTATAATTTGTTACTCAAGTAGACATAATGAATGTAATAAAAGAAAAAAAAAAGTGTTAAACCGTACGTTTTAGTTTTTTAAGAGCCATATTATGTCCACGCTTTTAACCACATTATGACCTAGTTTAGTCACCTAGTTCATTTTGGTCATTTCTTTCTCTCCAAAAAACACTGCAAGCTGTATTCCCTGGTTTTTATGGCACAACAGATGGAATCCAGAAGTGTCCTCCTTATTTTAAAGCCCATAAACCATCACTGAATCAGTTCTGAGCATTTCTGCGCTCAAGCTGCCTTTATGATGTTAGTGTATCTTGTGTTTTTATATTCATTTATTTAAAAAAACTAAAAAAAACTGCCTTTATCCTGGTACCATTGATTTGTTAGCAAGCTGCTGGCTAAAAATGATAGCTTGTATTTTGATTTCGGTCAATTGCCCTTGAACTTCAATTGGCTTGTTGCACGGTATGGCTATGCTAGTTCCTCTGACCTGAAGTTGTGAGCGCCAGTACTTCCTGTCTGTATTCCTTTCCTAGAGTAATAATCATATTTTCTAAAGATCACGTGGTGGGCAGTGAGTTCCCGGTAGATGATTATTTACTGTTCAGATCGGAGACACCCGTGATCATAAAGGATTGATGGTTTGCCTTGAAGCTAAAAGCTAATATGCTATAAAAGGCATTATTTCAAATTGTATAATGCATGAAATATTAGCTTTTTTGCTTCAAGACAAACTCACTGATCTTTATAAACATAGATGTGTCCTCCATTGAAATATTTACACTGTACAGCAACTCGTTCACCTGCAGGAAGTGATCATCTACCAGGAACTCACTGTCCACCACAGAATCTTTAGGAAATACGATGATTCGAACGGGTCTAAGCTAATCTTCATGGAAATTAATACGAACAGGAAGTACTGGCGCCCACAACTTCAGCTCAGAGGAACTAGCATAGCCACATTGTGCAACAAGCCAATTGATTGACTTCAAATCATAACGACGCCGCCCAAGAAGTGACTTCCTGTTTCGATCCAGCACGCCAAAATAAAAGCCCACAGCTCGTCTCATGGATTAGTTCAGCAGGTACAAGAATATAATTAAATTCACATATTTTTTGTGTTTTGTCTGTTAATAGCTAGGCAGAAAAAGAGTTGAACAAATTAACTGCTGAACTAATGAATAAGATGCTGCTTTTATTTTGGTGTGCTGGATCGAAACAGAAGAGGAGAACAGAGAAGCACATCATCATGACATCCTCTGGCCAAAGCAGTTTTCTTTTTTTTTCTCGTACAAAATCATTCATCCCTAACATTGCCCTTTCCTTGGGACCCATTGTGTCCGGTGTCCCTAAAGAGCAAGGCGACTCAGTGATCGCCATCTGAGCAGCACCATGACCCCTGTCAGCATGAGTAAGGAGCTCCACTTCACTGCCAGAGTTCTGACATGCAAAATCAGAAGGTTTGTAGCCTCCCTGCTCTCGCTGTCACTGTGAGAGACACACTATGTGACAGGAGGAACATCACAGCCGGTGGTTCGCCCTCCGCTGCGAGCTGGATGCGGCCAAACAGCAATAAGGAAAGGTATACAGTCAGAGTTTATTACAGAGGGAGCTTTGTCGAAAAGGTCAGGCGCTGGAGGAACAAAGGCAAAATAATTACTCGCGCTTCCACGCTGGTTGAAAACGGGATATAGGTCACCAAAGGTCTTAGTGGGACGATATGGTGCAGGGGCTAGAGATGGCCTCACCGGATTAACGGAAAGAACATTTGCTCGCACACATAAAGACTGGAACTATTCCTCTCCTCTATCTATTTCCATGGACACTTTGGTAAAAGGTTCAAATTATTCTTACTTATCTTTTCAAAAATCATGGACAAGGAACGGAATTTAACACCGACTTAAACTTTTATCAATGCTCAGAATCAGCGTCTATGATTGAGAGCAGACCTGCAGTTGTCTTATGGCAGTAGTGCCTAAAGTGCGGCCCGGGGGCCAAATGCTGCCCTGAGACCAATTTGTGGTGGTCCTTAGGCTTCTTGTTAACTAGGCTTGCGTCCCAAGAGATCCCCTGACATTTTTACTGCAAGTTTGTTAATTCAACATGATAAAAATCTCAAAATCTGGCTGACATGAAGGTTCCAAGCCTAATAAACGTGTGGGAAACTTAAAATGACAGAGTGGGGATTTTAAAATGCACACAGCTGAATGCTTGACTGCACTGACCACCATCTGAGGCTCCATATACACTTCAATATACGGTCCCCAAGGAAACTGTTTGGACAGCCCTGTCTTATGGGTCTGAATGCTTTTTCCCACTTTTTTCATACTATATTTTCATATAACTGGCGTATGTAAAATGAGTTGAGTTTTTAACAATGTGATAAACATACCCGGAGTAGTATTTCACTTCTGTTTCTGTTTACTTTTCTTCGGCAGCAGAAAGTGCCTCTGATTGGGACTTCCTGAATGGAACCCGGAAATGCCCTGAGCATTTTTAAAGGCCTCAAAAGAGACATGTAGTATATTGGTTTCATTCACGTAGTCTTGCGTAAACCATGTCCTCTTTGCAGAAACACTCAGATCAGTATGTCCTGGATTCTGTTGAGTCACAAATGGAACATGAAACCGTCCTCCACATTCTTAAAGCCATCACTGGATCCGTTCTGAGCAGTTCCCGTGCTCAAAGTGTGTTCATCACAGCAACATGGATTTGTTAGTATGCTGTTGGAAAAAAGTTAATTATGTAAACTTATTTCCTATGTTTGATCATGGTTATGTATCTATATCCTAAACCAGGTGTTGATTATGGTTAATTGTACCATAATGAGCTGGTCTCAGGGAACAAACCGGAATGTAAAAGAACGGCAGTTGTAAAGTTTGTAACTACGTTTTAAGGGGTAGGCATAAATAAGCATTGTTTGCTTCAGCCTACTCCCTTTTTGGGCATTATTGTGTTTCTTTTCTTTTTCTTCTTTTTCTTTTTCAACAACTTGGAACTTGGAATTGCTCAAATAAACTAGAAACTAAACTAAACTAAATTTTAATTCCTGATGCTGTCTGCAGAGGGCGCTCCAGTCCAAGTTGAAATCCTGACCAGCCTAGTCTTTTACTACTGTCACTTCTTTACATTTACATTATTTTGGAAGGTTTTAAATAGGGCTGCACGATATTGAAGTGACTTGCGATATGCGATACTGCTGTGCAATATTGCGATAACGATATTATTGCGATATTTCACTAAACACGATTTTTTTTCAGCAAATTGTGTCAAAAGAAGACTTAAAAAGCACCCTATCAGGACCAAAACAAGGGTAGAATTTAACAGAGCTAGTAAATGTTAAACTAAGACTGAACTTTTACACATGACTTCAATGCATGAGTTTGAGTTTGCAAAAAAAATGGGTCGATCTCAGTCAGATGAAGGCTATGGGGATGTTGCGATATATTGTGGATATTGAATCAGCTAATATTGCGATACGATATTTTTCGCGATATATTGTGCAGCCATAGTTTTAAACTTTTAAACCTATCTTAAAAAGTCAAATGTTAATTCCGAGACTTTGTGATTAAACGTATCGCAGGGCGGTTGCCGGGGGGGAAGGGACGAGCGCCCGCGGAGGTGCCCCTGCGTCGCCGTGTACCTTCTACATACTGTATGAAGCATGCAGTGTAGCCCGTGTTGGCTTCACCCTGATTAACCTCACTAGAAAGCAGCAGAGCACAACTCAAGGAGACAGCCACTTTGGAGAACTGTTTACTCTGTGTGTTGGCTCGTGTTTTATGATTGGGCGGCGCAGTACATCACAAAGTTATGGCTAATGTGGTATCTGCGAGACTTGGCAAACGCAGTCTCTTTAGTCCATATACTGAAATGACATGTTTACCATTCTCCTTCATGAGAAATACTCTTATGTAGTACTTTGGTCCACATGCATTTTTGACTGATTTAGCCCCTTTAAGTCCAATGAGTGCAAAACTACCTACGTTTTAGTCCCGGTTTGGTCCCCAGTTTTCTGACTCTCGAAACATCAAAGGGAAATAAACGTATAAGTTATTTTTAAGCTTTTTTTTTCATTGTGGCTCTGCTGAAGAAAATCTTTTTGCTTAATATTCTCCAACATCCAACAAACAAAAATAAAGCTTAATCCCCCTTGGCCAAATCCTCTTACAAATAATATTGTGTTTGTAAAACAACATGAGAGGAGGCAGTGGAGCAGCACAGCGCCGCAGTCACTTGGATGCAACTTCAAACTGGAACAGTTTATACAGTCACTTTATGTTGTATGAAGTGCACGGCAGTTTTGTTTATTTTGTTTGAAAGCAGAAGCAAATAACAGGCAGCGCCCAAATGTTTCGCCAAATGCTCTTGGTACAGTATGGTAATCTTCTCGCATATACTGTATAGCCAACTCAATCAAATTACGAAATTATGAAATTAAACGTATTCCATTATGTTTGAAATACTACTGTCAATAAAGGGTATGTACGTTTTTTTGTTGATTATTTTGACAATTTTGCCCCGAAATGAAGTAAACCTGACAAAATGAGTAATGTTGATTTATTCACACTTACAAAAACATTTTACACATGTTTATATTTTGTGTTTTGGTTCTTGAGACGACACTTTGGGTCGATCTTACTGATAAAACCAGTTTTCAAAACCCTAAAAGGACTCCCTCACCTTTTCCCAATCTGTGAATAAAACAGTGATTCTGAGCTTGACTAATGGCCTGCTACATAAGCTTCTTGAACTTATTTTTGATGGAAACTTTGGAGTGATTGAATCGTTACACATACTAGTGGTCTAATAAAGGTCTTTGGATGTGTTTCATCTAGTTTTAACGTAAACAAAAGTTAAAGAAAAAATATAAATGTAGAATAGAGGTATATATTCCCCTTCTAGAGGGGATTTTACAATATCGACTATCGGCCGACCTAGCACCGATATCTCCGGGACCGTAAGTGATAGAAACTTTCCTCCCACATCTTCCTAGGCCTCAGGGGAACAGAGAGAAATTGCTATGTTGCTATGTATTGGGCAGCACGATAGCGAAGCGGTTAGCTCTCTCGCTAGAAGGTCCAGGTTTCAATTCCCACCTTTCTGTGTGGAGTTTGCAGCGACAAGCAACAGCGCGCTAATGCTAGCGGCAGCATGCTAATGCTAATGGGACAGAAACTATGATTGAATCGCCCAAAGTGGTAAAATAAAATCAGCCACTGGAGTGGCCAAGTGTTTATGTTTTTACAGGATTGACATTTGGAAAAATCTGCCAAAAATATCAGTCGAAAATATCGGTCGAGCATATCGGCATATTGGCATATCGAGATCGGCCAATAAAAATCCCCCCAAAAATCGTCATTGGCCTGAGAAAACCCCATATCGGTCGACCTCTAATGTAAACTTTTGTACTTTTTATATTGCCTTAAATCAGATATTGGGATGACTTATTGCAGCCAAACTTTTCCTCTATATTCCATCTGCTCCATAATCAAGGTCAAATACGAACTTAAAAAAAAAAAAAAAAGCCTTGCGCTAGTAATTTCTGGCAGCGGTTTCGTTTGGCACTGACCCCTTGCATGTGGAAGTAGCCTTGAAGCATCGCGCCTCCTCTCCCTCCCCGTCTCCAGAGCTCCTTGACAGGGCCGCCTTTAGTGCTGCGTCAGCCTCTGCCGCTCTGTCAGCTCTGCCTCCCAGCATCCTCAGTGCACTGGGCCCGCTAACTGGCCCCACAAGAGCGGCGGCAGGGGACAGGCAGAGGGCGAACACACGCACCAGGAAGTTTAGTCATTATTCCGCCGCGCAAAAATCAATACTTTAGTTTAAGCAAGGAAACCGAGCTGTCTCTGCTGAGTCAATACGGTTACGCAGTGTCTCTGTGGGTGCTTTCAAGCTGGCACATCAACAGCTCTTCCACCCCTGCCATGAGACTTAAGAAGAGCAAATAACCCTGTCATCAGACGCAGGAACAGTAAATAACCTGCACCCTGTATTTGCACTGTTGTATTTGCGCTACATAATTATTCACCTCTTATCTGTTGCTTTTTGTACATTTGCAAATACGCCAATGTTTGTCGGACATGTATATTGTGTTTGTCTGTTTATTCAGAGTGTTTCTAATTAAGTATTGACTTTTTTTTTGCATGCCCTTTAAGAGTTGTGTTACATGTTGCTCAATTGTACAGATGTGGATGTATCTTCACTGACAAAACCTATTCTGACTCTTTGTGTATACTTTCACAAAAATGTATAAGTAACTTTACTGTTATCTATTTGTAGAAGCTGCTCCCAATTGACCTTTCGCAAAAGCCCCGCCCTTTTAGCAACTGTTAGCTTAGCTAGCGCTGTCAAGAAGTGGAGTTTACCTTTATGTCATGCATGTTAGTGACTCTTTTTGGTGAAATACCAGCGCGATATCCCTCAGATCGAGGCAAAGTGGGCTGCAATGTACAGTCAAGGAACATATTCAAAATATGCAACGAAGGCGACGCTATAACCATCGAGGCTAAAGCACCAAGCGACCCGCACAGTTTTGTAGACTAGTCATGCTCTTGCTCTCGGGTGAGTTCTCTACTTTTGTTAGTCTAGTATTGATCAAATAAGAGCGTTCTTGTTAAGCTAGCTAGCTCGCTAAACCTACAGGAGCCACATGTACTTACCGCTCATGCAGTCGCCCCTGGCTGTGGAGGAGAGCGAGGCTGCAGTACTGGCTATGTTTCCCCTGCGGCTGTGGTTCTTATTCAGCGAAGTAACATCGTAATGATTCTCCAGATGCAAAGTCCCGTGTGCTATCAGCGCTGGCAAGACAAATCCACCCACGGCTGAAATATCAAGGCTCTGTAGCACTTAAAAAGTAAACGTGGCAGACATTCCAGCGGCAGAAACAGCTTCTTTGTGACTATGTCCAGCAACGACAGCTCATGAAACTCTTCGCAAACGACAAGACAGACGATGAAGTATTACCTTGGCTTATAAGTTAGCAGGCGTTGCTTCTGCTTTATTTTTTTTTGGCTTTGCAAGGGGGAAAGCAGTATCTTTTGAGAAACCCAATTGTTCACTCTTTTTAGCAATTTTCTGGCAAAATATCAACTTATTTATTGCACACAAATAAAGTCAAGTCTTAATCGGGTCCACGTGGATGTTTATTCACAGCAGATTGTTCAGTAGAAGCGAAAAACGCCAGTCGTAGCTTGCACCAGCTAGCGTTAGCCTTAGCACGCTAGCGAAGAATGCTAACATGATGCTTCATGTTAGCATTCTTCGTTATTTCTGTATTCATGGGCTGTTGAACCACTTTGCTCCTTCATGTCTTTGTATCTTTATTTAGTAGAAAACTATATTCATAATTCAGCGTTTGTTAAAGTCGTTTTTGAATCATTAGAGAAAGTTTACATTGTTTCCCCCCTTACCTGTTTTCAAACATGCGATTCCAGAGATGTTGTCTGTGTCTATGGCGGGAAATCCGGAGAATGACGAGTAGCAACGGTTGCCATGAGGTATGATTGGACAATGAGCGTTTTGGGGCGGGGTTTTACGGAAGGTCAATTGCATCACTATTAGTCATTTTTTTCATCATAAATATATGATTTTTTTTGCCCTTTTTTCATTTCCTTTTTGCTCCAGGCTATTTGGTTGATATTCCCCTGCATGTGTTGAAGAGGAAGGTGCCGATTCATTCTGTTTCTTTCTAAAACAATCCCGCTCCCGCTGTCCTCCATCTGAAATTTCGAAACCCGTTTCCTTAACTTGAACCTTCTCCATCGTGTGCGGCTATACTTTCCCTCCGCGTCAGTGCAGTTATAAATTGCTGCTGTATCTCCATGTGTATTGCGGAGTCACAGCTGGACAGAGCAGAGCTTTTAAAAAAAAAAACGGAGGGGGGTCCGCTGAGACTTGCTGCGGGGAACCCACTGTCACGCGCTGCCAATAAAGAAGAATAAACACAACACACATTCAACAACAAACAGCCACACGAGCATTTGATCCAAAAAAAACCCAAAACAAACCGCACACACTCACGCCAGTATTTGTGAGTAACAGATGTTTGCATGGAGGCTAAGCTGCCTGGGAGCTGTTGAGTGGCCACTGGATGGGCTAATGTGATATGTCCCAACCGATAAGGGGAAATTGAATCCCTTTTCGGCCTAATCTGCCTTATCCTGCCCCCCGGAGGAACTGGATCTCGAGTCTCCTCCACTGCCCTTGTTTTCAGCCGTCTGCACTGGATGTCAACACGTCGCCTCCCTCTCAGTTTTCATATTGTTTCATATTGTTTGTGTTTTTGTGTTTTTTTCTTCATCCAGAGGCGAAGAACCACGCGCGGGACGTGGTGAAGAAGGCTGACCTGACGCAGTGGGACGCCCTGGTCATCATGTCTGGAGATGGGCTCTTGTTTGAGGTGGAGACACTTTGCTTTCAGTTCTTTTGCCGCTTGTTTAGGCTTTTAATTCTGGGTTGATTTGGACACAGTTAGCTCAGTGTGAAGGTTATTCCGAACTGTACAGCGGTGAAGTGCAGCTGCAGGCGCCGGGCGCAGGGAAACGCAGCGTGGACTGAGCGCACAGGGGTCAGCGAGGGCAGCAAACTTCTTAAATGTGTTACCATAGACACGAAAGGCAGCAAAAGTTTAGTGGCTCGACTTTAAGATAGATTCATGTTCATTTCAGGGCCGGTCCGAGCTTATTTGGTGCCCTAGGCAAGTGTTCGGTGCAGTACCCCCCCCCCCCCACACACACACACAAACACACACACACACACACACACACACACACACACACACACACACACACACAAAAATCAGATAGAAATAAATACATAATAAACAATAAATTAATAAATACATAATATATAAAATGATTGTAGAGGGTTTTTCATTTTTTTTGTCAGATGTAGCAGAAGAAATAACTTTCTTCAACCCAGTTAGCAGCTTGTAATGCATTTTCAAGGTATTTTTCACCAATAAAAAACCTACAAATGTGTATTTATTTGGTAAAATGTCATGCAGTACAGCTTGAAAGTGGACACAGCATTCATATGAAGCGTTAAGGCTCATTCATACTTCACGAGTAATTTTCTCTTGTAGCCATGGCATCTCAGTTCTTACTTCTTATGTAATATGAAGAGGCCTTTAGAAGACAGACTTTATAAAGTCCGGAGCACTGATATTTTGCACATTATGATTTTAAATTAGAGGTCGACAGATAATGTTTTTTCTAAGGCCGATGGCAATTATTTTGGATTATTATTGGCCAATATCGATATGCTCGGCCGATATTTTTGACCGATATTTTTCCGATTTTTCCAAATGGTCTGTAATCCTGTAAAAACATAAACACTTGGCCACTCCAGCAATGGCCGATTTTATGATATTACTTAAGGTGATTCCCATTGTTTCTGTCCCAGCTTTGATTAGTTGCCTTTAGCATTAGCATACTGTTGCTAGCTGCGATATTTTGCGGCTTTTTTAACTTAACTAAGACTTTTCGGAAAGATTTTGACCCATATGGTATTATATATTTTTTCCCCCTAGATTTTTTATCCTTTGGCCTTTGTGTGCTTTTTTTTTGGCTACCATTCTTTATGACACCTTTTGGACACACTTTGGAGATGGAGTCGAAACACACATGAAGGTTTTATATAAATGGTCTCAACTTATATAGCGCTTTTCCGCCTACATTAGGCACTCAAAGCGCTTTATAGCAAGGATCCACTCACCCATTCATACTCCCATTCATACAATGTACGCAGACACTGGGGGCAATGTGGGTGAAGTGTCTTGCCCAAGGACATGAGAGGGGGAGCTATTCCAAATATGTGAATATTTACATCGTGAATGTTACACGGTCCCCCAGAGGCGTAGGATCAGGGGGGCCTCGTTTGAAAGCTGGAAATCTCTAGTTTCCGGCACAAAAGACCACAAGTCGGTATCACATCCCGATCCAAAGTTATGTGCGAATATCTGCGATGTTTTAGATGCCGGGGACATTAAAAAAAAGAAGATGATTCAACTTGCAGTTCCTAAGTGATCATCTGATTTCCATCGACTTCAAAGCCAGATTGTAGTTTGTGTTCCATTTGTCAGGCATAAAGACATCAATTTAACCTTGTGTTGGAGGTTTTTTCATCCTTAAGTGTACAACATACCATCATATCTTGTGCCTCAAAAACACTGGAGCTCTTACATTCGTTGTGCAGTGCGTAATGCTTCACTGTGTGTGTGTGACATTGATGGACTGCAATATATCACAACCTTGGGCCAATTTGTGGTAGCGGTGTGAACCCATATCTATAAATCAAACGGATAAGCCTCTCCTGCAGCCAGAACTTCTGTTATATGCACCATCCGTCTTCTTAATTATTTCCTCTCCTCAGTTGTTACCGTCTACCCAAGAGAAGCAACCAGAGTTTATTTGCCACGGCTCTTTATGATGTGTCTAATTATGAACACGCCATTATTGCAACAGCTAGAAATGAGAGTTCGGGCTGCAGCTTATTAAGGCCAAATTAGGTGTAGTTATTATGAAGCGTCACCAACTATTTTCCCCTTTCTTTTTTCTTCTTCCTGCAGGTGATAAATGGGCTGATGGAGCGCGAGGACTGGGAACGGGCCATCCAGACCCCCATCGGCATCCTCCCAGGCGGCTCTGGCAACGCCCTGGCCGCCTCCGTCCACCACTACTCACAGTGAGCCGCCCCATCGTAGATAAAGTCGACGAAATGCCCACGGATAGTTTATCTGTTTGGTCTAGGCCTCCTTCAGATTAGGACAAACATTGCTCACTGTATGATTTGGGCGCTAAATTTGGCGTGACTGTTCTCTAGGTCGTACTATTTTCAGGAAAACGGTCATTTGTTCATCACATTGCGCGTGTAATGCTTAATATAATGATCTCATCGGAGTCCTTCAAATAAAGCAGAGCCACAGAAAGAGATTTGGCGGCCTGATCCATTGGTCAGCGCTAAGTTAAAGCAGAAAGTCCTTTTGCATAATCTTTGGTATTCGCAGCCCCTCCTGTTCCGATTTTATCAGTCGACAAAAAAACAACTCGTACTTTTTGCTTCGGTTTTGTCACCAAAACATTACAACGAGGTGACAACTATGACAGCCCGTATTAGTGGCTGCGGTTAACACTGCTCTATAATCAGCCATTTAAATGCAAGGGACTGATGGCGCAGACCCAGAGCTAAGTTTAAACCCTGAAGGAGACAAATCATCCCTGTTCGTTGGCTGTAATTATTCCACAGGCTGACGGGGCACATCGGTCCTCGGGAGGCTGGGGAGGAGGCACTGTGGAGCAGACTGGGTCGTTTCAGGATGCTATTAACTCTCTCAGGGATCTTGTAATGACTTGAGATAGTCAGCACATTAGAAGTGATTACGGTCCACAGATAGTGCAGCACATCGTTGGACTGACGTGCTGGCCCTCTGCTGGCGGGTCCGGAGCAGTGGTTCCCCTGTTTTTGTCTTTCATTTATACTCTGAGTGCTGCCAGTTATTTATAAAGTGATCAACTTAGGTCAGATTTATAAGTATTGGAAACGCTTTATATTATTATGGGGTGCTTGATAAATATTAATATGGTTTTAATAAGCGTTATTCATTACTAAGACATGAATAATATGCTTATAAAGATATTAATAAGATGCCTATTATACTACTATCAAACTACCAAGTTAGTAGGCTCTGAATAATATGCTTATTCATGCATAACTGAACCTGTAATCCTAAAAAGATTACTAATGCTTATTAATACTTAATGAGCACCCCTTAATACGAAGCGATATCTTAGTATTTTGTAGTTTCTTAATATCAAAATGAAGCTGAAATACTCACTGCAAAACATAATTATTTCCCTGAAAATCCGTTTGAAATACTTAAGTTTAACTTTCTAGTGTAGCAAGAACAACAGATGTTTATTCATCATTTCGTTGACCTTTTAGCATAATTGTCTTAGTCAAATTTTAGCCAAATGTGTATTTGTTTTCTTTTGTTCAACTTTCTTAATGCTGTTCATGTCCTCAGCCAAAAAGAAGTGGTGTCTGAGTCATATATGTCATTTACCCAAACTATAACTATAACTTAATATGCTAAACTATAACTTAATGTGCTAAATATGCTAAACTAGAACTTAAAGCTGTACTAAGTAACGTGTTTACCTTAATAAATCCTTTCCGTTGTCCCTGTGGGGGTAATACAAGTGTTTATGGGATGATTGGAGGGTCTTTCATCTCCCCCTGGTGTCTCTGGCCAGAAAACCATGTTTGCAACTTGACTGCCACCGGACCGGAGCAAGCAATACACACTAATGGAATCACGAAGAAGAAGCTAGCATGCTAACGGGCAAAGCTAACTGCGGGCTAGCGTCACTTTAAACAGTATTTACAGCCAAGTTTGAGTGAAAAAAAATATTTCCATTGTATAATTGGATGCACAGTAACCCTCTCTCCCTTCGCCTTTCCTGTCAGCGTAGTATTTACTCTCCAAGACATTTAATAAGTTAAAAAATCGTAACTTGCAACGACACCTGCAGTTGCGCTTATGGCCACTAGGGGGAAGAGTTACTTAGTACTGCTTTAATATGCTAAATATGCTCAACTAGAACTTAACATGCAAAATATGCTACGAGGCTAGCAATTTATGTCAAATATTTATCAACAACATAAATACCCATGTTATAATATGTACAAAAATCCGCACATTAATATTAACATGGTGAATCTCAACACCCTTTTTGTGCACTGTCAACTTCCCACCAAAGCGAGCAGCAGATATACAGGTTTAATCCAAGAGTTCTGTGCAGTGAGAGTTAGAGGCTCTCGAAACAACGTCGCCTTCCCCACACAGATTATTGCAAACTAGAAAACTTGAAAACCCAATGTGTCCAAATGTGTTTTAGGAAGCCTGTGTAAAGACGATGTGACCTTCTCTGTCACCATGAGATCTCTGCTTAACTTTGAACAACCATCAAAAAAGTACCCCTTAGATCCTCATTCTTGTTTTGCCTCATTTAACATTATGTAAATGCTTGCAAATATTGAGCCATATTTAAGCCTATGTTACAATATGCTAAGTAGCATTTCCCAAAATACGCAAATAACAAGGACAGCGAGCGCAGCTGTTCGGGAGTCGTCTGCAGATCCCGAGCTCGCTTCATGGTCAAGACTGAGAATTAGCCTGTGCTGTATTTTAGTTTGAGTTGAAAATGGAGCAACGTGGAGTTCTTTAAGTTCCCTATGTGGTCTGGGAATTGAACCTTCAAGTTGTGAAGCCCAAGTTGATCACAGTTTGTAGTCTGGAGTAGGTTTTTTAGCTGAAGATCTTTGGCGTCTCATTCAAAAGGCTAAGTGACTACTTTTGTTCAGGGGATTCAAACCGAAGTCGCCTGATGTTTACACCAAGGGACTTTCTTTCTCGTCATTGGCCGCTGTGTGCAAGGAAGTGGTCCCAGAGCTGTTTGGTGTCATAGTTGGGGCCCATTAAGTAGGGTTAAGTGCAGATGCTACAATTGTACAACAAACTTGCATAGTTGAGATGGGACCCAGACTAGCATGACTTTGGAGGTGCGGGAAACTGAAGCTGACTCCCGAAGAACGAAAACTCCACACTGGAAAGATCAAATCCAGGACCTTCTTGTTGTGAAGCAATAGCGCTTACCACTCAGTCACCCCGTCGCCCTTGAAGGCAATGGACAACTCTGTTATCTTTATTGGTTTCGCCTCAGGAGGCTGTCAAGATTCAAAGACAGGTTACATCGCAAACCTTTCTGCGTTGCCTCTTTAACTCCTCTCTCAAAACAGCTTTTCTCCTTGGCTGAAAGTCGCACTTCACTGTTCTCAAAGGAACGGTTTGTAGTGTTTTTATTTCAAGGTTCTTTGGCCCATAGACTAAATCAGACAAGACAGCAAAGGGGGTGAAGAGGTAGGAGAGACATTCCACAAGCTCGCTTTAGGATAGAGGTGTGATACTGACTTGATTTCTTAAGTGGCCTTTTTGTTTTATGGCAGAAATACATTTAGTTTATGCATCCATCTTCAATTTCTGATATTTCATTCCAATGTGACAGTTTTCTGACTTTACATTGTTGTTTCTATTTCTGTCCAGGGCACCTCCGGCCTGGAACGAGGAGCTTCTTCTGAGCTGCGGCTTCATGTTGTGCAAAGGCCTGGTGGGCGCTATGGACCTGGTCTCGGTTCACCTCCCCTCCAGGCGTCTCTTCTCCTTCCTCTCCATCGCCTGGGGGTTCGTGGCCGACGTGGACATCGAGAGCGAGAAGTACCGCCACGTCGGAGGCATCCGATTCTTAATGGGCACCCTGGTCCGCCTCGCCACCCTACGAGTTTACCAGGGCAGGCTATCGTTCCTGCCGGTCGACGATACCTCCAAAGTTCCAAAAGGGAAATCGAATTCAACTTCTCCGCCCCCTTCCATGTGCTCCTCTCTGCCTTGCCGTCACATTCCAAGCTCCCCGAACCAGAATTCCGTGTTGCGTTGTAGCAGCAGGAATTCCAATCAGAATACGATTAGCAAGACGTCCACGGAGACGGAAAGCGACGGCCAAACCAAAGTGCTTTTGTCGGACTTGCTCCCGAGTTTGGACCAACCCGTCCCGGAGAGTTGGACCGTCGTCAAAGATGAAGATTTCGTGCTCGTTTTGGCGATATACCAGTCGCATTTAGCCGAAGACCTGCTGGCGGTGCCTGGCGCGATGGCGGACGACGGGGCCATTCACTTGTTTTACGTGACGGCGGGAATCTCGCGGCCCGCCCTTCTTCGTCTGTTCTTGGCGATGGAGAAAGGGGCGCACCTGGATTGCGGCTGCCCCTTTTTGGTGTACGAAAAGGTGAAGGCGTTCAGGCTGGAGCCGCTCTCCCCGCAGGGCGTGATCACGGTGGACGGGGAGACGGTGGAGTACGGACCGCTGCAGGCGCAGGTTCATCCGGGAATCGCAAGACTCATATGTGGATGAAGACGTTTTCACAGCTTTAAAGACCTCCCTTGTCACGAGGGTTGCAAATCTACGAAGGTGACATACCAGTAAACGCATTGGAGGAGTTTGTTTCTTACACTGATTTTAAAAGAACTTACCATTTTCAAACCCAAAACAGCGAGTAAAGTTTAAATTGTTAGTTGTTTTCCTAGCTGTTAACCCCTTAACTCCCACCTGAACCGAGCACAAGCTTCTGGAAAAAAGGTGTGAAAATAGCGACAAAACTGAAATGTGAAAAAGTGAGAAAAAAATTTGACGAAAAAGTGACAAAAAATTGACAAAAAATGTACAAAAAAATGACACAATTTGACAAAAAAGTTAGAAAAATTTGACGAAAAAGTGACAAAAAATGTACAAAAAAATGACAAAATTTGACAAAAAAGTGAGAAAAATTTGACGAAAAATTGAGGAAAAAAATGGACAAAAAAGTGACAAAAAAGTGATAAGAATTTGACTAAAAAAATGCGAATAATTTGACAAAAAAGTGACAAAAAAGTCACGAAAATTTGACATAAATGAGATGACTGCCCAACAAAAAAAGTCTGATGATGTGAGGGAAAAGATCAATTTAGTTTTGTAGGTCTTCGCTTTCAAATTAGGTGTTACATTGGCCTACAGGATTTGGGTAAAGCTGAACTGGAGAAAATGCTCTCGGTTCAGGCGGGAGTTAAGAGGTTAAATCGGTAAATTTGGTCACATATACCCTATCAACTTTACTTATACCCCGTTGAAAAGTCCTGTTTCTCTTGAACTAGTTAAAATGCCACTAAACACCAAACTCTGCCCACATTTGCAGGTTGAAAATCAACGCCAATGTGTAGCTGACGGTCTCCACGGTACACAAAGTGCCAATGACACGCACGACTGTTGGTTTGAGGATGTAAAAACCTTCCTCCTTTGCCGGGCATGATCGGGAAACAATCCGCTTATCGGATGGAGCTCTATGTTAACAGAGACTTCCACCAAGAAAAAACAAAAAGTCCAAAGTGCAGTTCACCGTTTAGCCATAAGGGGACAATACGCACGCATTTAGATGGTTTTGTTGTCTGTTTAGTGCAAAATACTAAAGATTAACCTGTGGCCTGATCGGGGTTAGGGTTATGATTACGGTTTGGAACGGAAAATGGGAATTAAGTGTTTCACTCACTCAGATCGTCTTACAAACTAGAAGGTCTTGGCTTTCAAATGAGGTATCACACTAGGCTGTAAACTCTCCTGTTAATACGCTTTGAGATTTGGATATGCATAATTGCTCATCCTAACTCTAACCCTAAATTTGCAGATAGCAGGTTATCAGGGGATAGGAGACAATAGGCGGCTGAATAGAGTTGGTTGGTTTGGTGTTTAGTTGCACTTTCATAATTTAGAATTTGTCAAACTTTTGTCGATGTATAGAGCTCATCAGCTTTCAATTGATATATGATTTTGCCCAAAATGTCACTCATGCAACTTAGATTGTCAGCCCTCGATCTGGCCTGGCATCCTCCGTATCCATCTGTTTGTACGTTTTCTAAAGTGCCAAAGACATTTTAGCAGCCTCTTGAAAATTTTCTATTTTTTCTACTTAATCATGCTATTTTTTAAACGCTCTTTTCTCAGCTTCTCATTCAGGGTTCAAGTGGGGCTGATTTCTCTTGCTGCGGGCTGGTCCCAGAGTACAGAGCAGAGAGGCGCGCGTGCAATATGTCGGCGAGCACTCGAGTGTGAGAGAAAGAGGGAGTAGTGGCGCGGGACCCACAGGAGCTGCAGCAGGCACGCTGCTGTCGGACCTCATAAGCCGAGCACATGTGAAGAGAAGCACAGTTGTTTCGACCTCTGCTCTGGAAGGCTACTGTTTTTAGAGCACACAAGGATAAGCCACGTCCACAAATCCTCAGACCACGCCCTAAATCCTCGGACCACGCCCCCCCGGTTCAAAATCAAGTTCAGACCCCCGAAAGTGTGCCCATAGCATCATGGCCACAGACGATGTCATTGGTCGACAAAAACAGTCAAACTTTAATCATTATTGAGCGGAATAATTCGCTGTGTCACTATGCTTATTCCACTCCAACCAAAGTTTAGGATCATGACATTTACCCCAAAGCCACGCCCCTCTTTCGCAGACCATGATGCACCAGTCCCTCAAGCCACGCCCCTTGTCAATAGCCACTTCAATATCCAAGATGATGGTCGTGTATTGATTTCAATGCGCCGTGCTCATTGGCACATGTTATTGACAAAGTCCTGACCCTCACTCCCCAAGCCACACCCCCTCTGCCCTATAGGCCAATGCCAGCCTATGGCTGTTTTGCTGATTCGGGATAAAAACATAGCTTTCTTAGAGATAAGATGTAAATCCCTACAGGGATTTAATACAGATGGATTAGTAATCAAATGGTGTGGCCATACAGCCTGTGCATTTACATTGGCCTCATGTGTTTATTAAATGTTTCTATTGCAGTTTTTTAATCTATATAGCACCACGCATATTGCCATAAGCATGCAATACTATAATTATTGCTTGACTTTAAAAAGGGACAAATTGTTACTCATCGTATCTAATGTTACTGAGGAATTTTACAAAGCAAGTTGACAAATGAAGGAATATAACATTATTGCAATACATTTAGTTTTTATAATTGCAGTAGTGTGTGCAATGCTGAGCTCATCCACAAGATGATCCAAGAACACCCTGCAAGAGTCTAGTATCGTAGAAGAAATGTGGCCTAAAATCCGTTTTTGACTAAAGTGCTTTTGTCTTGGGGGAAGGAAATATCAATTTTGCATACGGCAGTGTAAATTTATGAGGCGGACCATTTGCACTCCAGATTTAAGAAGCGAGTTGCTGTTTTTTTTTTTTCTTCTTCTTCTTGCTGCAGTTGATTGACCAGCTGAGGTTACACACTTCCCTTCTCATCCCATTATTTTTTCCTCATCTGCATCCGAACTGTAGACCCCACGAACACACCAACAAACCTCTCTCCCCTCTCTCTCTCTTCCCCCCAACTCCCCCAAGTAGTTCTTCCTCACATACTACACACCCGCGCTCTCCCTCGCATCTCTGCAGCACTTAGCGGTGATGACGGGGGGAGGGGCGCGCTCTGCCACTGTGCCATATGATCCCTTCTCCCGCTGCCATCCCAAGATTGTTCTTCCTCTCTCTTCATGGCGTCCTATTTATATTTAAGCTAAAAGAAGTCGAGGTTTGGGTCAGAGAACGTCACGTAATAAGTAGCGTGTGATCGGTCCTGGCTGGAGTCAAGTGTTTTTTTACTTAGGAATGCACGGTTTTGGTTCAGTGCTTTTGAAATGTTTGACCAAGAATACGTTTGTAGAATTTGGAACATTTAAATAAAACAAACATAATAACACCTCTTGGAGATAGGAGTGCGGACGATGTTCCTCTGTCACAATTCAGTGCATATCGCGATACGTATTGGACGATCATATTGTGATGCCAATATATTGCTATGAAATTGGAGCTGTGATTTTATATTAGATGTTGCGATAATTTACCTGGAATGAATTGAAAAAGAAAGATGGAATAAGATAGAATTAAGCACCTGGATGATTGAGAATTTGCACTATTTTAATCTGAAAATTGTCCTGGCAGAATTTCCGAACACTTTTGGCTCTCTGTTGGACTCTTAAAGTGATGGAGGGCTGGAGCTTCATTAATATGCATGATGTCGTTCAAGAATCGTGATATGGGTTTATGAAACGATACGATTACCTAGAGCTGGACGAGCTCGACTCCGCTGAGCCTCACAGTACTCGACATTGATCCCTCACCTCACCTGTCCCCACAAAACGTAAATTAACGTCTCTAAAGGATCCGCAAAATAAGTGGAAATGTTTGTGGAATGTCACGAGCTGGCGCCAAGAGTTAGCGCGCTAGCACAAGGTTTAGCTGGCGTTACGAAGTACTTTTATTATTTGCATTACAAACAATTCTGAACTGTAAAACAATTCTTTCTAGCGTCCAATTGGAGTTGAATTCTTATTCCTATGCGGCGTAATGGTAGCGAGGAAATGGTTTGCTGTTTAGCCTTAGCAGTGCTAGTGCTAGGGCTAGTGCTAGTGCGGCTGCTTGTACTAGCACCACCGCTATATGAACGGAGACCAGGCTACTTGGGATGATTAAATAATTTTGCTGTGTCAACAAGATTGGCCAATAGAGTTCGGGAAATTCCACAGTTGCCATAGAGATCCGCCATCTTTGCAGCTGTTAGCATACATTTCCATTGACTAACATTAGCTAAAAACAGCATAAAAAGTGGAGAAAAAAGCCGTGGAACAACTCCGTTAGCTGCGGAGTTATTGCTGGTAAATACTGTACATCTAACGCACTGTGGTGTCCAAGTGTTTTAACGTGAACAATAACTCCAGTATTTTAACTTTTAAAATCTCCATTAGTTTACTATTGCTGCTAATCCCATAATTCTTAGCGATGTGACGTTCTCGTGCAGCCTTAGTTGTGGTCTTTTCCTTGTTTTTAAGATGAGCAAAGTCAGTCTCTCCAGGATCTCCTTCCGTCCTTCCTTCCTCGCCTCCTTGCTCCTGGGCACCTGACCTCGCACGCCTACACCTAGGGTTATTCGAGGGCTCCGTCGAAAAACTGACTCAGGTATGCCGGGGAGTGGGGAGTGACTGGACAGCGTACCACAGGGAGTAGGATACTGCTGACTGTACGATATATAATAAATCATCCTCTGTATATGTAAACAGGACAGATATATCAGAACACGATGCGGAAAAAGTGCCATCATGGTTTTCGTTCAGGTCAGATAAGAGGCTGGGTGGTCAGACATGAAACTAAACATTCTTGAAGCATCTTTGAAGGGATTACCTGCAGTTTTGGCATGTTTATCAATGGGGCAAGGTGGGTGGCGGATGACTGTCTATTTCAGCCAGTATTCCAGAAGAAACATTAGGGATATGACAAAGTTTGTAGAACTTTGTAGGCTCAAATACATTGTTTTCTGTACCTTAAGTTGGGCTGTGACAATAAATCGATTTAGTGATATATCGCGATATTTTGCAGGACCATACCGATACTTTTTATTGTGATATCGATACTTTTTATTGTGTTATGCATATTTATTAGCTACATCATGCATATTAATGAGGTAGCAGAGCTCCACTGTTTACAGTCAATAGAGGCTATTAATAGTCAAGTATTCAGTCAGGACAGCAGGGGGCAGCACTACAATTTCAAGCATCTGGATCAAACACTGGCACACAACCATCTGACGGTTTTATTATTATGAATAAGATTAATGTGGGGTTGATTTATTACTTTTAAAACAGGACTGTGGTTTCTTGTTTATTAAAATGTAAGTGTTGCCACTCACAGACCCATTTCCAGTGAGTCAGGGATCATTTATTCACTTATTTATTTATGGAAAAGTGGTTCAGTCCACATGAAAACAAATGTAAATCAGGAATAATGTGCAGTGTGTTTAAAAAAAACATCTCATGCTTCTTAAATGATGATGTATCGCTGAAGGTTATTTTTGCGCAATATATCGATTATCGCAGTATCGGCGTATCGCAAGGTTCTCATTATCGTGAGTCATGTATCGAATCGTGAGGGACCCAGTGGTTCCCGCCCATAACCTTAATAGTTAAAAGTAAAGGAAACTAGGCCTGTCACAAACACAATTTTAAGTTCGATATATTGAGGCAAAAGGAAATATCGCGATAAACGATATTATTGATGACCACTCGATGCCACTGAAACTAAGAAAAGGGAAATCGCTGTATTCTCTGGTTCTGAAAGTCATTTTTAACATTATCTTTAATAACGCATGAGTTGCAAGAAATATGAAACGCAATGAAACACAATGCACTTCTGTAAAATTGTTGAAATATTCCAAAAACAGGATAAACAAAAAAGGGGAAAAATGTGTGTAAATGTAAACGCTAAAATATAGTCATTATTGTGACAGGCCTAGGAACTACACAGACCTTGATTGTACGTGATGGATAAGCGATAAGCGCTTGATAATACGGCGAGAACGTGATATGGTTGCATCACCGTAAATCCCTATAGCTGGTTCTTAAAGGTGAAATCCTTGAAAAATGCATTTGTTTCAGTAGCTATGGACTAAATCATCATTATTCATCATCTTCATAGACGTTCACCGCCATGCCTGTTGTTGATATCTATGCTTACTTTCGGGAATATAATCACCAAAACCTCAACACCTTCAACCATACTCTAATGCAGTCATCATGTACCCTTTAATAGCATTCTACCGCATTTTGTACTTTTCTTTCTTGCTCCTCGGTGAAGCTGTATTGGTGCTTTGAAGTCATTCCCATGCATTGCTGGCCACACTTGACAGGCTGCTTTTTTTTTTTTTTTTTTTTTTTCTCTCTCTACCACAGGCGCGTAGTTCATTATTAAATGCATAAAGTACATATGGGAGTAACGGGAGGGAATAGCTATGCAAAAGCCCTGTCACGGCTGTGGTTACCTGATGCGGAAGCGCCCCCTATTGGACAGTACCGATAAATCTCTTGTTACAGTGGGATTTTTCTTACATCCATTTTATTGTAATATACCATGAGACAAAAACTCAATCCTTGCATTTTGTTGGTAAACTGCTGCAGATTAACTATATGCTACTGTTAACTTGTTTTATGGTTCAGCACTGTTAAATTGTATATTGTATGGAATGAAATTAATATAGATGAAGATTTTGTATTTTTTACTGGATTTTTTTTTTTTTTTCTCTCTGAAAGTGAGACACTGCCAGTAAAGAGGTTGGCGTATGTAAAAGTGACAGGAAAAAGATATTTTTTAAAGCATGTTATTGTGGGGCTTATTTTGTTGACATATGGCATTTTTCTTAGATGTTTTTCTTTGTCTTTGAATAGTTATTACTGAGGGAGAAAAGTAAAAAATCACGTGTCAACATTTTGGGAATCTTCAAATCAACCAGGTTAGGAATTAAATATCAACAAACAAAAAACAAACTTAAGAATACTGTTAGGGACATGACTGAAAAAAGTGAGGACTGTAGGTGCTATTCTAAGTGGAAATGTGCTACAGTGTGAGAAAAAAAATGCATCCTGAGAAAACGAAACAATAAAACACCTTCTGTAGGTTTGTTTTCTTTATTTTTTTCAGGTCAATGCGTAGATGAAAACAAAGTGGCCCCGTGTTTGTGATATGATTCAGTTTATGAAGTAGTTTTGCCTGCAGTGTCTCTCATTAAGTACATCACTGTGCAAAAGTCCCAAAACAGGTTGTGTTCGATCAATGGCACATCAATGTAAACTTACAATGAAGCTGAAAAAGATATATCATTATATAGAGGGTATGCAGGTGATGTCACCGCATAGCAACACAGGCCAACTGAGCGTCAACTTAATCCGAAACGTTCAGGGTTCTGTATAGATGGGAACATAAGAGTTCATTTGCATAAGCAGATATCTCTGATTGGAATTGTTTTCAAAATTGTTTTGGGTAATTGTTCCTGTACTCGACAGATGCCACTTATGAAACTGAAGTCGTGTGAATGAAATTGCTGGCACTGAAACAGATCTGATCCTGAAAAAGACTGCTATGTAATACAAGATACTGGATATTGAGGTTTTTCTGTTTTTGCAAATGAACTCTTCACATCCTCTGTTGCATGGACCTCTACCTATAGGCACTGCTCGCAATATTGTGCCCAGACCTAAATCTAGATTGAATATGACGCCACTTTAGCATTTTCATACCTGTTTAGACTTCTGCACAGTACTGTACGTCCACAATATGCTGTTTTGGATCAGTGGCTTTAAATGTTTTTGATAGTCATTTGATAGTCAGGAGTACCTTTAGCATGAGATGCTATGCTGTTACTGTCCATATTAGTAATATAGCACTCTTTTTTGATTCTTAAAATATATATATATATATATTATAAAGGGAGAAACAGTGCCTTAGATTTAAAACAAGAATGCGGATTCTAGAGAGGTGCACAAAAGTATGGAAATACTGTATGTTTGTTTACTGTATTGTATGAGGTTATGTGTATAATGAGGGAACTGGGTTGAGAAATTAATGTAAGGTTTAAGACAATCTTGATATGTTTATTTGAACAACCAATAAACAAGTTTTACAATGAAAATCAATGTGTTGTATGAATGATTCAAGCTGGTGAAGTGTATCATTGTGTTGCACCTCAATGTTTGCTCCTGTAGAGGGCAGCAGAAGGTGGTACTCGCTTTTTGGGGATTTCAGAGTAAAAACAATGTGACGCTCATTAGCAAACATTGAAAGAATGGCTGTGCATTTCAGTCACAACTGCACTTGGTTTGCCTTTAGATGCCTAATCTTAGATTATATCCACACTAGACATTAGAGATTAACAAAGCACTGAAGTTTATCCCTGGATTATGAATATATTTTTCCACTATATAAAGATGCAGAGTCTTGCAGAGAAGCAAAGTGGTTCAACAGCCCATAAATAGCCTAAAAATGGAACCAGGAGACTATGTTAGCTTCATGCTACATATGCTAACATCAGCAACTAGTGCCGTTTTTTGTTTCTAATGAACAATTTGCTGTGAAAAAAACGTACATATGCAGATTTCAGCTTGACTTTGTTGGTGTGTGATATAATTTTTTATAGTTCACCAGAAAACGGCTAAAAAGAGTGAAAATTGTAATTTTGAGTTTGGTTATCTTGCATGTATGACATGTTGCCGTCTGTATCTATGGGGGCAGGATCTGGAAGGTCCTTGCTCTGAAGGACTTTCGATTTAAACTTTTTGCCACTTTTGAGTCATTATAAAACAAAGGCCAGTGATTCTTAACTTCACGTGTCTTAAAACTTACAACATGACCCATTTTTTCCCTCGCTATGCTACAGTCTGCCACAAGAGTCCACTCGTATGTGAAAGACGCTCCCACTGAAAGCCTTCCAACAAGACAGTCAGTAACGCATTATGTGCTGTAAACCTTTTGGAATTATAACCATAACATACTGTCGTGAATATGAAACTGCTTCATGTATAGCTTTTTAGCAGATAAGCCAGAAAAGGACTACAGAAGAGACGAGGAGGTGAGGGACTGGGACTGAAGCAGAATTGCTGTCAGTGAACGGACTGTTCCTGTCAGTCTAATAATACAGGCAGACTGGAGGCTGTTTCCTTGGTGGTTCTCTCGGTGTCACAGGATGTTGCAGTTACATGAGACCTTTCCAGACCTATAAAATACACAGTACAGATTGTTTTGCCTTTATACCCCTTCAGGGTGGGGTAGCTCCTGGGGAAGCCAGTCCAATTTCAGCGGGGGCCCGTGCCACCCAAGCCACCTCTAGCTCCGCCACTGTTAACAGACCCTCAAAAAAAAAGAAAAGCTCATACCCTCCTGAATTCAGTCTGCACGTGCACTAATTCGGACTTCAGTCAATCACTTTGTATAGCCCAATGTCACAACAGGAGTTGCCTCATAGGGCTGTACAAACATTAAGGCAATAAAACACAACAGTAAATAAGGTTATAATAATTATAAACAATCAGGCAAATGAAGTGTCCAGGCAAACATAAAGTCCAAAAAAGTGTCAGCAGAAGGTGCAACGAGCCATGTGGATGTCCCCTGTCCTTAGACTCTCCCACAGGGGGAGAAAAGAGAAACTTTGGGGAGAGATCCACTCCCATGGACAGACAGACAGGCTTTAGAGACCCAGGGCCGATGGAAGTCCCTAAGCAGACAGGCCAGGATCGTCCAGGCCTTGTTGGAGCTTCAGTTCTTGTCCAATTCCTGTAGGCGGGGTTCCTCTGTTTGATCTGAAACAGGCACTCCCCCAAGGGGGAGTGGGACAGGAGACACCATGTGAATAGTAATGAACAGACTAAAGAAGTATTATATCAAAATAAGACAAACTCTGCAGTCAGAAGAACTTGAGGACAGTGCTCAGTGTACCGCACTTCCCACAGCAGTGTTTCTACTAAGGCAGCTTTACTTCAGGGGGGCAGGTGCTGGAATTTGGACTATCAGTTTAGGTTTACCCAGTTTAGCTGGAATCTGGAAACCAAAAGTGTGTGGCTCGGTAACACAAAGTTTTACATTCATCAGTATCTGAGCATAACAACTGAAGTCCTTTTCTGCCTTAAATCATATCAGCCAACGCAATATCGTTATGAAAAATCTAATGTTTTTTTCTCTTTTATATCGCCTAATCTTGAAAAAATGAACTTTAATGTTATCAGTAAAACCAATATTCGTTTTGAACATTTCCCTTATACAGAATCTGGGGACACCAACAGCCTTCTCAACAGTGAAATCCAGCATCCACCTCATGTGACCTGTTTCAGTTCATCACAGCGTGTGACCTCCAGGGGGCAGCAGAGTCTATGGGCTACGACAGCAGTCCTGTTTGCCTTATGGAGCATCAGTCTACACTCCTGTCTTTTAGCCCGCTGATTAGAAAATAATCATTTCACTAAATTAATATTACATTTTGTGTTCAAAATCATAAATCTGTTTTGTTTTGTTGTCTACACACACTAAAAGCGCATATATTTTTTAATAGTTAGCAATAATAGCAATGGTTCAAAGTCGCTCCTACCTTTCCGAACACATTTTTAACATCCCAGTTCTTCACAGGGATGAGTTTTTGACCCCCCCCTTTTTTACTCTCAGTGATCAATGCTGTCACAGTGAGGTAATCAACAAGAGCTAGCTGCTAACTCATGATTGATATAAAGTCTTTTACTGAGATGCTCGGCACACACAAATGTCTGTTTTTAGAAGATACTCAATGGTGAACATTTTATTCCGCTACGGGGAAAAAAATAAGCCCATAGTTAGCGGTTAGCAAGACACTTGGCCCTGCTGTTATCATGAATCCTAATAAATTGATATTGACGAGTGTATATTATAAATGCTGGAATAATCCTTGTGCTCCTTGCTGTGCCCCGTACCCGAGGTTGGGAACCTTGTGCAGACTTTAAAGTTTAGACCAGTGTCATGAGCAGGTGCAAGGGTCTGAGCTGACTGTTTTTAAACGGCTCTGTGAGATTGTTCCACAGGAAGCCACACTCGTGAGTATAATGTCCTGTCTTTGTTTCTGCGGTTCAGCTTTGTCTGTGCAAACTCCGTCAGAGCCGCAACAGGCAAAATGCATCAAATAAAAGGTCACACATTCATCGGTCTGAGCTGAAAATGTGCTTTTATAGGCTAAACTATGGACGGATGCTGGAGCGTGTTGAGCCTGAAACTAAACTGAAGAAATGTCTTTGATGGAGAGGATAGCCTACTTTTAGATAAGAAACGGGCAGAGGAGTAACTTCCAACACAAGTAAAAATTCACATGTTTTATTTTCATTGTAATCAGATTGACTCATTGTATTTTGCAGTACTCAAGTGCATAGTAGCAAAGAACATGACACATATTATTTGCTAAAACATTGTCAACACAATTATATTTAGGATTTTGACGGAAATTTTCGAGGTGTTTATAGTTTCACTTCCTTATTGGACCCTGACAGGAAGTGACATACATAGAGGCAAACAATTTTAAACTGTTGCCGCGCCGACCATGTCAATGGGAATTTGCTACGGAACTTTACCTCTATCTATAGATACAGACGGCATCTCTGGAATCGCCCACATATGGTCATTTTTGAAAACAGTTAAGGGGGAAAACAATTTTGAAAAAATTTAAATTTTCTCTAATTATTCAAAAACGACTGTAACAAATGCTGAATTATGAACATAGTTTCTACTAAATAAAGATGCAAAGACATGGAGAGGAGCAAAGTGGTTCAACGGCCCATAAATACATGAATAACGGAGAATGCTAACATGATGCTACATGTTAGCATCGGGCTAATGCTAACGTTTAGCTAGCGCTTGCTACAACTGCCGTTTTTTCACTTCTACTGAACAATCTGCTGTGAGAAAATATCCATATGGGCCCGATTTACACTTGACTTTATTTGTATGTGATAAATAAGTTCATATTCCACCAGAAAATGGTTAAAAAGAGAGAAAAATCGTGTTTCTCTAAAGATTCTATTTTCCCCTCGGCGAAGCCACGCCCCCTTCTATGACGAGATGCCGTCTGTATTAATATCACTTCCTGTCATTAAGTTAAAGGTGCAGGCACATAGAATCATTCTATAGCATACTCAGATAACTATGGAACCCAAAATTGTTTGGACAATCCTGCAAATATAAAAAAATAACTTAAAAGAACTTGCCCTATTGCTGGGTTGCAGGTGACATCACAACATTCTAAAGACCAATACTATTGTATGGAGGAAAAATTATTTTGTTTTTGAGGAAAATTTTTTTTTGTCTTGTACAGAGAGATCATGGACCCAGTGATCTCTCTGTACAAGATCAATATTTTCCTCAAAAACAAAATCATTTTTCCTCTATATAATAGTATAGGCCTTTAGAATGTTGTGATGTCACCTGCAACCCAGCAATAGCAACACTGTTCTTGACGCTGAGATTTCACCTCTGTCTCTTTAAGAAACTCCTGTCTGGCACACCCATGAGCACTCCCCCTTCAGTGCGGGCAACATAAGCCAGGGGTGTCTTTAAAAAGTATTTAAAATTGATTAATTCAAAGCTAAATCTGCTGCGGGTTGAACTGAGGAAGAGAATATGGGAGGGGCCTTGTTCCCTCCAGCAAAACAACAGGAAAATGGCTGCTGGCACTAGATTCAAAGATTACTCTAAAACACATGAATCAATCTGAGCAACATTGGAGGCATGTTTTTCAGGAGGGAATGACACACTAACATGATAAAAAGCTTTAAAAAGGGATTTTTACATAGTGGCCCCCCTTTAAAAATTCTAATACAAAAATTACTTTTCCTCCCAACATTTCTTCATTAAAATTTCTGCTTCACTGAAATCAAATTATAATTATTACTTACAACGGATATTATTCAAAAGCATTAAAACCGGTGAAAAGCACTTTAAAGGGGCTACAAGCAAGTTGGCCATTTTATACTCGCTACTGCCACCTCAGGTCATACATGTAACTGCAGCTTCTATATTAAGCTCGTGCATGACGGCACTTCGACCCGAATAAACACCTTTCTGAGTGACAGTGCAGGATTTTAGAGGCAGTTGTGGTGAACAGGTCTGGGCTCATTCTACACATTAGGACATGGCTGGAACATGTAGGGGGAGGAAAATGCATAATTTTAACATTTTTAAACCCGGTATTCCCTTTAAGTAAAAGTATCATGTGACAATGTTATTTAATCCAGTTCAAGAAATGTTGTGGAGTAAAGAATACAGGCAGGGACGTAGTGAAATAATCATGATGTAACTTAAAGCCACACCCCGTAATATTTCACTCAATACATAGAATAAAATACAAGCATTTATTTGATTACAGATGTTTATTATCATTGAACAGAACTTCAAAAAAAATTAACAAAAGGCCTTACTGTTACTTTACTGGGAGCGGGGACGTCTCAGGCTCGTCTCCATGGAGATGTAAACAAAAGTCAGCCGAATATGAGATTTAAATCGGTTTATGTCCTCATCCAAATCCATTCTCCGATTGCCCACTGCAAAAACAACATTGTCTGTGTTTAGCAGGTCATTGGGAGCAAGTTTTCTTTTTTCCAATATGCTACACACTGTTCCTTTAAGTGAAATAGAAGCAGCTAAAACGTGTTCTTTCCACCATTCGCCTTGGATCAGACTTGGTAATAATCACACTAATAAACTTAAATAACTTTAGGTTCTTTGTTTAGGCCGAGTACAGTATAAAAGATGTTGCAAAAGTTGTTTTATTCCATATGTAAAGCGTCTTTGAGTGTCCAAAAAAGCGCTATACAAGTTTGATGTATTATTATTATTGTTTTACTACATATGTCATACAGAACTGGTATTATCTGAAGCGGTCATGTGACTACTCATGGCCAAAACAATCCTGACACTTCTTGTTTATGTGAAGCTATTATTTCTGTATTTGATAAGCAAAAACACAAACAAAATAGTCGCCTACATCTTCATAAAGATTCTCTAGTCATCACCTTATCGTGCCCTATATATCCGCACCTGTATAGCAAGTCCTCTCCTGCTTCACTTCAAGCTTTCGCTAAAGGCAAATGACATTTCCATTTAATGATCATGAACTTAAAGAAAACATTCCGCGAGGTGAAGCCGCCGTTTGACTCCTGAGTGCACTTTTTAGGCACTCAGCCCATCCATCACACTCGCTCTGACAGTCTGCGGGAGACTGGATTCAGCTGTTTGCTCAGAGGCACATCGATTCAGAGCGGGGCTAATAGTTTTCCCTTTGACGAACACGCTCTTCTTCTCTTTGTCCCACACCTCTGATGGCATGGTCACGCCCACGCCGACCTTTTCTGACGGGATTAATATAATGCCACATAAGACGAGGGAGTGGAGGCTCGACCTTAGACAAAAAAATGTAACCTTTTAACCGGTGACCAGTACAGTTTAACACCGTAAACCCCCCCCCCAGTATGAAAACATTCATATTTCCTATTTTTCATACAATATTGAGTTGATACCAGAATAGGGAGTGGATGGTTGTTGTTTTTTTCTTGCCGAGACACATCCAGGAGTTGCCTACAGTGTTACTTCCTCCAGTCAGTTCTTTTGTCTGTCGGCCTCTTTGTGTCTGGACGAGGGTGAGCTAATTGCACCAACCCCAGAAGCTATGTGTTTTTTAAAATGCTTTGATGGAATAATATTTGTACAAGAGGAAGCTACGTGGCAAATTGAGGTCTGAGGTGATCGTCTTCAATGCTCTCGGCTGATTTGACATTCACAAAGCAGACGCATTCAAATATGTTGTCTGGCTGTCAGCTAATCCGTCAAAACACAATAGAGGCAGAATTTGTGTCTGGAGTTTAAAAGTTAAATCGTTCTTGTGCTTGTGTAAGGTTCTGAAGTTGACCTTTGGTTAAACAAGCAAGTACTGTACATTGCTGAGTCGCAGTGAGTTGAAGTATTGAGGGCGAATTTTAAAGAGAGACATTGCAAATTGAGTGGAACAACAATGAATAACACATTTCTTGCTGTTGCCGTGACGGATTGCCAACCGCTGTTTCCAATGTTATGAAATCACACGCATGACCTCAGATACAGACGGCATTTTTTTCACTCTTTTTTTGACGTTTTCTGGGGAAATATAAACTTATTTATCACATGCAAATAAAGTCAAGTCTAAATCTGGTCCATGTGGATGTGTATTCACCGTTGATTGTTCAGTAGAAGTGAAAAAACGGCAGTCGTAGCTAGCGTTAGCATTAGCAGGACGCTAATATGAAGCATCATGCTCTGTTATTTATGTATTTATGGGCTGTTGAACCACTTTGCTCCTCTTTGTCTTTGCATCTTTATTTAGTAGAAAACTATATTCATAATTCAGCATTTGTTAAAGTAGTTTTGAATAATTAGAGAAAGTTTAGATTTTTCTCTTTTTCTTAAAGGGGCTATATCATGCTATTTTAGCCATTCCAAAGTTGAGTATAGGCATTTATATGATATATTGTACCTCTACCATTATGGAGCACTCATTTTTGTGATAAATATAAGTGTTTTCTGGAGGTATTTTTCAAACCCGGAAGACACAACGCTTCGATTCAGTTAACTCCGCCCCCTCTCTCCGCACACACTTTACCGTAATATAAATAAACAACAATAAGTGAAGTTACTTCACGATGCAGTTATGCGGAGTTGACATCTGCAACACAGCTTCATAAATGGCTAACACACAAGCTAATATGCTAACACACAAGCTAACCCGCGTTTGGATTGACTCACCCTCTGGTCCATCGCTGTTTACATTGTGGGACTCGCGTTGGTTATAAAAGTTAATCCACTTTGATTCTGGCGAGGGTTCACCAAACATCCATCAGTGACAGTCACAGAAAAACACCATTTTGGCTGATAGTCGCTGAATCCCGGAGAAAAAAACAGCTGAGTGGCCTCTTCTTGAAAAAGGTTGAATATAAACTCCTCGTCCTCGTAGCCAAACGCGCTTCTTTTTCTCCGTGACATTATCGTTAGTTAAGAATAAATAACAGGTGTGTCCAGAGTAGGATACGACGAGCCCCATCTTCACAGCTACAGCGCAAACATGACTGATCTGTTCAGACGCGATGTGTTTGTTTTGGCCACAGCAGCTTTTTTTTTTCTTTCTTTTTTTTTTTTTTTTTTTTTTACTCTTTGTTTCTCTCTTACGACAGAAATAATGAAAAAGCTGTTTTACAAATTAAAATCAGGCCTTGAGCATAGAATTAAGACATTACATTACAGAAGTCGAGCACTTCCGTTCCGCTGTTACGACACAACTGAACACTCAGTCGTTCACGAGGAGAGGGCGGAGCAGCTGCTCAGAGAGCAGGATTCAGGAGGATTACTGAGAGCTGCGTGAATGAAGCCACAAACCACTCTGGGAGTGTTTTTGATAAGGAAATAGCATAACAACATGGCTAAAAGCTCCAAAAAGTCGATTTTGCATGATAGAGGACCTTTAACTGTTTTCAAACATGACCATATATGGGTGATTCTAGAATATGATGATGTCACAGGCACCCAGTGGGTGCAGGAGCCAGTTGTTCCTATTAACTGCACTACGCTTTCACAAGTCGTATCTAAAAAGAAACTCTATGAATTACAAAAATGATCATTAATATGAGTCACTGGGTCCATGATCTCTCTGTACAAGACCAAAAATGCCCTCAAAAACTAGATCATTTTACCTCTATATAATACTACTAGCTGAGACCCGGCCTTCGGCCGGGCCTCGCTAGTTTCCACATGTGATAGTCTGAGATTGTGAGTGATTAAAAAGAAATGTCCAACCGGTCACACAGTTCAGCTGTAGACCAGTGGTTCCCAACCCATTCCAAAAACTATGGCCACTACAAAAGTTTAAAATAATTAATGCTAAAAATAATTTCAAACAAACTGCAATTTGAGTGTTTGATGCACCCGTACTCCTTTCTTATAAACTACAACGACAATATGTTCGCTAAAAGGGAATAGAATTCAAGAGACAGTGGGATAATTATGGATAAATATTAGGGGTTCAGCTCTAACGGTTCGGTTCACGGTGCAGGACCCGTGGTTTGGTGCATCACGGTAGTGTACGATGTAAAAAACAATAAGTAGGTTTTGAAATGAAATAGCCTAATGATCGTTATTAGACAGTATTTTTAACCTTACAATAAAATTGGCAATGCGTTCAAAGCTGCTTTAGAATAAAATGTACCTCTGGGCTCACAATACGTGAAAGCAAATGACACACAGCGCCCGGCTTCGATGCGCGCGCGCACACACACGCACGCACACGCACGCACACACCGCCCTGTTTTGATGCACGCGCGCACACATATACGCACCGACGCACACAAAAACGCGCGCACACACACACATCGCCCTGTTTGGATGCGCGCACACGCACGGCAGTCAGATCTCGCGCACTCGCGTTGTTGTGACGGCGGGTTGTCCTCGGACAGCAGCACCGCGGTCCATATGGACCCGTGGTCAATTCCCGCTGGCGGCGGGACCGCAACGTGGGGGCCGGCACCACGCACAAACTCACTACTGTCGCCAGGCTTCCTGATGTTCCCAAACGGTCTCCCATCCCAGTCCTAACCAGGCCCTTCCCTGCTTAGCTTCGGAGGAACGGTCTCCCATCCCAGTTCTAACCAGGCACTTTCCTGCTTAGCTTCAAAGTCGGTATGGGAAATAAACATGGCGGCGCCCAGGCGGCGGCCATTGAGATAGCGTTTTCTATAATAGATAGGCCTTTAGAACTGTGACGTCACCTGAAACCCAGCAATAGAGTTCGGGAATGTGATGTCACATCGCTAAGCGTTATGGGATTAGCAGCAATTGTAAACTAATGGATATTTTAAAAGTTAAAATACTGGAGTTTTTGTTCACATTAAAACACTTGGACACCTCAGTGAGTTAGATGTATTTACCAGCAGTAACTCAGCAGCTAATGGAGTCATTCCACGGCTTTTTTCTCCACTTTTTATACTGGTTTTTAGCTAATGTTAGTCAATGGAGAATGTATGCTGCATGTATAAGCTGGAAAGATGGCAGATCTCCATGGTAACAGTGGAATTTCCAGAACTCTATAGATAGTGTGGTTGTATTAAATAAAATGTTCAAACCGAGAGGGGCTCCCTACGTATGGGGAACTGCAGGGCTGGCTAATGCAATAGACAAATACTAATTTCCTTCACGAAAAACACTTCAACAATTGAACTCATTTGATGTTATAATTAGTGCTTAATTGACAAGAATCACCAAAGCAAACACATAATCCATGATAATCTCCTTGATTAACCATCCTCACCCTCACAATATTTAAGGAGTCCTGCAACCAAAAGGTTAGAATTTATAAACTTATATAGAAGCTTATATACTGTAGACCTACAGTATATAAGCCAGATGTTGTTTTTACCATGTTTGACATTATATAAAGGCATTATATAAAGCTGAAGGCCACTTGCTAGCGTAACGTTTTTTAGACTCTACATGTGGCTTAGTTATGATAGAAACATGCACATCCAAAGGTAGGTAAAGCTCAACAACAGTAAAAATTTAAAAATGAGGGCAGGAGCTCCCATTTTTTTCCTTCTTCTTCTTCCTACACTGTATCATATTGTAATGTTTCGGGCCACATGCCTTTCATTAGTTGTACTTAGTTAGTAGCATAACTACGGCGTTCAATATCGAGGAGTTGTAACGGATCCATAAACAGTAACATTTCCACACGCAGCCTCGGCTATTTTGATCACTAAACTGTTTTATATTTTATGTTGAAACAACATCATAGAGCATAAACTACACACATCCTTCACATCCCACAGAGCTCCACCGTTGGTCTTCTTTGATTTATCATGATATTTTGAACAAATGTTTACCATTGCCAGTAATATAATTAATATGAGCTAATATCTGAATTATAGGTAAGAGAACAGCCATGATCTGTAATGACAGTGCTCCTGATATGAGGCATTTGTTCGCACTTTGAAATAGATCTGTCATTCCCACATCTTCACTGCACATCTCTGCACATAATTCACCCATGAACCTGTCTCACGCTTGGAAAAATCCGCATCGTTTTCTCACAGCGCTCATTCCAACGCGCTGCTGTTTTTCCAGTTTGGTGACTGCACTATTGTCCCCTGTTGTTTTGCAAGGGGACATAACATGCTCCATTAATTTTTTGGGGGGAGGTTTTTACCATGTTGTTCAAATCCAAAATATCACTCTCTTCTCAGTCCATACAGAGCCCGTTCCCATGAATTTTGCGTGCAATCTTGCGACAGTGTCTATTAGGTGTTTAAGCAAGTGAGTATAAAGCATATCGATGGTGTTGTGTCTGCTTCACCAGGTGCTCAGTTTAACCCTGAAGCCCTGAAGCCTTAGCAAGCTGCCACTTCCAATTTGGCTGTGTTGGTTTACAATGTTGTGAAACTCCAAAATGTTCCCCACTGCCCAGTTTCCTCTGCTACAAGATGAGTTTTCTAAAAGTTAGGCTTTACTCTGACCTTTAAAACTTTTTGTTTGTTTGTTTTTTACACTTTTTGTATTGCATTTTCACAAGACGCAAAATCCACATGTTGCGAAAGTCGGAAGGAATGTTAATGTCACACCTGAACCCAGCAATGGTCTATCATGGAATATTCAGTCACTTATCTAAATGGGCTCATGTAAATGTGCATTTGATAAATTGCTAATTATGCACGGCATGTAGCGCGGGGGTTAGCGCTCGTGCTTCACAGCTCAGAGGTCCCAGATTCCCACCTGGACGGGGCCTTTAAGTGTGGAGTTTGCATGTTCTCCTCATGTCTGTGTAGCTTTCCTCCTGGTACTTCGGTTTCCCCTATCACTAAAAACATGCACAATAGGCCAGGATGAATGTAGTGTGAGAGTACACATGGTGTTTACAGGCATGTGTGTTCATTAACATGCACTGTCCCCGTTCATAAAAGCGCATCGGATCCCCTATGTATGAGGCAAAATGGACTTTTCATGATAATTTAAGTCCACTGCGGTGATAAAACCACAGCCACATTCGTTTTTAGAGCAGATTTGGAATAATATGAGTAATGAATCATGAATCTTTTACATTAATAAACACTGATGTTTATTTCATTGTCAGGGGTCCCACAGGGATCAGTTCATACTCCTCTTTTATTTGCCATTCTTCATTTTGAGTCTTTTTCTTATTTTAACACTGGGATGAGTGGTCTGATGCCCTCTGCTGGTATCAGTGAGTCAGCATGCATGATTGTGTAAATAGACACTAACAGGCAGATTCTTCAGAGCGAAGGCAATTTGAAAGCTGAAATCAAAATCAGTCTAGTGCAAGGGGTATGGACTTTAACCTCTTAAACCCCGCCTGAACCGAGCACATTTTCTCCAGTTCAGCTTTACCCAAATCTAAAAGCTTGGACACTGGAAAGCAACAGTGTAATGCCTCATTTGAAAGCTACCAACAGCGTTTTTGTCGTGTTTGTTGTGTTTTTATCGCATTTTTGTTGCTTTTCCGGTACAAGGATTTTTCACGATTTTTATGCATTTTCTTTTTTTTTTTGGTAAGCTTTTCGTTTTGGGTAAAGCCAAATTGGAGAAAACGTGCTTGGTTCAGGTGGAGGTTAAGATTTTAAAGTGATAGTCTACAAGATTACAAAATGGCTAGAGAGAGAAATCTAAAAGTAAACAATCGAGCTCCTTCGCCCTCACCTTCTGGCTGGACCTAAAAGCCCCTCCCCTCATTCCCTGTGCACGCGATTGACAGGCCGGTTCAGAGGAAAGCTCGCCTCATTGGTCGAAGTTATGGCACCAGTGATTCTGAAGAGTGGACTCAGGAGGGACTTTACAAAAAATATAATTATTTAATATTACTTACGTTACATCAAACTGCTAAACTGCAGGCGGTCAACTATACACAATCTATAAAATTGGTGAAACATTTTAAACTCACACGCTGTCACTTTAAACCAGCAGAAGCACTCACTGGCTTCATTAGCTTTCACAAACCTTTTCTCTCACTTGACACTGACACCAATGACAAGACTTACTCATCTTCCATTATCCGTTCTCGTCAAATTAGGAACTGTGAACCGACACTCGTTTTTAATTGAGTCTAAACAGGCTAAAGGGACACTTCATTTGCCAGAGGAAACAGGGAGCATCGACAGCCGCGCTAATTACAAAGAATGACTCAAGCCGCGTGTCGGAAATGGTTAATGTCACAAAAACATATTGACTACAAGGCTCTTCATCTACCGCCACCTACGCGCACTCCATCGTATGCACTGACAGCTCATTTTTATGTCTTCGGACGCCTGTGTAGGTGCAACTTGACAGTTAAATGCACTTTCAAGTTGTCCACACACAAGTATAGAAGCAGCCCGGTGAGTCACTGGTTTGAAAGTCTATGCTGTGTTCCCTGTCTGACCCATAGGCTATCGCTGTTACGTGGCGTCCCACAGGGGTTTGTCGTTGGTCCATATATATTTGCCTTTCGAGCTTCCCAAAGGAGCATTTCTTGATGCGCTGTTGTATATAGATGCACATAGGCTGTACAGGTTTTTTATGAAAAGGGTGTTAAGTGAAGTTTATGGATTCAGTATACATTAAAATAGCTGAAAAATAAACAAAAAAATCCAAATTTTAGCTGCATGTGTCTCTGGTTCTATATGTATTAAGATCTAAACTCAAACTCACAATCTTGGAGATATTTTCCCAAAATAACTGTTTTGTAACACTTAGAAATGGTCCACAGTAACAAGCAGTACTTTGGATTGGCATTGTACTTTCCACATTTAGCCAATCACTTCTCTGTAATTAGAATTTATAGAGACTAGACGCAGGTTGGTCATGTTATGCTCACTACTGCCACCTCAGGTATTATGTGTAACTGCAGCTTCCATATTAAGCTCATGCATGACGCCACTTCAGACCCGAAGTAACAACTTTTTGAGTGATTTTTGAGTGAGTGATTTTAGAGGCAGTTGTGGTGAATAAAATTTTAAAAACAGCATCGCAAGTAGCACTCAAGTAGCTGATGTCCAGTTTTTAATCAAGGAAAACGTTTCGGCATAGCCTTCATCAGATCATTCTTTTTTCACCTTTGAACCACAATGTGTGTTCAAAAATGAAAAAAGAAAGATTTTCCTCAACATCTGCACCTCTGAGAATACTTCTGGTGTGCATTGCTTTATTTTCTCAGTTGTGATGAATATGTCAGGGCTCATTCTACACATTAGGACATGGCTGGAACATGTAGGAGGAGGAAAATTCTTAGTTTTAACATCTTTAAAATCCTTATAGTCCCTTTAATTAGGGCATACTTGCGGTATGTTGGTTCAGTTTGGCAATGCAAATAATAATGTGGTATTTACTCATTTAAGCTTATTCTTTGATCTTTATTTAACCAGCAAAGTCCCACTGAGATTGAGAATCTCTTTTACAGTTGAGCCCTGGCTCCAGGGTGGAACCTATTGTACATGTTTTTAGTGGTGGGGGAAACTGGAGTGCCCGGAGGAAACCTACACGGACACTGGGAGACATGCAAACTCCACACAGAAAGGCCCCGTCCAGGTGGGAATCCAACCCGAGACCTTCTTGCTGTGAGGCATGAACACTAACACTGGTAACATGATTGTCATAACTAATCCAGTACAAAGACTGCAAACGACCAGGACTGTATTGTAACTTGCTGTAATTTGATGCATCGTCTCTTTTTCTCCTTGATTCCCATGTAACAAAAAAGTCTGGAAAAGTTGTCTGTAATGGAACTTGCTTTGTACAACAAGCGTTTCTGGTGACGTGAGCGTGTTTGAAACTTTTAAATTGAAAGTTGTCTGCACAAAAGCACCGAGCAGCAAAAGAGGGCTGAGTCACTGCCTTGTGCTAGTCCTCTGTTGTTTTGCCTTACCCCCAGGGCTCAGTGGAAGCCTAGCATTATCATTTATGACGATCTGTGAGGGCCCAAAGCACAGGATGATGTTACCCTCTGTGCCATTTCATTTCTTCCTCTGCGGGTATGACACAAAACTAACTATCAAGACATATACACAGCTCTATTTTGTCAGATTTTGGAATCAATTGAGTAAATGTCCACGTAAGCAACTTTCTCATCTCCATATAAATAGCCTTCGGGACTAAGGATGATTACAATTCGAAGTGGAGTGCGCCTGGGTGCTACGCTATTGTTGTAACCGCAACAAACAATCATAACCCAAAGCAAATTCATTGTTGGATTTGGAATACATTTTATGCTGGATGCCCTTTCGAACGTGATGATCTCTATTCATCCCAATAGACACTGGCTGATCACTTCTGGCTGTGTCGCTACAGAGAAATAAAGTTGTATCTCACAGATGGTTCGGATCTAGAATCTCAACCAAACAATTTCCTTAGGGTTGTTGGTTCAAATCGCATCAAAAATCCAAGAAGCTTCACATACATTGTTGAAAACTTACACTGTAAAGTCAATATTTGTGACAGGAAACACAAAACTGCAAATGCAAATGTGAACAAAAAGTAAAAGACAGTGCAGCCAAACAAAAGTTGAGGAGAAATGTAAGCAAAATTGATGTTGCATTTCTACACCACACTGAATCATATCTGCTGCCCATACACATTTAACAGTCCGTTACTTCTAGCTCACGGGACGACAACAGATGGCTGATTTTCCATTCCGGTTGACAGTTCCACCTCAGTACTGTTCTATCAAAAACAACACACTGACACGAGATAAAAAAAAAAAGAAAGAAAACATCATTCCATTAATTCTTTCTTTGCGCATTCGTCTAGAAAGTTTCCCTACATCACGAGGATTGCTTTGCTGAATCTTACGAAACATTCCTCGCCCAATCTGATACATTAAACTCCAGGGCTTCCAAAGATTTGAATCTACAAAGCGATCGGCGTGCTTATGGTGGCTGACGTCAACGGTTTATTCTGCAGATTTCATGTCTCTTGCGCTATATCTCATTCTCTGCATCTCTTGCCTCGCTTTATGCACACTGGCTGTTCTTTTTCCTTTTGCCAGTGTCTTCTGATAAGAGGGATTTTCTTTTCCTCTATCCGACTGCTTTCTGCATCTCAATCTCCGCTGTGCCGCTGTACTCTCCCTCTGCTATCCTCCTCCTCCTGTGTCAAGCGTGGGTTAGTGTCTGACTCATTCTAAATCTGGGAGGAAGTGACCCAGAAAACCATTCATAAAAGCGCATCGGATCCCCTATCTATGTATAAGGCAATATGGACTTTTCATGATAATTCTAGTCCACTGCGGAGATAAAGCCACAGCCACATTCATTTTTAGAGCAGATTTCGAATAATAGGAGTAATGAATCATGAATATTTTTTACATTTATAAACAGTGACGCTAATTAAGTGTCAGGAGTCCCACAGGGATCAGCTCTTACTCCTCTTTTATTTGCCATTCTTTCACGTCATACTTCTTTCCGCTTTAACTTCCTTCATCATAGGTTTGACATTGGACACGGGAGAAGTAAAGTAGTCAAAATTATGCTGAAACAGAGCAGTGTTACAGTAGAATAATGTCACCGAAGTAGAAACTATCGCCAAACTATTTGTACAAAGAATTTGATGAATATGCTGTTTGTAAGTAACTGTTGAAGTCAGATTTTATTTCAGTGTTGTGATGAGACTGGCATTGCCTTTTGCAAATCTTCAAACAGATCAAATGACAATGAAATAATATATAAAGGTAAAAATACAAGAGAAGTTAAAGCCCCGTGGTGCATTACAGGTCACATGTTGCTACATCACAAGATCCACTACACCTGATCTTGTGATGTGAATGAACAAACAAGCCAGCAACACCAAAAGGCCTCCTAATACTCAGACAGACAGACAGACTTTTTAATCATTATTATTATTATTATAGTTTGTATTGTTTTAAGGAATTTAACATGCTGTGTAAGTGCAATGTAACACACCAGCAACAATCTCTTCATAAACAAGCCATTGGTGACCGGCTCTCGGTCTATTGGTTGATATTTTAGAGCAATTTTTTCCACATCTGTAAAAAATAGTTGCTTGAGTTGAATCTATTTATTGAGTGAAATGTTATACACATTGACGAGAACATTTCCACAAAAAACATATCTTCGCACATAATCAACAAGAACAAACCTATTGGTTGTTTTCAGGTTCTAGAATGTGTGTCACACTCACATGTGGGGGGCAGGAGCCAGTTGTTCCAATTAACCGCATTACACTTTGATCATTAATATCATTGACTTGGTTCATGATCTCTTCACCAAAACACCACAAATATCCTGAAAAACAAAATACCCGCCCCCCACCTGTATAAATATTATAAGCCTTTAGAACGCTGTGATGTCACCTGAAACCCAGCAATAAGCAAAACGATATTTCTTAAAAACAAAACTACTGATGAAAGTAACTCAACTGGATCGCTGTACCCGCCTCTGCACTTGCTGTCTAACAGTGCTGGGGTGCGTACTACTTTTCTACCTCCCAAAACATAAAAATAACGTGACAAAACAAGCTACACCTAACTCACCCAATATCCCAGAAATAGTGTGACAGTGCAATGCTGTTATGTGCTCACCCAGCCCTCCATACTGTATGCGAGGAGGTGAGATGTATTTAATTATCTCTTCTATCCGGCTGTTACCTAAACGTGCAAATACCGGTGAGTCAGACACGGCTTGTCAGCGCTTGCTTCGAGAGGTGTTTATATGGCACACAATCCACATCTGTCAGTGCATATTTCAAGCACACATAATCATGGGAGTGTCATGATTAACGTAGAATAAAAGGGGGGGTTATTTCCAAGTGGTTGTGTCCCTTTGTGGTGCAGCTCAAGCCATTCCACCAATTAACACAACTATGGTGATATAAGTTTGACCTGGTAGTTTTCCCTGGTGTGACATTATTCATTTGTTTTGTTATTTCACCAACTTAATTGACCGTACGGGCGCAGGAAGAGCAGGAACAATACGAAGAGGTAGAATTTCCCAACTGTCAACTGTCTGCAACTATACTGTAACGAAAGGACCACGAGCAAGTCCCAGTTCTATCCTCGGAAAGTAGAACTCTCCTATAGATACAGACGGCATGTTTGGAATTACCCATATATGGTTATGTTTAAAGCAGGAGGGAAACAAAGAGAGGGAAAAAATTAACTTTATCACATTACTCCACCATTACTTTAAAGCAGTAAGTAACTTGTTTACCTTAATAAATATTTTTGTATTCCATCTGGAGGTAATACAAGCGTTAATGGGATGATTGTTAATGGTGTCTCTGGCCAGAAAACAGGCTAACATGCTAAGGGGCAAAGCTAACTCCGGGCTAGCACCACTAAAACAGTATTTACAGCCAAGCTTGAGTGAAAAAAAAAATCTACATTGTGTAATTGGATGTACAATATCCCTCTGTCCTTTTGTCTTTTTTTTGTCAGTGTAGTATTTACTCTCAAGGACAATTCATGAGTAAAAATACGTAGCATGCTAGGACACCTGCAGTGGCGCTTATGGCCTCTAGGGGCATCAGTTACTTAGTACTTCTTTAACAAATGCTGAATTATTAATATATTTTTTCTACTAAATAAAATTACAGAGACGTGAATCCGAGCATAGTGGTTCAACAGATGAATCATGAATATTTTTACGTTAATAAACAGTGACGTTAATTAAGTGTCAGGAGTCCCACAGGGATCAGCTCTTACTCCTCTTTTATTTGCCATTCTTTCACGTTGTACTTCTTTCCGCTTTAACTTCCTTCATCATAGGTTTGACACAGGAGAAGCAAAGTAGTTCAACAGCTCAAAAATACTTAAAAAGCAGACAATGCTAACCAAGAAGCTACGTTAGCTTTATGCTACATACGCAAACATTAGCTACGACTGCCGTTTTTCTTTGCTTCTACTGAACAATTTGCAGCGAAAAAATATCCATGTGGACCCGATTTTGACTTGTCTTTATTTGTGTGTGATAAATATGAGAGGTTTTCTCAGCCCCTCAGCTAGGCCACGCCCCCTTCTATGACACAGTGCCGTCTGTATCTATGTTGTAGAATATATAAAAATGCTACTTTTCTTTCACTTGTCTTACAGAGTGTTGACACTTGGCGGGTGTAAAACTATCATACTTACAGACATTGTCCCAACAAACTCACAATAAACAACAACATAAAAAACTGTCATATCCACACATTCGATTACGATGGGTAATGGTCAATTAGTTCATGTCCACATATTTATCTGTACATGTAACAAAATCTTTATTACGTGCCAAAGACGCCACAAACAATATTTAAACAGCAGCTAAAATCTTACAACCTCGGTAAACACTTTCTTTAAATTGATAGATTTACACATTTCAGAGTTTTATCCTGTACACCAGCTGACAGAAGGAAAGTACCGATTTGCACTGTACTTTCCATATCTGTGAATCACATTTTCCAGCGCAAGCACGAAATATAAATAAAACATTTTGTATTGCGCAATTCCTATGTAATTATTTTTCTTTCATTTAAAATGCACCAACTGCAAAGAGTAAAACGGGCATCAGCACAAAAGGAATGTCCACATTAGTAGTAGATTAGAATATATATCCAAGCCTCCTGCTTTTCTGTGCTGAAATTTTCACTTTTTTACATAATTTTGCCGATGTGAACAAATAGAAAATAGTAGATAATGACTGGCTTTTAAGATGTTAGACATTGGCCTCTGAGTATTTCTTTCTTTCTGGGCCCATTATGAAACCACAATTATCCAAAAACATTTTCTTAACCCAGCAAAGCAAATTGAGGAATTGGGGAATATCTGGGAGGAAGTCATGTGACAAAAAAAAACGCCATTACCGCCATATTGGATAACATTTCTGATGCAAATAATGTCAATCTGAACCTGAAGCTACTAACCTCACACACATCCTGCCTTTCTATCGGTTTCCTTACTGTCACAGAGATGCAACAGGACGTAAAACAACCACGGTGTAGCGCCCACAATGCATCATGGCTAATGGAATTATTTGTACAATCGTATCCACTAACGTCAACATATTCTCTTTGTGTTTTGTTCAATGTGCCTCGGCCACTTAACACTTGAAAGTAAGTCAAGAATCAACAAATAATGTATCAAACAATCAAAAAAACATCAAGCCTATCCAGTGCTTTTCCGCTTCTTAGCTGCGCCGCCGGCACCGCCGCTCCTCCTGTTTTGCGCCGGCGCCTTGCTCATCTTGTCTTTGAGGCCCTTGAGATTGTAGAGCTTGCTAAACGTAATACCAAATGCGGTCTTTTCCTCTTCCAGCCTGTCTCCCGCTGGCGACGGCGGTGGAGGGGAAACGGCCGCCTGCTGCTGCGTGCTATGACTGTGCGTGAACAGAAAGGAAGGCTGCGGTTTGGGCAGAGGGGACGGGCTCTGCATTTGACCCGCTTTGGGTTTGACGGGCGAAGGCGGGAGTTGCCTGTAGTGCTGGTTCGGGAAAGCTTTGGGCGCCGGCGGTCTGGGAGGCAGCCGGCGAGGGGGGGAGGGGTTCCTTCCGTCCGAAATGGGCAGGTCTCCCTCGGACACCTTCCTCTCCGCGCGGTGGCCCTGCGGTTGAAGCAGCGTGGACTGGGTGGCCGAGAGCGGGCGGGGCGGCCTGGATGGGTTGGCCGGGCGCAACTGGGCGAACGCTCCGAAATCCCCCTGCGCCGGCTGCTGCGCTAGAAACTAATGTACAGAAAAAAAAAAAAAAGTATTAATTCCCAAAAGTGGTCAGGCCGCAGTGTGGAGCTTTTTACGCTCAAGTGAAATCGTGTTGCAAATGGACGAAGGGAAAGCGCGTGTGAAAATGCAGCTCTTTTTTTATTGCGAGTCAATTTTTCATGAGCGCTTGAACATGCCAACTACACCGCTCTGGCGTGAAAAGAAAACAGTTAGGCAACAAAGCCGGAGACGGAGAACTAAGCTGCACCCTGTAAAATGTGGAGCGACCAAGTCTTTGACCGTTGTACGTTTGTTGTTTGATGCGTTTGGACGTCCTGGCTTCATTAAAAGAGTGTCGCTTTTATTCAATAATGAGCAAGTCCTGTTTTCCGACACTGACGCTCTGCTGAATCAATGAAAACAGACATTCGGATCAATCTCTTTTCTGCGCAGCGAGCTCAATTTCTCAGCTGACAAGTAGCTGTCTGGTTCATTGATAAAGAGATTCTGTGAAAATATCACTTTATTCCACAGTAACCTGGGATTAAAATGCAAGCGTTTTATGAGCAATTCTCTTATTATACTTTTTAGTTAAAGCTGCATTATGCAACTTTTTATGTGGGGAAAAAAAGGTGATATTTGTATGTATTTGACCTTGTAGCGACACAGTGGCTTTATGAGTGATCAGCATGGCGCCTTTACTTTCCATCACAGTGGCCTCTGTGTCGCTCCAGGATCAATTGTTTTGGAAGGTTTTCACTGCTGACGGAGCCTCTTACCAGAAAACCTACATAACAATTGATCCTGGAGTGATGTAGAGACCACTGTGATGGAAAGTAAAGGCGCCGTGCAGATCACTCACACAGCCACTCGGTCAAATACATACAAGCATCAACTTTTTTTTTCTGCATAAAAGTTGCATAATGCACCTTTAACAATAGAATGTAAACAGTATATCAGGTGCTTGGAAAGTAATAAAAGATGGGAAAATACAATATATATACAAACAAATATTAGTTATACTGCCTTCATGTGGTATTGGAATTGTGGTGAATACTACTTGTCGAGTTGAAAATTGCACCCAAACACTCCCTCGTGTCATATTTTCTAAAGGAGAACTGGGTTTCTGAGACGAGTGAAGCTTTAACCTTTCAGCATGAAAAAAGAATTGACATCAAAGGTATTAGACAATTATTATTTTTATAGCATGAGTGAGTATCCAATGCCACAAAAAAAAAACAAGCCACTATTGATATGGTTTACCAAGTGGAAATCTTTTTTAAAGTTTCAAGTTTAATTTATTTTCCACCACAATGATCATTTCCCCCACAGCACATGAAGGCAGCATTAAGTAGGCCCATTGATTAGTACTAAATGTTTGGAAACTGACACACCTGACACATTGTTATATAGTCAATAAGATATGATCTGCCACATTAACATATTGTCCCATATGAGAAATTACGGTGTATTACGCAAAATCGACTTTCGAATTGATTTTTTTTTTACAGCTTTTTACTTGGTTCCAATGTTGTTCTCACATCAACACCTCGAGCTGTGTTTCCAGTCGCTAGCACATCTCTGAGTAATCTGAGAATCTTCACTGGCAACTATTCGTAGCACTGTGGTAGATGCTTTCCTCGCCTCTAGATCTTTTGACCCTTTTTTGAAACAGCTGCACAGCAAAGGGGAGCAAGAGGAGGTGGGAGGGGCTTATGGTAGCTCTATTGGAGAATCAGAAACTACTGGATATTTACTTTGCACTGTTTTATTCTAAAACGTGAAAAAAAAGGAAGATATTGATAAAGATGTGCTTGAGATTATTACCAAATTACCTGCAAAAAGCATCAAACCCACTCTTTCATTCCGTGGTTTTGCTGGTGGAAACACTGGCACGTCAGGCAACAATATTGTCCCTAATAAGAAACGCACTTTATGAACCGCGTAACTGTTGTTGGAACGACACGTGGGCTGTGTGGAGGGGTGAATAATGAATACACTGGATCTCTGACTCATTTTATGTAGGCACTAATGCGCCATTTTTAGTCGAGAAACAATAGTGCTTCAGATTTATTGCAGCTCATCCATTAAATTCATGTTATAGTAAAGAAACGACCAAGGCACTTACTGGGATCAGGGGCATTACAAAAAGCCTTTGATTGTTTATGTTCTGCAGGAAATAAATCACGCTTTGAAATTAACGTGGCACAAGACGAGTCAAAGCGCTAAGCATTGAAAATAAAAATGAAAAAGTTCTACTTACCTCTCAGGGATGAAAGGAATGTACCGGTTAAAGTTTACATTTGTGAGTTTTTAGTTTGGTGATAGCGAAGCATTGATTTCCTTGGGGAGTGAGTTTTAGTAAAGGGTGTGGGGGGGGGAATCAGGATTGAAATGAATTGAAAGAACGTTTGTGGTGCTTACCCTTCAAATCACTGGGGTGGGCGGAACAGAAAACTGCAAGGTAGTTGAAACATTCACACACAGTACAAAAGGATTTTAGTCACATTGGGCCACGGTGTTGAGGGAAACTGTGGATGTGGATGATGCAAGAAAAAGTGTACAACTGCGAGGGTGACTTGAATTTGTAAAATTTATCTTGATTTGAGTGGTTGGGATTCATTCTTTAAAAAGTCAATAAGTAAATCTCCTTTCTTTTCTTTCCCTTTTACTGTTTTTTAGCCTGCATGGGTGAAAAATGGTGCGAGGCAGTCGGGAGTCAAGTGCGAATTTCTTTCCTCCACTGGGTGATAATTAAACTTGAATCAACATTTCCATAATATTGGATGAAGGTATTATTGAAGGAATATTATTGACAGTACAAGTCATAAAATCAAAGCTCTAAACAAAATGTACATTTGAGTTAAACCAGTACTAAGTAACTCATGCCCCTGGAGGCCACAAGCGCCACTGCAGGTGTCGTAGCAAGTTACATTTTTTTACTCATTAATTGTCCTTGAGAGTAAACACTACACTGACAGAAAACACAAAGGGTGAGAGGGATATTGTACATCCAATTACACAATGGAGATATTTTTTTTTAACAAAAACTTGGCTGTAAATACTGTTTAAGTGGTGCTAGCCTGCAGTTAGCTTTGCTTGTTAGCCTGTTAGCTTCTTCTTCGTGATTCTATTAGTGTGTATTGGGGCCTTTGACCTGGTGCAGGAAAGCTGCAATTGTGGTTTTCTGGCCAGAGACACCAGGGGGAAATGAAAGACCCCCCAATCATCCCATTAACACTTGTATTACCCCCAGAGGGACTAAATAAAGGATTTATTAAGGTAAACAAGTCATTTAGTACTGCTTTAACTGTGAAACTAAATGTTTTTAAGGTACAATTTATTGCTCTCCAACAGAAACATGTTTGATCTGTGTCACTGCTGGGGCAACTGGTCAGTCTCAGCAACCTTTTTCCAGATCTTGAACCAGGATATTTTTTTTCAAAGACTGCCAAGCTGAAAGGATTCGCCGGTGTGTTCACTACGGGATCAGGTGTGAACCAGAGCACCAGGGGGGAAAACCCAAAGAGATGCCTTCAAACGGCCCACATGATCTGGGGACTAGGGCTGTGCAATAACAGAATTTCATACCTACAGCCAAACCTTGTTACATTGTTTGGAAACATGGTTGATTTTGAGGGAAAAAAATGGAAATATGGTACTGGAGTGGAAAGAACTGAGGCTCATTTAGAAGAATCAATCTCATGAATCATATCAGAAAACCATGTTCATTTGCTTTAAGGGATTACAAACTAGAATTGAATCCAAAATAGGGACCCTGCCCTATATGTGAACTTCCTGCTGTGAGGTGAGAGTGCAATCTATCTGCATCTGTCCCACCAAAGCTATCAGTAACCACTCAAAACGAGACCCTCAATTCAAGTCATTTTAACATACGCAGACACTTATCATGCAGTTAATAAGCACGAAGACAGACAGTGTTTTTGTACCTTGTGTCCCTCGGGCTCCTTGTTAGCTACAGGCGCTGTGTCCCTCCTCTCCACTCCACCGCCGCCGAGTGCCGTCTTCTCCCCCCCTGCGGGCATTCTGTCGGGCCGCTCAGCTCTAGAGTGGACCCTTTTAGGCTTCAACTCACGCGCGAGCATTCGTTTAGCCTCGGTCGCCTCATTATTTAGCCTCAGAGTTAAACTTTGTTCAGCCAGAGCCGGCTGGTTCACCAGCGCAGAGTGATTATTGTCTCGAATTGCTTGCGATCCTAGACTCCCACCCGGTCTTTCAATTCCTTTTTGCGCATTTTCGTTTGTCAGCTTCTCCTCATCGTCTAACTTTTCCGGTATGGATGATAAAGATCCTTTTGTGGATAAGTTGAGCGTTTCGCAGCTCGACAAAGTTTTCTCAATGCTTAACGCAGCAGTTTGCTCTTTGAAACTCCCGAAACTATTGCCGATGTGAATCTCTCTATCCTCTGTTGCATTGAGACTGTAAAAAGGCACTTGCTCTTTAGATTCATGGAAAGGAGAGTCGTTACATTCAAAATATTCATCAGATGTCGTGGAACCATAGCCGTCGCTTATATCCGAAGTCGGGGTTCGGAAGTCCGGAGTGCGGGAACGTCGCGAATCCGGGGTCGGGACTCGGGGGAGAAACCCGTCCAGGATAGGGCTGTGTCTTAGGGTCAAAAGTGTTCGAGAGTCTCTTTCCGGTGTCGTGGAATCTACCGTTTGTGAGTTGTTCAGGTGCAAATATGTGGGTTTTTCTGGCGGAGCTCGAGGCGATAGTGGCGGGGCGTGACTGTTCAGTTTGGCAGTTCGTGACATGTCCTCGCTGGCGTGTGGAAAAGTGTCGCCCTGCTGCGTTTCAAGAGAAATCATGGGTGTGCTTTCTGAACTTTGTTTTGGCTTTAAAATCGGAGACCTGTTAATCGGGGAGTTTAATGAGTTTAAGTTTTCGTCTGAACTTGCCGAGGTCATTCTCGGAGGTACGCTGGCTCTAGCTGGGTTTATCCGTCCTATCTTGATACTACTTTGAACTTTAGCAACAGCGCTATCTTTAAAAGGAGCTTCCGTTGGCTCGTCCAAGACGTCACGTGTTTTTATTATTATTCTCTTTGGCATATTTGTGGGCTCCTCCTTTTTGGGAACTTCCTTATGAATATTCACTCTTGCTTCTCTTGGTGCCTCGGTAACTTGAGCGTTTGTCTGGGTTATTATCTTGTTGCCAGCGACAGGTTGCAACTCTCCTTTGTTGCCTGCCTGAACCTCTAGGGACTCCTTGCTTTCTTTTTGCTGGGAACAATCTCTCGCAGCACTGTTCTCTGCGCTTTTTTGTGGGATCGATTCGCCGGCGCTTTTGTTGGCGAGCTCTGGGACAGTGTCGGATTCTTTTTGTGGGAGCGCGCTTACTACAAGGGTCTCATTGTCCACCGCGGTTACCTTCGCTTTGCTGTCCGCTTTCTTTACAATGCTGACCTCTGGTATTCTCTGACCATTGCTCGGGCTGTCTTTAATGACTAGCTGGACAGTGCGGGGCTTCGGAACGGGAGGAGATGGTACAGGAGGAGTCGCTATAGGGGGATTCGTTGGCTTAGAAACGGAGGTGCTAATAGCGTTGGAAGGCTGTATGGGGCTAGCGCTTGTCAAGGTTGAAGGCACCGCTGTGGCTGGGGATACTTGGTAATTGGCAGAAACTGAGGTAGAATTGACAGTGCTTGGAATGTTGCAAGTGGAAGAAGTATTTTGGCTTAAGTTCTGTACTTTTATCTGCGATTTAGAGTCACTTGGGGCTAATAGTTGTGTAGGTTGGTTCCTTTCTGTGCCATCTCTGCTTTCGCTAAAAAATGCTGCTGGTGTGTCAATTTTTGCTTCTGTCTTGGGGCTGCTGGCGCCAACAAGGGGATTTGTCACAGCTTTAGCAGATTGTCGAGGCACTAGTGGACTTAATTTTGCAGTAGAGGTGTGAATTTGGTTTGTGGGTGGTTCTTTCTTGGGAGATTTAGCATTTTCCTTGTCAGATTTTGATGGAGTTAAATCCTTTGAAACGAGCTCTGACTGAGTTTTTTGTTGTGGAGTTTTCTCTTCTTGTTTAGCTGGGGTTAGGTTTCTGGGTTTGGCGACCTCTGGCAGAGTTTCCTTCTGCTTGCTGAAGGGGCTGCTGAACCTGACGGCCTGGCTGACTTCGAACATCTCCGAGCGCTGCAGGTGAACTTGCGTGGGCTTGCGCGTGTCGCGGATATTTATAAAACCTATGACATCAGAAGGCGGGTCGGGTTCAGGCCAAATTGGCAGGTAATCGAACAAGTACGCTTTTTCTAGATCCACAAGCCCGGGGTGAAGGGGCGGAGCTTCCCGGACGACGTCCTTGCTCTGCCGCCTACGCCCTTTCTTAGTCGCTCCCTCGTTTTTGGTGTCTTTCTGGGATTCTTTGGGACTGTTGTTGCCAGGGGAGGAAGACGGGCTGAGGCTGGCGTTGCCCGCAGCAACCAGAGCGTATTTGGGGTTGTACAGTTTCCTAGCGACGGCGGCAGATGGCGGTGCCACGGAGGCGAGCTGTGGCACGGGGTCGGGCTCCGGCTCGGGCGCCATCGTCACATGGCTCAGGTCGACCAGTTTGGAGGTGGTGTAGAGGAAGCGGAACAGACGGTCAAACATGTCCACGGCCTGGCCGGTTACCACGGTGATGAGGTTTTGGTCCAGCCGGGAGGACATCCAAGTGAAACTGCCAAAATAGGAAAGACATGAGAACACACATTGTAAAAGTAAAAGGATGCATCATTAGCTGTTTTTGACAAAAAACAATATTTGGTTTAAGGGATAGTCGGTAAATTTGCAAAATGAGGAGGGAGGGAGGGAGACAGGCAGGCAGACTTTTCAAAGGAAAACAACCAAGTTCCCCCATTCCCTCTAGAGATTGGGTCAGTTCACAGGAAAGCTCGTCTCATTGGTCAAAGTGGTAGCCCGGGGATTCAGATTGTTTTCTGAAATTTGCAAACGGGGGATTTTAGAAAAAAACATTGCATTTTGTACAACAGCAGACGGTCAATCACACAATCTATTAAATTTGTAAAACACACTTGCAAACTATCACTTTAAAAGGTGGCTTTTCCTTCAAAAATATTGATTACAGAATATTTTTAATGTTGTTTAAGAAAAATCATGGCCTTTTCCTTTCACAATAAGGAAACATGGACCAACAGCTGAGGAGCCAAGTTTGCCTAGATTTAAAAGCTGAGGGGCCAAAGTTACCTCGGCCCGTTTTGCTTCTGCCATTTTCCATAAATACTATATATATAGCATATATAGCTTATTAAGTGTCCCTTCAGGACACTTCAAAATACTTTTGGTACTTAAACATGTCTTTCGATCTGCTGTGTACAGTGTTCTATGTCCAAATAACCTGGGGCCAGATTATATGTGCTTAGAGGCCCAGTCTGGCCTCTGGGCCTGATGTGGCCTGTCCCCGACCTGTAGCCTACATGACCTAAAACCATTGACTTAAGCCGAGAAATGACTCCTTTAGAACTGGATAATCCATGTACAACACACAGGATGTACAAGGGCATGATGTAAAACTACAAGCAAAGAAATGCACCTGGCACACCTTGTAGCCACACCCAAAGAAGACAGAAGCACAGCCAAGATCTTTGTCATAATCTTTCAAGTAACATGAAATGACACTAATCACACAAACAAAACGGCATCCACTTGCTGATAATTGCTTTCACTTTTCGATGAACACAAGGTTTAAGACCTGCCCGTCTAGCATAGCGACAAAGTATCTTTCAGAGACTGTAAACGTTCTTTTGTCTGTTTGCCTACGTCAGGCTGAAGATTACAAAGCGAGGTGGGGCACATAGATAAGATTCTCATAAAGAAGTATTCTCCCATAAAAATAAATACAAATTGAAAGGCGATACTCTGCAGTAGGATATCATTCCACACCTTTTAATGACACTTAAATACAATGAACTTCACAGCATGATAATCCAGGAATGCCCTCCAAATGAACTTAACTGTATTTCCTTCAGTAAAACATGAGCCACGGCAAGAAAAAAAACAAGGAGGAGCCATTATACAGTTGTGAAAGCAAAGTAAAAGCTCACCACCACCGTGCGCTGTATAAGGCAGACACAGTTGGACAAAACCAGGACTAGCCACTGGCTGACGCAGTAACACATCTAAAGACCACTGACCTGTAGGAGCCCGACACAGCCTTGTCTCCATCGATGAACATGAAGCGGTGGCCCATATATCCTCGGATCTTTGTGCTGGAGTGAGTGAGGAATTCTGTCCCCCCGGAGCAGCGTACGCGGATGTTCTGCGCACAAACAAACAAACAACACTCACACGGGATTCTTCTCTCACACTTCAGCATGGAAGTAAACAGGAGGAGCAGTGTTTATCTGCTCCTATCGCTACAAATCTGGACACTTGGTGGTGACGTCCTTATTTAAAAAAATATAACATGCTTCTGGCATTTCATAACATTCATTTTATTTATGTGGTTTCTCCATCATTAACATATAAAAGGTGGATATTTTTCTTGGGTTGCATTCTAGCATCTGACCCCTTTAAACCTTTTATGATTTAGTGTTCAGCTCAGCTTCCACTTTTACACATGAATCAAACCTCAAAAGGTCTACACATTCGGCAATGATTTTTTCCAGGGAAGAACATGTTGATCACTCATAATTTGCAAAGTTTGATGGAAAATACACAGAGCAGGTGACAGCCAGCTTGGTAACTGTGCATAAATATATACAGTATGCTGTATATATTAGGATCAAAAGCCCAAATACTCTATTACAGGGGTAGGCAAGTTTGCTCGGTGGAGGGCCTATTTCTTCCCCATTGTCAAAAGACCAAGGGCCGGTCCCTCCAATTGAAGCCATTAAAGTAAAGCATCACTTTCTACATATGCCAGTGTTGTACATCATACACACTGTAAAAATGTCCATCTTAAATTAGATAAATGACGTAAAATCACTTGTATAAAGGTTTTTTTAATTTTAAATTTGAGTCGGTTTGAACTAATCTAAGATCAGATAAAAACGCTAATGCCACTGGAACAAATAGAAATCAGGCAAATTAACTTTTACTGTAAAAAAATATGTATCATTCACTTGAAATTATGCAAAATAATCTGAATTAAGAAAGAACTTGTGCATGTTCCATTGGCAAAAATAGGTTTTATCTGCTCTAAGGCCAGACCAAATCTACTCCAACTCCAAACTTTAGATCTTAATTCAAGTAGATTTAAGTCATTTCAGCCTATAGATGAGTATTCCTTTAGGATAATGGCCTAAAAGTGTGCTCTGCTAAGACATTTTAAGGTACTTTAACAGGCCTTTGATTAGATCTCATAAACCACTTCTGCTGTCATGTGTGCTCACTGTCACTTTATTGCCATGTGTGATTTTAAGATTTAGCTCAAGTAAAATGAATGTTAAGAACACCCTGGTTATATTTGATGTTAACCACATGATAAAGTGTTATTCTTTAATTCTTTAAAACTCATGAATGTGAACGTTGTGGAAGTATTGTGAAAATAGGCTGAATATAAATATAAACTTCTGATCTGATAAAGATGCACACCAATGGAGATTTACAGGTTGAGCTTGTGAAATATCATAAACTTTACATATCTCCGGTTAGAAATATGGTGAGACATACCAGCGCCTCCTCCTTCTTGTTCGTTGTAAACTAATCCTCCGGTAGATGGTAATTGTATCTTTACCACTCTTGTTCACCCTCTTAGATGTTGCCCATTAACAAGGTGTAATGACACCAACCGCACACAGTAAATAGGGCCATTAAATAAGCCACAGGCAGCGGCATGTTTAGTCCCAAAGTTTATCAGTTGATCTTTTATTTTGTTCCAACTCGATTCGACGCGTCATCCGCCTACGCTGCTCTTGTTGACCACACTAATTACTGTTTTGTAGGTTCCGATTTTTTGGCAAAATAAAAATCTTTCATTAGCCATCTGGTTGTTAATAGAAGGAAGTTTAGTCGAGCATTATTGTGTCGTGTTGCAACACACACACATGCAGTTAAGTATCACTGTGAAGGATTTAGCTTGATGACAGATTCTTGGCCTTTCTTGTTATGTTAAAACCTAGCTTAGTCCGGGGGTAAGTGCTCTATCCATTGAGCCGCACATGTAGCCTCATCTGTATTTTAAAATGATGCCTTTTATACTGGTCTTTACTGTAAGTGTCATAACAAAACAAGCTATGTGTTAAAGGCATTAAAGGCCCGGTGTCCGACTTTTTTCTTTCCTTTTCCAAACGAGAGGCAGAAAATTAAACTCTAATTAAACTATTATTGACCATCTTTTTAGTGTCCGGAATAAAGTCAATAATAATAATAATATAGTTATAGTTAAAATTGTTGTATATTATTTTTCTCAATTCCTCATGAGGATGAGTTTAAAGCACAGTTCATACTTTCAGAGAATGCTAACAACAACTAGCATGCTAGCACTGCTAATACTTGCAGGTTAATATAATATGGAACAAACTATGCACAGCAGTCTTCTTTCACAACACAATATACTACAAGAAGGTAAAATGGATCTCACTCTACTACACTGTAAAATGTAAAAAATGTTTCAACTCAAAAAACTAATTCCAAGAGCTGCCAGGAAATTTCATGTTGAACCAAAAACAACTTTACAATGTAGTCGATTTGAAATTTGAGACTCACTTTTTTCAGTTCAGTTGTATTCATAGGTTGACATAACTGTTCTCAGTTGTCTGAAGTGAAAAACATCAGTTACAACTGAGAACAGTTACGTCAACCTAAGAATATAATTAAACTGAACTGCCTAAAGAAGTGAATCTCAAATTTCAAATCGACTACATTGTAAAGTTGTTTTTGGTTCAACATAACATTTCTTGGCAGCTCTTGGAATTTGTTTTGTGAGTAGAAACATTTTTTACATTTTACAGTGTAGCAGAGTAAGAATACATTTTACAGTGTATGAATAAAATAAATTGATAAAACTGAAAAATGTAGCATTGTTTAGCATTATCTTTCTGCCACATCATGAGCCATAACAGTTTAATGGCGTCATGAAAAGGTGTCAGATAAGAGGATCATGAAGTGACTTGGAAGTGACTTGTCTTGACCCTTCCGCTCTTATCGCCTTGATTTCTCTCCCTGTTGTTCCTTGGAATAGTTCAATGGTGAAGTGTAAGTGCGGTTTGATAAGCCTCTGCAAAGAGCTGTACTTAGACCTTTCTGACGCCCTGCCTTGATCTTTTCGGGCCTCCATTCCTGCCTCGGCGCCACGGGCCAAAAATGTGTCAAAAATGTGTCAAAAATGGGCTTGTGCTGCGTGTTTTTTTTCCCTCTTTGGAACTATGCAAAAGACAGAAAGCGGGGCTGAACGGTTTTGACGTAGCGATTAGATTTGTCGGGGAAAATCAGAGTTCAGTTCACACGGTGCATTTTTAAGAGGAGGCGCGTTAACATTTGAGAGCATTCTGAAATATGAACGGCACAACTGATACAAGAGGCACAACGGGTTTGCAGAAGTCTAAGCAAACAGGTTTTAGACATTATGGGACAGCATTGATGTTTCATGGTTTAAATGTGTGTCTAAAGAAAAGGTAGTAGGAATTACACATTGTAAAACAAGCTTTCACTTTCAGCTAATGGCATGTTAACAAACGGATGGCGTGGCATGGAACACACTTTGAGCGCAGAACTGGTGGATTGATGGATTGTGAGTTGAAGTGTGAAGGAGAGTTTTACATTCTATGTATGAAGCAAAACAAATCCAACAAATACAGATTGGAGCGATTCAGTGGTACAAGAAGAAAAGAATATTACCCAAAACTGTGTGAATGAGGCAAAATACTATTAACTATTAGGCCTGTTACAATAACAAACTTGAATTTCGATATATCGAACTTTTTTTGCATCTTATTTATGTTTTAAACTATTTTATCGTTTTATCGTTTTAACTGAATGTATAGTTTGGTTTCACTTGATTTTATTATATATATATATATATATATATATATATTTTATTCCTATATTGCCGATTTTATGTGCAGCACTTTGGAAACACTTGTTTATAAAATGTGCTATATAAATAAAGTGGACTGGATTGGATCGAGGCAGGAAAGTATCGCGATACACGATACTATTGACTCTAACGATACTAGATACTGTCAACTCTCAGGCATGAAAATGACAGTAAACCTTTGTTCTAAAAGTGCATCATCATATCCTAAGCTGCCACACAAGCTGCAATAAACATGAAATATAATGAACCTCAATTTGCTTCAGTTAAAAATGGTTTACAAAGAAACAATGGGGGGAAAATGCTAATAAAAGTACAGGCGATAAATATCGTGCCCAAAAATGTATCGTTTATCTGTTACTTATTGAACGATAAGTCGATATACTATTTATCGTGACAGACATCACATTTACAATATGATTTTGATGAGGAAACAAATAGTTAAAAGTCTTTCCTCACAGCCCGAAGATTCCAGGTTCTTTCTGTGTGGAGTTTGGATGTTCACCCCATGTTTGGACGTATTTTCTCAAGCACGAGCTCCAGTGTCCCCATAAACCCCCCAAAAATAGACTAATGAGCTAATCCCCCAATAGCTGGAGTTGAAGATCTGTCGATGGGTCAGGTTGCCCCAGTGGCATTGAAGAAAGGGTCAAATGTAGAGGAACAATTTCTCAACAGGAATAACAAAGTATACCTTGACTAAGAATCACGTGCACATCTGAACAAATTTACTTTCAAGGTTGGGACGATTTATGCAAATAGGACTCCGTGTAGACATAAGCGTTTGCTGTTTACAGACGAGATTATGGCACTTTAAACGCAGCCATTCAAATTGTGATTTAAATGGTGTTTAATCTCGCCACAGTTTATCTAGCACGGCTGAAGGAAGTAGAAAGAAAACTCGCAAAGTTCCCAGGGCTGGTTGTATGACATAGCAGAGATGAGCATGGTGTGACTGCAAGTGATAACCAGAAACAACAGGCCCCACCCTTTTACTTTCCCTTGCATGTGGATTCCAGACTGAGAGGCGGCTGACTTCTGATAGAACGAGCAGATGATACATGCTTGCGTCGTTGTGAGTCGTTAAAATTGAATTCCTATTGGGCTCGGTCTAAAATGGAAAGTGATTTATGAAATGAACCTCAGCCAAAAATAGGGCTGGACGATGTGGCAAGAAATTAATACATGCAGCCTCAGTTCAAGCAAATACAAATGCTTTCCTCCAGTATCATTTAACACACAATAATGTTCCATTGTCTCATCCAAACTCCAAAACTTGGAGCTGCTTCTGTCAAAGAAATGATGAAATCAAACCTGTCGATTATAAAGTCCCATGATGATTGCAGAGATTGCTAAAAGTAGAGATTGCGATTTCGATTAATTGCCCAGCCTTAGCCAAAATGATTTATGTAAGGGGTGCTACCTCAGCCCAAAACTATTTTCACTCTTTTCACACTGATGATCGTACATCTAATCTTGTCAATAATCTAGTCATCAAATGTACAGCTGGTGTGACTGTTCTTGGATTCATCAAAGGGAGGGTGAGTCATCCTGCAGGGACCTGGAGCATCGCATCACGGCCTATGGGGAGGAAAACGAGCGAGCAAAACAAAGGAGGTAATAAGTGAGTTCAGTAGACGGGCTCCCTCACTGTCAAAGAGTATAGCCCTCTCCTCGGCCGGCTAAGAACTCCACTATGTTAGGGAAACGAGCCCAACAGAGATCGCGCAAGAAGGCCGGACCCAGACACCGGCCCCTTATTGAGGCCTGTAGGGTGACTGGTGGGAAATATTCTCAACTTGCTGAACGAAAGGCGCTTAAGCCTGGTATTATGGCAGCCGAAAGAGTCACTGGCTCAAACCTACTCCCCCATGGACACGCCATCTCCACCCAGGCACCGTAGGCCCGTGCGTATCAGTGCACGTTGTCGTATATACCCTATAACATAAGGCCCTATACATCCCTTCTTTTCTTTACAAACAATTGATGAGGGAGCGGCTCAATTTGACATTATTCGCTGTGGTTCCAGACTCATTCCTAACTCTGCAAAGACATTTCTAACATCCTGTTTCTTCAAAGCCCGTTTGGCAAGTTTTTGGCTCTTACAAGACGATAAGTGACATTTTTCAAATTTCACTTGCTGGGGAAAAGTCTGGCATTGGGCGTCTATGAGATCTTTTCTTTTTTTTTTTCTGCAGAGAGCTAAGAACACCTGTCCATTAACCCAGTGGTTCTCAACCTTTTGGAACCGCGACCCCCATTATAACAGGTAAAGAGGTTTGTGACCCCCCCCCCGCCCGGGTCACACCGTGGGAAATAGGAACATTAGCCGACATAATTCTTCAAATATAAAGAAAAAAAAACAAATGGCTGAAATAAAATTAATCAAACTACGAACAAATAATGGCACTCTGGTAAAATAGTAAACAATAAATGCTACAATGCTACATGCTACAATAAAACATCAGATTATATGCTAATGAAAATATGTATATTTAATCTAAATGATCCCCCAAATTTGTCTCGCACCCTCTTGGGGGTCCCGACCCCCAGGTTGAGAACCACTGCATTATGCTATAGCTCAAGATTGGGAGAAGCCGCCTGACCCCGTTGGCGCTGCACAACGGTCAGCCACTGCTCCTGGACGGTCGAATTCAGAAGACACATTTTCTCATGAGTTACCACCCCTACGCGACCAAAATAACATCGCAAAGTCACAGAACCCTTTCCCGGACTTGCTGCTGACTCTCCGCCAACTTTCCGATTGATTACTCCGATCAACGTCACGGCGGCACAAATCCGAAATCAGGAAAACCCCCAAGAGACTCGACTGAAAAAAAAAAAAAAAAAAAAATCAAAACATCAAACCTGGCATCGGCGCGCTCTTAGTCATCCCCTGTGCTCATCTGCTACTCCTCCCAGTCCTGTCTATCCAGTCCTCCACCCCCACTCCTCCTCGTGCCTCTGCCTCCGAACAGTAAAAAAACATTTGGGCTGTTTTTTTTTGTTTTTTTCCTTCTTCCTCTGTCCTTAGCCCAGATCCGCGCCCTCGCTGACGCTCCTGGCACCAGCGCGGTGTGTCACAAATGTCTAACTGTCACGCCGCCCGGAGACGACGATTAGTCAGAATCTGTGGCAAATTGTCAACGCGAGTGTGCTCACACGACACTTTCTAATGATTCAAAGTGACCGTATAGCGCGCGATGTCAACGTCGCACTGTGCTGTAAAGCTGTGAAAAAAACATCCACGTTTACGGTGTGCTGGTTTATCTGAGTTAGATGCAAAGATTGACTGTAATGAACGCGTGTCACCGCACATCGCTGTAAAGTTTCTTTTATATTGTAACGTGTGTAATTACACATCAGGAGCGGCGGCAGACCCAATAGATACAGACGGCATCTCTGGAATCGCCCATATATGGTCATTTTTGAAAACAGTTAAGGGGGAAAACAATTTTGAAAAAATGTAAACTTTCTCTAATTATTCAAAAACTACTGTAACAAATGCTGAAATATGAACATAGTTTTCTACTAAATAATGATACAAATACACGGAGAGGAGCAAAGTGGTTCAACAGCCCATAAATACATGAATAACGGAGAATGCTAACTTGATGCTACATGTTAGCATCGGGCTAATGCTAATGATTAGCTAGCGCTTGCTACAACTGCAGTTTTTTCACTTCTACTGAACAATCTGTTGAGACAAAATATCCATATGGGCCCGATTTACACTTGACTGTATTTATGTGTGATAAATAAGTTCATATACCACCAGAAAATGGCTAAAAAGAGCGGAAAATTGTGTTTCTCTAAAGCAGGCGTCTCAGACATGCGGCCCGGGGGCCAAATGCGGCCCGCGAGGTCTTTTTTTGTGGCCCGTGAGATGATTTTTATTTATATTAAATGTGGCCCGGCGGTAAATTGCATTGAACACGGTAGAACTACATTTCCCATGAGGCACCACACGGTAGCGCCAATGCCGCTCTTCACTCCAAAGACTAGCATAGCGGACCGTACGGGCGTGAGAACGACAACATCAGACGGGGAAGGAGATGCGACGCTTCTGCAAACGACTTATCAACTTTTTTCAACAAAGACATGGACTAAAAGCAGCGACTGAGAGAGAGGAGCTTCTGAAACAGGTGGAGACGTCAGAACGCCAGGGAGAAACTTTAGTCGTTCAATTAACATGTGCAAGAAAAGTTACAGCAGGACAAAAAGCACCTTTACCATCTTTACCTTTATGACATTACAAAGCGAACACATCGTAATTAGTGTTTAAAAGCGTCACAACAGTAAAATGAGCAGCTCAACTCTCTCTCAGAGCAACATTGTGAGCTCACAAGAAGCACATCATGTTAAATCATTTACTCTTTATTAAGGACACATGTGCGACCACATGATCCATAGTTAAATTAAAAATATAGAATATGGAAATGTATAAAAAATACTGCAAATAATTACAGCAACATTAACGGTAAAAAATATAACCCCATCAATTCTTTAACTGTGGGTAAGAAAAAGGCCTGAGGCCAATGATTCCTCATTGGTGTGTCCTGAGATCAGCCCAGTCTGTATAATGGCATTTACTCATTCATTATATTTATTTGAGGGTAATTGTAAATAAACACAGCACAAAACAAGTTTGTTGCTGATTTTCGACTCCAGTCCTTGGTTGGGCCTTCTACACTACATTAAAATGACATCTGTGGTACATTTTGCATTTCTTTCTAAATAAGCACAGAGACTGGACCTGACTCCAGACTCACTGAGGCCCTGAACCAAAATGAGATTCATTACAAAAACACCAACTGTCTGAGGCTTAGCTTAAAATGTGCAGGTAGGTGATGTACCGTTTATTTTAAGTTAAATTATAGCAAACAGTAAAAAGTTGCTAATCATAATTTTCTGAGTAAAAAAGGCTAAATCTGTTGCGGCCCCCGATCAACACTGGGTTTGCATTTTTGGCCCCCGCTCCAAATGAGTTTGAGACCCCTGCTCTAAAGATTCTATGTTCCCCCTCGGCGAGGCCACGCCCCCTTCTATGACGAGATGCCGTCTGTATCTATGGGCGCTGGCTGCTCTGCTTTATGACCACGACACTGGGGGCCGCCATTGCTCCGCCATTGCTGTAGTTCCCTCCATATCGCCACTAGGCCCCCATTGAAAAGCATTGGTTGGTTTCAATTTTTTCAACACTAGACTTGGCAAGATATTCCCCCTGAGATAACGCTGGGTTAGTCACAATTTAAGAAACCAGGCTGGTTTTCGTAAGAAGAATTTTTGAAATCTCGTACTTAATGAGGGTCGGACTTAGGGCTGAAACAACTAATCGATTAATCGACAACTAATCGATTATTGAAATAGTTGTCAACTATTTTACTAATCGATGAATCGTTTTCTAGTAAACACAGACTTAAAAAGAGCAAAAATTACATGAACATTTTTGATTTTTGATGGAAACCTACTTTGTTTTTCCAAGTTGGGGTCTTTAGTGTTTTGTACATTGAAAATGTCATAAATGTCTGTCTGTTTCTCATCCAATCATAAAGCAGAATCAGCAGAAAGAGCCTCCAAAAACACTCACTTTAAGTTTACTCCATCAACACGTCCTCAAATGATGCCACTTTAGCTTTATGTGATTAAAAAAAATGAAAAAATAAAATTTTCATATACCATTCACAGCCAAGCGATTAATCGATTAATCGTAAAAATAATCGGTAGAGTAATCGATTACCAAAATAATCGTCAGCTGCGGCCCTAGTCGGACTGTTAGCATTGGAGCAGCGCGAGCTACACGTCACGCAAGGGCCGAGTCTACGGTGAAGATCCCGCCCTTATGCCCTTTTTAGGAACATGCTTCGTCAGAGCTGGGGAGGGGGAGTCTGTAAATCCTCCATGATGTCCCACATGAGCGTGGTCATTATGGTAAACGGGGAGGAGTGAGCAGAAGACGTCCATTATTTTTTACAGTCTATGGGCAGACCTCGAGCCAGAGCCAGGCCCGGAGAGAACGACGAAATCCAATTACAAAGGGATCTGAGAATGGGGAAAAGCAACTAAAGTAAATCGCAGTGTTCACGATCTTCTGGAAGTTCTGTTTTGTTTGTATAACAGGCGAAGATGTGTTGTTTTTGGAAAGCTGTGCCTTTTCCAATGGGCTCGGTACGGTGGTTGCACTGCCTTTGTCCGCCCCGTCCCACCTATTTAGATAATGACCCACTTTTCCAATAATGTTAGGTTTACATACAGAAAATGACAAATTATCATTATTATTATTGTTTCCGAGTTAAAATGAAGGCCTTAAAGGTGCATTATGCAACTTTTTATGCAAAAAAAAAAAGATATGATATGATATTCGTGCGTATGTGACCTTGTAATGACCCAGCGGCTGTATGAGAGGTCAGCATGGCGTCTTTACTTTTGATCACAGTGGTCTCTACAACGCTCACATTTATGTCGCCCCAATTTGGCGAATGTCAAAATCTTACTCCATTCCTCTGCTTAATCTAATGTCTCCACATTTTTAGAAACAAACTATAAATGCACAGATTTGCTGCATTTGAGGCATTAAAAGAAACTACAAAGCTAAAAGCTACAATATTGTGTCCTAACTTTTCAAGGGAGAATATTTTATGATCTTTGTGTGTGTGTGATTTGGGCCAAAATAGCAAAGCAAACGCTCCAATGCTAATCTTCATTACACCGGTTTTAGAATCGCTGCATTGGCTCCCTGTGTGTTTCAGGATCGATTTAATAATAATAATAATAATAATGCATTGGTTTTATATAGCGCTTTTCTGGACACTCAAAGACGCTTTACGTTGCATTATTCATTCACTCCATACTCGGTGGTGGTGAGATACTATTGTAGCCACAGCTGCCCTGGGGTAGACTGACAGAAGCGAGGCAACCAGTCTGCGCCATCGGCCCCTCCGACCACCACCACTCACTCACTCACGCATTACATTCGCGATTTAAAAGTTCTTTTAATGGTTTTTAAATGTCTTAATGGTCTTGGTCCTTCTTATCTTTCAGAAATGCTTTTACCTTACGAACCTTCACGGCCCCTTCGCTCCTCCTCAGGGGTCTCCTAGTTATTCCTAAAGTCAACAAAAAGACTCACGATGAGGCGTCTTTCCAATATTACGGCCCTCGCCTCTGGAACGACCTGAGGAGGAGCTCAGGGCTGCAGAGAACGTTCATGTTTTTAAGAGCAGGTTCAAGACCCACCTTTTTAGCTTAGCTTTTAACTGACTAATCTATTTGTTTAATCCTAATATATAAAATATATATATGGGAGGTTGTCTCAGGTGCATTGTTTTAAATATTGTAATCTGTAAAGCACTTTGTGACACCTTTCGGTATGAAAAGCGCTTTATAAATAAAGTTTGATTGATAAATAAAATAAAGTTTGATGAAATCTAACATTTTATTTCTCATCTCAGTCCCTCCATATCCCACCACATCACATGACCTGTCCCACTTTGACGACTGTCTGAGGCGGTCACCCGAAGGCCAGGTGGTCTCCGTGCTTCTCCTTTTACCTTGTGAGCTACAGCTGTTTCTTGTGACAAAAAAACATCAGGGGGCGACAAACACTTTGAAGGCTCTCATGTGACTTTGCGACTTAGTTGGAGGTCCCCCCGCATTCTCGCTCACGCTCCTGGCTTTTCTCTTTCGTTCCCATCATCATTACATCCGCGAGTGCGCCTTCCGTTTTTGGTCTTTTGTGCCATCACAGTGGCGGAGAATCCAAAGTGACTTCACGTTGACGCTTAATCCTCACACGGATCTCGTGCAGACTTGTTCAAATTGCATAACAAAGCTCAACCAATTGTGGTTTGGCAGGACCATAAAAAAGCCAACTCCGCAGGATGGATTTATAGGCAAGATTATATTTCAGTTCTTCATCCAAATCTTCATTTTATAACCTTAACCAGCAACTTCTTATTAGTTATAGCAAAGGGGAAAAGTATATCTAACGTGAGCCTTTATGTATTTGCAATAACAGTGGAAGTTAACCAGGCTGTAGTAGAAAGTTGTGTGCTTTTATTCGATGGGCAAACATTGTGCATTGTGCGGCTCTGACTCACCTTAAGGTGCCCGGTGTGCATGCTGGCTCTTTGGCACATGGACAGGAAGTGAGGTATGTGGACACGCTCCAACAGAATGTACACGGACACCTTCCGCTTGTACGAGGCGTCCAGCAAATCCCGGAAAATGTCTGCATCCGTGAACAAGTCCATCGCCACCGCTATAACCTGCACACAAACACGTCAAACACACTCTAACTGTTCTGTTTAATACATGCGGTTAGTCTCGTGATAGCCTAGAGTCAAAACTGCCATCTCAAACTTAACGCTTGATGAAGATATATGAGCATTATAGAGACGCCTTTAATTACGGGGGCCTTTAAATTACACGCGCAGTCAGATTTTACAGGTACGTGACTAATGTCTACATCTGCTCTCCCCGTGCCCTGTCAACACCTGCACATGCAACACCAGAGATACGCCAAAACAAATGATGAGAGGCGTTGGACTGGTTTCAAATATGTAAGAACATGGGTATTACATGACAATCATAATCGTGTACATGGGCAAATGACAGATGAAAAAACTGTGTGAGTCATCTGCTGCTTCCGTGAGTGGCTTTTGTCAATTTGAGCTTTATCAGACAGTCTGTTGGCCATGTGTCAAAACACATGCCAGCACAGTGACTCATGTCTCCAGACCTAGTGTCCAGTCATAAAGTGAACGATAGGCGGTTCACATGAGGTGTTCACACGTGCATCCCTCACTCAGTCAACTTTAATCTGCTGGAGCTGAACTTTACTCCTGACTCTCAGCGGTCAGGTCTGTACTCTGGACTCATTCGCTGTGGCCTAAAACAGTGTCAGCGTAAAGATTTCCTCATGGTGTGGTTCGGTCAGGCGTTGTTGGTGTTTTTGATGAATAACTAGTCAAGTCTTGGGGAGGATACAAATGTAATAGCTATCTAAGCACACTACACGACGAAGGCTACGCGATGAAATGAAATGCGGTCTACGCGACATCACACACCAGGGGCGGACTGGCCATATGTTCATTCTGGAAGAGCACAGAGGGGCCACTGGCTCTAGGGCCACCAGTCCCGCCTCAACCGAGCTTTACCCAAATCTAAAAGCTAAAAAGAAAAGCATCAAAATAGCGAGAAAAAGAGGATGAAAAGTCAAAACAAAAATATGACAAAAATGTGGCGACGTGACGAAAAGTTTCCGTCACTTTTGTAGGTCTTAGCTTTCAAATGAGGCGTTACATTGTTGCTCTCCAGTCGAGAAGCTTTTAGATTTGGGTAAAGCCCAGTATAAAAAAACATGAATCTAAAAGGAATTCCGTGGAGTATGGTGTGCCACCAGGTTCAATTTTGGGACCATTATTATTTACTATTTATATGAATGATTTTGCTTCTGTTTCTACGACCACCTTTCCCGTTCTTTTTGCTGATGATACCGATCAAAAAAATAATAATAAAAAGCCGAACTGGGGAAAATGCACTCGTTAATGTTAAGGCGGGGGGTAAGAGGTTAAAATATGTATTTGTGGAAGTCACAATTTAATTTGGGCCAGGCTGGTCCGAGTCCCAGTCCGCCCCTGTCACATACAGTATCAAGTGTGGGACCTACTTTCTGCGCCTGCGCAATCATCTTCCTGATGACCTCTTTGATGTGCACTTGTCCCTCCAGCGGAGGCTGCGTGTGCACCGTGGTGCGCGTGACCCCGCGGTAAGCCTCGCTGTCCGGCCAGCCTATGTCCAGGTCAGGGGTGGACATGTCTGACATGTCGGGCCAGTAGTGCAGGGACAGCGGGGTCTCTTCGTCCTCGGGGTCCACCCGGTCCTCCCGGTACAGATCAACCCCAGGGTCATAGGGCTCCACGGCCCCCGCCAGCGCCGCGAGCTCCAGGTCCGAGAGGAAGCCCCGCAGGCTCCGCGCCTCCAGCTGCTTGAAGAACGCCTCCCGTCCATCGCGCAGCAGGGTCTCAATGGCAAACCGCTGCTCTTCACAGTACAGGAACTCCGGCTTGGACTCGTGCGTGCGCGGATTCACGTGGTTGTCATCCAGACACTGGACCTGAGACAGAGCCATGGCGCGCTCAGCGTCCGGGTGCTCAAAGTAGGAGAAAAATATCCAACACTTGGACCCAAGTTTGTCCGGCTCAAACTTTCTCTTCCTCTTGAAGAAGTTGCATAGAAGCGACGCTCAAATTCCGGAGTGGTGAAAACAAGTCCAGACCGTGCCCTGTTGACCATATCGCTCCTTCATGAAGTGTCCCGCCGTTAGCTCCTGTGACCGGGCCGTGTGCGCGCTCCCCGGTGTCTGCGCGTCTGGAGACAAGCGCAACTAGACGAGCAGCACATGAGTGACAGGCTGCTGAGCTGACGGCACCGCCCGGCAGGTGTGACCCTGACAGGCAAACACACACACCACACCTGCACCACGTGACCACGGGCTCCTGCTCTGAGCTGAGAACAGTGCTTCAGTGTCAGCATTGTTGAGATTGTTGTCTTTAATGTCCCTAGACTAAACACTCGCCCCTGATCACAAACACGGAGTGAGGGGGAAGCAGCGTGTCCAAACGTGCCTGGGAATCAGATCCACTCAGCTGTTTGACTTTGCATTAGGCTCAAATATGCTGATTCAGGCCTATATTTGACTTTGACCAAAACAGCCTCATTTTAATGTTGATGCTCATTTTAACAGTTTAGCTTAAAACCTGTGCGACTCGTTGTAGATGGTTATTTGCTTTTTCAAGTGGCTGCTTTCCTTCAGGCGGTTGATAACACTTCCTTTGCCTTTTCAAACTTTCCTTTTTGTCCAGGTGTCACTAATGGTTGTTGTAGTGAGTGCTACATTGTGTGAGATCATATGTTTAAAGTGGCCTTAAGTGTGTTTTCCTGGCGTGATTGATGGTAATTGTAAAGTCTCCTGCATTTGCTTGATGATTTAAGGTCCTGGGACAGCCAGTCAGTCAGACAGGTTCGACGGTTTTCCTGGAAGAGCCTCTGACGTGTGTGACTGTCATTGATGTACTTTGTTTCTGTTTTCTTCACCCCTGTGCTGATTTGGCCTGGTGTGCTGTGTACAGAGACTGATCAGAAATGTATGTACGCACTATAGATACTGACGGCATCTCGTCATAAAGGGGCGTGGCCTCGCCGAGGGGGGAAATGGAAGCACAATTTTCACTCTTTTTATAGTTTTATAATTGGACATCTACACAAGGATTTAACATTGAAATGGGAAAACGTTATTTTTTGTTTCTTCAGAAAGCAAAAGAATGTCTATTTTGTTATTAATTTAATTAAGCAGAAACCCAACTTTACACATTTTTTTAGTGATACTCTCTCATATATCAAGATTTTGGAAGGTTCTGATATCAAAAAGGCTCTAAAAACTATCAGTATTTGCTCAAAATACAATATATTTGTAACTGAATAATGGTATTGTACAATTCTGTTACCCCCTGGCATACTTTGTACTCTGTATATTCATCACTCTTTTTAGCCATTGGTGTAATATGAGCTTATTGATCACATACAAATAAAGTCCAGTGTAAATCCATATGGATGTTTTCTCACAGCAGATTGTTCTGCAGAAGTGAAAAAAAAGCAGTCATAGCAAGCGCTAGCTAGCGTTAGCATTAGCATGATGCTAACATGAAGCATCATGTTGGCATTCTCCATTTTTTCTGGGCAGTTAAACCTCTTTGCTCCTCTCCATGTCTTTGTATTTTTATTTTGTAGAAAATTATATTTATAATTCAGCATTTGTGAAAGTAGTTTTTGAACAATAGAGAAAATTGTTTTCCCCTTAACTGTTTTCAAAAATTACCATATATGGGTGATTCCATTTATGTTCACGTGACATCACAACATTCTAAAGAGCCCATATAATAATAATAATAATAATAATAGTTTAACATTGAGGCGGCGGTCAACTGACGGTAACTATGGTAACTGTGGTAACTGACAAAATGCATATTTTTATCTCTTTGTTTTTTGGCTCATATCTCAGTCATTACTGGAGGAATCCACATGAAACTAAAACTGTCACAAAGTTCATCGTCTCCTCTGTCGGCACATATGAACTAATGTCCAATTATTTTCTCCGAAAAACTTCAAAAAGTGGTGACAATATGCGAAAACATGAGCGTGATGTTGTCCAATAGAAAGAACTTTCAGACAAAAAAATAATATCACAGGTTTGTGAATCCAATCACGATCAACGATTCAACTTTCGTTTTGTAGATTTCTTACAAAAACTGTATTTCTCCCATAGAGTTGTATTGGCCCCGCCCTCCATCTGACATTATGACATCATCACATTCTAAACCGTGAACGCCGCCTATTGTATAAACTGACATTATTTGCCTGAACATGACTCATCCAGGGGCTTAACTTAATGGCCGTCGTCTCTGACATTTACCCAATACTCCTGTTTCCAACATGCATGTAATCTCCCTTCCACCTGTTGGCACAGATATGTCACCACGATTTGGCTTTTTTTCTGTTCCAGGCGTGTGGCACAAATCGTTTCCGGTGAGTAGACACTTCAGAGTGACTCAGCAGTTTACAAAGAGCAAGTTAAGTCGTGGCACTATTTTTGGAACGCGTCATCCAAAAGCTCTTCATCTTCACTTCAGTAACTGCGCCGCATCGACTGACTGTCAGCGGAGAGGCAGAGGTGACTCCTTAAGGGGAGGGAAGCTATTTGAAGATAAGAATAGTGAAAAGAATCTGTGTCGTCTCAAACTAAACGTACTGTTTTAAAGGAGGCGTATACAGTGATGCCTGTTACGAAAGCAAAATTGCGTGAAATGCGTTTTTAATTGGGGGGGGGGGGGGGGGGGATAAATCAACATTACAATTGTTATCAGTCAAATCAATATTTCAATATGAGCAATATATTTGGACCTCATATGTGTTCATAGACTTTAAGAAAAATGAAAAAATTAATCTTACATACTGAACCTTTAACTTTTAAAATGTACGATTGATCATTCACTTTGGCTCAGTCGTGGATAAAAAGCAAACACAAGATCTGAGTGTGTTGAAATCAACCTTTTAGAGCTTTTTACCACGTTACAGTATCGTTCTCTCATAAAAAACATACCTGGAGCTGCGTTTCGAGCCACTCGCACATCTTTGAGTGATCTTTGGATCTTCATCACTGGCCATCATTATCGGCACTCCTGCTCCTCCTGAGGTCCTGCATACCCAGCATCGAGCTTAGTCCTTTTCAACTTCTCTCTTTGTTGAAACAGCTGCACAGCGAAGGGGAGCACGTTTACATGCTCGGAGGATCCTGCTGGTCGCTCACATTGAGGATCAGGAAGTGAAAAAACTGGATATTTTGTTTTGCTGTTTTAGCATTTTCTAGCCAACAAAGTGTGAGATAGTGAAAAAGATGTCTTATACCCCCTCTTTACTCCAGCAAATGTAAATTCACTCTTACGTAAAGCACATGTTGAGTTGCAGTTCGTGGGACTGAACACAGCTTTGGTATAGAGCCTCGGAGTAGCATCATCAGTGGTAATAGTAGTTGTAGTAATAGTAGTAATCTTCTTTCACTAATTGTGACTCATACTTTTATTTAGTCGAGCAAAAATGTCTAAAAATGACTTTTTCTAGCCCGTTGCAAGACTGCATTCCACACATTTTCTGCTTTCGTGCCGTCTTTTCCATTTGAATTCCTTTTTAAGGCTGCACGACTTTTGCTAAATTTCGTGTCTAATTGTGATTCATTGCAAGAACAATGAAACGAGCAACTTCTGTTTTACAATTACACTTTGTATCACGGTGCGGTGCACACCAGGATTGATGCGAATGTAATAAAAGAATCACTTGCATTTCATAACACACAGTCCAAGGCGTCACATTTACAGCTGGAGAATGAAGTAGCTTTGAACGCATTGATCGTCATTACATTAACAACTTTATTCATTGGAATAATTACAAGTAAAGGAAGACAGTCCTTTGTCCCAGAATCAATGTTTTTTTTCTAAACCGGCAGAAAATATTTTACATTTATGTGCCTGTAATTTACATTAATGTCATTATATGAATAAATATTGAAATTAAAACCATGGGATAAAACATGACATTTGGGTGAGTTATGAAACACATTTGGGCAGCGCTTATTCCACTCGACAGAGCGTATTTTCACACACACCATCACGAAAACAACTCAGCTTCTTGTGACTTTTTCTGAAACTGTTATATCATTTTAAGCTTTAAAGTCTGTTTAAAAATACATACTGAGTGAGATAGTGAAAGCATTATAAAAAAAATCTCTTAATATGGGTAGTGCAATTTGAAATGCATGAATGTATAGAAACGATCAACGTAAAATCAAACAATGATGGAATAATGTTCCAAAACGGAATTAGTTGTTTTTGTAAACAACAACTAAAAAAAGTTCTTATGATAAAAAGAAACAACATGGGCAGAGTATCTGTTAAGCAAATCAAATATTCCAACATATTCCAAATATTCCAACATATTCCTTATATCCTCAACATTATCGGCAAAGAATTTTTAGCTCTACAAAATTCGTTCCACACGTGTCGGGGATTTTGTACTTCATTCACGGTGGTGGTAAGCTGCATAGCTACAGTTTCCCCTGGGGTAGACTGACAGAAGTGTGACTTCACACATCTACGTCAAGGGTCCTTCTGACCACCACCATTCATTCACATACATCATTCATCCTGGCATATTGTGCATGTTTTTAGTGGTAGGGGAAACCAGAGTACCCAGAGGAAACCTACACACACCCACGGGGAGAAAATGCAAACTCCACTCAGTCAGGTGGCGTAGAAGAAAATACGATGAAGAGGACACTACAACTATGGAGGCTAAAGCACCAGTCTCATCGGAAATAAGAAAATACCCCTGGAGCTACCTTAAGTGCAACCAGCACTGCCGTGTGCACTAGTCACTACGGAGTTCTCTTCTTTTGTTAGTCTAGTGTGGAGGAGCCGAGTGCATGTCCAGCAACGAGAGTTTCATGACGGCTCCTGAAACTCTCGGCAAATGGTAAGATGGATGGCCTTGTAATTTGGCTTACAAGCTAGCAAGGTGCTATTTTCTGCCCTTTTTTGGCATTTAAAGGGCAAAAACCCACCATGCACCACTTTCTATGGCCTGAAAGTTGGAGTATGTCTGGTAGCAACGGTTGCTTTGCTGTGAGATATGATGATCGTTTTGGGGTGGGATTTTGCGAAAGGTCAATTGTCCAAAAACTAATACATTATTGACCTCTTTCAAAAGAAATTATTTTACGTGACCAAGCAGGGAGTCATGAGCTAAGCAAGTTCTGTGAAAGTCCTTTATACTGTATTATGGGGGTGCTTTTTACATTGTGTGTGTTGCTGAAGTGCAATTTGAAACATCAAACCCATTTTATACATCAAAAATGTACATATACATATAGTTTTTTTTTTTTTTGCAGTTGATCATATTTACAAAAAAAGCCCTCATAGTTCCAAACATTCAGTCTCTTTTGCACTGCTCCCGGGGTCCTGTCCTGTCTGATATGTACATACTACAGCGATGTAAACTTCCTGTCCATCCCTCCCACTGCTCTCATGCCCGTGAACATGTTAGTGTGACGATAAGGTCGATGGTTTGATTCCCCCTGTTACTGGCATTGCATACTGTGCCCTTCGGCGAAAGACACTTCAGCCCGTCTGCCTGTATGTATGAAGGTTTTAGTGTGACTGTGGGATTGTTGTTGTCAGGAGAGTCCACCGAAGTCCTCAAAATGGCGTCCACAACGGGGGGAAAACTCATGTGACCGAAAACCATGAATACATCCGACACATTAAAGTACAGAACGTTGAGTATCTAGAAGGTAAGGTATACTTTTTTGTCTCTTTTAGGGAAAACGTGTCACATGTCCAGATCTTGAGCAAGTTTCTGACCTATTGTGCATGTTTTAGATGGATGCATCCGGAGGAAAACCGTCTTCCTGTGAGGTAAGAGTGCCGACTAACCCCCGTGAACGCATCCGACACGTCACCCTACGCTCTCGACTGACGCTTAAAAAAGTTCAATTGGAGAAAAGCATAACAAAGTGATGTGAAGTTCGGGCCAACGATCCGAATCGTCGACGCGGCGTTCTTGGCCTCGCTGTCGTCACATTGTCATTGGCAGTGGTATATCGGCTGGACATACTCCGGGGGGAAGTAACCCACGCGTCCATGGCAACGGCCCCGCCAGCGGGTCTGTTCGGAGCACTCCACGAGCTCGATGACGTCGCCGCGCAGGAACCGCAGCTGCGACTGTTGGTGCGGGGTGTAGTCGAAGAGGGCGTGGGCGTGGTGTGGGCGCTGCATGAGAGAGGATGACAACAAGTGAGAAATTAAATTGTTTTTGTTGCGAGAATAGAGTTCGGGATAGCCAAAAACATGTCTGCGCATGGTATGTTTTTGGCTAGCTTCCTGTTGGCCAGTGTAGGCTAAAGCAGTATTAAGTAACTGGTTTATCTTAATAAATCCTTTTCGCAGTCCGTCTGGGGTAATACAACTGTTGATGGGATGATTGGGGGGTCGGAGCACTAAAACACACTAATAAAACAGCGAAGAAGAAGCTAACAGGCTAACGGTCAAAGCTAACTGCGGGTTAGCGCCACTTAAACAGTATTTACAGCCAAGTTTGAGTGAAAAAAAATATCTCCATTGTGTAATTGGATGTACAATATCCCTCTCTCTCCCTTTGTCTTTTCTATCAGTGTAGTATTTACTCTCACGGACAATTAATGAGTAAAAAAAGCATCATGCTACGACACCTGCAGTGGTGCTTATGGCCTCTAAGGGCATGAGTTACTTAGAACTGCTTTAAAGACTACTTTCTGTCAACAATTACATTTCTATATTTAAAATAGAAATAAAAATATATATTTTTTTAAAAGACGGTAAAATAATTGAATAAAATGTATCAAGATGAGTGTGTGTTTAATAAAAATTTGTTCAGATGCTATTTTAGCATTTGTTAGCATTAAATAAATGTTAGCCATTAGCTTCAAGGCTAAAACACTTACAGTTATAAACACTTAAGTCTCCTCTGGTGAAATATTTACATCCTCAGTAAAGCTTTTAACATGTTATAAGTGATTATCCAACAGGTGCTGTTTTAATATGTATTTACTTCTGCCACACACGGCTAACTCGGAATAGCTAAAACACAGACAGAAAACAGTCATCAAAGCCACTAAGAATTGTGGGATTCCTGAGTCATTTTAAACCAATGTAGATCTTAAAACGTAAAATACCAGAGTAATTGTTCTCAAAAAAGTACTTTGGACGCTACAGACGTGAGCTAACAGCATTGTCTTGCCACTCTTTTAAGCTAATGATGCTAATGATAGCTAATGATAATGTTCGCTAGTCCCCGCTAGTATTGATTCATTCATAACCCCCACACCCTTGACATTATAGTACGTAGAAAAAATATTCAAATAGGCTTGAGCCCATCTTCAATAAACAATGTGTCCTTTTATTTCTTCAAAGTATGACATATTTTATTCATGACCCTCATTTAACTTTTATTTTGCCAGGCCCTGGTCTGTCCGGTTTGGATTATGAAATATTAAAGTGACCGAGACAGCTACAGCTCACACAAAAATAGACAGACAGGAGATATGTATAATTACTCATCACATTGTAAAGGTGCAGATGCTGAAATAGGTGGTGTTCATTGTATAATATTATTTATCAATGTGGTATTCATTGAAACTGATATGTTTGTAATTACACAGCACAGAATCAATGTTAATTCATCCCCTGGATTAGTGCATCAAAAAGGGAAATAACCCCGATCACAAACAGTGGTTTAGTGTGTTTAATTTAAGGAAGTTAACTGCTGCAACGTGAGATTAAGTGACACACTGTCGATGCAAAGTAGGCGTGACTGAGGTGAGGCAAAATAGCACAATGACGCCACACATTTTTAGGATGCCTGGGCAGAAGTAAGCGGTCATGTTTTACTTTTTCATTGCGACACGATGGTTAACCTCTTAACCCCCACCTGAACCGAGCACATTATCCCCAGTTCAGCTTTACCCAAATCTAAAAGCTTTGTCAAAAATAGTGTCAACATAGCGAAGAAAACGAGGGTGAAAACGCAACAAAAAGCGGCAAAGAGAGCAACATAAACGGGCCGGAAAAACAACAAAAGCACAATTAAAAAGGGACAAAAATACGACTAAAGAGTGATAAAAAAGTCACAAAAGAGCGATGAAAAACATGGGAAAAGATGACGAAAACGCAACGAAGAAGCCACCAAAAAGTGACAAAAATGCAAAGAAAAACGGATGAAAACACAATGAAAGAGTGTCCAAAAAAAAAGCGTCAAAACATGACAAAAAAAATACAACAAAAATGTTATAAAAACGCTTTTTTAGGTTTTAGCTTTGAAATGACTGGCCAAGCTTTCCAGTTGAGAAGCTTTTAGATTCGGGTAAAGCCCAACTGGAGAAATGTGCTCGGCTAAGGAGGTGGGTAAGAGGTTAAACTTTTGATGGAAAGAAAATAGTGCGGTCAATGAAAACGGAAATTTGGACCAATGGTAAGTGGTGTCAACTTATATAGCGCTTTTCCACGTACATTAGGCACTCAAAGCACTTTACAGCAAGGAACCAGTCACCCATTCACACTTTCATTCCTACAGTGGGCACCTTCAGGAGGCGGGATTCGAACCCCCGACCTTCCAATCATGAGACGACCTGCTCTATCAATTGCACCACTGTGTTGCAACAGGGTTCCATCAAAGAGCCTTCAGTCGTGTCGTAATCGAAAAGTGAAGGCGAGCTGAAAGATGACTACACGATCCAACTTAAAAAAAAAAAACAAGTTTCTAGTAAAGATTAAGCTAATTACAGACAGGCCCGATCACGACCGATCCAGACACGCAGATTAGGATTGTGTAAACTTCCCACAAGGCGCTCAAACCCTCATTGTTGACTGTTGCACTCACGCCGTCTAGACTTGGGCTGTGCGTGTGCTCACGCCGTGTGCGGCATTTATCCGGGGCGTGTTGTCGAGTTTACATGGACAAGCCAGCGCATTAGCCACTGTTTATGTGCTTTTCTCTGTCTCTCTCTGCGAGCGTAGGAGCCCGTTCATTTCTCCGAGCCAGCAGCAGCAGCTTGCGAGGAGCGATGGTTTGGAAGGAGAGAAATATGGCCCGTCGGAATCAGCCGCGCTCCACTGCCCTGTAATCAGCATCCTCTCCAGAGCTGCCGCAACCCGCAGCGACGAATGACAACACGACGAATGACTCGCCAACGTCCACAGACTGTAGATTGGCGCTAAGGCAAGATACACATAGCCAGTTAAGTTTTGCTTACAGACACAATCATTCAAAACGATAGCTATTTGATCAATTAGTGGCATGTTCGCTGGGAAACTATCATGATAAACGTCCTGTGCCAGGTTTGACTTAAACAGCAGCGACACCAGCCTGTTTGTACATTGTAATTCTTGAGATCTGACTTTTAATTATCCGTCAAAGTCTCACTGAGATTCAAAGTCTCTTCTTCAGGGTAGTCTTGACCCTAAAGATGTACAACAGAGTCCCATTATACAAACCTACGCAGGCACCAGGGGAACATACTACTCCATTCAGTTGTGAGGTGAGATCCCTAACTGCTGTGCCACTCCTCTTTCCGATAGATCATACAACAATGCAGACTACAATGCTGCCTGTAGTCGATCTGCATTGTTTTATGAACTATTTTTAGTGATGGCAAACCTGGAGGTATATGAGCTCATTCACTGCAGGTCATGTGGCACAGCGGTTAGGGATCACCTTACAACTGAATGGAGTAGCATGTTCTCCTATAAAACCTATAGTTTTATAGGAGATATAGATCTATAAAACATCAAGGACACAACTACGGCGAGGCCGATATATCGGGCCGATATTTGTTTTTTTACGATCGGCCAATAAAAAGGATGATACCTCCGGAACCGAATGTGATAAAGACTTCCTGTCTTTTGCCCAGAAAAGAGCTCAGCTTTAAAATGACCCCTGCTATAGCTTCTTGGGCCTCAGACATCGATGTGATAACCTGTCTCAAGTCTGTGCACCTATTTTATATATTTTATGTTGTAGACTTTTAGTTTGCTTCAGTCTACTCCCTTTTGGGCATTGTTGTGTTTCTTTTCTTTTTTTCTAACAACCTGGAACTTGGAATTGCTCAAATAAAACTAAAAACTAGTATAATTTCGGAACCATAAGTGATAGATTTGGAATCTACTCATTTTTGTCTTTCAAACGAGCTCCCTCTAAAGTACCTACTAAACATGAATGTTCTGAATAAATCAGCCCTATTCCCCTCATATAGCGCCCCCTGTCATAGTTTAACACTGATATGTTTAGAAGCATCATACACAGGATTATAGATGAGACATTTAAAAAAAATGGGGCCAAAAATATCAGCGGTGCATATCGTTATCGGTCTTAAAACAATCGACCTATATCAGAAATGAGATATTTCTATGATTGAAACGTTTACTATAATAATATGTTTAATTAAACAAAAAGTACACAACTAAATTACTTAACATATTGGCCTATATATATCGAATCCGCCATGCCCAACCCCCTTCATATCGGAATCGGACTCCTAAAAGCCATATCGGTCGGGCCCTATCATATATATTTATTCATTCGATTTGACCATGTGAATTTAGAGTCTCGATCATTTCTCAACAGAACATGTTTAGGAAGAACAACCCTGACAATCGCTCCCCCTGCTGTGTTGATGCAGAGATGATGCAGGAGCATGTAATGAGCTGGTATGGAGGTCGCCTGGTGTTGAAAACCCCAAAGCAAACGTCTCACAGTGTCTCATGAGTAATCCGCTTAAACATATTTACAAAGATCCATAAAACAAACACGGCTGGCCTATTTTCAGACCATTCGCTCACTTTTGCAGCGCAATTTTTTGCATTTTTTGGCATTAGATATTTGTGACCTTGATAAAAAAGCATTAGTAACGGAAGAAAGGGGAGTATTAATATTTTAGCTTGTGAGCATTTGAGAAAAGCAGGGAAGGCGCTTGCTGAGATGTCGCCGTTTTTCTCGGCTCTTGGCTCATTGCAACAGAATCCTTGAGGCATTTCTATAGCAGCCTTGTCGTTTAGCAGCAATTAACCTCACAATTCCAGTCATTTTTAATGTCATCGCTATAACAAAAATATATAAGCTCAAAATGCAATTATTTTTTATGTCAACCCAAGGAAAATGCTATTAGCCACAAAGCCCTTCTATCTTGATGACAACTCTAAATTATTCTATGCTATAGAAATGAATTTTCACTCTGACAAAAATCCATCTTGAAAAGCTGGAGCTGATACGTTTGCGTTCCAACCCACTGGTGGTTTGGACCAATCACGCGGCAGTGAAGCTGTGAGTGGAAGGGACTTATTTTGCTGACAAGAATATGCGCGGCAACAACGGAAAAACACAGATAACATTATTAAAGACATAGATATTTAAAGCACTTAAATATCTATGTCTTTAATAATGTTATCTGTGTTTTTCCGTTTTGTGTTTTTTTCACTGTGTGTTTTGAGACTCGGCTGTGATTGGCTAAAACGAGGCGCTCTTGATCCAATCAGCAGCTGATATCCCACTAAAAGTCCGCCCTCCTAACCAGCAAATTAAAGAGGTTGATATCACCGTGCTAATGCTATTTGCACTATATTTGTTGCTACATGTCCGGATGAGTCTCCTTCGGGTGCTCCGGTTTCCCTTATCAACCCAAAACATGCACAATAGGCAAATTCTCCAGCTAGCTACTCCTGACTATGAACCTAGCCCATGAACTGGAGATGAGTTCCTCCCGAGGGCGCTGCACGCTCGTCGCCCACTGCTCTTGACAAGTGTCCCTAGCAGCATTGAAGGACGGGTCAATACGTGGACTTTAAAGGTGCACTATGCAACTTTTTGTGTTAAAAAAAAAATGATATTAGTTATTTGACCTTTCAGTGATCCAGCGGCTGTATGGGTGGTTAGCTTAGCGTCTTTCCTTTCCATCCCAGTGGCTCCTAATCCTATGATGCTTCAGGATTAATGTTATTTCAGTTTTTTTTTAGGGTTTCTGGTAGGTTTTTGGAATGGAATGCATATGTAACCATGGAGACGGTTCAACCAGCAGTGAAAACCTTAAAAACAATTGATCCTAAAGGCCACCGCTGGGTTACTGAAAGATCAAATGCGCACTAATATCAACTTTTTGCACCTTTAAGTTCACCTTAAAGCCACACTGCGTAACATTTTACCCAGAACACTACTATTCATTTCATAAAGGGTGTTTTATGGGTGATGATAAAGCTCAAAAAAAGCACCTCTGCTCAGACCTAACCCGTTAATTTGCAGGAAGCGCGACATCACCAGCTGGTTTCCACGGAGACGTCGCTGCTTTTCAACGTTATAGATTCCCTGGTCTCTTTAAAGCAGTACTAAGTAACTCTTCCCCCTAGAGGCCATAAGCGCAACTGCAGGTGTAGTAGCAAGTTACGATTTTTTAACTTGTTAATTGTCTTGGAGAGTAAATACTACGCTGACAGGAAAGGCGAAGGGAGAGAGGGTTACTGTGCATCCAATTATACAATGGAAATATTTTTTTTCTCTCAAACTTGGCTGTAAATACTGTTTAAAGTGACGCTAGCCCGCAGTTAGCTTTGCCCGTTAGCCTGTTAGCTTCTTCTTCGTGATTCCATTAGTGTGTATTGCTTTCTCCGGACCGTTGGCAGTCAAGTTGCAAACATGGTTTTCTGTCCAGAGACACCAGGGGGAGATGAAAGACCCTCCAATCATCCCATAAACACTTGTACTACCCCCACAGGGACTACGGAAAGGATTTATTAAGGTGAACACGTTACTTAGTACGGCTTTAATTTTGCTCACTCACAGTTAAAATTATTAGGTGCACATTTTGCGATCTTTTTGATAGCAATAACTTGAGCTTTTATCACAACATAAAATCTGAAATGTTCCGCAGTGTGGCTTTAACCTCAACTATTTTTTTTGTTTTTGCTTTTGCACATCTTAATGTGTCTCCAGTGCAAGTGGAGCACCCCTCGAGCAGTATGCCATAGGTCATCATTGTAAACAGGAGGTAATTAGCTCTTTTTCTTCAGGGGCTAAACGCACTAAGCGGCTAAACACGCAAATCCAACACGCTAGCGTTTCCTCTGGGCCTTTGTGAGTCTTTAGGCCATGGCTGTGCTGTTTGTTGAGCTACGTGCTTTTATAAAGTATGGAGTGCTCTCAGAATGCCTTTGTTGAAAGCACAAAAGAGCGAACGTATTGGACGTATAATGGGGAACGTGAGCAGTGCAGTCGGGCGTTGTTCGAGGGTAAATAAACTACGAGAAAAGCATCAGTTTGGCAAATGACATAATCAAAGTAATCACTGCAGTGTGATAGCCTGTAATTGGGCAAAATTACGATTATTATTCTTTCGATGATTATAGAATTGCAGTTATTATAAGTAATGAGAAGTCCCTGTTATGGCGATGTGATAATGCAGTCACTGTCAAAGGAATGGCATTGCGGAGACAAGCATGAAGTAGATGTTGAAAAATGGTGACAAATGATCTCAATGCGGTCTCATTAAAACCTGCTGAACCTGTCGTGGGGACCTCGGCGAGCATGTTCTGAAATGCCGGGGATTCTTACATTAGTTGAGCTGTTCTTTTTAGTCTTCTCTTAGTGTCGGTGCGACGGGTTGTGTTTAAAAAGAACTGAATATAGATGTAAAAAAATGTCTCATTTAATCACAAACGCAGTCCTTGTCAGAAAAATCTTAATGATAGTAATATAAAAGGTAAAATAGATATTTCATCCTAAATGTGTTGCACTATTTTACATTCAAGGTCCTGTTTGAGCTTTGAAGTTGTTATAGTACACATTATGTCAGGAGTAGGCAAGTTTTCTTAACGGAGGGCCAAAGTAAAGCACTACACTGGAAAAATTACCATCTTAAATGAGATAAATGACTTAAAATTGCTTGAATAAAGGTTCTTTATGTAGAATTTGAGTCTGTTTGGACTAATCTAAGATAAAGACACAAATGCTGATGCCAATGGAACGAGCATAAAACCCACTTTGAAATCAGACATATGAACTTTTAATATAATTTGAATTAAGAGAATAATGACTTGTTCCATTGGCGATGAGATGTTTTATCTAAGACTAGACCAAATCTACTCAAACTTTAGATTGAATCTCTTAATTCAAGTAGGTCTCTGTCATTTCTTCCTTAAAATTATTATTATTTTTCCAGTGCTCTTTCTACAAATGCCAGAGTTGTACATAATATGACCTAATTGGGTGTATTGACAGTATTTCTCCCATTTAACCTTAAAAATGTTAAAGTACTTTCTGATTTGTGTCATAATGTTTCTCAAAATCATCTTGAGGGCCAGAGGTTCTGTGCTCGAGGGCCGGATTTCGCCCCCGGGCCTGACGTTGCCTACCCCTGCATTATGTAATAGTAGCAAAACATGTTCTTCTTGATGCTCCTTACATTTTTCTTCAGGAGCGATACAAAATCAACCTTTGGGCAACCTGTCAGGAGCAGTGGGCAACCTACAGTCCAACACCCAGGGTCCTATCTTCGGATTTTTAACCAAAATCTTAGCACAAAGTCCCCGGCTGGAGGGGAAGCCAACAACTGCATTATTTAGGAGCACACAATGCAAACTCTGCATCAAAAGTGTCCCGGTCCACTCAGTTCTACGTCTCTCATTCCTCTATTTGGCAATCATTTCGACAAAAGTAAGACATCCAAACTGAGAGAGGCCCTCCTAATCCAGCTCTGAGTCTGCCACTAAATAAAATTGCCCCACTTAACGCCGCTGCAGAAAGTAATTAGAGCCAGAATTAACCACAGAACATCGCACAATGAAATCACCGAGCGTAAACATGATATTACGGATCATTATAGATATGCAATTATATGCTAATCAAACAGGCAAACGTGAGACCAGTTGTGTGTCAGGGGGCTGCATTTGCACAGTGGGAGAGTTTTCCTTGTTTTGCATACAGCGGATTCATTCCCCTCTATCTATACCTATTATTACGTTGACATCTGATGCTGAAAAAGGGTAAATAATCATCCTTTAAATATCTACACTGATATAGGAATTTAACCTTTCTGAAACATATGGAATGGATGGAATTCAACCCAAAGACCTAGACGACAAAACGTGTTTCTTCTTCTACTGCTAATTAATCTAAAATCGACTTTTTAGAGCTTCTCAGGAAGTTAGCAAGGTAATGCTGTTGCTTCTGTCATGTTTTCATTATATGTAGTTCCCCCTACTGCCAGTGGAGGGCGCTCGAAGCAACATACGAGTCCTTACTAAACCTCTTAACCCCCGCCTTAAAGGAGGATTATGCAACTTTTTTATGTGGAAAACAAAAGTAGATGTTTGTGGGTATTTGAGCTTGTAGTGACCCAGCGGCTGTGTGTGTGGTCAGCATGGCGCCTTTACTTTCCATTACAGTGGTCTCTATGACGCCCCAGGATCACTTGTTTTGTAGGTTTTCTGGTGAGAGGATCCGTCAGCGGTGAAAACCTTCCAAACGGTTGATCCTGGAGCGTCCTAGAGACCACTGTGATGGAAAGTAAAGGCGCCATGCTGACCACCCATACAGCCGCTGGGTCACTGAAAGGTCAAATACGAACTAATATCAACTTTTTTTTTTTAACACAAAAAGTTGCATAGTGCACCTTTAAAGTCCACGTATTGACCCGTCCTGCAATGCTGCTGAGGACACTTGTCAAGAGCAGTTAGCGACGAGCGCACAAGGACAAATACGCACAAATATAAACTTTTTAGAATAAAAAGTTACATAATGCACCTTTAACCAAGTGCATTTTCTCCAGTTCAGCTCGATCCAAATGGCCAGGGTAACACCTAGTTTGAAAGCTAAGACCGACAAAACTCATCTAAATGAATCTTTTCCCTCGCATTCTCGTCTTTTTTTTCTCCACGGCTCTTTTGTTGGGCTTTCATCACATTTTCTTAGTTTCTTGTCACTTTTTTTGCTTTTCTGTTGCTCTTATGCGGGTATTTTTAAATCACTTTTTCATCACATTTTTGCCACTTTTTCCACCACATTTCTGTTGAGTTTCCATCACACATTTTTGTCAGCGTTTTTTCATCGCATTTTGTCGCTCTTTTGACACGAGAAGCTTTTAAATGTGCTTGGTTCAGGTGGGGGTTAAGAGATTTAATTAAAATTAAAGTTGTTTTTTAAATTACAATTAATGAAAGAGGAAGCCACTACATTAAAACATTGGTTATGAACTGTTATGAAAAAGATATATTTGTAGCATCCCGTTCCTTCACAGGGATGAGTTTACCGACGCGTTTCACAGTTTGCAGAGTCATTTTTCACTTTTCAGGCCACTTTCACAGGAATGCAAGAACACTAGTCTGCAAATTCATGAAATTTACACAAATGGTTAATAGTTAGATGCACCAGTGTTGTTTTTGGCAGCCCTTTTAGTTTTAGTCTTAGTCTTAGTCTTTTGGACGAAAATGCATTTAGGTTTAGTCACATTTTAGTCATTTCAAAATGTGATCGTTTTAGTCACGTTTTAGTCATTTCAAAATGTGATCGTTTTAGTCACGTTTTAGTCATTTCAAAATGTGATCGTTTTAGTCACGTTTTAGTCATTTCAAAATGTGATCGTTTTAGTCACATTTTAGTCATTTCAAAATGTGATCGTTTTAGTCACGTTTTAGTCATTTCAAAATGTGATCGTTTTAGTCACATTTTAGTCATTTCAAAATGTGATCGTTTTAGTCACGTTTTAGTCAGACGAAAATTAAAAAGGTTTTTGTCAAGTTTTCGTCGGTTTCATTATAAGAAGTGATAATTAATTTCGATAAGTCTTGGAAATTGGGATAAATAATAGCTTCTATTGGCTTTCTATAGCTTTTGACAAACAGATGACACCACAATAGGCACTGGCAGAAGTGGTCGGCCGACTGTAAACAGTACTTTTCCCAAAAGCGCCCGCTCTCCTCGTCCTCTGATCATCGCTTCGAGATTTTTATTTTTTTTACCAACAGCGCTGTCTGCACATACGTAACTACCTCAACGTGCTTTCTGCGTTCATACGCTACGGTATTGAAAACTGTCCTGAGAAAAAACGTTTACCGTGTGTTCTCTCACTCCGCGCACCAACTCTGTTTGTGAACGATCTGACGAAAAACCTTCTCCCATTTTTGTCTCGTCTCGTCTCATTGACATAAACTCGTAAACGCCTCGTCATGTTCTAGTCCCCAAAGAGCTCATTTTAGCTCGTCATTGTTACGTTATCGCCATTAAAAAAAGGGGCATGATCGAAAAGATATCGTTATCGACGAAAACAACACTGAGATGCACAGTGTTTCTCCCAGTGTACAATGCACGAAAGGAGGGTAAAACACATTTCAGTCCATTACTAGGAAAAAAAAAAAATCAGGTATAGTGCCTTTAAATGAAAGTGTCTGCATGAAAATGTACTTAAACGATCGAGAATGTAAAAACAATCAAAAATGTTGAGAATCCAAAAAGTAAGCTCAAAAGCCAGTGGTCAAAGGTCTGATCCCACTTTTCACATACAAACTCGATCCGCTGTGAGCTGAGGTGGAAAGCTAACCATGATTTTTTATTCTTTTATTTTGGGGGTTTTGTTTTGCAGAGTTGTTCACGAGGGAGATTTTTTCCGAATCCAGGTCAGCCGGTTTGTCACGCTCCCGGGAGAGGACCGACGTTATCTTGCGTCTAACCACCGATGTGACGCCCGTGAGCAGAATACCTCACCTGCACCTGCTCCAGATTTGAGCACTGAGCATTATGAGACTAAGAGCACGCCGCGGAGACTCTGCCAGACACCGACGCACAGCTTTTCAAAATGGCTTTGCGCTTTTTTTGACACGGGAGACCAACACGCGCCCACCTAAAACTTTGCTTCTTTATATAACATGATCTCCACGCCGCTCTGAAGCGCACTCGAGTACAAGCGAGCAGACGGCATCGCCAGGACACCTGAAGCCCACACATCAATCCGTGAACCGGCTTTGTGAATAACATAACTCAACGTGGACCCGGTGACTGTTTGGGTAGCAGTGACCTGAATCTGTGTCTCTTGCTTTTAATCCTATTGAATCATGCATTAGGGACGTGATGTAATTAGGAATATTCCCGCGTAATGCCAACGACAGCCTCTCGCCTTAAGTGGTTTAATATTTCAGCGACCATTAATATTTTTGTGGTTATCTTTATTTTATTTTGTTTTTTTCGTCTCATGCAGCGACGCTATTTTCTTTTCTCTTTTTTAAAATGGTGAATTATAAGACAATTACAAAAGAAACAAACAAAACCAAAACAAAAAAAACAGACGAGAGAGACATTACAAAAAACAGAGATACAGAGACAGTCAAAACAACAGATCTCACATGACGCTGAACCAGAAAACTTAGAATTTCGGCTGTGTCGGTAGGCGTACTGGGCGGAAGTGTGTGTGTGTAATGGAAAAATAAATAAAAATTAGGAATTAATAATGATAATTGTTATTGTTTTCATTGCCACCGTCATCATTATCCACAGAAATGCATATCTAATATCATCCACACTGTCAAACTGCATGTAATAATAATAATCGTAATAATGATAATAATATAATGATAATAACAGTAACCATAACAATAATAGTATAATAATAATGATAATAATATATAATAAATTACTTATATTTTATACATCTGTTCTCCACCATTCTGCCCCTGGTCTATATCTGTATTATTGTATTTTTTATTATTATTATTATTATTATTTATTTATTTTCCCTAAAATTGACAAAGATGCATTAAAAGGAGGACGAGAAGAGCTCACCTGGGCAGATATACTGACCCTAAACTGACCGTAAACTTGACTTCCTATAGAATTACAGTTCGTAAAGTGACATGCTAAGTAAGTAGTCCGCGTACTCGATTTCACTACAGTACAGATTCGACGGGTAAGCAGCTCAGTTAAATGTGTACTTGGCACTGAAGTATTTGCTGTAGAAAGTATTTTAAGTGCGTATGACAGGACTGTGATGCTTTTGAAAATATGACTTATTTTGATGGAAAATATTCTTATTATATTTAAAGGCACACCGCGTAGAGTTTTGCTTATTGATAACATTGAAATACTAGCATTTATCTTCTGATAGATCATTTCATCCTTGGAATAATACCTCATAAATGTACAAACAAAACTGTGCTTTTGACTGTAACTTTACCGGGAGTGGGTACGTCTCCGTGTCGTCTCCATGGAGTTGTGACTAAAGTCAATAGAATGTGAGATTAAAAGGTCCTCATCCAAATTCATTCAATGTTTTTATTTATTTTTATTTATTTTTATTATTCCCTGCAGCTGTAACATTTTCTGTGTTGAGCTGGTCAATAGGAGCATGTTTTGCACTGATGGCAACAGTATAGTCCAAAATGTTACGCAGTGTCCCTTTAAGCTAATGACAGGAAGTGACAAAGCTAGTGGTGAAGTTCCACAGATACAGACGGCATCTCTGGAATTGTCCATATATGGTCATGTTTGAAGCAGATGAGGGGGAGCAGTAAAGTGAAGATGTTACTGCTCACGTAACCGTATTTAAATGGCGGAAACGTGGAAGAGCTTCTGACCCCCGTTTGGGTCCGTAGAGGAGGAGAGGCTAAATGCTAACAATATCTTTGGTCTTTTTGCGTCACTGAGCGCACGCACAAAGACCAGACAGGTACGCATCAACTCGTCTAAGCTCAGGAAAGGCCACATCTCAGTCTGTAAAAACGGTGGCCTGTTCCTTTGAAGGTTTAAACCGTGCCCCAAACCGCTCTGACTCACAACAAATGTTACTTTGTGAGGTTTTAATTGTGTGGAATTATTAAGATTGCAGTAAAACGTTCCATCTCTGGTGATTTGTGCCAATAAAACTAGAAGTCTTCGGGGCCACCAAAAATCAGTCTGAGGGCCGCATTTGGCTCCGGGGCTACACTTTGGACATGCCTGGTGTACACTGACTTAAGTGCAGATGAATTTGGCTGACATGGTTGTTTTTTGTGTGTGTTTTTTTTCCATTTTATAGATCTTTGGGCACAGGAAGTGAAATACGAAGAAGTGTAATTTCATTAACTGCTGTAAAACACACCAGAGAATGAATGAGTCAGACTTCTATGGAGCTTTCCCTTTCTCTCTGTGCCACTGGACAATTTTTACTCTTTTTTCCCCCCTTTCTTTCATCCTTTCTTCTTAAAATTCCACTATCGAGAGACTATCATTTATACCCAGCACAGGCATCATCGCATTAAAATGAAGAGGGCAAATTAACATAATTGATAAGGGATTTTCTGTTCGGTCATTTCTTCCAGGAACAATGAGTCACATCCTTAGACCCCCCCTGCCCTCCATCCGAAATCACCACCTCAAACGATGCAAAAAGCGACCCGTACCGAGCTTCCAGATGTTTGGCGGTGGCTAAACGTACACGTGAGAGGGAGCAGCTCGTGTGTCGGGCGCGAAACCGGTGCGAACACATTGTCAAGTCACGATTCAAGCGCGCTCACAGCCGGCGGGAGGGTTTTTACCTGCCCCTCCCAGACAGGCTGCCGAAGTGAGAACGAGACACAAGCTGCAAATTAACTTCACACACTCGACACACACAAAAAAACAACACATGTGCATAAGCTGGCGGATGCGGCGTGGAGGACATGTACGCTGACAATTCAGACGCCACAAGACAAGAGACAAGAGAAGCTGTAGTGTTTCATCCTGTTTTGAAAGTCGCAAAGAAGAGGCTAAAAATAGCTCTCGCCCGCGGGGTGTCGCAACAAGGTTTCTTTTAGTCGGGAGATGAAACGACACAATCAGGTGTTTTCAGTGTGGAATATGAAGATGTCAGAATGTCGGCTGGGAGGTGAGCGTCTGTCTGTGGGTCTGGGGTGATGTCAAGTTTGAACTTTTGCCATTGAGTTATAAATAATTCAAAACAACCTCTTTCAAAAAAATCCCCAATAGTATAAAATAGCGGAAAACAGACACGTGACTGAAACTCATGAATATGGATACAGACGGCGATCTCTGGAATCGCCCATATGGTCAATTTTGAAAACAGTTAAAAAATGTAAATTTTCTCTAATTATTCAAAAACTACTGTAACAAATGCTGAAATATGAACATAGTTTCTACTAAATAAAGAAACAAAGACATGGGGAGGAGCAAAGTGGTTCAACAGCCCATAAATACATGAATAACGGAGAATGCTAACTTGATGCTACATGTTAGTGTTAGAGGATAACATTAAATCGCTATTTATCATACTGGGTCAGGCTGTACAGTCGTACTATCTCTGTCATAGCCTTGACTGTGGTGCTCAGGCGCCCACTCTCTGCCACTGAATGCTTGCGTATCAGTATGACGCTCTGAGAGGGTATTTATCCCTCTTCTGTGGAAGCATAGACAGACTTGAATGGTAGGACTAGCGCAATGTCTCGAGTTCATGTCTCCGGGTCCCGCACCGATGGTAAATAAACTTCTCCTGCATAAGACATCCAGACTGCTGCCTGTCATTCATCTATCCTCTCGAACACCATTGTTATTTCTCTAACAATTTGGCGTCAACGAACATGTCTACAGCTGATCTGGTGAGTGCATTTTTATCCTTTGATAAAAGGGAGGGGGAATGGCCTTACCAGATTCACGCTTGATAGAAAAAAGAACAATGCAATGGGAAACGTACAATTAGTAAAAATGACATAATCTCATGTTATTGGTTAATTCTGGATGTTTGGTTCCGGTCGAGAGTAGGGACTTTAGGTCCACTAGGTGACTGGGGTATTCCGATGCACAAAGCTTGAACTGAAATAGCTGCAATAATCTGTGAAGCTCCATGCATACAGTTTAGAGTAGGTCAGGTTTTAAACTTGTTGACTCTACTGTTTATCCACATAGCCGTCATAGGCAAGAGTGAGGAACACATATTATAGACTATCTTGAGTGTAAAGCTTTGTTTAATGTTAATTTTAGTGTCAAACAAAAGGCCTCACACCGACATAGCCAGGAAGCTAGAATGCTCCAGAAAGCTGTAAACGAGTCTGGGTCCAGGTCACTGGTCTCTATGTCTGGTTTACGGATAGCAAGTGTGGGTCAAAGCAAAAGCTGTGGGCTACTGTGTAAAGCTGTTGTTTCATGTTACTTTTAATTTTGAACTAAGTGCTGAATATTGAGTCGGTAATAATTACATAGGCCGTGTAATTAATTACTAAGGCAGTTGGACTTAGAAATACGCCACAGTCAGAGGACTGTGACCACAGGCTGGTGTGAAAACTTGAATAGAACTATCTGTTTTTAGTGGTCATAAAAGCTTGTGGTTTAATATACATCTGCTGATTTTTCTTCTGACTATAGAATAGTTACAAGAAGTAGAGAGAGTAGTTGTACTGGTGCTAAGGGATTATGGGTAGGAGATGAACCTAGGATATTTTTCTCCTAAGAGAGATAACCCGCTTAGCACCGATTTTTGAGATGTGCACAAAAGAGAGGAACACGTACGCTCCATATACAACCTATGGAGGCTGTTGTGTTTGTTCATTTCTAATCTAACTGTGAAACTCCAGAATCAACTGATGAACATTGAGAGAAATGTAACTGATGGCTATGGCTCTGGATGCAGCGAGTAGATCTTTATTTCCATGTTTTTATATTTCATATTCTGTGCTTCCTTGCTTGGTTTGCTTTGTTTGCTTGGTTTATTTGATGTTTGTTTGAATTTTTTTCTTAGGGCTATAATGGACACACAGAGAACATAAAGTGTACTGAGTTATTTTGCGATAACAACATGCTTATTTGAGTAAAACTGTACATTCTTTGGTAATAAGATTACACTGACACCAACAAAGTAAAATAGAGGCAACACCATCCTCACAGTTACTCAGTACTCACAGCATTCGAGTACACTTGAGCGAGTAAAATCCAGTGGTGGAGGAATTGCTCGACACTCTTACTTAAGAGTGCAGATACAGATTCTTTTTACTTGAGAAGAAGTGAAGGTATCTGACATGATTTTGACTTAAGTAGAAGTGTTGAGTTATGCATTGTGGAATGTGCTTTATAGGCGGAAGGTGAAGGTATTTAAGAGATTATTGTGCAGGATTTTAAAATCATTTGAATCCGGTTTAAACAAGGTCTAAAACAAGGTTTAAAGGAGTAAACCATTGGACTAGGTTTGAACCGGGTTTAAAACAAGGTTTAAAAGACTAAACCACTAAACCAAGTCTAAATTGGGTCTAACCAGTTCATCGTAATGAGGTCACTTTGAAAATAAAATGCTTTACTTTTAACCCAATTGAAAAATATAGTGAAGTAAAGTAGAGGTTCATTCATCATAAATTTACTAAAGAAAAGTAAGATGCCCATACTTTTACCTTTTGCTTGTACTTGTGCTTTTACTTTGTTGCTTTCCACCACTGCACTTGAGCGAGTAAAAACTAAATTATTTCAAAGTAATGTTACTCTCACATAAGTAATTTGCCAGAGATTTCACCTATATCTGGACTTATAAGTGAAGGTCTTGCTGTATAACACCGACCGTGTTCACAAGCAACAAACTACGAGAGTAGAGAGTTTTCACGGACACAGGGTCAAAGAAGAACAAGGGTCTGAATGAACAAAGTAAGGGATCTGTCAGTTTTATACAAAGGACAGATTGTGTTGTTAGGGGTGACCTGATGCTGTTCGGTTTCTTTGACATTCAGCAAGATGCAATGACATAATGTTAGACCAAATTATGAACATTTTCACTTATTTCAAAGTAAGAATAATTCAGGGAGAGTGATGCTCACATTTTGTGTCTCTGCCTTGTCTCCTCTGTCCACATCTACTGTTTCTCCTATCTGTTATTGTTTTGTCTCTGTCTGTGAAGGTCCATGAGCAGAGCGTTCCTGATAAACTCTTGCCTCGGAAGATTGTTGAGTCAGTTTAACAAAACAAAATGCCAACATTGTTTGCTATAACTATTTCATAGAATAGGGGGGTATGCTTTTGAATAATGATAATGCATTGGTAAAGCAATGATACAAGTTAAGAGTCCCCGTAGGGTAAACAATGTCCGCATTTTGAATCACAATCAATTGATGTTCACATGACGGTGATGATGAATTGAAAAATGTGTTATTTTTGTGAATTGATGCTGCTTTATAATCTGTTACAGGCCACAGGAACTGTGTGGAGGACTGATTTCCGGTGTCACAATGTCACAATGTTTTAGCTGCAACTTGTGAGTATAACAACTGGGTTTTAAAATACACAAGAAAAAATTCTATGAGGGAAAGATGTATAACTACAAGTAGTTATGTTAGTAAAAGGTATGACTTGGGTGTGATGAGCAATAAAAACAAATGATATTGATCACAGTCAGACAAATTTAAAAGTAAAATGCGCACAATCGAGAAGTTGAAATGGCTTGCATTTTTAGTTTATTAGCCCAATAATAGAATAGATGGATAAATGTTGTTCTGCTGTGATTTGCTTGAGAAGCCTGAGTTTGTAGGCCTGGTTCTAAAAGTACCAGGACCTGAAAAATATTATATTTTGTTATTTTGTCTTCACTGTTTAGACTTGTGGTAAAGTGAAATTTAACTCTGTCTTTCTAGGCTCTGAATGTCTATATAGGCTCTCAGTTGTACAGGAGTTGCACATCGTTAATCTTTATAAAAGATTTGAATATTGAGAGATGCCCAGATTACGGCAGGTTGGCTTCCTGGTTCCTTTAAAGATAGTTTAAGTATTTGCTTTGTTACATTTTGTGCCCAAGATTAGATTGGAGTAGTCAAAACACTTCCTTTGCTCTTCTAAGTAATGCCTCGAGAACAAGGTTCAAGACAAGGTCAGCTGGAGTCCAAACTGTGTTTAGGAGAAACATATTTGCGACAAAGGTAACCAGAGGTTTAGAATGCAAACTAAGTGTCTTAATAAATTCCAACATTAGTCGGAACAGTTGTTCCCAAAGTAGGGGTTAGGATCCCCCAGGAGATAGCGAGCACTGAGATAATATGAATTTTAAATAATTCCTAATTGCAAACAGCACTGATTTGAATATAAGAGGTCAAATAAAAGAAAATTATGCAAATAATATAAAAGAGTTTAAGTGTTGTTTTGCTTGACATTGTCTAAATTACTAAACACTTTATATCTCGAATAGTTCGCAAAGGGTTTTTGGGGGTCCTGACCAGAAATGTGTAAATTAAACTTTAGAGACCAATTTAATTTAAGTCTGGAATAGACAATTGAATTTAATATAGTAAAATATAGTTAAAGATTTAAAGAAAACTTGTTGTACAGTATCTCAATTCTTGATGTTTTAATCTTAGTGATGTGGTTTTAAGAACCTAAAGGCAACTAAAATTAAACACATTAAAGACAAAGGAGAAATGAATAACACTATGCTTACTTTCAAGCATGCTGCATTGACTCTTTTGAGGATGGGCCTTTTTTGATAAAGTACAGAATTTTTGCTTTTATTTTTGTGATGCTTTGCGTAATAGGACATGCTGAATTTTGTAGGTTTTAGATTTTAGATTTTACTTTGCCATTTTTGGTGGTGATGGGAAAAGGCAAGGGCCTGTTGCGCGTTGCGTGGGCATTGGTCCAAGTGCATTGCTCAAAGACCCTGAAATGAAAGTTCACCGAATCGATAGTCTGCCGAAGAGAAAGTCCGCCAAACTGATCGTCCACCGAACTGAGAGTCTGCTCTGCCTCGCTGAGAAACTGTCCTCGAAAACATGCCAACAAAAGCCCCGCTGCTGCTGCCCCTCGAAAGCCTTGAACAGTCGTCTGCAGGAGGACTAGTGCTCACAATTTGCCCAGGTCTGATGCCTTGCTCTCTGTACCACTTGGACCTACATTTTTTAAGTTTTTTTGCTATATACTTATTTTATATTTACTTTTTTTTTAGCAATTTTTGGTGTTTTTGCCGATGGGTCAGCGGCCCATGGGATCCTCTTTTGCTGCGATTTATAATTATTATTTTTTTTTCTCATTTTGATATTTTTGACTATAGAATGCTCAAATTGGTCAATGAGTCTTAAACAGCAAAAATAATCAAGTTAAAATAAATAAATAAATAAATAAATACATTTTATTGGATATTTTAAGAGATAACAATTTTTTACAAAAATAAAATAATAAAACGACAGACAGAGAGATTTGAATGTTCAGTCAGTAATAGTATGCAATAAACAACATTTTAGCCTCTCAAAAATAGAGTAATTCCCAAATTACTGTGTAGCGCAGTTGCATTGATCTGTAACAGCCGATAACATAACTTTGAAAGATAAATATCCACAAGTTACCACTCGTGTGAAATAGTTTTGTTGATAGGACTGTAGGGATTAATTTTTTGTTAGTACCCAAGGAGGGTTAAGGCTTAACAATTTGTTGTTTGTGTTTATGTTCTTTCTGAACTTTCTGAAATTGATAAAAGATGTCGTGAATTTAATTTAAGTAAATTGAGTGAGTTTTGCACAGAAATTGACTGTGCAGTTGATTCTGGATTTTGTTGTTGGTTTCGGTTTTAGGTAAAATGAGAAGTCCTAAATTTTGATCAGTGGAGATACTGGTGTATGTTAATTTGAAGCGTTTATGATAAAGGTGATCATTTACATTGGAAGACTTTAGGATGCTTAGGTTGAGATATTTTGTTGTTTGCAAAGAATTGTCAGTGGAGGCTGAATCCAGATTTGAACGCATCGTGTGTTCTTAGATTTAGATCTGAGGCTGTGATTTCGAGCTGTATGCAGCCTAATGAAGAGGTTTGCATACAGTGTAAGTAAAGCGGTGTCTTCAAATTTGAAATTTGTGCTGGCAAACATGTTTTATTTCGGACTAGCAAGAGTTTTCAGTGTAATCCAGTATCTCAAGAGTCACTCAAAAGGTCACACTTATGGCCTCAAAAGTATATTGCCCAGCTTTCAACACTAATCACGACTCTGGGTGCACACGGAGCTCGTTATAATTGTTGAAAAAAGGAGGGGCCAAGAAGCAGAGGAGATTTGCTCTCTGTAGAAATAATTGTGACTCTTTCTGATCTAAATAAACAAATAATGAGAAAACAAAAGTTACAGCAAGTAGTTTAATTTCAAGTCTAAAACCTGATAATTAAACACAGGGAAAGTATCAGAAATAACGCAACATAATAAAGAATAAAGAAAAGTTGTGTAAGTGAAACCCAGTTGTTCTGAAAATAGAAAATGTGTAATGCCATTATTGCTTCATACTAACAATACTAATGCCATGATTTAATTTTTACTATATTTTTACTATATTTACTATAAAATGATATTAAAGAGTGTGATTGTTTTGATTGTGAGTGTGTAACATGTTTTAATCCATATTATTTCCAGGTTGATGACGTTAATTTCCCACAGAGACAGGGAATTTACAGGAGGAATTCTGATGCAGGAGGGTCTGATTCAGGACGGGAGCTGATGAGCCGAGAACAATAATACCAATGGCATGATAAAATATGGCCTTATGCAGGCCGGTGTGTGCTTCTTTATTGTTGCAGGAGGCAACGTGGAAGAAGAAAATGTCGGTTTGTTCTGGATGTCTGGAGGTCGTGCCTGAGCATCAGTATCCTTTGTGTATCTATTTTGTGTTTCCAAGCAAGAGAAAGAAACACTTATTATCTCATCAAATATTTTAACTTGCGAATGATAGTAATGATTGATATTCATGTCATGATGGCTGAAGCTGACTCTGGTGAAAAGTCATACTTAATCGGTAAGTTTGTAGAAATTATACTGATGTGTTGATGTTTGCAAGGTATAACATTCTTTCCACAGGCGACCTGAGAGACAGGTTGGATCTGGCAGGAAGGCAAACACACATCCATTGGAGTTTGAATAAAGTTTAAATGGAAAGATTCATCTTACACACTCCCATTGTTTTTACATTTACTTCATATTTCATTATTATTTTCATTTATATATTTATAAGTGCTTTCATTTTATATTTACATTTTTTACATTAATTATTTTATATTTTATTATTCATTTCTCATTATTATTTTCTTTTATATATTCATAATTGCCTTTATTCTATATTTACATTTTTACTTGGCTATATTTACTTATTTCATAGTTGTGTGTATTCATATTTACTTTATATTTGACATTTATTATTTTATATTTTATTACTCTTTTATAGTTAATAAGCTTTCATGTATTTTTAATTTTACAGCATGTATTTTAGATGTAGTGTTCATTTATTTAGTGTTTGTTTATTCTTTTCTGGCCATATCACTGAAGTCCGTCACTAGTGGCCAACACCGAGGGAGCGTTTAAGCCAGGATTTGTTCCCGCTTAAACCAATGATGGTTGGCAGTTTGTTTCAATTAAAGCGACAAAGGCATATAGATTGATTAGGACTTAGTGTGAGGCTAGATATATATATATTTTTTTAAATACTTTATTTCTATATTTACCTATTTTTTATTGTTATTATTATTATTACCTATTTTTATTATTATTATTATTATTATTATTATTATTATTATTATTATTATTTTAGCATTTTCTATTTTTCTATTTTATTCTTTCTATATATTATTACTCATTTTGGTCCAGTCAGTTTTCAGCTTATATTTTGATTTTGCATTTATATTTTTTAATCTTTGGTGCTTATTCTTTATGGCTTAGTTATTCAACTTACCAATTTCATTTTATTTCAATTCATAACTTTGCAGGTACAGATTCACAAGATAAAAGGGCAGGTATTCAATACTTGGTTATCTTGTGGTGATGTTCTTTCATGTTATGTTTTGTGCGTGTTGCTCATTGCAGGTATGTTTAGGTCAAAAAGGAAGGGTTTTAAGCTCTATTTCAGAGGCCATTACGCCTGAAGTATAAGAGGATTTAATATATTTTGTCCTAAATGATGGTTTCTTGCTTAGCAGTTTTCAGTAACATTATTTTTAATCTTGATTAAAACATTGGAAGCAAGGGATAACAAATAATAAGACTTAAGATCTCGTTAGATTTGAATTTTAAGGAAAATTCATTGTGCACGAGTGTATGAGCTTGCACCCTTCTCAATGGACGCTGCCAATTCTCCACGCCATTCTATTTCAACCTGAAGACTTGGAAGACAATAGGGAACTCTTGGTGTGTGTGGGCAGAATAATCCCAAAGACACACCAAGAGGTGTTACGGCACGATAGTCTACTCGTGATCCGTATAGATCTGAAGCACCTGGAGGTGTTTTGACGGGCCTCACAAGTGTTGTGTTGAAATTAACCATCCGGTATGAAGATTGTTTCATGATTAATAGTTTGCTATGAGCATTCTCTTAATATGTGAATATGATTTTCATGAGAATTGATTGATTCATATCTTTGAATATTGTGTTGTGTTTGTATTTTATTGTATGTACATTTTCTGACTTGGACCAATAATATATCATTTGCAGGAGAAACTGATTGGCGGCCATGATCTTTTACTTATCCCTGATAATTGGCAATCAGGTCGGGGATTTGAGGTTTGGTCATGGTACCCCCTTTTACACGCCTTTAGTACTTGATGCATGTGTTTTTATTGGTAGCAGTATTTGCCCCGATTGGGTGATTAGTGAATCTAATGATGCACATGTCTCAGTACTTTGGGGTCACTGGGAGGGGGGTCATTTAATTCCATCACAATGACCCGTATAACTATGTACTGTGGTACTTTACATGAAGTGTGTTGAATGTTGTTTTGAAATGTAAATTCTGTGTATGCTTCCACTTAGGGCACAGATAAACCATTTGAATTTTGATTTTATTCTCAAATCTTGGTTTTGGATTAAATTGAAACTTAGGTAGTTGATTCAGGTTTATTTTATGCTGGCGTTTAATTTTGATTTTTTTTCACTTAGTCAAAACCACTAGAAAACTGTAGTTTTGAAAGGGAGGAGTGTTAGAGGATAACATTAAATCGCTATTTATCATACTGGGTCAGGCTGTACAGTCGTACTATCTCTGTCATAGCCTTGACTGTGGTGCTCAGGCGCCCACTCTCTGCCACTGAATGCTTGCGTATCAGTATGACGCTCTGAGAGGGTATTTATCCCTCTTCTGTGGAAGCATAGACAGACTTGAATGGTAGGACTAGCGCAATGTCTCGAGTTCATGTCTCCGGGTCCCGCACCGATGGTAAATAAACTTCTCCTGCATAAGACATCCAGACTGCTGCCTGTCATTCATCTATCCTCTCGAACACCATTGTTATTTCTCTAACAGTTAGCATCGGGCTAATGCTAACGGTTAGCTAGCGCGAGCTACAACTGCCGTTTTTTTCACTTCTACTGCACAATCTGCTGTGAGAAAATATCTATATGGGCCCGGTTTACACTTGACTTTATTTGTATGTGATAAATAAGTTCATATTCCACCAGAAAATGGTTAAAAAGAGTGGAAAATTGTGTTTCTCTAAAGATTCTATTTTCCCCCTCGGTGAAGCCACGCCCCCTTCTATGACGAGATGCCGTCTGTATCTATCTCTGGAATCGCCCATATATGGTCAAGTTTGAAGGGGGAAAACAATTTGGAGTAAAATCTAAACTTTCTTTAATTGTTCAAAAACTACTTTAAAGGTACACTGCGTAACATTTTGGACTATACTGTTGCCAGCAAAACATAAAAAGCTCCTAATGTCCAGCTCAACACAGAAAATGCTATGACTGCAGTGTGTAATAAAAGAATGGATTTGGATGAGAAACTAACCTGTTTAAATCTCAAATTCTACTGCCTTTTGTCACATCTCCATGGAAACGAGTTGGAGACGCACCCACTCCTGGTTAAGCTAGTCATATCTTAGGAGGGGAGACCCTCATAAATGTTTGTTTATACATTTATGAGGTATTTTTCAATGATGAAAGTATCTGTCATAAAATAAATGCTTGTATTTCAGTTTATTTATTGGGTAAATTTCTACGCGGTGTGGCTTTAACAAATGCTGAATTATATATCGTTTTCTACTTAATAAAGATACAAAGACATGGAGAGGAGCAAAGTGGTTCAACAGCCCATCAATACATAAATAACGGAGAATGCTAACCTGATGCTACATGTTAGCATCGGGCTAATGCTAACATTAGCCAGCGCTAGCTACAACTGCTGTTTTTTCACTTCTACTGAACAATCTGCTGTGAGAAAAATATCCATTTGGGCCCGATTTACACTTGACTTTACTTATGTGTGATAAATAAGTTCATATTCCACCAGAAAATGGCTAAAAAGAGTGAAATTGTGTATTTTCCCCCTCGGTGAAGCCACGCCCCCTTCTATGACGAAATGCCGTCTGTATCTATACAGTCTTCGCTCTATTGAATTTCCCAACCAGAAAGTTCTCACAAATATCGCTTTTCCTTATACTTGAAGATTTTAGCTGAAAGACTTTTGAAAGAAGGTTTTTGGCTGCAATAAATACAGGAAATGTGTCTGAAATTCTTGCCAAGGATTTTTTCATTTTTAACATTTTAATCTCCGAGTTGAAAATTGAGTGTTTAATCAAGAATAGTGTTTAATTAATGAGTGTAATAATATCCAAATTCAATTTACAGCACGACCTCACTGGGAGCCTTGTATCTGGGCAACTGGGAAAAGAGTGTTACATTTGATACAAGAACCGATTTATAATTACATTGTGCTTTCTCCAGTGTGGTTTTTAATCATCTGTATTCTGGTTGAACCTGAAACACAGAATTTAGCTTTATTATGTCTTATTTTAATACAGTATTGTACTTTGAGGTACTGTAGCGATCCTCTTCTTTTTCCCCCAAGTGCTTTCATGTTCAGTTTCAAGCAGAGCGCTCAGATTAGGCGACTGATGCCCTTTGCTGTCAACAATGGACACTGAAGCCTTTTGAAACGACAAATTAGCTTCATGGCTACTGTCGTCATAGTGCACAATAGATGTTTTTGTAGCACACACAACATGATGATTTGAAAAGCAAAGAAGAGCAAGTTTTGAATAATTGTGTAGTGTCTAAAAGTATTGTTATAAGTAGGTTAGAAAATATGGATTCAATGAAATGTTTAAATTAGCATATTAGCTTGCACTGGGAAATAAATCGCCTTGGGTAATGAAATGACTAGAATGTGCTTGAATTAAAGACATTTAGTTTTTCCAGATAGTTAGTTCCAGGGCTGGGGCTTGTCACGATCCGTATCACGATACTGGGGGCCCAAAACGATTTGTATTGCGATACAAACTGTGATGTTTGATCCCACATGATTTTTAGTGACCCAGCGGCTGTATGAGTGGTCAGCATGGCGCCTTTACTTTCCATCACGGTGGTCTGTAGGACGCTCCAGGATCAATTGTTGTTGGTTTTCACTGCTCAGCAGAAAACCTACAAATACAGTTGAACCTAGAGCGTTGTAGAGACCACCGTGATGGAAAGTAAAGGCGCCATGCTGACCACTCATGCAGTCACTACAAGGTCCACTACGCACAAATCATCAACTTTTATATTTCGTATAAAAATGTTAAAGTTGAGTTTCCGTTATGAAAAAAAAAAAAAGTATAAATCTGTCTGATATTGATTAAAACATTTTTGAAAAGTGCAAATAGCAGAAGAAGTTTATTTATTTTATTTTTTTTACCAATCAGCACATATTCTGGACTTAAAGGAATAGTTCACTGTTTTTCCATACTGAGATATGTTCTTTCCTAAGTTTAGATGAGTTGATACGTACCTGTCTGATCTTTGTGCGTGCCCTCAGTCACGCACAAAGGACCAAAGATGTTGTTAGCATTTGGCCTCTCCCAATGTATTCCTATAGCTCCAAACGGGGGTGAAGTTGGATGCCACCAAGCTCTTCCACGGGCACAAAGACCAGACAGGTACAGATCAACTCGTCTAAGCTCAGGTAAGAACACGTCACAGTATGGAAAAACGGTGAACTATTCCTTTAACAAAACAATCTTTAAGTCCACAACATTTGCACATATTTTTTCTATAACTGAGTGGAGTATCAAAAGTATTGCGATACATAGTTTCCGATACGATACACGCAGTGTGCGAAACACGGGGCGTGCGTAGGGGTCCCACCCCCCTCATTAACCCATCTTGCGATCTTGAGGGCGAAAGCAAACGTGGCAGACTAGAGCAAAGGTGCTAAAGCGCACTCTGCATTCTTGCCGGCGGTGTATGTGAGCTGGACCAGCGGCGTAGGGTACAACTGTGCGACGTCCCACGACACTTAAAGGGCCCATCGCGGGCAGGGATTTGAGCGCATTGTGCAGACTCTGTATGAAAATGCTGTCAACATAGAGGGCACGTAGGCCTACTACACAACCACAATTTAAGTAGAGTCATTTGCTGACGGTCCCTAAATCTGAACGGCCATTAGTCTACGAGCGCTAGCCGCTTCCCCTCCCGCTCTGAATATCTGCCGAATATCCAACTAACTTCGCCACGGAGATGGGGACACACCCCCTCCACGAACATTGACGGGTATTTAACGCACTGCATACACGTGTCACAACATTGTATTGCGATAAATTGCAAAACAATATTTTGTCTCAGCCCCACTTTGTCTTCAAATATGTTTGCTTTAAGTTTTTTTTGTCTCTATTCAAAAGTTGTTTTTCTTATTTTGAGTACACAAGTTCATTTCTCTTATCTAAGTAAAAATAAATAGTGCTTGATCTATTGGCAAACTTCAAAATAGTCTAAACCTACTCAAAATTGGCTGAAATTCTCTTAATTTAAAGGGGGGGGGGGGGGTATTATGCAAAATCGACTTTTTCAAGCTTTACATCATGTTATTATGTCATTCCCTGATTAAAAACATGCCTGAAGTGTTGTCTTGGCACATTCACGTGTTTTTGAGTAATCTGTAAAAACTCTGATGGCGGCCATTTTAGGGATAGGTTTGCCTGAGTCGAGCTTTCGTCACCAGCCGAGTAACCAACCACTGCTCCTCAGCAGAACCCCCTCCCCACTGATGCCACAGACAGCGTGTGGAGGGGGCGTGTCTGAAAGGGTCAGAGGTTCTTAAAGACACAGAGGCCTATTTCAAGACATTCACTACAGCCATTTTGAGAGGGCAATTTTATACAAGGCAGTTATTCTAATTTACTGCATTTACAGACCAACAGAAGGTTTGGTCATCACTGTAGTGTGCTATAGACTGGTGCTATGTGATTGAAAAAAGCATAATACCCCCCCTTTAATGTCTTTTAGTAATTTGAGCCATTTCACTTACTTTTACTGGTTTTCTGCTGTTCATTCACTCTCCACACTGGGTGGTATAGTAAACTATTATTGTAGCAGCACCGGAGACTGACTCAATAGTTCTCCTGTCACACACGGCATTTTCAAAGGCAGTTTGGGTGAAGTGACTTGTCCAAGGATACAAATATTATGAGCTGAATCGAACGTGGCAGGGATAAAGCTTGCGATCAAAAGGGGCCCACTCTGCCTGAACGTAAACAAATAGAGAATCAATAAAAAAAAGTATCATTGACTGTGTGTGTACAGTATTCCTCTCTCTCCCGATGACGCGACACGTCGGGTCGGGTTATAAAGTGCAGACTGGCCTGTGATCTTCCATTACCGCCTGCGCCTTCAGTTCAGCGAAAAAACATGCAGCGAAAAGAACAGCTCGAGAAATCTCGGCAACATATGGACTGCCTGCCAGCTGTCAAATCCTGTCGCAGGAAAAAAAGAGGGGGGGGGAGAAAAAGTGTTTGGGCTTTCAAGTCGCGGCGGAATGAAATATGAACATGCGGAGGGCTTGTCAGGTTTGGTAAAAGATGCTTTTGAATGAAACAGATTCTGTGATGGCGGGGAAAATGTGTCCCGAGTCGTTAATTTAGTCTGAAGGAAAGTTTTGATTGATGACTTTTCTATTCCAAAGGGTCGGTAGCATTCTGGCAACTTCACAACACTTTTAATTGGCTTTTTCTGAGCAAATGATGCTAAAATAAGGTTTAACTTTCGCATTTTGTAAAAAAAAAAGTCAACAAATTCATCCTTATAATTCGTAAAACCGCATCGTGGGAATTGATTGGTGCTACTTTGACAGGGAATATATCACATCATAACCTTTATTTTGGCATTGAGGTATCGCTTTCCTATCAGCCAAAATGCCACTTATGGCCTTTTGCAAGTTTCGAGAACTTCCAAAGAACCTGTTTGAAAACTGCGGATGTTTTGGTTTTCGCAGGACTGACGACGGGGAGTGGCTGGATGGACGCTCACCCTGGCGAAGTGCTCGGGGTCCCGCAGAAACACAGTCCGCTCCTTGGCGATGCTGTTGCTGTGGTAAAACTCCACCAGTTCGTTGAGAGAGGAGAAGAGCTCGTCCCACACGTAGTACTGACAGCAGCGGTCCTGGAGCACCTTGAAATGCTGCACGTGGTCCCCGTAACTGCAGGGAAACAGACACACACACACACACACATGAGGTGATGTCATGTCAAACTGCGCATACAGTGCTGGTTTTATTTAGAAATATTTCATTGTGTACAACAGACAGTAGTAGTAGTAATGCATGAACTTATAAAGATGACATTTTTCACACTACATTAGGTTGATAAAGTCTATACAGTGTAAAGTTTATGAGAAAATCTGGTAACGCTTTACATTAAGGTGTGCTCATTAAGTATTAATAAGGTATTAATAAGCATTACTAATATGCTTGAAAAGTATTAACAAGCTGCTTATTATCTGTTAACATACTAATAGGCCATTAATAATACACTTATTCATAGCCAACCCTTCACCTATCCTTAACCTTTACCCTAACCTTAAAATGACGAGTAATGCTTATTAATACTTAATGAGCACACCTTAATCTTCAACCTTTTTTCTTTGGGGGCCACATTATCGTTCCTGGCTGTGATGGGGGGGCCGGGCCAGGTTGGCTATTAAATAGAATTGTATGACCCAGAGCAAAAAGCAGCAGGCCTCATTGTGAAGTAGAGAGTACTCGCCTGGCACAGTCGTCCCCACTACTACTGTATATCCACAAGATCAACACATGACTCCAAGCACATATTTGTAGTGGTTTGCAAAAATAGTAATCAAGTCTTCACACTTTGTTTTAATTCGAAATACCACAGGTATTACATTTATTTTTATTTCCAAATAAAACATCATTGTGTAATGTGACTAAAGTAGAACCTTCTTACATTTGTATTGTGCTTTACAAGCCTGAGTCACACGTTTCTCAAAGTACTGTAGTCATTATTAATTCACTCCTCACTCTGTGGTGTAAGCTTCATTTACCACGTGGCTATAATGTGTTGTTTATGTCCTGATCTCTTATGTAAGTGCCCCTGCTGGACAGGTATGGAATTATTTTTTATTTATTTAAGTTGCCCCCTAGTGGCTGGAATGAGTAAACTGGTTATTTAGTATCATAACTCCGCACAGGAAAGGGCTAGAGGGGCCAGTGCTCTACAAGTCAGGGGTCGGGTTAAATCATCCGTAGTTTGAGGACCCCTGCTCTAAAGTGATACCGACAATCTTTTTTAATTTTGAAGATATAGAGAATATTCAGTTACATCATTGTTTCCTCAATGAAAAAGTTATTAAACCTATAAGGTCAAGATTTCATCTGAGGTGATATAATGTCAAACTACACGTGCAGAGCAAATGTCATGTGAATCTCTAATAGTACATTGAAGAAAATTAATTTTCTATGACAAACAAAACTGAAAATGTGACACCTCGGTAACCATGATCTTCTTCAGTAAAAAGCGAACGAAGGTGATACACGAGTGACATTAAATATGTCCTCTACATGTTATATTAACATAAAAACATGGTTGCCAGGTCATAACATTCTGGAACCACAAAAGTGATTTGTCGGCCCTTTTCAGATTTTGCACTAACCACAAAAGCAGTGGTTCTCAACCTTTTGGAGCCGCGACCCCCATTATAAGAGGTAAAGGGGTTCGTGACCCCCGCATAGGTCACACCGTGAAAAATAGGAACATTAGCCTACATAATTCTTAAAAAAACAAAGAAAAAAACAAATGGCTGAAAAAATGCATCAAACTACAATCAAATAATGGCACTAAGGCAAAATAGCAAACACATGCAACAATAAAACATTAGATTATATGCTAATGAAAATATGTGAAAATTTGTCTCGTGACCCCCTTGGGGGTCCCGACCCCCAGGTTGAGAACCACTGCTCTAAAGCATTAACATGATTCAAGTGTTGTTGTTTTTTACATAGTTGCAGCAAATGCACTCATTCATCCAGGAGTTATCCATCGTGGTAGAGATTTCCAGACGCCGTTGACTGCACTGGGTTGGTTGAGCTGAGGATATTTCACTTCTGTATCTTCAGAAGCTTCTTCTTGCTCAGAATGTAGAACTGGCTCCACACACAAACTATAGGTCTATTTAAACTCTGGCCAACCAACCCAGTCCAGTCGACGGTATTCGAAAATCTCAACAGCATCTCAAGAGAGAGATTTTCAGACAACTGAATATGAATGATTGCTGTGGGTTTAGGGTTAGGCTGGTCATTTGCAGGTCAATACATTTAAGTCTATTAAAAATGCATGTATTTCAACTTGATATTACACTATTTAGTGAATTAACATTGTCAAACGTTACTTAAAAGACAAACTTATGAATATAAATTTGCTGGTTCCATCATCTGATATGGAAGGTCCACTACTGTGCTATAAAACATGTTTTATGTTTCATTGTTTTGAATAGACATAATATATCATATTATATCATTGTTTCAGTATTGTCATTATGAACTCATCACTGTGCTGTCAAACAAATATAATTTTATATCAAAACATAACCTGTGCAGGATATGCGTAACCCGGCATATTTTCTTTGATGAGCTGTTGAATATTTGTTGACACATTTTCTACTGAAATTCTTTGTAGCAACAGTCGGGTTAAGGAAATATAATACTTATCCAAAAATCACTTTGAATTGTAAATAACTTGTGTATAGCCCCTGGATTCAAAGAGACCAGAAAAAGTTTCACAAGCCTTAGTTTTAAGAAATAATAGATGCATTTGGCAAGCTGGACGGTGTTACATTACAAGGAAGTAATTTGGTTTTACTCAAGTGTCTTTTCATAAACTGAAAGCTCCCCCATTGGATCCCCTTTTCAGCCATTAATCTGATCGCGAGGTGTCCAAGCGCTCGAAAAATAATTGACTCATCTTCCCCAAAATAGCTGGAGAGTCATGAGAGCGGTGCCGGAGCGGGCATTTTGTTGTGGCGATTATAAAGAGTTTGGCCGCTTCCCGTTGGCAACTACTCACCTACCTCTCCTGCTGTGCGGCGGTTGCTAAGGAACGCGTCGGCCTATCCTTAGAAAAACTGGACATATCGCCGACAATCTCGCCATTATGTAACCGCATCCAATATTCAGCGGAAGTCCACGTAAACGCCCCCGTGGTTCTAAAAGCATAGCGGTGTAGGTGTGCTACTGGCTGGGGTGCTGATTGATTCGTCACTCACAAGTCGAGAGGCCAAGGGAGACAAGACAATGCTGAGGTACTATACAGGGGTTACGCTATTAAAAGGACCTTACAAGTGTTATTAGTATCAGTTTCAAATGTTTGCTGTAGATTGTTGATACAAGCATAAGGGGAAATGGTTAAATATCTTACGTTGGTGTATCTTACATGCTTTTTTTGTACTTTCCTTCATTTTCAACTCATTTTCGTGGAGATATGAGGCCTGTGTGGTCGTTTCAAACACTTCAAAGACAATAGCAGTTTGATTTGCTTTGGAGACTGATCTTTTTAAATAAGTTTATGTGGCTTAAAGGGGCTGGACGGAGTTTAAAATGTTAAAATTATGTATTTTGCTCCAGCAATGTCCTGATGTGTGGAACGAGCCCGGACCTATTCACCACAACTGCCTCTAAAACCCTGCGCAGTAGTGAGTATAAAAATAACTGTGTGAATAAATAAGTTCGATAGTGAAATAGCTTTTGGCGTTGCTTAGGGACAAAGCAACGAAGTCTTGCAGAAAAAAGTTAAAGTAAAGTGTGATTCTTTTCGATTCATATTTTTAATCGCGATAAATAATAATAATGTAATTGATTCATCGAAATTAATCGCAAAAAGTCCAGAGAAATAAGCATTTACTCTGACATTAAAACTAAGATGTTAAAGAGACTAGATGCAAGTTGGTCCTTTTATACTCACTACTGCCACCTCAGGCCATACGTGTAACTGCAGCTTCTATATTAAGCTCGTGCATGACGGCACTTCAGACCCGAAGTAACAACTTTTTGAGTGACAGTGCAGGATTTTAGAGGCAGTTGTGGTGAACAGGTCTGAGCTCATTAGGAACATGTAGGGGGAGGAAAATACATAATTTTAACATTTTTAAACTCTGTATAGTCCCTTTAAGGAAGAAAACTAGTTAAAATCTCAACATTGACCACTGCGTGAAAAATCTATGTTGTCACCTGTCGTGTCTCGCATTAAAAACAGTCTTTTGGATGCCTTAAATTATATGTCTGTGTAAAGAAAAAACAGTAAGGAGTGAGAGACGGGGTCGGTCAGGATTTTGAGTTGACCTGGGGCGTCCTCAGCGGGCGATAGAACAGTAAAAACAAAAACAAGTACTCACTGTCAGTTAACGGCATGCTACCAAAACGATGGCACAAACAGAATGACTCAGAACTGCTCAGAACAGGTGTGTTTATGGGTTTGGGGCTTTAAAAATTGTGGAGGGCAGTTTTGCGTTCAATCATGACGCAACGAAATCCAGAAAAGACCGATCGGAGCGCTTCAATTGTAGAAGAAGAATCGATCAAAGTGAGCATGATTACGCAAAACTGCAAAATGCTACTCCCGGTATGTTTTTAATGAGGGAAAAATCTACCATGCTTTTCTTAAAGTGTCTGTAAGTTTGTTGGTGTTAAAGAAAAGCTTCTAATCACACCTTAAGATGACTATTCCATAAAAGTAAAATCACCACTTTTGCCATTAGTTTGTGGTGTATTGTCGAACAGAGAATTAATGGCGGACAGATCAACCACTTAAAGGTCATATATATGTATTATTACAGCTTTTTAAACTGCTTTGGACGCCTTGCTTGTTGTATAACTTGGAATAATGTACACCACAAATCAAAAGCATAGTTGTTGTTATTTAAAAGAAAAAAACAGCAATCGTGATAATCAGGCTAAAACTATGGCACCTAATGCTACATTTATTTATTTTTTAATTCTTACTTTGTTAGTTTTTAGTGGTTTTAGTGGCATTTCTTTCTTTCTTTCTTTCTTTCTTTCTTTCTTTCTTTCTTTCTTTCTTTCTTTCTTTCTTTCTTTCTTTCTTTCTTTCTTTCTTTCTTTCTTTCTTTCTTTCTTTTTTTTTCAAGAAAAGTTGATAAATGTAAATGTACTGGGAATATATGAGCAAGACAAAGTCAAATTTCTGCAATCATTGTGTATGGTAGACAAAGTTTTTTCTATTCTATTCTAAATAATAAGCTGCATTTTTTGCTCCAAAACATTATAGTATAGAAGTATAGAACTGAGAACTCACTCATGGCCCATTGGTACAGCATATTTGCACGACAACAGCTGTGGAATTTCTATCTCTTTATATTTCACATTCTGTGCCGCCATCCAATAGGGAAATCCAACAATGAACGTCACAAAGAAATAAATATCTTTTGTCTGTGTTAGATTACTTTTTACTCACTGTTCTGTTTCCGTGTGTTCCTCCCTCCTAAAATGCAGGTTGTTTTCATTTTTCCCCAGACTCCCTTGAGCTAAACCCAGTCATCCGCCTGTCCGCCAGATCAGTATCTGCCCACTGTGTTCCTAGACTTTGTGGTGCACCCTGCTGATGGGGATGTTTTACTGCAGCTTGAATATCAGGCCTCTGAAGAAAAGGGGAAAGAAAGTGAGTGAAAAGTGAAGACGCCAGACAGGATGTGGGGAGGCGTTTCACTTTGCCCCACTTAAGGGGAATTTCATTGTCTCTCACTGAGTATTTTTGGATGGTGAATTGTGAGAAAAACTTTCTGCCGTTTTCATGACCTCTCGCTTTGTCATGAATGGTCAGAGTTGACGAAAATTGCGCTTAAAGCCACGCTGCGCAACGTTTCACCCAACAAGTCAAATAAAATACAAGCATTTGTTTTATTACGAGGTGTTTTTTTATGTGTGGGAAATACTTCAATACAGACGGCATCTCTGGAATCGCCCATATATGGTCATGTTTGAAGCAGTTGAGGGGTGAAACAAAGAAAACGAGAGAGAAAAATCTAAACTTTCTATAATTACTACTTTAACAAATGCTGAATTATGAATATAGTTTTCTACCCAATAAAGATGCAAAGACATGGAGAGGAGCAAAGTGGTTCAACAGCTCATAAATGCATAAATAACAGGAGAATGCGAACACGATGCTTCATGTTAGCTTCATACTACATGCTAACACTAGCTACGACTGCGTTTTTTTTTTTTTTTTCGCTTCCACTGAATAATTTGCTGTGAATAAACATCCATATGGACCCGATTTAGACTTGACTTTATTTGTGTGTGATAAATAAGTTTACATTCCGCCATAAAGCAGCTAAAAAGTTTGGGAAACAAAATACTTCCTTCCCCCTCGGCGAGGCCACGCCCCCTTGTAAGACAAGATGCCGTCTGTATCTATACTGTGTCTTTACTAGAAGCAAGCTCACCTCAACTAAGGCCTGACTCGTAAACTTTTTGGAGGGAGCGGGACATCACCAGTAGATATGTTGCTGTTTTGCATTGACAGGCAGCCAAGCGTGAGGCGGAGAACATTTGGTCATGTTTATGTATTCCAGTTGACTGTTTAGTGAGGCATAGAAACCTACAATCTGGAGCGTCCGTCAATGCAAGGCTGTCACTTCATGAATGACCATATTACTTACAGAAATCGCTCAAGACGGCACATTAGGCCATTTCTTTATAACCCCACTGCGGAACAGTCCAGAACATGCTGCTGCTATGTCACGAGGTGAATTTTTTAGTGATTTTAAACCTCATTTTGGCTAGCTATATGTTTGTTCAGTGGTGACGTCACAGCTCTACATCCGGGTCCGCAGATGTGCGAGAAATTACAAAAAACTCTTTAATACCACAATCAATATTTGTGAAACTCAACAGAGAGTTACTGAACATAGCCTACTTATTTATCAGGCCAATTAGCCAAAAATGCTGCACCTACTGCTATAAAAGTAATATTTACCAAAATCCTTCATCCGGGTTTAGCGGAGAAAAATGCAAACGGCGCAGCAGCTACGCTAACCCCGGAAGTAGTGACTTAAGTAAATAACACTTTTTTAGCAGTAGGTTCAGCCTTTTTGGCTAATGAGTCTGAGAAATAAGTAGTTTCAGTAACTCTCCATCGAGTTTCAGAAATATTGATTGTTGTTTTTGGTCATACCACCTTTGCTCTGCCCAATCCCGTCAGACCTTGGAAGCTAAGCAGGGAAGGGCCTGGTCGGTACTTGGATGGGAGACCGTTTAGTAACACCAGGAAGCCTAGCGAATGTAGTGCATGAGTGAGTGGTTGGTGGTGGTCGGAGGGGCCGATGGCGCAGACTGGTTGCCTCGTTTCCGTCAGTCTACCCCAGGGCAGCTGTGGCTACAATTGTAGCTTACCACCACCGAGTATGGAGTGAATGAATAATGCAACGTAAAGTGTCTTTGAGTGTCCAGAAAAGCGCTATGTAAAACCAATGCATTATTATTATTATTGTTATTAAGAGTTTGTTATGTTTTTTTTCTCACATATTTGCCGGTCTGCTAGGACCCGGAAGTGGAAGTCGTGACGTCACACAAACGAGCTGGTGATGTCACGCTCCCAGCACAGTTTTAAGGCTGGCCCATTTTAGAAAATAAATCAAAAATCACGAATGAAACCGCATGCAATTAAATGAATGCTCAAAAGTTGTACAGTCTGGCTTTAATTTGCCTAAATATAAACATTGTAATACTGCGCCTATAGCGCTCTATTCAGCTGCCTCTGAATAATTCACATTCAAAATCTGCTTTTTAAAGAAAATAATCTTTCAGCACTTTGTTTGTATTCGTACATTTTTTCATAACTTTTAACTATATAGAAGCAAGCATTACCTTTGATGATAGCCATTACACAAAACATTTGCTGTCATCTCGATAACAGTTGTTTCCCAGCTCATACCTTCACTATAGCATTTAGCAGGGGAAGGAGATGAAGAAGGTGTCAAAGCAGGTGTCGTTCTACAGCTATTTTTGTGCCATAGGTATTCATTAGATACGGCATATTAACCCTTTTCTAACCTGAAGACATTGAATCTAGCGTGCAGCTGTCAAACGCGCTCGCCTCTGCCTTATCCCACGCAATTACGGCTCACAGCGATACAGACCGAGATTACGACTTTGGATTGAAACACGTAAGAAAGAAAGAAAAGTTTGGACAATGCGAGATGTACAGATACAAAAACTATTTCAACAACTTTTACCCGGCGCCAGCGCGATTGGGGAAGGTCATCCGTCCATCTCTCCGGCGTCAATCTAGTTTCACTTCTCCGTTCCGAGCCGTCGGCGCTAATCTGCTGCCGAGCGCTTCACAACGCTTGCGCTGACACTTTAAGATTTAAATGCAGGAACTTTCTTTTCTTTTTCGCTTGCTTCAGACTTTGCCGCGCTGTGACTGCTGACCATAAGCGCAACGGTTTTACAAGAAAGGGGAAAAAAGGCTAAACAAACACTTGAAACTATAGGACAGTCCGAGATTATGTGTGTTTGAATATTGTCACCGCTTTTGTACACCTTTATGATGAAAGGATGACATTATAGTTGCAAGGGATATATCTGCTGGTATATAACCTGAGTCAGCAACATTCTAGTGTGAGACGGAGCTGGAATTAAAGTTCCACACCTAAATATGTCAACATGTGGCCCGCGGTGAAAAGGGTCTATCCTCAATTGCCTCTACTAGGAAAAAGTCAAGTTGAAAATAGTCAAGAAGCTCGTAATTCACACCAAATCCAAGCATCGTCAGATTTCGCGAGACGTCATTTGCAAGATGACTGAACCAAACTGAACCCATTCGCTTCCAACATAATAGCAGGAAAGAAAACCTCTATGCACGCTCGCTCTTCACTGGAAAAGGCAGTAATATCCTCTCTGTGGGAGGCAGGAGTTGTGCCTTTAGGGTCACCAACCAGCCAGATGACATCATTTGTAGCGCGCTTGTCATCAGAGTCGGGTTTGCTCTCGTGTGATGGAGTAAAAGTGTCCGAGAGGAGTTTAGCTGCTCCGGCTGCTGTAAGAAACGGCCCTGTCACAGCGTATGAGCGATGGAGCAGAGGAGGGGGAGGAGGAGAGGAAGTGTTGTTTGAATGGAACCAGTGACAAATAGGTGGCATGTGTTGACAGACCGATGATTTTATGTTTTTATGCGAGCACAATGTGGCCCATTCAGGTCTTAACTCGACTTCCTTTGTTATTCTCTCTATATTTCATCAATTTATGGTTGTTATTTTTTGCAATATTGCATGGCGGCTAATGGTAAGGTTGAAATGCTACATATTAGCACATGTTTTCTCGCTATGACAACTGGACACAAGTTGGAAATGCTTAAATAACTGAGGAACCTTTTGAAGAACCAGTAGAATTGATGCTTTTAAGAGAAGTTTTAGATTATACCAGTAACCAACAGCACAGCAAAAATGGTTGAAGTAAATAAGCTCCTTCCCTTTAGTGATCCAGATCATCATGAAAGTCTGATTTATATTTTTTGAAGGCACAACAAGAGTTTGAACCCTAGACCATCGTATTTGTAGACCGATGCTCTTCCCACTGTGCCATTGAGCAAAGAAAGGCTGCATCTAAAAAGTGTAAAGAAGTTTTGGAACCTCCTTATCATTGACCCGGCTGTGCGTCATCGTCAGCCGTGACAAGGACCATCCAAATGTGTCAGTCCTGTTAGGATGCAGTGAGGAAAGGAGCTGTATGTTTCCTTTATGCCTCCTATAGCAGAGGAACATTGGGATGTTCCTCATCAGCTCATAAGGAGCCAAGAACAATGCCACAAACCTTTGCGCTGCCACTCAAAGGTTTCCAAACTCAGTCAATCTCCACACGGGTGTGAAATGATTCACATTTTTGCTGTATGACATTTCATTCAATTAAATTATGAGCTTTGTCCTAAATATATTAAAGTATAAAGCAGGACGTGCAGCGTTAGAGCCACAGCAGCATCTGGAAGTTTAATTAGGAGTTCTATGAACTTATGTGACAATACTACGAACTTTTGTTTGCATTTTACAAGAACGAAACTTAAAGGCCTATTCATAGCTAATGCAGTCTGTGGTTTTGATTTGGTTGAATATTTGACCAGAGCCTGTTATTTCTGTGACAGAGCTGTAGCAGCTGAGTTGAGTAAGAAACAGTGTTTCAGTCTGTGTGTAGTTTCAAATCGCAGTGGTGCATATTTGTCACTAATACAGTAAATGAACAGTGCCGTTTATAAAGAGTTTTTTTTATTTAAGACATTCTTACATTTGTGCAGTTGCTCAGATTATATTTGTCCAATTGGTAATTGTTGTTCAATTGATTGCACTGCAGGAAGATATGGAGCGTATATTGTACGATGTAACTACATGGTTGTTCTCCCCGCTGGGTTGGAAGGTTCAGGGAAAAGGTTTGTCAAAGTCGACCTCATGAGGTCGGCCTGAAAGGTTAAGGAACAGGAGAAAGGAGAAGGAGAGAGGAGCTGTCTTGCCACTCTTTAGATGCAGCAGAAGAGCAGTGCTATAAGGGGCCCTTTGTTTCCAGATCTAAATATGGAGGTGCATTCACCATCAGCCATGGACGGGAGGAGGGAGCAGTCGGATTATTCGTTAAGAATTGTGCTGTCACATTCCGAACTCGAGACTGCTATACCGGAAACTCGCAGTGGAATGTACGGGACGCCACGGTGTATCAACTGTGTGTGTTGATCGGCTAAGGGTCAAAAATAAAACACCTTTTTAAACCCACTTTAAAAAGAATAAAATCTGAATTTGTCTCATATTTTGCCCGTCAAATATATCGTTTTGATATTTCTCTTATATATGTGATTGTAATACATGATCACTAAATGACAACTTAAAAAAATAAAAATAAAAAAATTAATGTGGATTGTAGTGGCTGGAGCTTTTGTCTGAACGTTCATCTACTCTGGCAGCCCCAGTCACTACACAAAAGTGATCCGACAGGTATTCAAATACGCAGTGTTTCCATAATCTAGCAATAGAAGAGCAACAAAAAGAAACTGGAGCCAGCGTCGACTTAAAGCCAGTCAAGAATAGAGGAAGTGAGAACCCACACGAGACCGGCTGCTCCACTGTGGCTTTGACAAAACCGAGAAATAAAAGTTAAAACGCGCTCCGTCTTTAAACAAATTCACAAAGCATTCATCCTCCTTTCCCCACCGCCCGCCTTTCCCCTGCGTTATACGATCGGCTCTCTTTTTCGGTGCTGTTGTGTCATTGAACTGGCGCTTGGTGGATTTAGAGAGGAATACAAAACAGTCATCTTCTTCGGCGTTAAATATAGAGATGCGTAGTTTAACTTTCGGATGTGGGCAAACAAAAGCGCAGCACATCAGTGAATGACATGAATGTAGAAGCACAACAATAGGCACTTCATTTAGTTTCAGATTTGACCTGGATTAGTCTTGGCTTTGCTTCATCCACAGACCAAAGATCAGTTGACCATGAAACTACAGCTAGTCACTCCTGTGTTTGAGCCTTATTGTCACGAGGGCAAAGTTGTTTTCTACCAAACTTCCTTTTCAGATAAAGAACACGTAATTCAATGGTCCCCCGGGGGGTCCCTTTCCTGAGCGCTGAAGCCATGAGCACCAATGTTGTTCGACAAAAGTGTGGGAAACATTACATCCGAAAACATATAGCTTTTTACTGCGTGCGACCTTCACCTACGCACGAGGAAAGGCCACAGGAAATCCGACTGTGCTGAGAGTGTGAGGGTGAAAGAGAATGACTTGTGCAGTGGAACTTGGATGGTTTCAAACGGTTAAAGATGTTTTTCAGTATAAAGTGGTGAGGATGGATGTGGTTGAATTATTAATAAAAAATCTATGTTACCAATAGTTTAGTTTGAAACATAGATCAGATGGATAATGAGATAGATATTAGATAGATGTGTATGAGGTGTTTTTTTATATGTGAAAAATGCTTCAATAGATACAGACGGCATCTTTGCAAATGCCCATATATGGTCACGTTGGAAGCAGCCAGAGGGGAAAACAAAGAAGAGAAAAAAACATTTCTCCACCATTACTTTAAACGAATAGGCCACCGTTTTTCCATCCTGAGATATGTTCCTACCTGAGCTTAGACGAGTTGATGCGTAACTGCCTGGTCTTTGTGCGTGCGCTCAGTTACACAAATGTTGTTAGCATGTAGCCTCTCCCAGCATAGGTATAGCTCCAAACTGGAGTTAGAAGCTACCAAGCTGTTCCACGTTTTCCCTATTTAAATACAGTTACAAGGAAAGTTACACGATCCAAGGCTAGTTACAATAAATGAAACATGACGATTTTTTAAACGGCGAAAGGGGAATTATATTGTAAGGCGCAATAACATAGGAGCACTTCGACGTCCGTGCAGTAAAGTCAAAGTGCTACTAATATTATTACCGCTTAAAAATGTGTTATGTATGTCGTGTAACTTTTCACGAAACTGTATTTAAATAGAGAAAACGTGGAACTTCACCCCAGTTTGGAGCTACACCTATGCTGAGAGAGGCTAAATGCTAACAACATATGCAGTTATGCATCAACTCTAAGGTGAGGTAAGAGCATGTCTCAGTATGGAAAAACGGTGACCTATTCCTTTAACAAATGCTGAATTATGAATATATTTTTCTACTAAATAAAGATACAGAGACATGGAGTGGAGCAACAGCTCATAAATACTTAAACAAACGGACAATGCTAACGTCACGCAAGCGTTAGCGACGCAATGCTAACGGGTGCTGTTTTTCAATTCTACTGAACAATTTGCTGCAAAAGAACATCCATATGGACCTGGCTTGACTTTTGTGTAATAAATATGTTTATAGTCTGCCAGAAAACAGCTAAAAGGAGAGACAAATTGTGATTCCCATGAGAGGTTTTCATCCCCCTCGGCGAGGCCACGCCCCCTTGACGCATTGCCTTCTGTATTAAATAAACATCACCGGTTTTGCTTGTACTTTTCAGTGCAGCAAGATGCTTGTTGAGGTTCCCAGTTGTCCAGGAGTTCATCATCAAAATAGTCCAGGATGAATGAGTTAAACGGAGGAGGATTCGATGGAGAGCCGAAGAAGACTTTGTCAACAACCTAGTCCAGTTGACGATTTAGGAAATTATCTACTACGATAGTGACGGGAAGAAAAAACAAAGTGCATGTTAACTTGGGATAATGAAGGGGAATACAATTTGCAACCCTTTTCCATATTTTATTAACTATGTTTGTGGTTAGGTGTGCCCCTTTTCCATAAATTACCATGCTATTTCCATGCTATTACCATGCTATTAATGTGCTGTAAAGTTTTTTTTATTTATACACTGCCTGACCAAAAGTAGTCGCTTCCTGGATTTATAACTGTCATGATCTGTGCCGGGGATCTAGAAGAACCCTAAGTAACGAGTTTGTATTGCAGTTTACGTAGTAATGATAGAGCACTGTGAACAATACTTGTATACACACTTGAACTTATAGCTTGATGGACAAATAAGATGAACGTCTACGTATTGTGTTGGAGGAAGCAAGCAAGAAGACTTTCTATTTCCAAGTGTGTGCCATCTCTGTGAACAGTTATAAAAAGCACACCAAGCACTCCTACTCTTAAATATATTCCGACTGCAGGTAGCGTCTTTAAAAATAGACCCACATGAAACCATAGAAAATCACAGGAAGACAGACTCTGGCTCGGGTACATTGGCTGCTGAGTCAAAGGGAGCCGTGGAAGCGCAACTAAGCAAAATGGATTTCTCAACTCTCCTTCTGTGAAAGTCCGGGAAGGCAACACCTCTCTTCACTTTTTCCTAAAATAATCTCGGTTCTAAATAACCCATAGGGGCAGCTTCACGGTGCGCGAGTGCCCACTTTTTTTGGAAATGATCACCTTTCAGAGAAGTATCCCACATGATTTCGGCGGACCGCCCCAGCACTCCGCGTGTGGGAAATGTAGCTTTTTCAGTTCCAATTAGGCTGGACTCTCCTCCGGCAGTTTGTCTCATTATAAGTGACCAGTGCCTAAAAATAGAGCCATCTTCCTAACCTTTTCAAAAGCTGCGATTTTAGTCAACGGGCTTTGGGTAGCGTATCGCCCAAAAACTGTACTCAAGAGTTTTGTACAGTTAATTTGAAAACTTTCTCCGATATAACTCAGGGAATGTTTTTTTCCGCGCGGATGTGAACCTTGGTGGTAAAATTCAAAGAGTAAACAGTATCCCAGAGAGCCAGCCAATTACTTTACCATTACTTCGTTTGCAAAGTGCCTCCACCGACTTTAAACACAAAGTCCACGCCCTTGATTTCACCCCCAACTCTCGCGTCTTGTTTTTTCCCCCAACTGAGTTAAGTTCCTCCATTTGTCGCTCAGGGGATGTACTGTAGATGAGATTAGTGTCCGCGCTGACGTCAACGCTGGACTGAGCCAAGACTGTCAAGACGTCAGCCCCACCGCGGACCACTCACTCACAACACACACCTGACCCAGTTCTGTGCACATCCATCCGACAGCCGGAGAGACAACCACGCGCAGCCCGACCGGAGGGGGTGGTGGTGGGGGGATGGCAAAAGAAAAGGGGCATTGAAAATCCCCGGTCCCTTCTTGGCAAATGCATTTAGCGCAAGCCATGCCGTTTCGTTCCGTCCAAATTCACCCAACCTACTTTTCTCTGCCATGCTTCGTTCTCTGAAGCCAGGAATGAGAATTAGACAGCATCTGTTTGAAAATCCAATTTTAGGCCCAGGAGGAGTTGTTACAATATAAAAAATGAGGCTCAAATACTGTTGTTTTTGGATTTTCTCTCAAAATTCAACATGAAAGTTACGCCATTAACTCTTTTGTAGCCAATGAAACCAGCCAAGCACTGTTTGCTCAGCCTATAACTTAGGCCTCCGACAGCTTCCTCAAAAAGCCCACAACCAATTAGGCTACATAATCCAGACAGGCAAGCGGGGGAAAGTAGTGTTGTTCCACCAATGTTCTGTTTACAAAATTATGTTATTTTTTGTATAATTTAGAAGAAGAAGAAAATCTTTATATAGCGCCTTTCACAGACATATAGTCACAAAGCGCTTTACATGAGACAATTGTGCATTCACTCCATACTCGGTGGTGGTAAACTACGTAATTTACAATTAAAACAACAAATTATCACAGCAATATCCTTTTTATTTTGCTTATTTGGAGGAAATACTTTTGTTTGTAGTAATAATATTGATGCATGAGTCTTAGAAGTTTTCTCGATTGGTAAGACACTAAATGTCATTGACTGCACAAAGCCACAAATGTATCGCTGATTATCTCCATGGCAACGCAGGACAGTCAGCACCGTACGTTTGACGACTTCCGCTTCCGGGTACTAGCAAAAGACATAAAAAACCTCTTAAAAACAACCATCAATATTTCTGAAACTCAACAGAGAGCTACTGAGCCTACTTATTTCTCAGACTCATTAGCCAAAAATGCCGCACCTACTGCTAAAAAAGTAATATTTACTAAAGTCACTACTTCCTGGGTTAGCGTAGCTTCTGCGCCGTTAGCATTTATCCCGGATGTAGCGATTTTGGTAAATATTACTTTTATAGCAGTAGGTACAGCATTTTTGGCTAATGGGCTCTCTGTTGAGTTTCAGAAATACTGATTGTGGTATTAAAGACTTTTTTGTTGTTTCTCGCAAACGGAACGCATTCCCCCAATTATCAGTTTTTCAGGGTAAAGGATCTGGGAAATATTTAGGAGGATCTGACAAAAAATGTATCTGATATAATGGTGTTTAATGAGAGTGTTCCGGCAAATGTTTTGGCCTGTTCCCCCCAATCCATCACATCAGACCAAAAGTGTTCCTGAAAATACTAATTTACAAATTAAGCACTGGGTAACTGGGATTTTTCCCGCTTGAAAATGACGACTTCCGACCTCAGAGCGTTCCATCTGAATAAACTTGTGTGTGAACAAAACCGCTAATGCTACAACAGCTAGCTGATAAGATGCTAACACAACTTCCCCACAAACATATGATCCAAAACATGCTCCGTAACATGATATTGAAGGCTCTGACCAAAAGCAAAGTGCAGTGGTTTTGTTAAAGTTTAATCTTAGCTGCGCTCTTCCACTGGGGGCCGCCATTACTCTCTTCATCTCGCATCCGAACTCGGAGCTTTCTGGACGCGTCCGAGTTGGCAAAAACGAATCAATATCTATCTCTGAAAGTTTTAAATGACATAATAAAACCAAAATGGCCTCTTTTTCCAACAGCTCTTCCATTCACTTTGAAAGCTTTTACATTTACATGGCATCTTTCAGTCGCCGGAAGACTTATTGAATTGCATTATGTAGCATTCGTTAGCATTTTCGCCAAAATACTTCGTAATGTACCAGGGATATTTTCATGCGTTAAGATGTTGCTTACATCTTGTGCAGTACCTCGTAGTTGTGGTAATTCCCATTGCTTCTAAGTGACGGTAAAAAAGGATAGACGAGCAGTTTCTAGCAACTGATCGTATAACGCAAATCAGGTTCACTTTAGCTACTAGCTATGCCGCTGTGTTTAGTTCACTATCACAGCTGAAACACATCCCACAACTTCCAACCTCCGCCAGTTGTTTTTCGGAGTACCTTTTATAATCCTATCCCAAACCGCACAACACAGAGCCCCAGTTGTAGACTCTCCCTCCAAACTTCAAAACACAACCAACTGGCCCCCGTTAGCGCTCCACACAGCGCCGCGGTGTGCCAGACAGGATTAGCTTACATCACACCGTAGGGGCTGCACTCTTTCGCTCTCCTTCCTTCCTCCCTCCTTCCTCCCTCCTTCCATCGCTCCACAACCACGCCAACCCGGGCCGGCACGCACACGCTACATTTATTAATGACGAGAAACAAGGCAGGAAACACGGCTGGAGACGTGTTCATCTGCGCATACAGTAAGCGTATGGATGGGGCGGCTAATTGAAATAGATTGCATTAGATGAGGTGGCATCAAAGTTTAATGATCCCAGAGGACAACAACAAGCTGGGGGGGGATGCGTACAGAGCAAAGATAGTGTGGTAGTAAAAAAGAGGAATGAAGAGATCAACGTTGTAGTGTGTAGAAGGTGCTGCTTTTTTTGGGGGAAAAAATAAATTACTGAAATTCTGCATCTAGGTGGTCCACACGGGGGGCCCTACAGTACACATCCCATGGTTAGAAGAAGAGCGAACCCATTTACGGTCAAAACCAGTTCCATGGTGCAGTCGTGCAGGGCAGAAGTGGAAACTAGTGACCTCTATTGTGGCCCCGTCCCTCTGTGTGAGAACCACTAACCACTAAGCCACTGTGAGACTGGGATTTAGGACTACTAATCTATTTCCCAACCTTTTAAAATGATAAATGGCAAATGGTGACATTCTCTCACCTCTGGTCCCGGACCCACAGTTTGGGAACCGCTGATTTAAAACTAACTGAAACCTGCACCTGACGGTTATTTCTTTCTGACCACTGAGAATTTGCCCAATTTGTTTTAGACTGTGCACATTCAGAGAACCAGAGTTACTGTAAGTAACTTTGAGACAAAAAGGCCCGTAACAAAACGCGTTGATTAAACAGTAAAACAACACCGGAGTTTGACTGAGATGCGGGGCCCTTGGGGCTGCGGGGGCCCTATGCACCTTTTGCCTATAGGAAATACCAGCTCTGGTAGCTGACATTGTTTATCACAAGCATATCAACAACATTTTGAGTTGTAAATCATTTTGTGCCACTATGGAGTCAAGAGCGATGGATGAGGATGCCGCAAAACCATCACGTAGTGCAAGGGGCGACTCCAGAAGCAACTGATCTGGAGATTATACCTTTCCCAAAAACAACTTAAAGGCCTGGCTCCAAAGAATACTATAATCTCCTTAGATAGAATTTCTTTCTGTGACAACTCTAAGGTGAGTATCATATGTTTAACCATGCCGGTTTCTGTCATCTTGATTTTTAAAGTTTGAGATTTTGATGAACAGGCTCTGAAGAACTGTCTATTTGCCCTTTTTAGGAAAAATTTAGCTCCTAGTTAATATACTGTGTCTGTGGTCACAAGTAGGCAAGCATCCTTCACTCAATAACAACATTTTAAAAATCACACACTCTGTATCTAAGTGGACACATCATGCATGATTCAGGATTACATTTTTTTCTTGGTGCCTCAGTAATGACATTTTAAAATAATTGATGAAAACTGAAGATAGGAAAGAGTGGGAGACTGGGCTGGCCAGTATTTTAAATTGGCCTGGAGCACCTTCTGCAATCAACAGTGGGAATGAAAACAAGCTTGCTGCTAACGGCATACTCGCAAATCAAAATTCAGGAAATACAGGAACGCTGAGGCAATAGATGAAGAGAGAACCAAAGTATACAGGATCACTCAAAACTGCGTGAATGAAACTAAATACTAGATCCAGATATGTTTAAGTCCATTTTGCACAATGATACGTCCCCAACAGTGGTAAATATAAAAGTATTTTCATTTCTCTTTTCTTACAGGCAAACACAGTGTGCGATTATCGTACCTGACAGACATGGAAAATTCTCCAGGAGCACTTTCGCTTTCCCGCACCAAAAAGGCTCCGCACTCCCTGTGTCTGAGTCGGCTTTCTGCTACTCCGCGAGATATCCGCCCGGCGAACCAGCTGGAGGTAAGAGGAAGAAGATTAGGGCCGGTGAGCTGTAGATACAGATTTAAGAAAGCACACACATGCCGACTAAACAAGAAAAGAAGGAAATGCCATGTAAACTATTGGCACCCAAAGAGTTTATTTCTTTGTGTTGATGCTATATTTATTCACAAAACTCTTTGATGGCAAAGAAACTGCAATGACATTTTTCGGCTTGGTTGTCTTGTTTCCTCCTACTGCTCTCTCAAAAACCTCACACTACCGTTTACATTTGACATCATTGTAGTTTGATCTCTTGATGGAGTCATGAACAGCCTAAAAGTCGAATTTACGATCATGATACCTTCATATTAAGTGAATGATTGAGCCCAAATATATTTTCACAGTGATATTTAAGCGTCAAAATAGCGCCGAAAACGAGGCGTAAACAACGACAATTTTTTTTTTTAAAGTCACAAAAAGACAAAAAAAAAAGACAAAAAGCGACAAAAACATAACAAGAAAGCCATGAAAACATTACAAAAAAGGGACAAAAAAGTAACACAAAAAGTAACAAATAAGCAACAAAACACGTCGCAAAAAAAAAAAAAGAAATTCAAAAAAGCATCAGAAACGCAACAGGAAAGCAACAGAGAGTCAACAAAAGAGTGACAGAAGCGTAACAAAAACGTGACAAAAAGCAACAACAACAGGACAAGAAAAAATCTTAGATCAGTTTTGCCTGAGCTTTCAAATCAGGCATTACATTGACCTACAGGCCAGGGGTGTCGAACTCGTTTGAGTCGTGGGCCGAAATTCAGCCCCCACGGCGGGTCCTGGGCCGCATATTGTGAAGGACTGTGGCCTAATAAATAACAATGGCGTACACTTATTGTGCTTTATCAGCCTGTGTTACACGTTTCTCAAAGTGTTACATAAAGTCATTATTCATTCACTCCACACACAGTAAGTTACTGTTGTAGCCGCAGCCTGGGGCAGACTGTCCATTTACCACATGGCTGTAATGTGTTGTTTATTTTCTGATCTCTTATTATGTCAGTGCCCTCTGCTGGACACGTGTGGAAATTTAAGCTGCCCCCTAGTGGCTGGAGTGAGCATCCTGGTTAATTCTTTCAAAATCCAGATCTCCACACAGGAATGGGCTACAGACTTACTTTACCTTTTTTTTTTTTGACATACTCAGAAATTTACGTTCTACAAAGGGCCACATTAAATCATCTCGCGGGCCTTGTGTGTGACACGTGCTGTCAGGAAGATTTTAGATCTGGGTAATGCCGAACTGGAGAAAATATGCTCGGTTAAAGTGGGGGTGAAGAGGTTAATCTGAGCACTAAATGTTTTTTCTCCCACATTTTTGTTCAAGTCACAAATTTGAACATTTAATTTTAGCACAGACGCAAAAAATTCATGGGAAATTGAAGTCCCAGGACACTCACTGAAATCTTTTACTTATTTATCCGGTGGACAGATTGTTCCTTTTCATCAGTGCCCTGACACCGCAATTGACTTAAGTTCGTTGGACATGTGCACAAATAAAAAAACAACTTTCAATCCCTGCAGGCCGACTCTCCCCTGGGACTGTGCGGTAACCTCGAGTGAACCGTGGACTGGGGGGCGCCCCCTTCACTTTACATTACCGCAGCAAAGACATCCTAATACAACGTTGCCAGATTGGTGTTTATCACAATAAGGGGGGAGGCGGAGGACCCAGCTGGTAAATGAGCATCTGATAGGCAGGCGGGGGGTGCACCAGCTAGCATCGCACGTACACACAGACACACATGGGGCTTACTGTGTGGCATTACGTAAGCCAGTGAGTGTACGTCCCTACGGGTGGGCAGCCTTATGCCAGAGTGCAGATGTCAAAGCCTAACTAACTAAAAGGCCCTCAAGCGCCACTGACGGGCTGTTTAGATGGACGGGAGTCGGATGTGTGAAGTTCATCTAGCTCCTTTTCGCCACAGTGTTCAAGTAGGACTGGACAAAATACGTACAAATGTGAAATTGCTGTTTTGCCAAGTATTATAATTAGCAGGCAGAACTAGATGTTTTTAATGTTCAGGGTTTGGGTCAGTTTGCTCTCATTTTCAACTTTCAACTGGAAATACGTTAATTGCATAATCCTCACAATAAGTTTGTAGTTGGCATTTTCCCACAATATGGTGACAACATCTCTGCTTCATATTGCACTTTCAGAAATTGAATTTTCCAGTCTTGTACTTGATGATGTATTGAGCTCTGATTTAGTGTGGTTATAGTATGGTAACACAGTATTTGGATTGGCTCACAATCATTTGGAATTGCTCCTGAATCTCTGAAATTGGTCGGTCAATTTTGGAGGAGATATTTAATTGCAATGGTTGGTGACAGTTGACAAACAGGTTGCGTTCACGCTCCATAATGTGACGGCGTCGTAATCTGTTTGGTAGAGTAACACTTTTCGAAATACATCTCCAGGAAGAAAATGAACAGATGTTGAAATGTTGCTCATTATTTGGTCATGCTCAGATTCACAAACCCGCCGTTCATTTTATGGTTGAAAGTCATTTCTACTGACCAACATCACAGAGATGTTTTTTGAATTCTGTCTCCACTTCTGAAGGAAATAATTGAACCTTAGTTTGTACTTGTTGACAGAGAAGACGTTGAAGTTTGTGACAGTTGTTTGTTCAATGTGGAGATATTTGCCAAAAAACAAGTTACCAAAGTTACTGCTCCCCGCCTCAATTTAAACTGTAGGCTCTTTCGAATGTTGTGACATGGCGTGAACACAACCTTTTTAGAGGTGCATTATGTAAGTTTTTATGTGGGAAAAAAAGTTGATTTATTGTTTTATTAGTTGGCATTTGGTATTGTACCATTCTGTGACCCAGTTGTTGTGTGAGTGGTTAGCATAGCTCCCTTATTTTCAATCATAGCGGTCCCTCTGACCCTCCAGGATCAATTCATTTTTCAGGTTCTGGTAGGTTTACTGAATGGAATGCATGCATTACCATAGGTACAGACGGCATCCCGTCATAGTTGCAACTTTTGCAAAACTCAGCAGCTCGTGTCCTGACGAGGACCAGGAGGCGGGACCACATTACACCGGTTTTAGAATCGCTGCATTGGCTCCCCGTGTGTTTCAGGATCGATTTTAAAGTTCTTTTAATGGTTTTTAAATGTCTTAATGGTCTTGGTCCTTCTTATCTCTCAGAACTGCTTTTACCTTATGAACCTTCACGGCCCCTTCGCTCCTCTGGCAGAGGTCTCCTTGTTATTCCTAAAGTCAACAAAAAGACTTATGGCGAGGCGTCTTTCCAGTATTACGGCCCTCGCCTCTGGAATGACCTGCCGGAGGAGCTCAGGGCTGCAGAGAACGTTCATGTTTTTAAGAGCAGGCTCAAGACCCACCTTTTTAGCTTAGCTTTTAGCTGATTTCTACTTACTTATTTATTCAGTTATTTTTATTATTATTTATGTTTATAATTATCTTATTATACTAGTTTTTAGTTAGTTTTATATATATGTTTATTTTATTTTATTTATTATTATTATTATTTTTATTTATTTTATGTATATATTTGTATATTGCATTTTTGCATTTTTAGAATTTCCAGTGTTTCCTCTGAGGGAGCCCTCTGCCCCGGGAGCGGTGGTCGGCTGTGGCTGTGTGGGCACTGTCCTCTGGGTGCCCGGATGGAGGTGTGGTGCTTCTGCTGCACCTCCGCTGGGTGTCCGGTGGTGGTGCCCTGTGGCTGTAGCTGATGTACCGCTCCTGGTGCAGACGGCTCCTCTGATGGCATTTCCTTACCTGGTTCATCTGTACCCAGACTCAGCATTACGTCCATTATTTCATCGTGTATGTGTGTGTGTGTGGCTGCGTGTGTGTGTGTGTGGCTGTGTGTGTGCGTGTGGCTGTGTGTGTGTGCCTGCGTGTGTGTATGTGGCTATGGGGAGGGGGTGGGGTGAGCAGTGTTGTTGTCTGTTTGGAAGAGTGGGTGGTTGGGTGGGCGGGAACTGCTTTTAATCTGTAAAGCACTTTGTGTTACAACTTTGTATGAAAAGCGCTTTATAAATAAAGTTTTGATTGATTGATTGATTGATAGAAGGGGGCGTGGCTTCGCCGAGGGGGAAAATAGAATCTTTTGGGAAACACAATATTACAATATCTCTTTTTAGCCATTTTCTGGTGGAATATGACCTTATTTGCCACACATAAATAATGTCAAGTGTAAATCAAACCATATTCATATTTCAGCATTTGTTAAAGTAGTTTTTGAATAATTAGAGAAAGTTTAGATTTTTCAAAAAAAAAAATGCCGTCTGTATCTATGGCGCATGTTAACCCCCGATAGATACAGACGGCATCTCTGGAATCACCCATATATGGTCATGTTTGAAAACAGTTAAGGGGGAAAACAATTTGGAGGAAAATCGAAACTTTCTCTAATTATTCAAAAACTACTTTAACAAATACTGAATTATGAATTTAGTTTTCTACTAAATAAAGATACAAAGACATGGAGTGGAGCAAAGTGGTTCAACAGCCCATAAATACATAAATAACGGAGATGCTAACACAATGCTTCATGTTAGCATCATGCTGATGCTAACAAGCTAGCTAGCGCTTGCTACTACTGCCGTTTTTTCCCATCTACTGAACAATCTGCTGTGAATAAACATCAATATGGACCTGATTTAGACTTGACTTTATTTATGTGTGATAAATAAGTTAATATTCCGCCAGAAGATGGCTAAAAAGAGTGAACAATTGTGTTTCCCAAAAGATTCTGTTTTCCCCCTCGGCAATGCCACGCCCCCTTCTATGACGAGATGCCGTCTGTATCTATACGCACCAATTTCAACTTTTTTCCGGCATAAAAAGTTACATAATGTACCTTTTAAGTTTGCTTACAGTGTCCTGGAGCATCAACCTTGGATAAACACATACGTATGAGCTGGTTTCTACTAAAAGACATGTTTGTGGAGGCCTAAAGGCTCATTCATACTTCACAAGACGCAAGAGCTTCTTGTTCTTGCACCCTGAGCTGCAGAACAAAATGAAGTCACTTTTGCCTTGTCGCCATAGAGCTGTCGTCAGTTACAAAATGTTTCCATGGTTTACAAGGCAAAAATGACTTAATTTTGCTCTGCAGCCCAGGGTGCAAGAACAAGAAGTTCTTGCGTCTTGTGAAGTATGAATGAGCCTTAAAGGTTGCGAGTGATGTCACTGCATAGCAACAGGAATGGAACAGAAGCCAAATGAGTGTCAATTCTACGTTGTTTTTATTTGCTTTGACACACCTGTTTATGGAGAATATGTGCATAGCTCTTTATTGTTCTGTGCAGTCAAATGTATCAAAACATTTAGTTGCAGATTTAGTTTTATTCCATTTTTAACGATCTGCCGCTGCCTTTACCATTGTCTATTGTAAAATACTGTGGGACTCGTTACATTTCTCCTGCATTGCCGATCGTCTCTGTACTTACGCGTGCGGCCGTAGATTGATGTAATTTTTCGGCACGAAGCCCTTCCGGTTGTGGAGCTCGGCAGTGTACCAGTTTGGGTCGTCCTCCATGTTGGTGATCTGGAGGCAGAAAAAAAGAAGAAGACGACACGGGCCGATGAAATTATGGCTAATGACACTGACACAGGTCATCACCATCAATCGGGCGAAAGGGCACGCTCCCACCGCACATCTATCTACAGCTGTTCATCTGCCATTATCCGCTACACTGATTTCCATCCTTCTTTGGGCGCGCGGAGGTCCTCAAGTCACACAGATCCCGACGAGCAAAGGATTACTGCCAAGTTGGAAAGGCCACGTAAAGTCTGCCTTGATTACACACACAATTGCCGGCAAATCCGATGAGGCCGGAGCCACATTAACCCAGATAGCTCCTCAAAATGTCAATGTAGAATGTCACCGTGTTGGCGTATAAAAACAAACAAGGGGTTATAGAAATTTGGCATGTGCGCGCGATTTTGGAAAAATAATGTGTGTTTTATAACCCAGACTCAGTTCACTTTTAAACAAGGGCATTAATATTTGAGAGAAGACTTAAAGGTGCACTATGCAACTCCAGAGGTGATTATTAGTGTATTTGACCTTTCAGTGACCCAGCAGCTGTATGGGTGGTTAGCTTAGTGCATTTACTTTCCATCCCGGTGGCTCCTTTGATGCTTCAGTGTCTATTTCATTTCAGGTTTTTCGGATTTCTGGTAGGTTTTTGGAATGGAATGTATATGTAACCATGGATACGGTTCAATCAGCAGTGAAAACCTAAAAAAACAAGCCATCGGGATTGTAAGTAAAGGCCCTATGCTAACCGCCCAAGCACCTGCTGGGTCACTGAAAGAGTATTAAAGCAGTACTTTGTAGCTTGTTTACCTTAATAAATGCTTTTTGAAATCCCTCTGAGGGTAATACAAGTGTTGATGGGATGATTGGGGGTCTTTCATCTCCTCCCGGTGTCTCTGGCCAGAAAACCACACTGCCACCGGGTCGGGGGCCTCCAATACATACTAATGGAATCACGAAGAAGAAGCTAACAGGCTAACGGGCAAAGCTAACTGCAGGCTAGCACCACTTACACAGTATTTACAGCCAAGTTTGAGTGAAGAAAATTATCTCCATTGTGTAATTGGATGTACAATATCCCTCTTCCCCTTTGTCTTTTTTGTCAGCGTAGTATTTACTCTCATGGACAATTAATGAGTAAAAAACTGCAACATGCTACGACACCTGCAGTGGCGCTTATAGTCTCTAGGCCCGGGTATGAGTTACTTAGTACTGCTTTAATACAAACTTTATTCTTTTTTTTTATTCTTTTTTTTTACATAAAAAGTTGCATAGTTCGACTTTAAGTATGAATGGCTAAACTAATGCAAGAACCTCATGTACATATGAACATGTTATGAAACGGTTTTATACAGAATAAGATAATGGACGGTCTATGTATATGAATTTCAGTTGTATTGCTATTTGAGCAATTATCCACAACTTTACCCAATGATCTTGGCCAAAATTCATAGGCCAGAGTTACAATCTGTGCACCCACATCACCCACATCACATTATATCTTGTAACAGTCATCTTAAAATGACCTCTAAGTAACATGTGTTCAACGTTGTTACAGTGTGTTCTTCTCAAATGCAGAAATACATATTACACAATAAAGCACTGATAACTTGACACCATCATCATATAAATGGTCAGTTTGCTTATTTAGCTTCTTCTGGAATAGATTTCTATTCCTCATACTTTTTTTATATACTCTTTTTGAGGACCCCCACAGGACCCTTCTTTGGGAACACGTGATCGTCATGTTTTATTGAGTTTTCAAGCATACCAAACATGTTGTGACAGGTTAATATCTTTTCGCAAGCGTTAAGCGCCTTACGGAACTAAATAGGTTTTGATGGGCTAATGGGCTTTTCATCAGTGGCCGTGCTTCTATTGGACAGTGAAGGAATTGATTTTATGTACATTCTTTTTTTGTAAATATAGGCATACAAAACTCAAGGGATAAAACCAGAGGCTGTCAGATTTAATTGTTTGTCCTTTCAGGTAGGATTTATTTTTCTAACACAGTCTGACATGATGATTTTTATGCTGTTCAGGCTTTCTATTAGCGCTGCTTGCATCACAGCCTAAACCCCTTGGGCCCGATCTTGTGTGTCAAAATGCAGAATATAGCGTAGAATTTTGTAGAGGAGCACACTTTGTGATCTTGCCACTCCGGACTTAGGGCATTTAAGGAGGAGATATTGGGGTGGAGACACACTTTTTCCTCCAACCAGATCGACTCTGCGGTCACGAGAGGGGTTGTGGGGGAGGTGGTTGTGGTGAACATGTGCATTTGTTTTGTTTGGCGTTCACAACATGAACATTGTTTAGCTCACAATGGGGTAAATAAAGGTTTTAGTTTAATCTAGGAGAGCCTATCATGCTTAAGGAAGAACAGAAGGCAGCAAGGTGCACTATGCAACTTTTTGTGTAGAGAAAGAAAACTTGATATTCGTTCGTATTTGACCTTTCAGTGACCCAGCGGCTGTATGGGTGCTTAGCTTAGCGCCTTTACTTTTCATCCCGGTGGCTTCTACGATGCTTCAGGATCAATCGGATTTCAGTTTTCTAGAATTCTGGTCGGTTTTCAGAATGGAACGTATAAGTAACCATGGATAGGATTCAATCAGTGCAAACCTAAAAAAAAACAATTGATCCTGGAGCTACAGGCCATCGGGTAAGTAAAAGCAGCTATGATAACCACTCAAACATCTGCTGGGTCACCGAAAGGTCAAATACTGTACATACTGTAATACTACATACTTGATATGAACTTTTTTTCTTCTTTTTTTTACATAAAAATGTACATAGTGCACCTTTAAATGTCCCTTATTTAGTTACACATTTTTAAATGCTTTAGAACTGTTTGGCAGTGATATGTCATGTTATGTATAACAATATTCATGGTAATAGATTCATTTATATTGAATTTGCGCATGCTGCAATTATCCGATAGGCGGCTCTGAACATTTTGCGTAGGTTATCCGGGTGGTGGCTTTTCAAACATGTATTATTTTATTCATTTGTTGGCCGGGCACTGTATTTGAGAGGTTAATTGAAAAACTAATGCTTTGCACAGATCAGACATTAGATAATTTTCACTTTAGGTTCTGTGCATGGAAGGGTTTGTGGATAGTTTGAGGTTTGGCTAACTTCCTGTTAAACAGTATAGAGTAAGGACCACTTCCTGTCTACACTTGAGTGTAAACAAAAACTAGAATGAGATTAAAAACAAAAGAAAACTTAAATAAACGTCAACCCAAGTTTGTTTCATAATCTGATTCACGATTTGACCATTTGTTAGCATCAAATTAGCCTTTAGCTGAACTTAAATATAGGCTAAACAACTAGGCTGTATTTGTAAAGACAGACGTCGTATAGTATTTACATACTGTATAAAGTTTGTTTTAAGTAATTATCCTACAGCTAATTTAGATAATTATTAAATTATTTCAGCAAGAAATGGCTAGGTTAACCCTCTATAGGAATAAACAAGGACAGGAAACGTTACACAAAGCCATTCATGAGAATTTCCATGGAACATACTGTGAATACAAGAAATTCAGCTTAAGCATAACAACGCCTGTAGACTCTTCCTCTGCAGGCAAAGTGTCAAAAACAATCGCTGCAAGCCGTTAGATAGACACTGTTTGTTTAGAGCCAAATGAATGAGTGCAGTGAAGGTGTCTAGACTTTCAAAACAGACTGATGACTGAACACAACAAGAGCTCATGGAAAAACTTTGTTACATGGTTAGTCAGTTACCTATGTATCAGAACTGCAATACCAATGAAGTTTTCCAATACTTTTGTCAACAAAGCCCATCACTCAAAAGAGCTTCCGTTTCGCTCTGCCACCACGGGCTTCATTTCACGCACCAGCTGTTTTTACTCTGCCTTTGAAACCCCTTATAAATCTATAACGCAATGAAGAATGTACTCCATCCATCATTGTTGGGCAACATATGGGTAGTCTGTCGATGGCAACCGAAAGTAATGAAAAGAAGGCGCATATTTTGGCACCGTTACAAAGTTTGGAAACTGCAACCGCTAATCATCTGACAAAGGGAGTTGAACTTCTGCAAAATAGTCGGGGGAACTTCTTGGTTTTGATTTCCCAACTGTCACAAGTTCAGTGTCTTATGCCCACAGTGTCTTTGCCCACAAGGAGGTCACTCACTTTTTTTTGGTCTCCTTTCTATGAAATGTTGATTGCATCATTTACCTATAGGTCGTAACGCAGTGTTTTTGAAACTGTGATACATGTGGCGCTGGTTGTGCTTGGTCTTCTTCAGGTGCCTCTCAGGGTCAACTTTATTCAATTTAAATGGAGACTATTCCGTTTATGTTCAATAAATTTGTTCTATGTTTTCCCTGATCATTATTTGTAAGTGATTTGATTCACAAACCTCCCTCCTGGAACCGCCACCTAAACACGGTGGAGGGGTTTGAGCACCCGAATGATCCTGGGAGCTCTGTTGTCGGGGGCTTCGTGCCCCTGGTAGGGTCTCCCAAGGCAAACAGGTACTAGGTGAGGGGTCAGACAAAGAGAGGTTCAGAAGCCCCTTATGAGAGGCAAACAGGCCCGGTTAATCGTGAGGCCGTCCTACTGTGGACCCACCACCTGCAGAAGGAGCCATAGGGGCTGGTGCAGTGTGATTACGACCCGGAAACGGGCAAGGGGAAGAAAATGGATGGATGTATGATTCACAAACCTGCCATAATCATCTTAAGTCCATCCAGTTTCATCTGACCAACATCAGGCACATACTTTGAAATATTACAACCACTTTTGGACGCCTTTATGAGACAGAAACCGAATGTTAGTTTTCATATGCTGAGTGAGAAGAGAGAGAAGACCCGTAACTTTGTGACAGGTTTTGTTTCATGCATTACAGAGATATCAACCATAAACCAAGCCCAAAATTCAGCATTTTGACGGGCACCATATCGTTAGCACAATTTAATAGAGTTCGGGAAAATCCAGTTACCATGGAGATCCGCCATCTTTGCTGCTGTTAGTATATATCTCCCATAGACTAACATTAGCTTAAAAAAAGTATGAAAACGACTCTTTTAGCTGCTTTAACACACTGTGGTGTCCAAGTGTTTTAATGTGAACAATAACTCCAGTATTTTAACTTTTAAAATCTCCATTAGTTTATAATTGCTGCTAATCCCATGATGCTCAGCGATATGACGTCACATTCCCGAACTCTATTCACAGCTGAACCAACTCCATTCTTCAATGATGGGCTGTTTACAATACTGTGATGTCATGTGACCGCAACCTATTGTTAGACCATTATCAGATCCACTTCATTCCTGACTTGATCTTGTTGATGGCGCTTGGAAGCTCATATATGTTTTCATTTCATGAGGCGATTCTGATCTACTATTGTGTTCTCTTTGTTCAGTTTTGCGTTGACTGTGTTGTGAATGAAATGCAAATGAGTGATTCTTACACATCTTAGTCAGCGTCCGATCAGAACAAAACACCAAAACAGATCGGTTGTTAATTTCTTGACTACTTCCTTTTTTGCTCAAGGCTTTCTAAGATACTTTGGAATTTCCCAAACCGTATGGAGAACTAGTTAACTTAGGTTGCCAAAAATATTTTCACAAACATGAGTAATTTTACTTTTAAGAAACGATAACTGAAGTGTAAGTAAAAACGAAAGCCAATCCAAATAATTGCACAAGAACTGCTTTGACACTTAGGCTTTAGCTTTACTCACATGTTTTCTCCTTAATAGCTATTAAGGGAGAGAAACATAAAAGTACTTGAGTAAATGTAGCTAATAACATGTAAATTTAAGTAATACTCACTTCTAAACACAGACACAAAGACAAAAAGCACATTTGTTGTGCACACAGAGCAGTATTGTCGCGTGTACCGTCTTGCTAATAGCTAGCGATGACTGCTAGCCATTAGCAAGACAGTGGAATAACCGGGCTATGGTGTGTGGACTTAAAAAACACGGAGGAATGGATACAATATCTTTTCACAAGATGCTCAGTGACAGAAGCACAGGGTTTTTTGTTCAACTAGACTGTTGGGTTCTAACAGCAGACTGCAAAAGACAGTTCTGAAGCTATATTTAGCGTTTCTTTTAGCCCACGCGCCACTCGACCTTATACTGATCTGGTGCCACGTTTGAAAAAAAAAAAAGAAAAGACAAACGGATGAACTACAATAGACTTTGATCAAGTGCAGCGCGAGTGGAAGACAGTTGGAGATGAAAAAAAAAAAAAGAAAGGAAAATTTCCAAAAGAAAAAAAAAAAACAGCGAGTGTTGTGAAAGGCCCGAGCGAGCGTGTGCTTCTGCATGGACGCGTGTGCTAATGTGGGGAATAATTTATCAGCACCAGTGTTTGACCTATGGACCGAAGCACACAGGGAAATGCAAAGCGCCGCGCTATATGTGTGAAACGCAGCCGCACATTGTTAGCGTGGATGCAATTATCGCCTGGTTGAGTCACAGGCGCCGGAGACATACCTGTTCGAAAAGTGATATGACAAAGGGGACTGGGTTTATCAAACGTTAGCGACAGTGCTACACTGTAGGGTTTGCTCTTTTCATGGAGTCTTGCAGGCGGATTGCAATACACAATTTGGTCGATCTCAGTATTAAACATTTTATTCCACCCAAAGTTTTACTCCTCAATGAGCCGCCGTTGCTCATTAAGGAGAAACATTTTGGGTGAATTACTACTGCGGAAAGCCCACTATACAAACAGACCCGCTAAAAGTGGAGCAAAGCCTCATTGAACACACTGAGGTTTGAATAATCAGTTCACTATTAGATTTTAATGATGAAAAAAAAGGCTACATGTTTTTTGTAATGCACTTCGAGTGTGAAGACAAGCTCTACAAACAGCATGAATCCATTAGATATTAATTAATATTTGATTGCTTTAATAGATGAGAGCTCCGGTTTGTACTTCATTATGACGCAACGTGGGAACAAGAGGCGATGTCACAAACTCAAAATGCTGTCAGATTGTAAATACTTTTTAGCTTTATAGAAAGACAAAGGCACGCATGGGGTCGTGTTATGTATAAAAGCCGGTAACCCTTTAGTTTAGACAAAGGCACGCTATCCTGGTGTGGGTTCAGAAGTTCATTCATTGCAGTTTTCTCTCATGTCTGAAATAAGGATTGTTCAAGAACAGTCCAAAAATTAGCAATTGCGATAAAAATAAAATAAAAAAAACCCTTGATGTGACATTTCATCAGTGTGTGAAAAGCAAAAATAATGGACTTCATGACCACACATAATAAAAAGTAGCTTTGATAATAGCCAGCTTCTCCTATATTAGTCTGATGCCTTTGTTTCTCATTGGCTGTATGTCATTCTAAGTATCCCCTCAAAGATCTGAAATAAACATGTTAAATTAAGGAAACAGACAGAAAGAAAAACATCTGAAGCATAAACTTGAAAGAATCTTGGCTTATGCACACCACACTTGGAGAAAGCTGCATCTCGAGGTTTCTTTTTAGAATTCTGAGACAATAAGCGAACAAATGAAATGAAAGCCTCGTCCGGCAGATGTCTAGCACCTTATTTCACCTTCTTTTAAACATGCTTTGTCTGACTTTTCAGCTTGGTTTTGCACGTGCCACTTCTGGAAATTCCAATTATCCCTTGGAAAAAGAGCTCAAGTAGCCATCGGGGGTCCCACGTAACTGCACTCCACGTTTAAGTGTCAAACAGCTGGTGCCGGACTAAAGACGCTCTCGCTCTCTCGTCCGTTCTTAGAGATGCAATTTTCTCCTGGACTAATCATCCAGCTGTGCGTGGCTCTTTCTGCGCTATATTTACAATGGCTCTCAGAAGCATGTGCCTTTGTAGTTCGGTTAGACGAGACGGGGGGGGGAAAAAACAGGAAGCGGGGCATAAACCGTACACGTTTCAGTTCTGCCACATTACAGGGGTTTAGAGACGACACCAAAGTTGTCCGGTGACCCGACTTTCTTCTGAACATAGAGAGCAGAAAGCTGTTCGTCATCACAGAACGTCATACCGGAAAAGTAGCCTTAATCTCTGTAGTTTTACTCTTGAGTGGTACGTAGACTTATCTTTCCTTACCTTGAGTAGATCTCCCTTGTTGAAACTAAGTTCGTCTCCCTCCGTGGCCCGAAACGTGTAAAGTGCCACTGCTTCCATGCTGGACTACTTGACGGACACCCCGCTAAAACCCCCCCTGCTGTGACAGGGGATCGTGGGGGTTGATATGAACAGGAAGAAATAAAATAAATCTAGGGTGCGAAAATGACACTGAAATGACAGAAGAGAGAAAAACAAAACTAGGAATGGGGAAAGGTATTTGTGGATGCGATGTCGAGAGAGAGCGGAGGATGGACTGGCTGCTGCTCGGCAACGCACTGCCATGAGTAATGCTAGGAGAGAGAGAGAGAGAGAGAGAGAGAGAGAGAAAAAGAGAGAGATGGGCGAGCGAGGAGGGGGGGCGAGTGGGAGGCACTTCCTGACTGTGTATATATTTGTCTCTTGCAATCTGTGCGGCTTCTGTGGACATGTTCTTTGACTGAATGTGCGGTTGGTACCACTGTGAGAAGAACGAATTAATGCGAGCCCTTCACTACGACTGGGATTCTGTGTACATGGTGACATGTGCCTGGTTTTATCTCAGTCACATAACAGGTTTTTTCCTACTCCAGGTGATAGGAACACTGCTCCTGACACACAGCACACATCATTCTCACCACACACTATTTTTTTTTTTCTCAGCCGTAGATGCGTTTTCCATCGTAGAGAAGATGCCAGTCAGTGCAAACTTGTTGATACCGATACTCTCTCTCTGCAATGTTTCTCAAATGGCGCGTTGGGAACCAAAATGTGGTCTTTGAACAGTTTTCAGTGAGTCGTGAGCCATTTTCATGCAGCCTTTCTTTCAAAATGCATCAGCCGAAGAATTAAAGTGATAGTCTGTAAGTTTGTAACGTGAGGAGCGACAGAGTGAAATTCGAAATCCCTCCCTCTTTAACCAGGAAACCCTTTTGTTTGCAAAATGAGGAGAGCGGGAACAGAATTTTCAAATGGAAACGATCAAGCTCCTCCCCCTCGCCTCCTGATTGGACCTGACAGGCTGGTTCACAGGAAAAGCTCGTCTCATTGGTTGACGCGGGAGGATACGAGACTCCTGATTGGATGCTGGGAAGGAGGGACTTTACAAAAAAATTATATATATATTATTATTTACCTTAATTTTGCCCATTTTATAAAACGTAGACTTCCAGACTACCACTTTAAATCGCTGGTGAATCGGTTAAAATGACTGTTGCTGAGTTGTTTCGTTCATGATGGCGGCTTTGGAGAGCGATTCATTGCTCCAATCAACAATAATATATGGGAGAATCTGAAAAGCTACTCTCATGTGAACAAAATGAGAGTAGCTTTTCAGATTAAAGATGGGTGGTGCCAATATCAAAGGAACAATCCTCCCTTATCGGCATTCATTCTACTTTTCTTCAACTAAAACATTCAACATAGCCATAAATAGCCATAGCAAAGACATTGTGGTGCATAGTTAAATAAAATAAACTGTCTGATCTGATCTCATCTTATTGGTACTCAGCAGCTTAGCATTCCAGAAAATAGTCCCTTTTTTTCTTCTCACACTTCTTTGCTGTCAGTGTTTCCGGGGCATCATGAATGAACTTCATGATCAATAGACTTCAGCCTGCAGCAGCTCGAGCAGAGAGTGCTTTAGTTATTTTTGGACATCTTTGAAGAACTGCTTTTCCCTACAAAGAGAATCATATCAGCTTAAGCTATAATGACTGTACGTTATATCATCTTTTACCGCTCGCTTTGAACTGCGACATGTCCAGATACTTAAAGGTCAGAAGTTGCATAACTGTGTCCAATTGAATTTGTTGGGATACATAACGCTAAAAGGGGTTTGGATTGGAAATGCATTGGAAATGAGGTGCATCGCGGCCCTTTCAGTGAGGGCGCTTTTGCACCTGTTACTGTTCTGAGGTTCCATTTGGTTTGATCGAAACTCCCAGATGTGAAAGCTCTCGTGGACCTGCCAGACTCCACGCTTTTCCTTAAGGCATTATTCCCGCGAGTCCTGATAGACATGATTGACTGGCAGATTAACCAATCAGAGGAACGCCTGAGGGGTGTACTACGAAGCTGGATTATAGAGGGTTAACGGGGTAGATTTTGCCGTACTTCAAAGCTGGATAACTGGTGGAAACATGCCCTTAGCGCAAAACCTGCTCTGGACCAGGTTCATTTCCTTGCGAAGATTAGAAGACGGCGTTTTGACCAATCAGAGACAATCCTCCACATTGAGACCCAAACTCTGCACCTTGAGCAACGGTGAGTGAAGTCTTTGATTTTGAAAAGGTGGTAGTGAGGTCGTGTTGAAACTTTTGCTGCACATGTGGCTGACGCAGGTTTTAGATCATTATCTCTCGTCCACAGAATACTACGAATGTTGCATTTCAGTTGTAATAAAGATCGTGAACAAACTCCTCATGCGCTGCTTGGTTCATGGCGCTGTAGAATATGCATTCGTCATGAGTTCAGTGATAGATTTTGACATGGTCTGTGTCTCTGTCATGGTTGGCCTCTTAGCTTTGACTCCTCACATGAAAAAAGAACCGATAAAACACACACAGACGATCAGGAAACTGCGTCCTCTTCTCCCATAAATGAAAATATTCCACATTATTAACAAAATGTGGATAGGCTGTGTTGTTCCAAAAAAGCCCCGGTCAGCTGATTGCATTACTCAGTGATGATCACAATTGTGGTCAAAGGGGAAGAGGAAGAAGCCACGAGGAAACAAAATCACTTTGCACGCTCGATCCACCAACGCAGCATTAATGAACAATGTTGAACTCTGTGTCCGACTCCTGTTTTCATTAAGTCTAGAATGTTTAGCCATGTTTTGGGTTTCCCAGTTTAGTCGTGATATGGGCACCAATGGAACCATTCCATTCCAGTGGAACTCGGGATCATGGATTCTAAATTGCAATTTCAATCTCTGAGATAAGCAAATAGCAATGGCTCGGAATACCTCTGCAAGCAATGAAATATATCTTGGGTCTTATCTTGAATAAATCCTGTTCTCTGCAAATGTGTTCTGAAATGCATGTGATCCTTGTATTTGATCATTGGTTCTAATCTCCGTATTCTGACAAATGTGCTCTTGAAGAGTTTAATCTTGAAATGTGCTTTGTGAGTTGAATCTTGATATTGGTGTAAAAGATCTCTTCAAATATCGTTGACTGGAATGGGTTGGTTTAAGTTGATATCCTTTTTCAGAAGCTTTTAGCACACAAAAAAACAAAGACATGGTACACTTAAGATCTGTGGACAGCCTGGCAACCATAAAGAAAGCTGAACAGTGAAATAGTAGTAGTAGGTCACTAGGTGTGGTAAATGCAGTCCTGACCATTCCTCTGGTGGTGGAGTTCAAGTCGGCCTCCAGCTTGTGTTCGACTGCGAAGAGCGGGAAGAAGTTTCTGAAGACTCAAGGAAAACATTCTACACTCGATCAACCCCATCCAGTGAGAGATTTGGAAATCCTTTCAATTGATAATCATCGTCATTTTAAAGACTTCATTCAAAAGGTACGGTCCACACTTTACATCATTGACCCATCGGTAAGTCAGATTTCCATTCTTTGCTTCGATGCAGTTGATGTCTTCTTGCTATTCCCACAAGTCTTTGGCCCATGAACTGTTTTGATCCTGGAATTGTCCAAGTTGGTTCCTGGTTTAGTTCATTTAAACTGGTACTTTGAACGACGTTGTTTCTACTTTGAGGTGCTTTGATTTTACAGCATGTGCACATTCTATACTTTCCGACGTGTCCTTTTGCATGAATCAGTCTACAATATGTTGACAGTGGAAACAGGTGGGCACACAGTCACTGAAGTGAAAGACTGTGATTACGCCTCGCTCCATCTGTTCAATGTGAAGTTCATTAGTTTCCACTTAGTTGAGTCAAGTCTTTGATCTTAAAATTTGCATAGGCTATTTCCAAGCAAAAGTGATTCTTCCGTTTTCTTAATAAATGAAAGTTTAGTGCCTGACTTTCGTGTGTTCTCATTGAATGCCAAGGCGGTATCTTTTCTAGAGCCTTTGGTTAGTGGGTAACCACAACATTACCGTTGCTTCTAAGTACTCAAGAATCAGATTGGACATTACTGTTCCCTCAGGTGATATTCTACCAAAAGTTTCAGCCCATTGCAGACCGTCTATCGAGGTCTTTCTTCGTGTTTATCTCTGATTTCCCATTTGCATCTTAAACCTGACTCTTCTAGTCCCTTCATCCCACTCTGTTTGCACTAGTCGTTTCTGCTATAAGATCAGCAAACGAATATTTCTGCAGGCGCGCACAGCCGAGACCTATAGCGTTGACACGAACTGCCAAAAGTAAATGGTATTCAAATGGCCATGACTCATATTGCTTTCTGCATTTGGAGGCTGAACTGCGGATGTGCCAAACAGTAATGTAATGTACTGTCACCAGCGAACTCGACACTATTTGCCGTTCAAAATGGGTGTTTACGTAGAGCTTATCCACACGATTAACATAACAAAATTGGATGCGAGTTTTAGCAAAGTTGAACATGTCGATGATGGCGAAACTTTGCAATGAGATGCTGGGAAATATACTGTGGAAGTTCGGTTTGTGAGATGCTTATGATCATCAACTTATGTAGAAAATAGCCCTGGACACAAAACACACATGACAAAGCCTTTAACATTGTGCAGATCGTCTGAAATGTTCTGAATTATTCTGACAGTGGCTCCTGTTTTTGAAATGGAAGTCAACAATTAGGCATGAATCTAGTGTTTATCACTTAGGCCAGTGGTTCTCAACCTGGGGGTCGGGACCCCCATGGGGGTCGCGAGACAAATTTGCCAGATCATTTAGATAAAATATACATATTTTCATTAGCAAATATTGTAATGTTTTATTGTAGCATGTGTTTGCTATTGTACCAGAATGCCATTATTTGTTCGTAGTTTCATGAATTTTATTTCAGCCATTTGTTTTTTTTCTTTGTTTTTTAAGAATTATGTAGGCTAATTTTCCTATTTCTCACGGTGTGACCCGGGCGGGGGGGTCATGAACCCCTTTACCTGATATAATGGGGGTTGCGGCTCCAAAAGGTTGAGAACCACTGACTTAGGCTATAGAATAGTTTTATTTAGTGTGGAAACAGTAGCTCTGTATGACGGGGGTTCAAATCGCCTTTTTAAAAAAAACATTTAAATGCGATAATATCGTTTTGATGTTGGCGATATAAATATAGTGCAATACAATCACAACTAGAAATGCAATGGCTGCGCCATTGCGATTGACTGCGGAATTGCGGGAAGCGAATGCAGAAATTGCATAAACTGTTCAAATTGCATAAATTGCTTAATTTGCGTAATCTAATTTGCATAAAGTGGTAAAATGCATGAATGGGTTAATTTGCATAAATTATGTAAATTGCATAAACGCTTTAAAATTCATAAATCCTAAATGGCATAAACGCTTAAGTTGCATAAACGGTTTAAAATGCATAAACTGGTTAATTTGCATAAATTGTTAATATTGCATAAACTTTTAAATTCCATAAACTGGTCAAACTGTTGAAATGGCCTCAGTGCTTGATTGGCAGAAGCTGCACAAATGGCTGAAAGGCCTGGACTCTCCCCATTGGCTGGATTCCCCCATACACACCAATGCAAAAATGTCAAACTCTCGTATAAAAAAGCTGGAAAACTGCAGAAGGACCATTTTTTCTCAAAACCCACAAGTTGCATAAGCTGAACATGCACAAAGTGCAGAAATTGCATAAAATGCAGAAAAAAGTGCAGAAAAGCATGGATTTGCGGCAGCCCCATTATAGGTCAATGGGAAAAATCTCCGACATTTTGGCCGATTGCGGAAAAACCATAAGTTGCAGAAGTCCCTAAAGTAATAGCACCCTTCTCCTCAACATGCGGAACGTTTTGATGCATAACTTGCATAAATTGCACAAAGCATGAAGGTGCTGAAAGCTCTAGAAAATCGGGAAAAAGATGGAAGAGGAATAATAATAAAGAACATGAAAACCAATAATTGACTGCGGAAGAATTCCGCAGTCAATCAATTAAGCCTGTGGTCAATATTAAAAATCATAATATGAAAAAACAAACAAAGAAACTGTCATAAGATTTGAAATAAACGTGTCATGCGCAGACGTCTCAAGAACTTTCATCTAGGATGGACAACTCCTGTACGACTGAGAGCTCACACAGACATATATTAGGCCTAGTATTTCCAGAGGACTGCATTAAGTACACAAAAAGTGTCTTGTATCACTCTTCGTGGATACTCAGCATTTTCCAACAATATCCTAAAATTTAACTATTCTGCTTTGATCTTAATGTAATAATCAATAAAGTGAACTGGGTAAAGACCTTGTAAGTCAATATACTCCACACTACATGCCAATAATTAACTAATAAGGCTAAATAAGAAGTATGTGCTGTTGCAGCCCAGTCGCTTCGAGCTATGAGAATGTGCAGTTTTTTTTTTTTACTTAAACTGCTTCTAACCGCAGGGTGCACTCGGGTAATGAGATGTTTTCTTCCGGATTGGTCTAATTTTACATACTGAGCGCAGTTGTAATTTGTAATGTTAATTTGCGGTAATGACTTTTTGACCCAACAAGTTGCAGGGCCTAATCAAATATTAAAGGGCACACACAGCCAGAGGGCCCGTGTCAGCAAGCTCTCCTACTTCATTTTCCATTAGCGTCAAAGAAGCAGCTGATCTTTGCTGCCCTCTGTTGGTTAAAGTGAGAAACACATTGTGATTACGCCGAGTGTGCTTCATGACTCGCCTTTTGTTGCCGAGAGTTTGGTTCATGTTCAATTTTGAAGTCAAAATCTTAGATGAAGGACAGGGATCAACATCATTCTATGTCTATTACACGTTTTGAAAGAAATCACACAAAACATCCTCAAATCTCGAATCTGATCATTGAATAATAACGACATTTGACGCGTGTCAGTCAGAAGCTGTGGAATAGGCTGTCTTCATATGACATCACATCATTCTAAAGGGCCTATTGGTGGTTTTCAGGCTCTAGATTGTGATGATGTCACAGGACCCAGTGGGGGCCGGAGCAGTTTTTCCTATTAACTGCATTACACTTTCACAAGTCGTATCGTAAAAATAAAATTCTGAATAAAAAAAAAGATCATTAATATCAGTCACTGGGTCCATGATCTGTCTGTACAAGACCAAACATTTCCTCAAAAACAAAATAATTCTGCCTCTATATAATATTATAGGCCTTCGGAACACTGTGATGTCACCTGAAACCCAGCAATAGTTTAAATTTGAGGCGGTGGGCAACTGAACATTCGAGGATGGTAACTATGGTAACTTTTGAAATGTAAAGTTTGTGTAGTTGTATAGTTATTGGCTAACATCATTGTCATTCCTGGAACAATCCACATGCAACAGAAACAGTCACAAAGTTCAATGTCTTCTCTGTCAGCGCGTATACGCCAAGGTCCAAATACTTTCTCATGAAGGAGTCCGAAAATGGTGAGAAGATAAAAATTGCGTGACGTTGGCTTGTAGAAAGTACTTTACTGCATAAAAGAATAAATCAGTAGGTTTGTGAATCCAAATACAACCAAATACTGATCAGCTTCAATATTACTAGATTTCTTTTTTGGGAGATTTCTTTCAAAAACGGTGTCCCTCCCATCGAGTTATGACCCTGCCCTCCAGCTGAGATTATGACATCACCGAATTCTAGAAGGTGAACACATGTGATTGTACATAAAAACGATGGGCATGTATACCCTCTTACTAACCTTAAACGGGCAAGGACTACAGTCACGACTCATTGGGTTGTCTGTGTATTGCGGATACAAACATAAGCTTCACGGTCTCACTTACGTCACGCCTCATTTGAAACGCACGCAGGCCTGCGCGAGCACTAACTAATTAGATATTGATCAGGGACTGGGCTGGGTCTTTGGTTGGGGATATTAGATCAGGCATTACTAATTGTTTTTGTTTACCATGGAATCAACACAAAGTTTACGGCTCATTCTGCTTTCTGATTGGATTACTGTCTCAAAAATACTACTTTTGCACCATGTAAACATGTTTTTGTAAATGCAAAAAAATAAACATAACATTTATCATAAGTGAAGTCACTGATTGATTGAAAACAGAACACTTAAAGGAACAGGCCACCGTTTTTCCATATTGAGATATGTTCTTACCTGAGCTTAGACGAGTTGATACGTACCTGTCTGGTCTTTGTGTGTGCGCTCAGTCACGCAAAACGACCAAAGATGTTGTTAGCATTTGGCTTCTTCCAACATGTTCCTATGGCTCCAAACGGGGTGAAGTTAGAAGTGACCACGCTCTACCACGGGCACGCACAAAGACCAGACAGGTACGTATCAACTCGTCTAAGCTCAGGTAACAACATATCTCAGCATGAAAGAACTGTGTGCCCTCAGTCGCGCAAAACGACCAAAGATGTTGTTCACAATTGGCCTCTCCCAATGTATTCCTATAGCTCCAAACGGAGGTGAAGTTGGAAGCTACCGCGCTCTTCCAGACAGGTACGTATCAACTCGTCGGAGCTCAGGTAACAACATATGTCATGGAAAAACTGTGGCCTATTACTTTATCCATCCATTCATTTTCTTCCACTTGTCCGTTGCCGGGTCGTGGGGGCAGCTGTTGGAGCCCAAATCACAATGCACCAGCCCCTTATGGCTCCTCCTGCAGGTGGTGGGTCCACAGAGGGACGGCCTCATGGTTCTAACCGGGCCTGTTGGTCTCTCATAAGGGGCTTCTGAACCGCTCTTTGTCTGACCCGTCACCTACGACCTGTTTGCCATGAGACCCTACCAGGGGCACGAAGCCCCCGACAACTGAGCTTCCAGGATCATTCGGGCTCTCAAACCCCTAAGGTGGTGGTTCCAGGAGGGGGCCTATTACTTTAATATATCTGAAAACCATGTGCCTGTTTTACTTTTATGTGAACAAACCTAACAATAAAGAGGTATTATCTACGAACCAGATCAAATATAGACCTAAGTTCAGTAGACTGTGCAGAAACATATCGTGTGATAACAATAGATAAGAGATATCTGGCATTATGGTGCGTTTGTTTTGTCTGTAGTATAACCTTCAAGCCATTTCAAAAGGCTACCGGAGTTACCAGGATACCACAAGGAGCGATTTAATTATTTCCCTTGCAAATGCCATGCTGATATACAGTATTCCCAGCACCATGAGCGAGAAGTCTTTATAGTGCAGTCCTTGCATCCATCCATCTTTCTGTTTTTCTTTATCGGGACAATCATTGGCTGTTCCTGCGTTGCCAACGTTCTGCTGAGAAGAAGTAAAGCGGCTAAAATTAAATGTCACACCTAGCCAGGAGGCAAGGCGTAATAATAGTATATCGGCGAGTCGTAAAAAGGCATCCTGTGAGTCTTGACACATGCAGCACAAGAGTTTTAGGTTTAGGTGTTGGCAACTCGTCTGGGTCACCGGGCAAGGCTCCAGCTGTGACGTTTTGATCAATCCCTTCCCTCCTATTTTTAACCATTACTGTACGTAGCCACAGAGGAGGACTAATTTTAGCCCAGTGCGAATTTGTCATGTCTATTCGTGGAATGCGGTTGGTCGTAACAGCGAGATGGCACGGTGTGTGTGTGGCCACGGAGAGGATCTGTTCTGCTCAGCCAGGTTCAGACGTGACGTGGGCACACGCAGGGAGGAGCGGGAGCGCGGGATGGAATGCCGTCCTGCAGTCTTTGTCAGGCTTGTCTTGACACACCCATAACGTGTATGACCATGCATGCGGAGGTTGGGTAGGTGAGAGGTGAAATGTAAATGCCTTCACAACCCGTTTGTCATTCGGTAGCAACAAAATAGACAGTTAACACGTCCACGAGCAAAGGACGTAATCTCAGAACAAATTGTGTTGCAAGTCAGCTGAGAAATATTCCAGTGGCGTTGTCATTGTTGTTCCAGGTGCACAGGCTGTGTCCTTCCTTGGGTAAAGGGCGGCGTTCACATAGATTTGATTGTTATGATTTCAGATGGAGGGCAGGGACAAGTCTAATAATGTTTGGTCGTTATTTGTTAGGGTTTAGGTCCATAAACCTGACATATTATTCTTCTGAATGAAATAACTCACCAACATCCCCATCCATGTTTTTAATATTGTCACAACCTTTGGACAACATTACGATAAAAGACGAGTTGATGCGTACCTGTCTGGTCTTTGAAGAGCTGGAAGAGCTTGGTCGCTTCTAACTTCACCCCGTTTGGAGCTATAGGAATATACTGGGAGAGGCCAAATGCTACATTTTTGGTCTTTTTGCGTGACTATGGGCACACAGTTCTTCCATACTGTGATATGTTCTTCACTGAGCTTAGACGAGTTGATGCGTACCTGTCTGGGGTCTGTGTGTGCCCGTTGGACGAGCGTGGTAGCTTCCAACTTCACCCCCGTTTAGAGCCATAGGAATACATTGGGAGAGGCCAAATGCTAACAACATCTTTGGTCATTTTGCGTGACTGAGCGCACACACAAAGACCAGACAGGTACGTATCAACTCGTCTACGCTCAGGTACGAACATATCTCAGTATGGAAAAACGGTGGCCTGTTCCTGTACGTTCATTCATGCTGTCAGAGAAGACATGGAACTTTATGCCGGGTTTTGTTTCATGTACATAGACTCAGTAATTAAGCCAAAATATAGTAAGTTCAGTATAAGTTTGTATGTTCCATTACCAACATACAGTTTGTTAGAATGTGACAGCTGCCTGCGGTCAAGAAGACGTCTTTTGTCTGGGTTGCTGTGTGTAAACAAATGTGTATATAATTTTGTACTTACATTGTACTTCACGCAGGACAGTACAAGAGCCCTAAATTAAACCAAAATTATGTAAAATGTGATTTGTGTCAGAATCTTATTATATATGGAGAGAATATAGAGAATATAGAGAATACACCATGGATTGAAAGCTGACATATGTGCTGCCCTGTTGCATGTTGTCACTTTATGAAAACTTAAGTCATTAATGGTTGTGCGGTTTCAGAAGAGCAGCACTTTCTTTCTTTATTCATTATCATTAAACCATGTGTGAAAGTCATGTATCTTCTGAGCCAGCAATAACCCAGCCTGGCAGCTTCCCGAACATGCTACGGTCACACCCTGCAGCCTCCCTCCCCACACATGCCCGCCATGTTCTGGAGGAGGAGGAGGAGACAGGCTACGTGTAGCTTGGCTTAGCTGGCTTAGCATTAGCAAAATATAGCTAAGCGGAGGCGCAACAAGCTCCTTGGGCGCCCAAATAAGTGCACTATCTTTGTTGTTTTCGTGGGATTACCGCCGCTTTCTCGTGTTTTGATACTCCCGGGGCGACATCGACGCAGACGGCGCGACAGAGCACACGGTAAGTTCGCTTCTTTCGACTCTGGAGTTGATTTGTTTTGTTTCCCAACAGTGCCCTGTTATTCGGGGCTGGTGATGTCTCCGCCGAGCACCCCTTTTCACCGGCTAGCCCGACAACTGCTAACTAGCACGCTGCTCGATCCCCACTTTCCCTCCACGGTGTCGCCCTGATCGTTGACTTACTGGCTTTTATTGGAGGCAAACTCAGCCCAGAGGTGAAGTTTGAAGCCGAGGCTGTGCGCAGTCGTCGGCTCCTGGAGCTTTTCTGTGAAGCGAGAGCTGCTGTGGTTTGCTAACCTACTGGGCTAGCTTTGATCCAACTTTTGCAAAGTGGTCTCATACGAACTTTATCAAAAGACACGCAGTCTATCATCAAACAGATGTCTACGTGTTATTCTGAAACACCCAACACTTTGTTTTTACGCAACAGTTGCTCTGGGGACGTCGTCCAAACACCGCAATAGTTGGGAGTTTTCACACTAGTAGCTACTTGGACAATTTGTGAAGCACATCACCCCATCTCTGCCTAACTCCTACCGTGTTCCTTTTCACTATTTCGCAATAACTTGTGACTCATCTTCGTCTCCTTCACTGGAAGTGGCCCTGCAAGTGCCTTCTGACACCCAGACCTGCGCTTCGTTTTCTCCTCTTCCTTCTGTTGCGCAAACAGTTTACTCAGGCTAAAGCGGAAGAAATCGCGTTATATTTACCTGATAAACAACACATGTAAACCCCTAGCAGTTGTTATCGATTCAGATCAGTTAAACGCCGAGATTAGCAGAAACCCGGAGTACTTTATTTAAAGCCCATCGCCTGGTGTTGGTGCGCGCAACCTGTTCGCCAAAACGCATTGTCATTTTACGCGCAAGTCGCTTTTGTGCCCTCTTTTACTTCTCCTGGGCGCTGCCTCTTTGCTGGCACGTATACACCGATTCACCCCTGCAATCTGTCTCAGAGTAAATAAACGGGACCCTCTATTATACTAGTGGTGTTCATTTTTTACGATCCCGGCTAAGAAATAAAGGCGCTATAATAACAAAACAAAAAGAAGAAGAAATGAGGTGGGGTGAGAAACGGCTGAGGCTTTGTCCATTGTCAGGGAGATTGTCAGCCCCAGTGGGTGACACATGCATCGTCACCGTCCTCCGATAGCCTCTGACTCTGAGCACAAAAGCCGATGTTGACAGGGCTGATCTGGAGACGGTTTGCGCGTCCAGTCTTCTTGCATTGTTTTGAGGAGAGTGGAACCCATCAAACTCAATGAGTGCGGGATGTGATTGCCTGTTATCGCCAGTGCAGATCGGTTGTGCCCTCGCTGCGAGTGGAGCCTGGCGAGGTACCTGCTCCCGGCGTCTTCAAGATAATCATGTTTTCCTTGTTTTTTTGGCCACGGGACATGATGATGATAACAACAGCGGAGCGGAATTGCGCGGAGCAATTAGGGAAACAGGAGATATAAACTCGCGCGGCACAGTTTATCGCGAAACATATTATATTGCGATATTAGGTGATGTCCATGTTCGTATCGTCCAAAATAGCCACGATATTTAGCAAGAATAACTAGTCTTCCATTTGTCGGCGATTGACCCATTTTTTGTAAAAGTACAGTGAGTTATAACTTTCCTTTCAGTTTAGTTTACCCTGAGTTTTGGTTATGATTTAGTATTTTTTTGAGGCCTTGTTTGACACAAATTTGATGGAACATACCGCGTTGAAACGGTTCAGTAATATATCTCAATAGTGTCATTGCTGTTTTTCCCCACTCAGATCACAGATCGCAAGGTCTATTGTGCAGCCTGCAGGGCCGGCATGTTTGATCCAATTTATTAATACTGGTAATTTGAAAAGGACACACCTACCCAAATAATTGCAGCTTTTTTGTGTGTGATAATAACATTTGATTCACCTGCAATTCATCTTCCAGCCTTTCGTGTTTGAGTATCGGGTAATCTTAAAGCTCCTGTACCTAATTTTTCCCGATTTCCAAACAAAAAAATTAAACTGGCTGAGTTTAATAACTTTTTTTTTTTCTTCTTTGTAAAGTCCGAAGTAGTTTGTAAGTTCCTAACATCCTGATTCTTCGCAAGGTGTGAATGCGCTTCACTCTCAAGGAGCCTCGTGGCTTGACTATGTTTACAATGTTAGCTTCTACCAGGCTAATTGTTTTTAGCATCGGTGCTGCTACATCTGAATAACGATCGCCCATATTACGCTGCAGTTAATGCTAAGTGCTTCTTTTTTCCACAAATGTCTGCAAACATGATATTCTACAAAGGGGGAAAGTGTATTTCAGTTGACTAAAACTCGAGTATAAAAATTAGGGATGCACCAATACCAGTATTGGGTATCGGGCTGATACCACATGCTTGTCATACTCGTATTCATTCATGAGGTGCCGATACCAGAAACCGATACCACTTGGGGCCGGCTGAGGAGGAGAGAAAATGGCAACAAACTGGAGAATTCTTCAGTGGAAATACAATATTCCACATAGAGCTGACTTTATTACAGACTACACTCCCTAAATCAGAGTCTGTGCTGGATTTAACCAGAGCTAAATGTTGTTGGTGCTAAACTAGCCGCTGTTGCTATTGGCTAAGTTGCTATAAACGCATGAGAAAATCCACACAGAGCTGTCGTAAAGGCGAAAAGAGACCATTTATCTGCAGTAATAAGTAACAATACTATTGAGCATGAGGAGCTTTTGGACATGGGCTGTTCTGTCTATGATGGACAGTGCAATAAAAATGAAAAATAATATTGATTGAAAAATAAATAAATTGGCATCTGTTCAATTCTGATATAACTTCTCTTTAAAGTGTCGCCTACTTTACTCAAGGAAATGTAAATGAGTAAATGAACTAATCGTATCGGTGCATCCCTAATAAAAATAGGTTTTATGATAGATTATACTATTACTGAAAGATGTATTCTTTAGGCATGGTAGGTGAAGTGTCTCCGAAAGCCCTGGTTGTAGTGGGGGATCGAACCACCAACCTTAAGATCGATCATCGCTTTAGTACTTGTAAAACACTGATTTAGGATGGGCACTCTTATGTTAAATCAAGAACGTTTGTGAACCCTGAGGGGCAAGTGCTGAAGAAGTGTTTTGTAAAAAAATATTTAAATTTTGTTGCGACACACGTTCTTTGTCCTGTAAACCACAAAAGTTAACATTACCAAATTGACTCTGAATATGAGTCAATTTGGCCACCACCCTTCCTCATGAAAACTAAATCCTGTTTGGGGAAAAAAAGTAGTCCCTCCAGTCTTGATCTGACCAGAATAAAGCTGTACTCAGTTCCAGTGCCCGCCTCATGAATATAGATTTGCTCTCACGTCCACTCCGACCATTGAAGGCTTCAGGGCCCTGTGTCTTTGGCGCTGGGGGGGGGGGGTTGTTCCGGTGCGGAGGGGGGAGTGGGACGGACAGGACAGACTCTTCTCTCTTCCTCCTGTCTGGGCCCGGGTGAATAGGTGATTATAGCAGCAGATGTGCCATTAGCTCAGTGTCTGTATTCATGCGGATGTCGACCACCGCGCTCCGCAGGCTTCACTGGTGTCAGGGCGTTTATGGGATGTGCCAAGTTACACCCTTATACTCCAGGGTTTCAGTGGGAAATTAAAGCATTAAAAGTTAGTGGAATATGCAAAACTTAAGGCCGTACATTGGATCCAACATGCTTTAAGTCGAGAAATAGTTTCGGCGGATGTTGGAATCATGAAGCAGTCCCAATAAATACCCACCTCTTCCACCTGTAATACACATCTGTAGGTTCGATTTCCAGGCTATGCTGTTGGCAAGACTAAAAAGTAGAGATGCCCTGATCTAGCTTTTTTGCTTCCGATACCGATACCGGGGGTTTGAGTATCTGCCGATATCCAGTATTAACCGATATCCTGTGTCTGATCAATAGTTTTATCTTTTCTTGTAAACATGATGTTCCATATAAATGATGAACTAATGGAAAAACATGACTCAAAGATCACTGGACTTTGCTTTATTCAATTGGACTAGCTTCAAGCCCCTCAGCTCCTCTTGCTCCTTGTTTCAATAAAAATAAATAAATAAATGCCACTGGTCTGTTGTTGTGAAGCTATGGTGAGTGTTTTACTCCATAATGAAAGGATTAAGCTTTGATCGAGAGGTGAGGAAAGAGTGAGAGAACTACATTCAAACGTGGCAGAAAGTTTTAAGAAGTCAGTTTTGCATAATATCCACTGTTGTTTTTTTGGCAGCTCTCATAGTTTTCGGGATTTCTTTTTTTTTGTTGACAAAAATGGTCTTTCGTCACATCACATTTTGTCATTTCCATGGGATTAGTCCAGTTTTTGTCGTTTTCGCAGAAAGGAAAAAATCTTCATGTGTTTTAGCTGAAGAAAACTGGACTAAAACTTTAAGTCCGACTAACCACTTTGTAACATTTTCATCTCAGCGCGTCATGTTTTCTTCACCAAACGTTAAAGCAATTCTGAGTAACTTGTTTACCTTGATAAATCCTTTTCGTAAATCCCTCCGGGGGTAATACAAGTGTTAATGGGATGATTGGGGGTCTTTCATCTCCCCATGGTGTCTCTGGCCAGAAAACCATGTTTGCATCTTGTCTGCCACCGGGTCGGAGGCCACAATACACACTAATAGAATCACGAAGAAGAAGCTAACAGGCTAACGGGCAAAGCTAAAATGATCTCCATTGTGTAATTGGATGTACAATATCCCTCTCTCCTTTCGTCTTTGCAGTATTTACTCTCACGGACAATTGATAAGTAAAAACCGCAACATGCTACGACACCTGCAGTGGCGCTTAAGTTACTTAGTACTGCTTTGACATAGGGCTGAACGATCGAGGAAAGAAATAAACCAGAATCATTAATCCATCTTGATTTTCGATAGATTTTTTTTTTTTCATAATACAATTAAATGTAGCTGAACATGAACTTGCACATACTTTTTATATAAACCTCAGCTTGAACTATAATACCATACTAATTTAATTTATAAAGCACTTTGAAGATCATACAAGAGGAAATGTTATCATTTAACACAGAAATCGTGAGGCAAGGCTTCATTGTCTCCAAAAGCAGGTGCTGTTTCTGCCGAATAAATGGCCATAAACCTGTTGATTATAGAGATTGACCAAAGTAGAGATGGATTTTGATTATATTTTTTTATTCGGTCAAAATTATGACAAAAGATTTACATTCAGTTAAGTATACTTCTTCATTACATAACATACAGAATGACCGAAAAAATTTCCATTAATCGCCCGGCTCTACGTCATCGTCCTGGAGAAAACTTTGTACATTTGTTTGATTTTCTTATTTGTTTGTGACATTGAAAATAAGAAATTGACTTGCAGGTATTTGCGTCAACCCCTTTACTCGCTCTCCTCCTGCCTGTCCAGCTGTCTGACTGTTAGACAGGAAGCGCAGCCCAACAAAAGAAACATAAAAACATAAAAGCTAATGCATTCTGAGCACAACAGGCCGCTTACAATTTGGCGCGGTCAATTGAAGAAGGTGTCTTGGTGTTGAGACAAGTTGGTGCACGCTGCCGGCAGAGATCGCGTTACCGGGTTGAACAAGTCATTGTAGGGCCGTGCACCTGAAGGACCGTCCTGAACATCTGTGCTGATGATTCCCTCTGATGACGCTGCCGCCAAGTGAAGGAGCCATGTTTCACTACGGCTCAGTTACGACATGTGGGGCTGACCAGAAGAGTTTGGGATGAAATGTTATAAATCTGTCACGTTGGGGGTAGGCCTGCAATCAAACCCCTAACAAACGGCCCTATGGTTTTACTGTAAGACTCTATTATATTATGTTTGTAGTAGTATCTTGTGTATTCTCTCAGTCACACTGAAGCTTTAAGTCTTTGCGTGAATTGTGTCAAAATAATGTAATATTCTTTGTAAATGGTGACGTCGCTTCGTGGCTTTGAAAATATTTGGTTTAAGCAATGAAAAGCACTGACTTGCTGGTACCAGTATAAACCCTGTCAAGCCATGATTTGTTTTGCGTCCCAGAAGGGCTGGGCATCGTTGCTTTTTTTTGCATACCCGTCCTTGAACAATACTATAGAGCGGGCACATCTCTTTCAAAACGGGTGCTCGATTTTGCCGATTTGGGCTAAAGCCGGAATGTTGTTAATAAAATCTCAGTTTTTGCAAGATTTACAGTGTGCGGGAGATTAAATTTTTCACATTCGATACCTTTACTAAAATATGATATTATATTTTATGCTTGTATAACCATAAAACAGAACAATGATGTTGTTACAATGATTTATTCCATAAAAGACCATTTCTTTCCTTATTTATCTGAACTACGGCTGGACAATTCCGGACAGATATTGCAGATATTGCAATTGAGCATCGAACTGCACAAACTTCTAAAACTGCTGTTAAACATCATGGTACATTTCAGCTTCATGCAGCAACAAGTAATCTACGAGAGGCAACGAGGCATTTTATGGAGTTGTCAGAAAAAATGCTTCGTTCTCACTCTCTCCTTTTTCAGCTGCATGAATGCATTCTTAAAATCTGAAAAGCTGCAAAACGCTGCCTGTTTTATGAAAATCCACCTCATATTACACATGACGTTAAACGCAGTTTAATACAATGCTACGCACATATATGGAGGTGATCAGCTTTTTTGATCCCCCACAACCCGCTCCCGAACAAATGATGATTCTGTGACACAACTGGTCCTGCCGGTTGTGAAATAAGTTGTTTTTTACGAGCGATGAGTTGGACTGTGCGAGACGCACATGGAGTTTGTTTTCAGTGACTGCAGCGCAGACCAACATGATTCTCCTTCAGACACTTCTGATTGGCAGAGGCCAAAGGAAGTGAGGCTCCATACTTCTGATTGGCGAGCATGTCCATCACTTAAACGCTGGAGACACCAGGCAGGACAAAAAACAAAAACGCCTGTGCCTTGAGGTTAGGGAGGCGTAGACTACTGAGGCGCGGCCTGCTTGAACTAAACTGCAGGCATCAAAACTTGGTATTTAATGTAAACCAGGGAATGAACTGTTTTCTATGTTTTTGTCTCTTCTGTAATGATCTCTAACCAGTGTCTTCCGTTTGCCGCAGGTGGTGCCGTGGTGGTGCGAGCAGCCCGCGGTGCGAATGTGGAGATGGTTTTAACACGCGCCGCTTCTGAGGACTCCGCAAACCCCTCCAACTTCCATACGGGACACTTGTACCCAGGCGGCAACATTTGAACCAAAAGATCTGAACTTTTTTTTTTTTTTATTAGCTTAGCACCGCATCAACCCGACCGCCATCATGCCGAGCACGTTTCGCCGAACGATCAAGAACACGGTGAACAACTACACCAATGTGGAGCGCCAAGTCCGCGAGGCCACGTCTAATGACCCGTGGGGGCCCTCGTCCTCGCTCATGTCCGAAATCGCCGACGCCACCTACAACGTGCAGATATTCGGCGAGATCATGTCCATGATCTGGAAGCGCCTGAACGACCACGGGAAGAACTGGCGGCACGTGTACAAGGCGCTGACGCTGCTGGACTACCTGATCAAGACGGGCTCGGAGCGCGTGGTGGTGCAGTGCAAGGAGAACATCTTCGCCATCCAGACGCTCAAGGACTTCCAGTACATCGACAAGGACGGCAAGGACCAGGGCATCAACGTGCGCGAGAAGAGCAAGCAGCTGGTGGTGCTTCTGAAGGACGAGGACCGGCTCAAAGCCGAGAGGTGACGCACTTTACTTGGGTGGAGGTTCAGTCAGTGTTGGCCAACTGGTGGACCATGGGCCAAAACTGGGTCATGGAACTATTTTTGTAGGGCCGCGAGCTCTTCCCAGGGAGCATTCCTTTTAATATCTAACAGCTGAAAAAGTATTACAGGATTTCCGCATGGCTTTAGAAAGGGAAAAAAGTTCCATGACAAAATGAAGGCCTTAAATGTCATTAAAACTTTAATTGGATTCAAACTGACATTGCATCTAAATTTCTTGGAAAAAAACAACATTGTTTTGCTGCATCAGTTCCTTTAGAAATGCAGAAATGATGGTTCAAAACTAGGGGTCGACCGCTATGTTGGCCGGCCGATATTTGGGCACTGTACTGTATTGGCCGATAAAAGCCGATATCTCCGGGACCAAAAGCGATGGAGACGTCCCGTGTATTGGGAAAGAGCTAAGCCAGGGTTTTAAAATGATTCCCCCCACAACATCCTAGGCCAGGGGAACTGAGAAACATCGCGATTTGTTAGCTACAAGTTTAAAAAGCACAAGCACCTCAGTGAAAAACCTCCGCAATTGTATTTTTGTTTGCCCCCCAAATAATGTGGCTAGCAATAGCATGCTAAAGCGTAGCCTGATAAGCCACACCCACTTCTTTTCTGTGCAAAAGTGGGTCTGGACATACGCGATAAACAAGTGACTGATTGGCGGCTAAGGCTGAACCAATCACGACCGTCACAGAGAATTGACAACGTTAGTCACTCGCCGCACCGCTATGTTGTGGTTCAGTCAACAGTGACACCAAAACTAGTCATGGATGAAGGAGACGAGGATTGTGCCTTCTCGTCAGGTTATATTCAGTTCATATTTTGTGAATTTGATGACAGCTGCCGCCACGTGCGCTAATCGCTGATTGGTTTATTTCACTGACAATCTGTGCGGGTTAGGCTCGCTCGTTCAAACTGCTCCAACTGCTCCGTGACCAGACTAACTTCCCTGAATGGACAGGGAATCGTGTGGCAAAGCTAGGCACGCTAAAGCTAGAATGCTAATGCTAACGGCAACTAATCAAGGAAAGAAACTATGATTGGAATCTGGATCACGTAAGGAAATAAAATAAAATCGGCCACTGCTGGAGCGGCCAAGTGTTTGTATTTTATTTCAAGAAATAACTGAATCTAACATAATATGATCAGATCTCTTTGTGAATTCTTAATATTAATGCAAACCTAAAAACTTCATCTAGCCAAGGATGTTTAATGTAGAAAAGTCCAGTGATTCTTGTTTAATGTTTTTACATTACTTATTAATTGATATGATCGATAAATGGCAACATTTCCTTTGCATGAAACATTAAAACTATTGATCTCACACTGGATAAAAGAGGACCATTCATTCAAGCCACTTATAAGAAAGTGTCTTTGTGTCAATATCGAAAGATACTCAAACCCCCAAGTATCGGTATCGGGAGTAGAAAACCTGCATCTCTTGACAGGAATGTTTTTGTCACAGTTCAATATTGACACAGTTTACTGTTTAGAAGCTTCATACACAGGATTATAGACATTTGTAAAAATCAGCCAAAAATATTGTCTGTGCACATCGGCATCGGCCAATGAAAACCCCCAATCCTCTGTTCAATACACGTTCACCTGCATATTTGGCTGAAATTGTACACAATTATTTACTCAAAAGTTTCCTCTTTCCCTTTTTGCTTTAGAATTTAGAAATTTCCCCTCATTAATTAATTTGACGGAATGTGGCATTAAAAATCTAGCAGTCGGGGATTAAAATTTAAAAGCATTAAAATGGACTGGCTGCTGCCTGTGTGACCCTGTGTTAGGACAGTGCAGCTGATGGTCAAGTACATGTGACACCGCTCTGTCCTCAGCCCGTTCCACTCACACAATTTGCTGAATGTCTCTCCCCGCTCTTCGTCCCCTTTCACACTCTGTCTGTGCAGCATTTACACTTCATCACTAATGTGAGGATTTGCTTTTCCATTATTCACTGATCAAACCGGAACTGTGTTTTGCGCCTCTGTGGTTAATGTTTCTGTTTTTGAGGAAACTGAAGTGAAGACGTTCTCTGTCCTATATTTAGCACAAAAGTCACGGCGCACCCCTCCCAAACTGTCGGGGCAGAGGGCGCAACACAAAATGTAGCGTCGACTCGTTTTAGATCTTTGCATGTAGTTCATTTCAAGTGGTGATTTGAATAAGCCATTAAACGTCCATTCTCTGTCGTTGCAGGTCTCAGGCGCTGAAGACCAAAGAGCGCATGGCTCAGGTTTCCACCGGCAACAGCATGGGCTTCGGCCGCGGCTCGTCGCAGCCCAACCTGGCCACGTACAGCGAGGAGTACGGCCGCTCCGAGGGCTCCCCGGCCTCGTACCACGGCTGTACGTACAGTAACTTCCCCCGCTGCTGACTCATGTGCTGCGTGTGAAACTTTGGCCTACATCTTTACATCAGGCCCCTCCCCCCCCCCCCCCCCCTGCACAGCTGCATTCCGCCAGAGAGGAAGCAGAGGTCACCCCCTACAAACTGTCAAGCACAGACGGGCAAAATCGACTCCTCTCCAGCTGCTTTGTTTGGCTAAAGTTTCACGAAAATCTTAGTTAAAGTGATAGTCTGTAAGTTTGCAAAGTGAGGAGAGTGAAATGTGAAAGTAAACAATCAAATCCTCCCCTCTTTAACCACAAAGCTCTTCTTAGTTTGCAAAATGAGGAGAGCAGGAACAGAATTATCAAAAAGAACGATCAAGCTCCTCCCCCTGCCTCCTGATTGGACCAGACAGGCTGGTTCACAGGAAAAGCTTGTGTCATTGGTTGACGGGGGAGGATACAAGACTCTGAATAGTTGCTGAGATCTGGGGAGGAGGGACTTTACAAAAATAATATATATATTACTTACTTTACATCAAAATGCTGGACCAGGTGGTTGATTTTGTTCATTTTATAAAATTTGTAAAACATTTAGACTTCCAGACTATCACTTTAAGATGAGCTTAATTAAAAATGACTTCATTTGAGTTTACAGTTATGCCATGCCATGATACTTTTATACAACAGGAGTATTTTGTTTTATACTTTACAGAACTGAAATAACCACAGCACAAAACCTTGAGGCTAACTTTTCCTAAACTACAACAGATCATGTCTTTCTGTAGTTTTGGAAACTCAGTCTGTCCTTCAAAATATGAGGAAAACATGATACAAAACGAATTAAACTGCACTTTTTAGCTGTCGTGACTGAAAAATGTTGTATTTGGGCATAAAAATAGCATTTCATTTGACTCTCTGCTACCTGCATGAACCCTACTTTACTTATTATTCTTAAAGGAATATATTCTCCGTCAATTTAAAGGGGCTACAACACACACCGCCTTGTGTTTTGTCGAGTTTTGTGTGCGTGTGTGTGTGTGTGTGCGCCTCAGAGGTGGTGGAGGCATCGCCCGCTGAGTCATCATCAGACGAGGAAGCTGAAAGATTATCCGTCCAATCGCAGAGGAGCCAGGCAGCGCGTGTGGGCGGGGCCTAACAGGATATTTGGGATTCCACTGAGCGTTCAGCGACTGGTTCAGGCCGCGTGAAGTCGAGCTGCTGCTTTTGTGGTCGTCCATTATTTCAGTACCGGAAAAGAAATGAGTTCAAGTATTTTTTTTAAAGCTGACTCTTTCGAATTCAATGCGTCCCTGGGGTTTGGATTCAACAGCTTCCATTGTGCCTTTAAGCTCGTGATAGTTTAACGTTTCTTAAAAGCTTATGGGGAAAAGAGCAGGGTTGGTGCTGGGCTGCACAGCGACTGCTTCTGTTAGCTACATTTCAGTGCTTAATTCGATCACACACAAATGAATGTGGCGGTGAACGGGCTCTGCTCTTTCCTCTCTGCTGCGCCAGTGGAATGCCATGTTGTTGTAATAATCCATAAATGGCCGTTCCCACAGTGATGCCAGTAGAGCCGCTTGTTTGAGTTGGCCTCACCTTGTGTTTACATGCGCTTTCTTGTTCTTCCCGTTCAAACCTTTGCTATTTATCGCATCACCAGTTTAGTTTAAGAAAAGGTTTATGGTTGAGTTGGAGTAGACGTTGATATATATATTTAGAGTGAAGTTTAAAGGCTCCTAATAAAGTAAACTGATATTTGGAAGCTAGTTCAAGCTGTTTGTTTTTAGCATCAGCGCTACTTCCGGGTTTGCGATCAGGGGCTTCACTTTGATTAAATTCCGTTTTCCGTTGATAATACTGTTTTAACCTCTTAACTCCCGCCTGAACCGAGAGGATCTTTTTCCTCACGTCATTAGATTTTTTTTTCCATCATTTTTTTGTTGGGTATTCAACTCATTTTTGTACTTTTTTTTTCATTTTTTTTTTTCATTTTTTGTCACATTTTTGTCACAATTTGTCACATTTTTGTCATTTTTTTGTTGTTATTTTTTGTCACATTTTTGTCATTTTTTCATCAATTTTTCGTCACTTTTTTATCAATGTTTTCTCACTTTTTTGTCACATTTTTGGTCATTTTTTCGTCCATTTTTTTAATCAATTTTTTGTCACATTTTGTCATTTTTTGTTACATTTTTGTCATTTTTTTTGTCACATTTTTTGTCACATTTTTTGTCACGTTTTTTGTCACATTTTGTAATTTTTTGTCACATTTTTGTCATATTTTTGTCATTTTTTCATCAATTTTTTGTCAATTTCTTGTGACATTTTTGCCAATTTTTCATCAATTTTTCGTCACTTTTTTTGTCAATGTTTTCTCACTTTTTTTGTCACATTTCCAGCATTGTTTTCGTCTCAGTTTTGTTGCTATTTTCACAGCTCTTTTCCAGAAGCTTTTGGACTGGGGTAAAGCCAAACTGGAGAAAATGTGCTCGGTTCAGGCGGGAGTTAAGGGGTTAATAGGATGCTGAGGTGTAGAAGAGGTTTGAAAAGTCATAATTAAACTGTTTTCAATCTTTTTAAAGTGATACTTCCAGACTGTAAACACTGGAGTAGCCACTTGACAAAGCCATTGTTCTTTGAGAAACTCAGTGTTTCCCTTTAAGGCCTCAGTGCTCAAAGATAAACTCGAGAATTAGAGGATCTGTCCCAGAGCCAGTATGCCTCTGAGATAAACCTGGTCTTTTGAGTGTTAGAAAAGTGAGTGTAGTGCAGTTCAATACATTCATCCAATCAAAAGAAAAGTAATTTTATCATTGCACTTATCATTATCATTTCATAAATTTTCCTGTTCATTCTTTTTTTCTTACAGCCACATCTCCAGCCCCGGGGTCCGAGCTGGAGCAGGCCCGACCCCAGACCAGCGGCGAAGAGCAGCTGCAGATTCAGCTGGCTCTGGCTATGAGCCGAGAAGCAGCTGAACAGGTGAATTTTTTACCTTTAAGCTTTTTCAGAATTGACAGTAACTGTATCTGCAGTCAGTCAGCTTTTCATCTGAGGTTCTGGGGAGTAAAGGAAAAAGAAATCTCAATGGTGTGTGTGCGTGTGTCTTGTTTGTGTTCAGGAAGAGCGCCTACGCAGGGGAGATGACTTGAGACTACAGATGGCCTTGGAGGAGAGTAAGAAAGAAGAGCCAGACACGGCAAAACTGCCCAAGAAAAAGAAGGAGGTAAAGTCACACTGAGAGGCTCGTCTGTTGAAGTGTGCTCTGGAATTACACACACGGCTCCTTTTGATTTTTGTTTTTTTATGAGGTTTTCTCCAAGCACAAGGTCAATTAAAATGTCTCCACAGTGGATTCTATGATTAAAAGACTTCAATCAGTAAAGAAGTCATCTTTAAAAAGCCCCTCAAGGCTGGACCATCAGTGTGATTTAAATAATGGACGTGCGACATAGTTGACATTCCGGGCCGTTTCAGGATTGAGTGCTAATTGCAGACCTCAGACTCTCCTCAGACGTTTTCCCTTCCTTAAAGCAAATCTAAAACTTATGGTCGTTTGAGCACGGAGATCTCTGTGACACGGCTAGGGCTGGGTACTGTTGCATTTCTTTTATACCAGTACTTTAAGCGATGCTTGGTTTTCGATACTGATGCCTGAACAATACTTTTTCTGACAATACCTACAGGAAAATATTTATCATCTAGAACCGGAAAACTGAACAATAAAGAGTGGAAGATCTGCAAGTGTCAGGTTCATCACCGATGCCAGGAAATGGGGAATCATTTTGGAAAAAATTGGGTGAAATTATGGCAAAAAAAAAAAAGTTGCCGCGGGGAAAAAGGGGGAATATATTGGGTAAAAAAGGGAAATATATAGGGTGAAAAAAAAGTAATGTATTGGGTAAAAAAGGGGAACATATTGGATAAAAAAAGGGGGAATATATTGGGTAAAAAAGGGAAATATATAAGGTGAAAAAATAGGAATGTATTGGGTAAAAAAGGGGAACATATTAGGTAAAAAAAAAGGGGCAATATATTGGGTAAAAAAAGGAATGTATTGGGTAAAAAAGGGGAACATATTGGATAAAAAAAGGGGGAATATATTGGGTAAAAAAGGGAAATATATAAGGTGAAAAAATAGGAATGTATTGGGTAAAAAAGGGGAACATATTGGGTAAAAAAAGGGGGAATATATTGGGTAAAAAGGGGAAATATATAGGGTAAAAAAAGGAATGTATTGGGTAAAAAAGGGGAACATATTGGGTAAAAAAAGGGGGAATATATTGGGTAAAAAAGGGAAATATATAGGGTGAAAAAAAAGGAATGTATTGGGTAAAAAAGGGGAACATATTGGGTAAAAAAAGGGGGGATATATTGGGTTAAAAAGGGAAATATATAGGGTGAAAAAATAGGAATGTATTGGGTAAAAAAGGGGAACATATTGAGTAAAAAAGGGGAACATATTGAGTATAAAAAGGGGCAATATATTGGGTAAAAAGGGGAAATATATAGGGTAAAAAAAAGGAATGTATTGGGTAAAAAAGGGGAACATATTGTGTAAAAAAAGGGGGAATATATTGGGTAAAAAGGGAAATATATAGGGTGAAAAAATAGGAATGTATTGGGTAAAAAAGGGGAACATATTGAGTATAAAAAAGGGGCAATATTGGGTAAAAAGGGGAAATATATAGGGTAAAAAAAGGAATGTATTGGGTAAAAAAGGGGAATATGTTGAGTAAAAAAAAGGGAATATATTGGGTAAAAAAAGGGGGAATATATTGGGTAAAAAAGTGGAGTATATGGGGTAAAAAATGATAATGGTAAAAATGGGCCAAAAATATGAAAACAATGTGTAAAAGATAACAAAAAATGGGGAAAACATTGGGCAAAATAACTGAAATATAAAATAGGGGGGAAATGGGCAAAAACTGGGGGAAAAATAATTTATTTATCTAAAGCTTCGAGATTTAAATTTATTAAGATTTATTTTGGTTCCTGCTTTCGACACTTTCATTATATCATGCTGTATCGGTTAACGGTACCCAGCCCTAGGCACGGTTGACGTTTGAAATATGTATGTCATCTAAAACATTTAAAGTACAGGGTAAAAACCTGGTCCAGTCTTTAAATTACACAAAGGCTGTGGCATCATTACGAGGTGTGTGCACCACTGCTGTTACGTAATGGATTTTCCCAGGCGTTTATGTTGTTGACAAAATAATCCTCAATTATGTTTCACATGATTCTTGTTGACCAGTTAATATTTCAGGTCTTTTCTCAGCTTTGTAAATGTTGATTGAACTCTCTAATCTAATTACAACATTTGTCAGGAAACCTCCAAAAGCCTTTGAAGTGCGTTTGTGCTCAGTCGACCTCCAGCGTGACCCCTGTTTTGTGTTGGCGTATAAAAGAGCGGGCCACCATCTGTGTTTGTAAAGTGTGGAGGGTTCTGACCAAGTGACATATGGCCCCCTCACTCTTCCTCTCCGCTCGTTTCCTGTCACTGACCCTGTCCTGTCTGCGTGTCTCCCCAGCCTCAGTCGTCTTTGATGGATCTGATGGATGTCCCCGAGCCCAGTGCCAGTGCCAACCCCTGGGGCGCGGGGGCCAGTGCCGGGGCAGGGGCCGCGGCTGCATCCGCTGACCCCTGGCAGCCTTATGGTGAGGATGCACTGCTGCAGTCGAAGCATCTCACTCGAGGCTGAGACTGAAACTGATCAATTATGATATAAAGCACTCTCTGGATTCTTTGTGTTGCTTTGTTTTGCGTTATTCTTATTCTTTTATAAGTATCTGTGTAAAAATGTCTATATGAGAAGCTTTTCACAAGGACTGATATCTCGAAAATGCAGATCTCGACCCAACACATCAGCCAAGCCGTCTGTCTAGTCTCCATTCAGTGTGTGTGCGCTCTCCGCCTTGGATGGAGTCTTTGTTTCACAGGAATGCAGCCTCACCGGTCCAGCTGCATTACTTCTGCGGGGAAGGAGGGGCAGCGGAGGGATGTTAGTTTCATGAAGAAATGAAATATGGAGGTATGGGGCATAGGGAGAGACAGGAAGCAGGGCAAGGAGGGCACTCATTTCACCATTTTCCCAAGAATTGGTTTCATAGGACAGTATTTTTATTCTAATGAGCGCCACTTTGAGAACTTTTAAAGATTACAAAGATAAATGATTTTGCAAAAGAATCAAAAAGAGAGAAATAGAACAAAGAGACTCTTTATGGGTCCATCTCCATAGTTACGCAGGTTCCATCCATGGACATGAGTCCCATCAGAAGAAACCCTTAAAAACCAATCGATCCTGGAGCGTCATGGAGTAAAGGTGCCATGTTATCACTCACACAGCCGCTGGTGTTGGGTCACTAAATGGTCAAATACTCGAATATTAAGGTTTTTTCTGCCTTAAATGTTCCATAATGCAACTTTAATAATGAGATAGAGGATTAATCTGTTACATTTCCCGTATTCTGTGTCAGCCCAAATGAAGTAGTGATGATATTGTACAAAAATGGTCATGGTCATTATGTCAGTGTTGTGGGTTGGTTTAAGGTGTAATTTATTGCCCCCGTAGCGACATTTGCCCTACGCATTTGACCCATCCTTCAATGCCGCTGGGCAGATGTGTGCAGCACCCAGATCTCGAGCCAGGCTAATGGTCAGCATCACCTTTGCTGGAGGATTCCCCTATTGAGCATGTTTTGAGTTAGTGGAGTAAACCCACCTAGTCACGGAGAAAGAAATATGCAAACTCCCCACAGAAAGGCCCGCACGGTCCGGGGACTCGGCCAATGTCTGGAATGACCGTGACCAGTCAGAGTCGTATTGGCTTCTCACCTTTTATTGAAGTTTTGATGTTTGAATAACCAAGATATATTTAATTCTCGAGATGAACCAATGCACAAACACGATTCAAGAACTGACTTGTCATTTTAAGTTTCGTGTGTGTTTTGTCTTTTCAAAGTCCTCTTTCCTTTTTTTGCTTCTCCCTATCCTGTCGTGTCAATTGTCTCTTCTGACTGTCTTCCTGTCTCCCCAGGCTCTGCCCCAAAGCCTGCCGCCCCAGTGGACCCATGGGGATCTGCATCTTCTGTTCCCCCCGTCAAGAGCGCTGATCCCTGGGCACCGAGCTCTGTCCCTGCCCCCTCGGACCCCTGGGGCTCTGCAGCGGCCCGCCCAAAAACCTCCAATACAGGTTACAGCGCAGCATGTTTACTCTGCCAGCAAACAGTTTATTCAAGGGGATGAATCGAGTTTAGTTTTGCTGCTAGTTTTACAGTTTTTAAATCTATTTAATCAAACAAACTGGATTAACTGGATAAATGAAATGACTAATGGGAGTAAATTAATGGGGGAGAAAAATACTCGCATCCCCTGTTGGATGTATTGTGTTCATTTTAACGTCTCTTACTAATTTTTATGAATAATGAATTATGAACACGCCCAAAGAGTTGTAATGCCATACATTATTGGTTTGATACTTTAACCCAAATGTCACATCCAGAAGTAAATTTTTATTAACAGCTAAGGACCAGTTACAGGTTGGTGTACGAGTTGCCATGTCGCTGTGTCTCTTTTGCATTTGTCCACACCTTGTCCTGTGTGTTTAATGTCCACATGTGTATCATTGTTCCCTCAGGAAGCTTTGACCTGTTCAGTACTTCGAATGGTACGTCCAAAGAGGACTTCTCAGAGTTTGACAGTCTGCGCTCCTCCTCCTCTGTCCCCACTGGTACTCACCCTGTCCTTGTCTTTCTAATGACACGGAGTCTGTGTGCTTTCCATATGTGCCCTCACAGTGTCCCGCTATTGTTGGAGGCACTGTTTTTGCACATACATGTCTTGTCTTATGTGTCAACTACGATAGACCGAAGGCAAATGCTATACTCAAATGAAGTGGTAACTCACATGAAATTACTGTCAATTGAAAGGACTTTAAAACAAACAAACAAAAAACAATTATAATGCAAGATTGTGAGCTTGCTCCCTAACAAAAAGGGCAATGGAAAAACATTTGTGAAATTCTCAAACTTGAACTTGACGTATAGTGATTTGCTCTGGTCTAGTCGAGACACCTGGTGAACTCTGAAGCAGCTCTTTTGTGTTCTTTGTCATCAAAATGAAGCCAGCATTTTCACAGAATCTCTCTCACACATGGTCTCACATTTCATTTTAGCTCATCAAGTTCAGTTCATAGATTTAATTGTAACTGGAATCTGCCTGTGAGAGATTCTGTAAAGGGCTCAGCTGGTCTCCTTTTTTTTTTCTGGGATTTGCCCAAAAACAAGTGGTGACATTGGGCAACCTTGCCCTCGGACAATCTGCTGTTGCTGATATACTTGATAAGAATGCAAACAAAGAAGGAAAGATTTCCCAAAGTGGATTTATCAAGACATGCCACATGGTCACAACCCTTTAAAGGTCCTACAGTATATTATGTGTATACTTAGCCTTAGTGTTTTATGTTTTACATTTTGAAATAATGCACTGTGGACTCAGATCGCTTTTGCTATTTTATTATATGGCTGTGTCCTACAGAATCATTTACATTTCTTTTAAACTGGGGGAATAATACTGTTCTGATTATTTACTGTAATACATAAAAAATAGGCAATTCAAAAGTTAAGAAAAAGTATGAAAACAGACTTACAGTAACTGTAAACCATTACTCTCAATCATAGTTCTCCTGTTTTGAAAACTGATACAAGTTAAGTCCATTTATTCATTGCCCATGATACAGAAGAACACAGCCTAAGCACCTTAATTACTTTTTTCAGAGAACATGATGAGAAAAGAAAAAGGCCGTATGAAACTTAGTAAACAGAATTAACAGAACAGTATATAGTATTTATGGAAGTCGCTATAACTTAATTCAGAACTCGGAAATGTTTAGCAGATTACAGCTCTTCAACTGAGAAGAGAAGTTTGCTGCTACACAGTTCAGTATTTTGCTGTATAAGGTTTTTAAGGATTGGGTTGGGGCCAGCTCACTAGCTTTTTACTTTTTGGCTACATGAAAAAATCTCTCTTTCAAGAGGCTTCGCTGCAAAATCCATCAGGCTGTCTACCTCTGCTGTCCTCTCATAAGTGCAATATTACATTGCAGACACTTCCAAATGCATAGAGTCTTAGATAGTCACGGAAAAGAGTATTTCTAAAGAAAAAAGGAATGGTGAACTTACTGAAAATAGTTTGTAGACTGCTGAGATCTAATGGATTTTCTCAATATACATATGACATATTATTGTTAATACAGTGATTTAAAATGTGTCACGAGCCTGATTAATGGGTTTTAGGCAATGTAGAGGCAATGAGGATCTTTTCCAAAGTATTTAGCAGTTCATAGGGACATTTAATTTAACAATTTTTAAAAAAGTATTGCTATTCGCCCCCTTAAAATTATAAGGTCCTATCTGATATTTTTTGTCAAAATTGAGTTTTTCACATTTTTGTTCCCAGACTCATAGTGTACACAACACTATATCAAAGTGTTGAGGTTTTTGTGAGCAAAACGTATTACCCTTTTTAATTTTGTTCCACTTAAAACTTGTCTCTGAATGCTGATAATTCCAAGAGGACAAATTGCTGCCCATAATCGAAACACTGTGATTGTTGCTCAAAATGGCTGCCAGAATAGGAACAAGTATAATGTAATAAAGATAGGATGAATTCTTTATATTATAGTAAAGGGCAAGTGACCACTGACTAACCAACACTAATATAGAGGAAGACAGCTCAGAGAAAGTCACCAGGGAAGTGGCGAGAATGGTCCATAACAAGGATGTAATTCACATGCCTCCGAATGTGCTGGAGTTAAATCAACGAAACGCGTTTTGTTCCTCAGGTAATGGCGGCATAGCGTCCTCAGTTCCCTCGCAGGGCAGTCTGGCGAGCAGCGGCAGCCTGGACATTTTTGACCCTCTGCCCTCCTCCACATCCACCAGTCTAAACCCCATCAGGAAAACTCCAGAGTCCTTCCTGGGGCCCAACGCCGCCCTGGTCAACCTGGACTCTCTGGTGTCTAGACCAGCTCAGCCCGCCCCCGTTGTTAACCCCTTCCTGGCCTCAGCAGGTGCGACACTAACCAGACTGTAATACATGCAAAGGGAACAGGTTCTGAAATGATTAGATTCTTGGATTAGTTTAGCCGTTCATCTTCCACTCATCTCAAATCTTGCTCCTGGGCGTGTTTAAAATGTGCTCTTGAACGGCATCTTAGGAAAGTTATATTTAGAGGATTCCAAATTGCATAGGATCTAGATGGATTTTCAGCCGTGTGACATGCTAAAAGTGCATGTATCTTTAATGAAAAGCATCCAGGCTGATTGACCGTAGTTTAGCTCTCTCCTATTTTTATCTCAGAGGATAATACAAACCATTTTTACTGTTTTGACGAAGCCTCCATTTGTGTGCTCAGGTGCAGCTCCAGCACCAGCTGCAGCTGCAAACCCGTTCCAAGTGACCCAGCCGGCCCCGCCCACTCTGAACCAGATGCGGCTGAGCCCCATGCCCTCGAGCTTTGGGGTCATGGGTGAGTCGGCACAGCCAGTCACTGTGGTGCCCATGCCGGGCATGGTTTCCATGGGCCACATGGTGCCGGGGATGGGTGTGGGAGGCGGGACCATGGGCATGAGCGCAGGAATGCCAGCCTCTATGTCCATGCCGCAACCTCTGATGAGCCTGCCCCCCCAGACAGGAGCGCAGCCTGCTGGAACCACCAACCCCTTCCTTTTGTGAGGACTTCCCTTCTCTTCCACTGACTCTCCAGCTTTGTACGAGGAGAGGTCTTAATCTTGTATCCCTTTAGAACTAACAAGCCAGGTGGACCCTCCCACGGCACTGTCTGTGCTCTTTCTACAATGCTTCAAGCTGCCTACTCCCGTGGTAAGAACACTGTCCACTGTGTTTGGACTTCCAGAGCTGCCGAGTTTACAGGTGTTCCACAGACACAGACTGCTGTCAGCCTCTAATAACCTCCATGTATCTGAGATCATCCTGGTAAGCCCTGTCGCTGGAGTGTGGTGTGAGCCACATGTGCACTGTGTGCTCCAGTGGTCTTAAGCCTCACTGGATCAGTCTGACACCGAGAGGATTTGAACTGAACAGGGACTTTGCACAAATGTTTTCCCCTCTTCTTCTGCGACTGTTGGGATCACCGGTACACCTTAGCTGAGGTAGGGAGGCTCGCTTCTTCTTTATGGGAACACTGTTTCACGTCTAGGTTCTGCATTCACCTCTCCTCCTCACTCCTGATCCAGTCCATGAACTATGACTCCAAAAGGTCACAGATTTACCCTGAACCGCGCTCCACCCTCTGCTCTAGCGTGTGTGAACATGTACAGTCTGTTATTGGTCAGTAACTAACCACTACCTTTGTATGTCACTATATGTACCCAGAGAACTGTTATCACACCAGTATTTTGTTTTGAAAATCATCATACACTTTGTTTTTATTGATATTGTTTTGTGTAGGGTCAAAGGGAAGCTTCACTTTCCAAATGTCCACTTTCCCAATCTAAATGAGTGATCTAATAAGGGCATAAACGGTTACGCCTTAAGTCCATGTGCAGCCATATGTTTGAGAGAGGGGCGGGCGGCGGTGCACTGTCGCTCCAGGTTTAAAGGCCTCCAGCCGCAGCCAGAGTTCAGCTCCGAGTGGATTAACTTTGGCTAATCCACGCAAAAGAACATTATCTCTCAGACAAACACAGGGCTGTTCCTGAACCGGTCTATTGATAGCACCAGGAATCTCGCTGCAATCAACGCAACACACGTAAACAAAGGCATCTCCTAATCCGCATTTTTTTCGTATATACTCTTGGAAATCTACCGTCTGGAGTCTGCGCGAGCAAATCATGTGTCAAAAGTTCGTTTTTACATTCTACCTTTATACATCGTAGATTTTTACCCTAAGTATAGTGATTTTTAGTTGAGCAACTGTTACCAAAGTCATAGCAAAGGTTCATTCTAAACGCAGTAGGGTCACACCTCACTGACAACCCGGTTTATACTGTAGATGCGCACAGTGTCGGACACATTTATGAAAGTTTTTATTTTATCTTTTGAATATCTACAACGTTAGCTAGCAGAATAACACTTATATTGACTCGTGCGTCTCCTTTTGCTGCTGAAATGAATTGAACATGAGGAATTGCTTTAGGCGTCTAATCCCCCACATGTTACCATAGCCGATATGCCTGAAACAGCACGTTCTGCGCGAGTGCTGGTGCCCTCTCCTGGTCTCGCGTGGTATTACCACTCTAGAAGCGACTTTTGTTTCGTGTTTTTTTTGTTTGTTTGTTTTGTTTTTTAATCCCGCAACGACCAACTTTTCTCTCAGGCAAAACCACGAGGGACGACTCCGACGATATGACCTCCGACCTTTTCTGACCAATTTTACTAACGCGTTTTTTTTTTTCCTGACACAAGATCATTGTGGCATTTTCCTTCGAGACCAGCAACTATGAAATCTCGACAAATATGCAAAATTAGAAAGATAGTGTGTGTGAAGAAGATACAAGCCGCGTTGTGGGTGATGCATTCACAGTGCGCAACGGGAAGAGACGTGTCATAAAAACAAACAACAAAAGAAAGTCATTGTTTAATGCAAGAATGTTTTAAGGGGAGTTCCCAGCTGTTGCTAACTTTGATGCAGTTACAAATTGTGGCCTGTGTAGTGAGTTCTATGCTTTTACAAAGAGGACTAACTCCTATGATAAACCTGTCTATTGTCTGCGGAGCGCGACAGTCCCGCTCACCTCGAAAAGTAAAAAAAAGCAACAAAAAACGATACATTCCCCCCCATACAAGTTATTTGGAGTGCCATTCATTTATAACCATCACGCTATGGTCGGTCGTCGACACAAAGTGGAGAAAAGTACCTTTAATGAGAAAATGAGTGGGATATTTACATCCGAAGTGGATTCCGAGGTGGGCGGGACTGTTGAGCTCCATTTAACCTTCATATACTGTAGTACTGGGAGCAGGCTGCTTTTTTATCCAATATATGCTATACCCTTTGGCATTAAAAAACTGTATTATATAATTTATCGTTTGTACTATTGTAACATACTGTTCTTCTGTATACCTTTTATTATTTTGTGTAATGGGATTTTGTAGGAAAAAAAACTCACCGTGGTATTTTACCGGCATCGACACAAAGCTGCAGCCGCACTGTTGGATGTAGCAAAGGTTCAAAATAAAACGTGTATTAAGAAGTGGAGACCCCTTTGTTCTTTTACAGTGTCGAACATAGTGAGTGTTTAACAAGGGAATTTTTTCTTCAATGTTTTGACCTGCTTTATGCTTTTAAAGCCACGCTGCGGAACATTTTACCAAATAAATAGAATAATATAGAAGCATGTATGTTACGGATGTTTTGTTGGGGAAGTGTTTCTCAAAAAGCAGTGAGCGGACGTAATATAGGGAGTGGAACATCATCAGTAGTTCCTTTTCTAAATGCTATACTTTGAAAACACACTGCAATAAATAGCATTTTTATTGTCTAGCTGATCATTATGAACTGGTTCAGTAACACTAACGTGTTGGTTTCTGTTCTGAGTTTTACAACAGTTTATTTGCTTTTCTGATGTTGCAACATGAGATCTGGATTGTTCCGTAGAACAAAAACTGTTGCAGAGAATGTGAACCCAACCTAATGGATACTAATTATACCCAGTCGTAATAATCGTAGAAAGGTTGCGGTCACATGACATCACAACATTGTAAAGAGTTTAAAACCGAGACGAGAGCTGCTAATAATTCTATTGTGGTCACCATGGTAACTGTCGAACAGCAGATTTTCTTGTCTTGTTTTTTGGCTAATATCTCTGTCATTACATAATCCACATGAAACAAGAATTCAAAGTTCAATGTCTCCTCTGTCAGCAAGTATACACTAAGGTCCAATTTGTTTCTATTAAAAAATACAGTGCATGTGTTTGAATATTGTGATGATAATCAAAAACAAAATGATTTTGGCCAGTAGACAGGGCAGGAAAAATGTTTGTGAATCCTATCACTTCCAAATATGAGGTTTGTCAATGTTCTGTTGGGAGATTTCTTTCAAATACGGTCTTTGTCCCATTGTGTCATATTGGCCCCTGCCCTCCTTCTGAGGTGACATCATGTTCTAGAATTGGATGATGTCATGATACATGTCATACCACTCTATGGGAGAGAAGTAAAGAAGTAAGTGCTTTATTTGTTATTGTACAACCGCACAACAAAATTGTGTTCAGGTGTTAGTCCTGAGCTGCTGCCGCTGAGCCGCCACACTGCCGTGTGTCAACCTGGGTCACATGTTTTTGGAGGTAGAGGAAACTGCAGCACCCGGAGGAAACCTGTCTTCAGTGCTCCTCTGATCCTCTGATCCGGTTTGTCCCTGTTTCAGAGCGTGGTGTCCTGCACTGGTCAGCTCCTCCTTCCTCTTCAGAAAGTTTTTGAGAGAAAACTCCCCCCAAAAGTTTGACAAATGTACCCCATTGTGGGAGAATGTCCTTTTTACTGGCAAATGTCACGCTGTTTTTGGAACATTGCCACCGCTTTTGTACACCTTTCAACAAAAATAATATGACCTTATTTTATACGTGCTGACGGAGAAGACGATGAACTTCAAGACCATTTTTGTTTCATGTGGATTCTCTCAGTAATGACCGATAGTATCCAAAAACAGACAAAAGAAAAAAATTCTGTCGGTTACCATAGTTACCACCATGAAATTGTCAGTTGCTCATCGCCTCAATTTAAAACTATAGACTATTAGGCAATTAGTTTCCAAATTAGTCCATGGGTTGGTTGGTTAAGAACGATGCTTCTTCACAAAAACTCATCTTCTGCTAATGTATTAACCCCCCTGAACTTTTTTACCTTCGTAATGCAGTACAACACACAAGATTTCTCAGCTCAAATGTATTGAAAAAGTAAAAAACAACAACAAATACTTATAAAAGTGAATGTATCAACATCTCTATTAAAATGACAAATCTCTGCACTAGTGTAAACATCGCAACAAAGACACCGTTTTTTGCAGACCGCACTTGCATTATTAAAATCCATAAAATAAGAAAGTAAAGAGTGCACTTTGTAAAAATATATCTTGAAATGGTAAACCTGATAAAAAGTTAGAGATTGGTGAATCTCGATCAGTCAGCTGACCAGTCGGCCGCGTGTGGCTGTGTGTTGGAGGGCCCAGTGTCGTAGCCCAGTTTCTTCATATCTTTTGTCATTATCTGGAACGAAACGGTGACAAAGCCTTGGGATCGGACGCGCGTTACTAAAAAAAACAATAAAAAGGGAAAAGAGAAACAGTTTTTGACAAGGTGCAAATTTGCAACAGATGAGTTTCAGTCGTAAAGACCTCACCTCCTCTGCCCTCCCCCTGGGCCACAACTTTAGGGTCTGTGAACTCCGGTCTGCGTCCCAACAGCCAGCTGTAAAACAAAGACCGCCATTTTCTCCAAAAGTCCTCCAACCGCATTTATACTGCAGTAACCAAGCATGAAACGGACAGAGGACAGCAAGTACAGACGGCCATCTCGAGAGGATGAGTAAATATTTGACAAGATGGAGCAGACACCCAGAAACAGCTTTTGCTGTCAAAGGAGAGCGATGATGCCGAATAATGGGGATTGTTAGGGATTTGGTTCACACTTGCGATGTCTCTTGTGAGGTCAAGAAAACATTATTTTATGATACATTTTATGCGATACCGTGTCCAACACTGTGACAACAAAACCATCACAGTTTGTTCCATTACATTTAAATACATAGTGTAAGTCCATTTGCATTTTAAAGGTGCATTATGGAACTTTTTATATGGAAAAAAAGGTAATATTTTTGTGCATTTGACCTTGTAGTGAGAGACCCAGCGGCTGTATGACCTAACTTTCGATCATGGTGGTCTCTATAACACTCTAGGATCAATTGTTTTGTAGGTTTTCTGGTGAGAGGCTCCGTCAACAGTGAAAGCCATCCAAACAAATGGTCCTGAAGCGTCCAAGAGGCCACTGTGATTGAAAGTAAAGGCGCCATGCTGACCCCTCATACAGCTGCTGGGTCACTACAAGGTCAAATATGTACAAATATCTTGTATAAAAAGCATAAAAAGTAGCATAGTGCACCTTTAACAAATTATATCAAAAATACTTACAAAAAACACTCAGAAACAAAATAAGGTTCAAATGAAAGTAAATAAGGAAAGTTTTACTAAAACTTCACTTTTGCACAGTTATAAGTACCATGCATTTTTTTTTATTTTAGGCTGAGTCACTAGATAAATGTGTTGATCGTGGGGCGGGCAGGCCAGAGTTCTATGGAAGAATCAGCTTTTTCATGGTTAACTATTGCCGTTTGCGGATTATCTGTTTGCAATTCACTGTTTTTGAAAGCACTAAGTAGATACAGTTATTTAGGTTACCGTCTTCCAATGAAATAATGATTATTCTACATAGAAGTGTCATGAACACAACCTAAACATAGAAAGATAAACGGTATAAACTATAAGTCAGCCACAAGACTCCTTCTGTTAAAGTAAATCTCTAAAAATGTCAAGCGCACTAACCTTGTGAACTTCTGAAGTCTCCACGTGGGCTCGGGAACAAACATGGGGATGGTCCGTGAATGGCTGATGAAAGAAGATACATGATCGAAAGTCCACCTAAAAAGTACAGCTGGAGCATAAGTTCTGAAAAACCACAAAGGAATACTTACTGTCCCGGTGTAAAAGGGATGTGCGTCGCCCCGTAACCTCTGACCACATCGTTGCCAAACACATCAGGACCATACACGCTCACTACCAACTGAGGCCCTACATACTCAAACAAAGAATGCTTTGTTTGTCATATATACACAGACGTGCAACATAAATGACACATAATTACCGTGTTGGTGTATTGTATGTGTGCGATACTCACAGCCACTGGGACTTGTGCTTTTGAATGTTGTCTCCAGCGGAAAATTCCATATCAATTTATTGGACTGACTTCCTTTACAGGTGATTTGTGTGATGCCCTCCTCCAGCCCCTTGAGGGAAACAAAAGGAACAAAGACACAAAACTCAATTAATACCTGCCTTGTTATTGTCCTAGTCTCGCCAATACATTTTTAATCACAGGCCACTGAGGTTAGTGTTTCTTATAGATGAATAATCAAATCTTTTATAATAAGAACAATCAAATCAAGCATTTACCGGCATACAATATGAAGATTGCGATTTATCAAATATCAAAATGAAAATGTAATTCTGTATAGAGTTCGGGAAAGTCTACAGTTACCATGGAGATCGGCCATCTTTGCAGCTGTTAGCATACATTTCCATTGACTAACATTAGCTAAAAACAGTTTATAAAGTGGAGAAAATAGCCGTGGAACAGCTCCGTTAGCTGCTGAGTTACTGCTGGTAAAAACATCTAACTCACTGTGGTGTCCAAGTGTTTCAATGTGAACAATAACTCCAGTATTTAAACTTTTAAAATCTCCATTAGTTTACAGTTGCTGCTAATCCCATAATGCTTAGCGATATGACGTCACATTCCCGAACTCTTTGATAAAAAAACGTAATCACAAACTGAAAGTGTGCATGTATACACAATGTACGGGTTACTTTACGTCGCAGTAAAAACATAGGATTGAAATAGCATGATGATACAATTCAGTTAATACTAGCTTGTCATATTACCATGAAATACATTTGTTTTCATGGTTCTCTCCTCGTATTACCATAGCACCACTGTGCAGTAAAGTACAGCCATATCTTTATTGCAATATTCGTTTAAGTTACTTATGCAGAGAACTACTCACAGAGGTTGGAGTCCAGTCATGTCCGTACACGTAGCAGTATTTACAGTACACGTTATCATACTCTGGAAACTGAAAAGCAACAACATATTAGGGCGATAATAAAAGAAATACGCATGTAGGTGTGAAGCTAGCTAAAAACGATGCTATGCTAACTATAAACAACTCACGTTTGCCCCTTCTATCTGCCCGTTCACCGTGAGGAGGAACACAGACGGGTTGCCTGTAGCCATCCCCGAATGAATCACAAAAGTAGAAACTCCAGGCACTCGGGTTGAACCATTTGCTCGGTCTGTTTTACGGATTTGAAAAAGCTGAATCCGCTAAGCGAGACGTTGCTATGGGCGACGCTTGCTTCTCTTGTACGGCTCCCTGCGAGGGTCAAGCTAGATACACGTTCGCGAATGAGCACGTGGCGTTTCTTGCCACATCCGCAAGGGGGCAGTGACTGACAACAGTTGACATGATGGCGGCACGCAGAAGTATCTCTTCTTCTGCGCCCACAGCATGATACAGTTTATAATAGATCCATAGATACAGCCTATGTGGTAAGTAAGTGGTTGACCAAAATTGCAATTAAAAAAGTATGTGCACTAGTACAAGCGTTTAATATAATAGATCCATGACTACAAGAATGCGTTTGTTTGAAGTACAAGGATTTGATCATCTCAATGTAAGACGTCGTCGTTCTCAAACTTTTACAGTCTAGTGGCCTCCCCTTAGGCTGTCAATCAGTTTTAAAAAAAAAGAAAAGAAAAAAGTTAAAATTGCTGTTGTACAAGTTTCACTACCAGCACTGCACTTTTTTATGACTAAAAGTCATATCCCGATATATTTTGGTTGAATATCGATATATTGCTGGGTTGCAGGTTCTAGAATATGATGATGTCACCAGACCCAACGGGGGGCAGGAGCCAGTTTTTCCTATTAACAGCATTACACTTGCACAAGTTATAGCTCACTGGGCCCATGATCTCACCAGACCAAAAATTTCCTCAAAAACCAAATCATTTTTCCTCCATACAATAGTATTGGCCTTTAGAACGCTATGATGTCACCTGCAACCCAGCTATTCGATATATATCCCGATATTTTTTCCGCAAAGTGAGAGGTGTGAAATTAAATGTTAAGTCAAAGTCAAAGCCAAATATGAGTAATTTTATTTAAATGTAAACATAAACACTGCTCCATAAGGTGCACATTTAAAAAAACAAACAAACAAACAAACATCTTAAATAAAAATAGCCTAGAAAATAAACTAGGGCAGCATTAATATATTAAGAGATAAGAAAATAAATTGCTCAGTTTAAGAATAAGTAATAAAAAAAAAAAAAAATCCGCTTGAGATTACGTGTTCCTTTTTGTTTAGCTTTTCTGAATTTGAAATATCCCGATCTACGCGATATGGTCTAATTCCATATCTCATTCAAACATATATCAATATATCGCCCAGCACTGCCGGCAACCCAAACTACTACATGTAATCATGAACAACTTTATATCACTATAAAAAGTGTTTTTGTCAATAAATCAACATTACAATTGTTACCAGTAAAACCAATATTGAATTAGAACATGCTGACCTTTTGTCTTTGGGCACTGTCATGTTTCTAAAAGATTTGCAAAAATAAACTTGCGTGGCTTAATCTAGCTGCTTGTCTGGGCTTAAATGTATTTCCGTGTTTGCAGATGGAATCTAGCTATTTAGCTCTAATCTGATGCAGAACATGTCTGTCTCTGTGCACTGTCCCTTCAATAAAGACTGAACGAAGCAAATGCATTAATCTTGTTACTCCCATGTCCAGTAACAAGCTACAGGTGGACGAAAGAACTATTCTATTTTAAATAGCGAATGACCCGAGAAATTGTTGTATTTGCTTTCCTATTTTCTATTTTGAGGAAAAAAATGTCCTATTTTTTTCCTCAATCCCTCTCCTTATTTGTCATTCCCCTCCAGATTTTAAAGGAGAGCTACACCTTTAATAACCCGTCTTTGGGCCACTACAGCTTTATAAATTGAAATAAGATTTACAAAAATAAATAAATGAATTGAATCTTAGAAATCATGGTTAGGATTTGTTTTTGTTGCCATATCACGACACTCATCCCAACACGGCTGACGTAAAGCAGTGATGTTGACTGTCTAATCGCTCGGGCTCATGCTCTCATCCCGTTCCCACACTTACCCACCTGTCCAAATTTACCTTTCATTTGTTCCCACCGTCTGCCCGCCGTTGTATTCCAATTCAAGTTGTTTTTTTTCCTCCTGACATATTTTTTTTTCCTCCTCACAAGCTGTTTCTACCTGCCGTCACATCGGTGGTGTCTCTCTCTCCTCCTCATGTCCCACACGGCCTGACCCCTTTGTTCTCCGTCCATCTCCACAGGGCTCCGGCTTGTGCCAAACGCCTGATTTGGAGGGGAACAGGCTGCCCGCTTTCAAGTCACCGAGGACGGGCCACTCTCAGCGGGGGGGTCATTCAGTTCATGCGTGGGGTGCTTATTGGTGAGTTAATTTTATATTATGCTTTGCTGTGGTATAAAAAAAATTGCATCGTATTAATAAGTTTCAGATTAAATGACAAGCTGGTAGCGTTTCATTGAGATGAGATAAGACGTCTTTTGTCAACCAGTGTCTGAAAAGGGCGCTGGTTGACAAAACCTGTGCCCATAAATACTGATAATATAAGACATTATCAGTATTTATGGGTTTCACTTGTTTTTCTTCCATTCCAAACATAATGGCAGATTGTCAGGCTATTCAGGTTGTACGCATTGCCCATACACCTATTGCACGCACAGGAACCTCAGAGTGTTTGTGGCTTTTGAGGAGACGACGAACTCTCAGGCTTTCATCCCCCCCGACCTAAAAGATGGACTAAAGTTGTGAAATATGGGTGGAAAGGAGGGGCACGTAAACAGGAATGCTCAGGGGACTCAGAGGAGAGGAACCCGGAGGTGTTAACAGGACAGAGACCGGGAAAGGTGTTGTCAGGACAAGGGCCCCACAATATATCACAAAAAATGTTGTATTGCGATATTTGACGATGTAATATCCGTATCGCAAGAAGCCACAACATATCGCAACATCACGCAACACCAAATTTTACATAATAAATTAATTAGAGGTGGGCATAGATTAATTTTTTTAATCTAGATTAATCTAGATTAATTTTGAAATTAATCTAGATTAATCTAGATTAAAATGGCTCGCTTGAATTCAGCCGAAAATATGTGAGCTACCCAAATAATGACTAAAAGTAAGTCTTTGAGAGCGAGTTTCTCAAGTCAGGTGGTGCGTTAGACCAGAGGCTCATCTTCTGTTTCCAAAATGCATCACAAACTGCTTGAGAACTTTCTACTGTGATAATTGGTGATGAAAATAATTCATGTTCAATAAAATGCACTCGTGTTTACTAACTGTTTATACAGTTAAACATGAATTTTGAGCTGTAGGCCGACATTAGAGGTCCTGATGAACTGTTTACAGATGCGGGACGTATTTCTTTGGATTTAATAAGAAAAGGAAACGGACATGAGGCGGAGGAGCCAGAGGAGAGCGGAGAAAGACAAGCTAACGGAGAAAAGTAGCAGGAAAGTCCGTCTCCAAACTCCGTAAGTGCCGCGGTTAAACTCTGCTCGCGGTTGTAATGTAGCTGGAAAAGGCTCTCGTGAACTTTTGGTGATAAAGTTGCGCTGTTTCGTGTGGGGCTGTGGCCATGAAATGAGATGTTTATGTCGCTGTTTTGAAAGAGAAGTGAACACGGAGGCGCCGCGGTGTTTTTCTGTCTATTTTCACTCTGTCATTGGCATGGATCTATTATTGGCCGCTGCTTCTGTGTGTCGCTTTGGAGACGCTATATTCACTCACGTTTCTCCTGTGCGTCCACATTTGGGCATAAAAGTCGTGTAATGTGTGCTGACCATAAAATATCACGGTGAAAGTCATCATAGCAGAGTATAGACCCAGCTCCCAACCCAGCTTTGAGAATAGATTAACGGCGATATTTTTTTTATCGCCCGATATGAGTCTCGCGTTAACGCAGCACATTAACGCCGTTAACGGCCCACCTCTAAAATTAATACATTTAAATTAATACATTTCACATAGTAAAGTAATACATTTTAATTCATAAATTAATAACTTTTATATAATAAATTAATATTGTTTAATTCATAAATTAATACATTTTACATAAAGAATTAATACATTTTAATTCATGAATTAATACATTTTACACATTTATTAATGTGTAAAAGATCTAGTTAAAGTTTTAGTGAAACATTTCCTAATTTAGTTCGATTTTAGGCTTGTTAGGGTTAGGGTTGGTCCTGATAGTGTTTTTTTAATCTCTTAACCCCCACCTGAACCGAACTCCTGTTGTGATATTGGGCTATTCACAAGTATTGATTGATTGATTGATTGACTGACCTGAACCAATCACATTTTCTCCAGTTTGGCATGACGCAAATCTAAAAGCTTCTTGAAAAACAAGAACAAAAGTCATAAAAGTGACAAAAACAAGATGAAAACGAGGATGAAAATGCAACAAAAAAGCATTAAAAAAGAGCGACAAAAAGTGACCATAAAAGTGATGAAAATGTGACAAATATAGGATGAAAACACAACAAAAGAGTGACAAAAAAAGCGACAATACAAAGTGAAACAAATGGTAAAAAAAAAAACCACGATAACAACGCGGCAACAACGTGAGGAAAAAGATCAATTCAAATCAATTTTGTAGCTTTTAGTTGAGGCGTGACCCTGTCCTGGAGGCTGCATAAGCTCCAGTCGAGAAGCTTTTAGATTTGGGTAAAACCGAACTGCAGAAAATGCAGTGTGGTAAGGCGGGGGTTGAGAGATGAAGTCTTGTTTTGACACAATTTGCTGAATAACTAGTTACTCACAATTTGTGTGGAACATATCGTGTTGAAATGCTTTAGTGAAATATCACAATAATATTATTATCGCGATATTGCACAGCCGTATCACATATCGCAAGTTACTTCAATATCGTTCAGCCCTAGTCAAGACTCCTGCTCCCGAACTTAAGATAATACACCTATCTATTTTTCTGAAGTTAGTTGTCAAAAATAAGACAAAAATATGGGGGGGGCTTGTGAAACATTCTTGCCCCGGGCCTCAATAAGTCCATCAACGGCCCTGCTAATGGATTATGAAGAGCTAATTCAAATCTTGGATGTTTCATAGTAGCTTCACACCTCATAATTGAATTTTAATTTTTTGAATGGAGCACATTTTCTCCAGTTTGGCATTACCCAAATCTAGAAGCTTCTTGATTGGAGAGTTTACAGCCTCATTTGAAAGCTAAGACCTACAGAACTGATCTAAACTGATCGTTTTCCTCACGATTTTGCCATGTCGTTGTCACTTTATAGCTTTTCATAGCTTTTTTAGTCATTTTTTTGTTTATTTGTCCCCTTTTCATCCCTTTTTTTGGTCACATTTTTGTCATTTTTTTGTCTTTTTTTGGTCACATTTTTATTGCTTTTTTGTCTTTTTTTTTGTCACATCTTTGTTGCTTTTTTGTCTTTTTTGTCACATTTTTGTTGCTTTTTTGTCTTTCTTTGTTCACATTTTTGTTGCTTTTTGTCTTTTTTTGTCACATTTTTGTTGCTTTTTTGTGTTTTTTTGTCACATTTTTGTTGCTTTTTTGTCTTTTTTGTCACATTTTTGTTGCTGTTTTGTCTTTTTTTGTTCACATTTTTGTTGCTTTTTTGTCTTTTTTTTGTCACATTTTTGTTGCTTTTTTGTCTCTTTTTGTCACATTTTTGTTGCTTTTTTGTCTTTTTTTGTCACATTTTTGTTGCTTTTTTGTATTTTTTGTCACATTTTTGTTGCTTTTTTGTATTTTTTGTCACATTTTTGTTGCTTTTTTGTCTTTTTTGGTCACATTTTTGTTGCTTTTTTGTGTTTTTTGTCACATTTTTGTTGCTTTTTTGTCTTTTTTGTCACATTTTTGTTGCTTTTTTGTCTTTTTTTTGTCACATTTTTATTGCTTTTTTGTCTTTTTTGGTCACATTTTTGTTGTATGTTGGGTCCATTTTTGTTTCGCTTTTCTTCTAGCTTTTGTCACCATTTTGACTTTTTTTTTGCTCCAGAAGCTTTTAGATTTAGGTAAAGCCGAACTGGAGAAAATGTGCTCTGTCCAGGTGGGGGTTAATGGATGGGACAGTACATGGTGGTGCGCTAACATAATGTTTCTGATATGTTTTCAGTGACAAATGAATCTTGAAACATTCATTCATTAGGACACTGCTACATCATTCATAGCAACATAACAAAGGTGGAGCGATGGAGCCTCTAAAACATAATGTATCTGACGAGCATAATGGAGTGAGTGAGCGTAAGATAGAAAAGTTTGAGGCAGGTTCGCGGACCGCAGAAGCGAGAGAAGTTGATGGAGGTTAATGTCTTGTGGGGCATGAGACTAATCGCCCATGACTGCTGGTTCACTGGCTCCGCCCGTGCGAGGAGGCCCCAGCGGTTAACCCAGGCGCGCCAGCTAAGCGAACACAATGAGGAAAGGAAGAAATATATAATGGTAAGAACAGAGCTGCAGGCGTGGTACCAACTGGAAACGCAGAGGGGTAGGAGACTGCGGAGGAGAGATAGAGGGAGAAGAAACTATTTTTATAATACGCTTTTAAATTATTCTGGATTGTTAAATGAGTTTAACAAACAAAACAGCAATTTCCTTTATCAAATGTATTTCTGTTCGCAAATGAATGTATTAGATAGTCTTTTGCAGAAAGAGGTTTAATCATTTTCGTGTGTAACGAGAGTTTCAATACATTAATCAACTCCAGACTGCAGTGGTTTGCCTTTACACTGTATTCAAATGCTCGTGCTTTACTCGGTGATCTTTCTGTCTCTGTTTCATCTTCTCGGTGTGAAGGGTGTGAAGTGGTCCCGTCTGTCCAGCCCCGTTGTTTGGGGGAAATGTCTGATGGATGTGACAGCGGCAGCAAGACAGGAATAGTCGACGTTAACAAGCGGCATCTGTTTTGATTCCAATTTTCATGAGCAATTGTACCCCCCAAAAACAACAATCCAACAACTTGGGATCCTTGCCTGTAAAATGTAATAGGTTGTGTTCACATGACGTCACAACGTTCCAAAGAGCCCATGGTCTAAAACTGAGGCGGTGGCCTGGTAAGAATCCACTGATAGTAAGGTTACAGTGTTAAAATATTTTTGTGTTCTTGGTCAGATGAAAGGATTAGATCAGGAGTGGCGAACACATGCGGCTCTTGGCCAATCAGAGCGCGGCTCTTTGCATGACTGGAGATGTTTAATACAATGCAGCTCTTTGCAAAATACATGGTAAACCGTAACAGTCTTTAAGAATTTTGACCAAAAATCCAACCATAGTCCATCTATTAGTTTCCATCTCTAAACACATGAATGAGAGTCCGTATCTCTCTCCTCCTCGAGGCGGCGTGTAAAAGGTGCCCGTGCAGCAAGATGTAGGTTAAACAACAGGCAGGCAGATCGTAGCTCTGGGATCAGCTTCTATGCTTTTCAGGTTTCTGATCAGCCTACTCTTTATTTGATGTAATTTGGCTTCATATTCACAGAGAAAGATCAAAATTAGGAAATGGAAAAAAGCGGAGCTCTTATGAAGCATATGATGCGAAGCGTGACATCATTGACGTTTGTTTTGTTGTGACAGTAACTGTAACAAATGCAACATAAAACAGACTCTCAGACGTCCAGAGGCTCCTGATTAAAGTTTATGAACTTTGTGCAGCCTAGAGTGCGTTCTCTGCACAGTCCAGTCAAGACCGAGCTGCAGGCACTGAGCGCACGGGCCAGGGGCGTATCAGAGAAGGGGGCTCAGTGGGCAGGGCCCCACATACAAACACACCCTAGCATTAAAAAAATGTTTAAAAAATTAATAATTCTGTCTCAGTCAGAGCAGAACAGCACAAAATGTCAGTTAATATACATGTATTTCAATCATGGTGAGAAGTAAAACCATTATATCTAACACAATTATTGAACAAAAAAAAAGAAAAAGGCCAGGCATAAAGTTATAGTTTATTGTGATTAAATTAAACGGTCACATTCTATTTAATCGCAATAAACTACCGCCCCGGGATCTCGCTAATGGTCGGTGCCTTTGTGGCTCTTCACAGGATCAAGGTTGAAAATTTCGGCTCTTGGTCTCTGACTAGTTGGCCACCCCTGGATTAGATGAACAGGGCAGGTTTGTGGATCCAGTCACTTCTAAAGATTGATGAATTTTCAACATTTTGTCAATTTCTAAAACTGTTTTTCGTCCCTCCATCTGAGATTATGAGTGAACTCAACCCATTCTTTTTCCTGTCTCTGTTGAGCGCACACATGTTTTCCCACTGCTTCCGCTCCTGCTTTCTTGTCTTGTCTGACGTTACCATTTTGTTCTCTGGATCACCTACTTGCTGTTCTTCTGAACCGCTAAGCTATGAAAGTGATTAACTGGTCTCTCAGCGCAATTGATGAGGAGACGAGTTCATCAGTTTACCTCGTCTGCCCTGTTGGGTATGTGATGGATGTGTGGAGTAGACATTGAAGATATTTACTTATTTGGACTCTTGCTAACAGGGTGCCTGCTTATTAGATTAGGTTCTGCCCTGGTTTATCGGGAAGTTGGCACCTTGCAAAGAAAGAAGAAACCCTCTCATTGGAATCACAATGTTGTCATATTTTTCACAGCAAACCGTTCAGTAGAAGCGAAAAACGGCACTCGCTAACGTTAGCTGTTTTTTGTATATTAATGGGCTGTTGAACCATTTTGCTCCTCACCGCGTGTTTGTGTTTTTATTTAGTAGAAAAGTATATTCATAATTCCGTAGTAATGTAGAAGTGGGAGAAAGTTCCCATTTTTCTTTTTCTTTGTTTTCCCCCTCTGGCTGCTTCAAACATGACCATATATGGGCAGTTCCATACATGCCGTCTGTATCTATCTCTTCACCGTATCCTGGAAGTTTGCATGAATTGTGCCCACTCTCACTCGTATTAGTTTACATAGTACTGAAGAAATCAAGCGATGGATACAGACGGCATCTCTGGAATCGTCCATATATGGTCATGTTTAAAAACAGTTAAGGGGGAAAACAATTTGGAGAAAAATCTAAACTTTCTCTAATTATTCAAAAACTACTTTAACGCTGAAATACAAATATAGTTTTCTACTAAAAAAAGATACAAAGACATGGAGAGGAGCAAAGTGGTTCAACAGCCCATAAATACATAAATAACAGCGAATGTTAACTTGATGCTACATGTTAGCATCGGGCTAATGCTAACGGTTAGCTAGCGCGAGCTACAACTGCCGTTTTTTCACTTCTACTGAACAATCTGCAGTGAGAAAATATCCATATGGGCCCGATTTACACTTAACTTTATTTATATGTGATAAATAAGTTCATATTCGACCAGAAAATGGTTAAAAAGAGTGGAAAATTGTGTTTCTCTAAAGATTCTATTTTCCCTCGGCGAAGCCACGCCCCCTTCTATGACGAGATGCCGTCTGTATTTATGGGGCGGGGCTGAATAAGGAAATAGAGTTTGGGATGGAACGTTATATGTTCACTTTGGAGATCCGCCATGTTTGTGGGTGCTAGCAAGCATTTTCCACAGGCTAACCTAAGCTAAAAAACAGTGGAACAACTCAACAACATTACGGCTGGTAAATACATCTAACACACAGTAGTGTCCAAGTGTTTTAATGTGAACAATAACTCCAGTATTTTATCTTTTAAAGTCTCCATTAGTTTATTACTGCTCCAAATCCTCTGATGCTTCGCGATATAACATCATCTGAACTCTGTTTGCATTGGATTCTATATTTTGACATTTGGCTTAATATTTCACAAAAATTTATCCTGTTAAATATCAGAGGAAATTGAATACTTCTTCCAGCTCTGTGTATATCAGTGCTATCAGCGGTGTCACCACTCCATTCTAGCCATGTGTGTTATCTAATATTTTCATCCACTTTAGAAAATCCCTGACATTTGGTACATAGAAGCTCTCTCAACACCAGGCTCCCTCCCCCGAATGTGTCTTTTCCAGCCATCACCATCACTTTAACAAGCTCTTGGGTTGTCTGTCTCCTCCTACATCCTTCTCTCTCCTCCAAATAACTGCGCTAAAAACCCAGCGCTAAAAGTTTGCCGTCTTCATAGCTTGTGCTTTTCCGATTGACCTGTTTGCATGTGTTGAATGTATTCCCCTTTCAAAGTTTTCTTATTTCTCCCGGGAGCGATCATAGCTCCGTATTTTTAGGCCACGACTATCGCTATCTCTATACACGGCGGGCTCTGAATCCCAAGGGCGTATATGTCCAAAATGAGGATCAGCTATTTTTAACAGTGCCAGAGACCTCTATATTAATCTTGCATGAGTCAACATTTATAGCCTCCAAAAAAAAGTACAAGATTCTCCACAGCCGATCCCAGCCTCGGGTATTTGGGTATTTGAATGCTCGAAAATGAGGAGGTTTCCCCTAAAGTTTATTAGATATCTTTATAGAGATTTACTGTTTGTTCAGGAAGTATTCATATTCCTCTTTTGTTCCTATGCAGCGTTTCCACAATAAAGCCAAACTGAATGCCTTAAAGTGCACATGACAGGTTTTAATGCTTTTGAAAATACGACTTATTTAGATGGATAACATCAGTTGTAAATCAAAATTGTCACTTTATTTCAGTGAAGCAGCAATTTAATGAATACATGTTGGGAAAAAAAGTTATTTGAATTTTTAAACTAAAATACAATCTTTTGGGAAACACAATTTTCCAAACTTTTTAGCCATTTACTGGTGGAATATGTGCTTATTTATCACATACAAATAAAGTCAAGTGTAAATCGGGTCCATATGGATATTTTCTCACAGCAGATTGTTCAGTGGAAGTGAAAAAACGGCGTGGCTAGCACTAGCTAGTGTTAGCATGTAGCAGTTTTCGAACATGACCATATATGGGTGATTCCAGAGATAGATACAGACGGCAGCTCTGGAATCGCCCATATATGGTCATTCTTGAAAACAGTTAAGGGGGAAAACAATTTAGAAAAAATCTAAACTTTGTCTAATTATTCAAAAACTACTTTAACAAATGCTGAAATATGAATATAGTTTCTACTAAATAAAGAAACAAAGATATGGGGAGGAGCAAAGTGGTTCAACAGCCCATAAATACATAAATAACAGAGAATGCTAACTTCATGCTACATGTTAGCATCGGGCTAATGCTAACGGTTAGCTAGCGCTTGCCACATCTGCCATTTTTTCACTTCTACTGAACAATCTGCTGTGAGAAAATATCCATATGGGCCCGATTTACATTTGACTTTATTTATGTGATAAATAAGTTCATATTCCACCAGAAAATGGCTAAAAAGAGGGAAAATTGTGTTTCTCTAAAGATTCTATTTTCCCCCTCGGCGAAGCCACGCCCCCTTCTATGACCAGATGCCGTCTGTATCTATGCTGTCTGCATCTACAGCAGTTTGACTCACTCATTTCCCATAGAACTCAAAGGCATCTCTGGAATTGCCCATAAATGGTCATTTTTGAAGCAGTTGTGGGAGAAAACAAAGAGGAGAGAAATCTAAACTTTATTCACCTTATTCCGCCCGCCCACTTTTGCCACTTTTTGCGTTGTCTCGGCACCTCGTTTTCCTGACACTTCCGGTCGAGCGCGAAGCCCGTTCATTTTAACGGAGAACGAGGGAAAATATTCTCCGCTCAAATCTGATGTTTAGTCAATTGATTTGTGTAAAATGCACCAACATGTCGACACTGCAGCGTTTCTCTGGGCGGCCTGAAAACGGCTTTGTTTTCGGGTAGTGACTGATTTTATGCGGACTTCTCCAGCCCCATGTTAACACATAGGAGGAAAGGGGCGGGCACAATTCATGGCGGCACCCACGCGAACGTCCGGAATAAGGTGAATACAATTACTCCAATACTACTTTAACAAATGCTGAATTATAGTTTTCTACACAAAAAAGATACAAAGATATGGAGACTAGAGCCCATAAATAACGGAGAATGCTAACATCATGCTACATGCTAACGCCAGCTACGACTGCCATTTTTTTGCTTCCACTGAACAATTTGTTGTAAAAAAAACGTATATGGACCCGATTTAGACTTGACTTTATTTGTGTGTGATACATTTATATGCTGCCAGAAAACGGGTAGAAAGATGGTGTTTCCCAAAACATACTTCCTTCCCCCTCGGTGAGGCCACGCCCCTTGTATGCACGATGCCGACTGTATCTATTTACTTAACCTGGTCGGCCCGGCAACAGTCTTGAATTGTTTGCCTCCATCTATGTCACTTCCTGTCTGTGTCCAATAAGGAAGTGAAGTAGAGGCTGTTTAATGAATGAAGTTTCCCACAGCCCTAAACCTTTATGAACGTTCAACAGCACAAACTAGCAAACAACCCCCCAAAAAAATCCCCTTCCTTTTTTGTTTTGTAGTCGCCTGGGCACAAACTTGAATTGTCCATTCTTCCACAGAAATCCCACATGCTCCCGAAACAGATGTCAGAAGCAAAGTGTCCCGACCCGCAGCATCACCCCGTGTATCCGTTTTCAGAGTTGTTCTGCCCGCGGGCCAAGCGCTGTCTCTGCTCCCGACGGTCCAGGGAGGCCAGGTAGAAAGGGCAAGTGCCAGAAGAGGGAGGTCGAAAACGCCAGATGAAAATGATGGAGGGATTGCGACGTTGATTCCTAATTATGAGAAATAACAAGGGGGAAAATCAGCTTTTAGCAAATATTGAAGCATTCCCGCGCAGCCCTCGCTCTGAAAGCCGGTCCCCCCTCATTACTCATAGCGATAAGGCAGTCAGCTGACTCTATCTACTCCACAATCACTAAATGAATAACGGCAGGGTGGATTTCCTCTGCACTAGTCGCACTATACAAACCTGTTTAGGACGTTTAACCTCTATTTAACCACACACGCTTTTTAAGCTGTAATTTGTGTTTGCAGCCCGGGGGACGCAGCCGTAGCGGGAGGCAGAGTTACGCACATTCGGAAAAGCCATTAGTTTAGTTGTTTGGTGCAGCTGTTCTTTCATATGGAGTGTGTTAGTCATTTCTCTCTCTCGAATGGTTGCACGGGCGATCATGGAGGAGCCTGTGACTAAAGGCAGTACCTGCTGAGATTCTTAAGGCTCTGAGTGCAGGGGAATGAGGCACTTTGGCACGGTGCATTTGGCTCTGGAGGAAGTGAATGGAAGTGAATTACTAGTGTTTTTTCACACTTGTTTAGTCACCTCGGTTTTTTGGAAGCCAGCGCGGTGTAGTCTGGGGAGCTTTGGGAGGTTTGTTTAAAAGTAGATTGTTGATGCATGTAGGGAAGATGGATAGTACACCAATTTGTGTTTTCAAAGTATTTATTCTAAAGCAAGTTGGGTCTGTCATTTTTTGAAACAATTGTTGATTTCACAATATTTTTTTACATAGAAATAACTTCAGTGGGACTGGTTTGAATAACTTTATTGACATTTTGAAATCAGGTCAATTAGAAGTGGTCGTTTTTATTGGCTGTACTACATGAAACACTTAAAGCAGTACTAAGTAACTCTTGCCCCTAGAGGCCATAAGCGCAACTGCAGGTGTCGTAGCAAGTTACGATTTTTTAACTTATTAATTGTCTTGGAGAGTAAATACTACGCTGACAGGAAAGGCGAAAGGAGAGAGGGTTACTGTGCATCCAATTATACAATGAAAAAAAAAAAGTTCACTCAAACTTGGCTGTAAATACTGTTTAAAGTGCCGTTAGCCCGCAGTTAGCTTTGCCTGTTAGCATGTTTGCTGCTTCTTTGTGATTCCATTAGTGTGTATTGCATTCTCCGGACCGGTGGCAGTCAAGTTGCAAACATGGTTTTCTGGCCAGAGACACCAGGGGGAGATGAAAGACCCTCCAATCATCCCATAAACACTTGTATTACCCCCACAGGGACTACGGAAAGGATTTATTAAGGTAAGCACGTTACTTAGTACTGCTTTAATTTTTTTTGGGAATAATTATCCATTTATTGTGACAATTATATGTTTTACTGTTACTAAGACGTATGATCATCCTTTGCTAAAACAAAGCTTTCAAAGAAAATATTAAAAATATACAGAAGTATGAGACTCCTGGAGACACTGTCGCACTGCTGGACACAGTGCAAAAAAAAGCAAAAAAAAGCAATGCAATGCAAAAAAGCATTACAGTTACACCGCAGGGCATTTTACTGGATAATGTCCAAATATTTTATTGCGTCTTGTTTTAGAGACTTGTTGAATTTGCAGACTCCGGGCAGAACATTGAGGTCTTCTGACCAGTTGCTTTTAGTCTGCCCACGCGCCAATCGAAAAACCAGAGGAGATCGAGCCTTTGCTGTTGCCGGCCCTAAACGCTGGATCTGTCTGCCTCTGGAAATCTTCTGTCGATAATTTCAAGTCATTGCTGAAAACACGTCTCTTCGCACTGGCTTTAAATTCAGAATGAGCTAGACATTTTGATGCTTTTATATTCTGTACATTGTTGCAGCACTAGATTTCTGTTTTATTATTCCGTCTTGTATGTCTTTTGTGTGTGTTGTCTGTATTTTTGCATTGAATATAAAAAGCACTTTCACCATGACATGATTATTGTAATATATTATTATATTATAATATTAACTGGGTTATAGTACGTAGATAACATAAATTCTGGGTGAAAAAAGTCTCTTGATTTTTTCATTCAAACCTATATTTAACCAAGAAAAATGTCATTGAGATCAAAAAATGTCCTTTAGAAGACTTGATAACGCAAAACATTGACGTCATGGCCATAGATATCATATAGTAAAGGCTAGCTGTCTCATACGCGCTGCTGGCCAATGGAGGTCGACGTCTGCACACGGCGGCCATCTTGCCACAGGGAGCTCACTCACTCGTAACATTGCGCTTTATGGTGTACTTTTAAAATAACCATTACTTGCTCACTTTTCTATCGATTTTCAAATGGTTTGGTTTGTTATTTATGTCCGAGATGTAGGTATGACACTGCACATGTATGAACATGAACATAATCAACATGTTCCAGCATTCAGAATTATAGCAACGTTAATAACGTTTGTAAGAAACCAAACAAAGATAAGAGGATTTGTGTTCATGCTGATCACTCACTCACCAGAAAGCTTCCCTGTGGCAAGATGGCCGCCGGTAATGCCGAAGTGACTCCGCCTTAAGATATGTAACCTTTATTATATGATATCTATGGTCATGGCAACGACCCACATTATATTGTATGCATACTTTAGTGATGTAAAGTAAAAACATTTTGAATTATAAGTAAACCATGACATAGTGTCACATTTCAGCTGTTCTAATCCTGTCTCCTTTTGCTGCACAACGTCAGATCAACATCGGGCTAAAACTCGGAGTTTTACCCCAAAGTTGAACTCCGTGAGTCTGTGAAGGCAGTCAGTGCGATTGTGTTACTATGTGTATCCATTTGTCTGTAACACAATCCAAAACCTCACACTGTAAACGGTCACACATATTTGATGGTTCCATTTCTTCAATAGCCATCAGTGCCATCATTGGTCTGTGCACAGTTTTCTCAGCCAGGACATTTCAAACCAGATTGTTTCTGTTAACCAAAGATACCAGGACCAGTTCAAACTTACAATGCACTCACAATGTCCGATTATATACGGAAAGAAAACCCAGAATCTCATCCCTCACCGCAGATATGAGCACATGAAAGGACCGGATCATGTGACTCTTTCGTTGGTCATGCGTCTTGCGAATGTTCCCAACAGAAACAGCAGTTGTGTGGTCTTGCACTCTGTCTTCATTGTTCTGTCTAAGTGTGAGATTTATACTGGCCGCGCTGTCGTCGGTTACTCATTCCTACAGCAGTGTGTGTGAACCCGGCGGCATGGCGGCTGCAAAGGAAATGATACGACCAAAATAACTGCAGCCATTCAGGTTTGATCATCGTGACTTTCCTAATTGCAGTTATTCATGGGAGATTTTTCATATTTTGTCCATAACTTACATGTGCCTTAAGTGCAGGAAAGTGGCTCGCTAAGGAAGTGAATGCGAATGAAGATGTCTGTTTGGAAGTAACGTACAGTAAGTCGTTCCTCTCGTTCACAGTGCAGAGGGCGCAGTCCATCCATCCACCTGTCAGGGCTGTTTTCTCCCTCTGACAAGCTCCAACTGGTCCATTAGAGCCATCAGACGCTCATGGAAAGAAAAACACACAGCAGATCTGCCCGTACATTTATGTTACATAAGCGGAGTCGGCAGCAGTCCGAAGCTTTTTGATTGACATGATTGCCTTTCCTCTGGTGCTTATAGAAAAATCTCTCTTTTAGACTCCTACTATGGGGGATTTATAGTTGAATAGGAACATGTTCTTTTTTAGTTCTCCGAGGGCGTTTTGTCTGTCAGTGACATTTAAAGGTTGTTTACTTCGCAATAGCTCCCTTCCATCAAAATGCAAGGTTCATTATTTTGTTCACATAATATCATCCAAATCTCTGGGGCCATTGTCACAATATTAGCCTCGCAGAACATTACTGCTGTGTTCCACATTGTTGGTAGAAATTCTGCTTTTTTCCCCAGTAATTCCTTGGCCTTATTGATCGCGACTCACTTCATCTGAAACCTACTGGCAAGTCATTTCTCTTGTGTTTATGCCCTGAGGACCCTTTAGTTCAGTCATTTTGATCACATTTACAACGATTGTTATTAGTAATCTGTGCGCTTTATCTTCCAAGTACTCTTTTGCAAGCGTTGAGTTCAAGATTCAAGATTTTTTATTTGTCAAATCATGTGAATGGTTTGAAATTATGTGTCTCTCATCCTTGATTGTGGAGCGAGGAGAGGGGGAAGAGGGGAGGGAGAGCAGGCAGGCAGTTCAGCTTCCCGATGGCCTTGTGTATGAAACTGTTCTTCAGTCGATTGGAACTGGCCCGTAGATTCCGCAGTCTCCTCCCTGAAGGCATAACCTTGAAGAGAATGCAGGATGGGTGCGAAGGGTCCCTGGTGGTTCTGACGGCTTTGTGGGTGAGACGGGTCGAGTACATCCAGGGCTCCGCAGATCTTCTCCGCTGCTCTCCCGATGCGCTGGAGGCTCGTCCGGCAGGAGGCAGTGCTGGTGCCGTGCCACACAGTGATGGAGCTGGTCAGGATGCTCTCTATAGTCCCTCTGTAGAAGAGCCACACAGTGATGGAGCTGGTCAGGATGCTCTCTATCGTCCCTCTGTAGAAGAGCCACACAGTGATGGAGCTGGTCAGGATGCTCTCTATAGTCCCTCTGTAGAAGAACCACACAGTGATGGAGCTGGTCAGGATGCTCTCTATAGTCCCTCTGTAGAAGAGCCACACAGTGATGGAGCTGGTCAGGATGCTCTCTATAGTCCCTCTGTAGAAGAGCCACACAGTGATGGAGCTGGTCAGGATGCTCTCTATCGTCCCTCTGTAGAAGAGCCACACAGTGATGGAGCTGGTCAGGATGCTCTCTATAGTCCCTCTGTAGAAGAGCCACACAGTGATGGAGCTGGTCAGGATGCTCTCTATCGTCCCTCTGTAGAAGAACCACACAGTGATGGAGCTGGTCAGGATGCTCTCTATATTCCCTCTGTAGAAGAACCACACAGTGATGGAGCTGGTCAGGATGCTCTCTATCGTCCCTCTGTAGAAGAACCACACAGTGATGGAGCTGGTCAGGATGCTCTCTATCGTCCCTCTGTAGAAGAGCCACACAGTGATGGAGCTGGTCAGGATGCTCTCTATAGTCCCTCTGTAGAAGAACCACACAGTGATGGAGCTGGTCAGGATGCTCTCTATAGTCCCTCTGTAGAAGAGCCACACAGTGATGGAGCTGGTCAGGATGCTCTCTATTGTCCCTCTGTAGAAGTTGCACATAACGGAGGCTGGGACTCTGGCAGCTTGCGGAGAAAGTAGTGACGTTGATTACTTTTCTTGACCAGTGATGGAGTGTGCATGGTCCAGGAGAGCTTCTCTGTGATGTGCACAGTGTAATGCTGGACCCGCGCTCTTCAAAAGTCCACAACAATCTCTTTTTTCCTCTCCACATTTAGAGAGAGATTGTTCTGTGTGTGCACCACATGGCCAGACTGCTCACCTCACTCCTGTAGTTTGACTCGTCTCTGTTGCTGATGAAGCCCACCACTGTTGGGTCGTCTGTAGGGCTGCAACTAACGATTATTTTGTAATCGATTAATCTGTCGATTATTTTTTACGATTAATCGATTAATCACTTGGCTGTGAATGGTGTGGAAAATGTTATTTTTTCCATTTTTTTGGTCACATTATAGCTTAAGTAGTGCTGTCTGAAGCTGTGTTTATGGAGTAAACTAAAGGGAAATATTTTTTGAAGGCTCTATTCATGACATTTACAATGTACAAAACATTACAGACCCTAAATATAAAATCGAAGTAGGTTTTCATCAAAAATACTACATTTTTAATGTCATTTTTGCTCCATTTTAGTCTGTGTGAACCAGAAACCGATTAATCGATTACTAAAATAGTTGTCGACTCTTTCAATAATCGATTAGACGTCGATTAATCGTTTCAGCCCTAGTCGTCTGCAAACTTGATGAAGAGGTTTGAGTCGTACTTTGGAGTGCAGTCATGGGTCAGCAGAGTGAACAGGAGGCGGGTCAGCACACAGCCTTGGGGAGCCCCAAGTTCACTACATTCTGCAATACCGTGTCATAATTTCATGATGGGGAAGACACAGGTCGATGGGAGAGACATCGTTTTGGAAAGAAGTCTCCAAACAGAAAATCTCCAAATGTTTTCCCTGGTCATAAATTGGAAGTGGTTGGATCACAAACTGGCCACATTCATCCAATGGCTGAAAGTTCTTTCATATAACCAACATTACATTTTTTTTTTCTCACCACTTTTATGAAATATTGTTATGTCATTTGACCTCGGTTCATTATTTTGATGAGAGAAAGGATTTCAAACTTTGTGTTTTTGTTTCATGTGGCGAGGTCATTACAGAGATATTAACCAAAATTCAGCAGTTTGAAGGTTTTCATAATTACCACATTGGAAATCTTTGCAGCATCAGAATGTTTTGATGCCATGGGAACGTAATCTTTTCTTTTGGTTGACAACAATGACTTTGAGAAAAAGTTTGTGGTCTTTGTCATTTTCGCTGCCTTTATATTATAATATATTATACATTTTATGTTATTTTTTTTTACCATTCAGTGTCAACAAAGCCATGTATGGATGGGCTTATTCATCCATTTTCTACATCAGGACTTAAAGGTGCATTATTCAACTTTTCATGCCAAAAGAAAAAAAAGTTGAAAACTAGAAAGCTCTTTATAAAAGTAAACGATCAGGCTCCTCCCCTTCCCCTCCTGATTGGACCTGACAGTCTAGTTTATAGGAAAAGCTTGTCTTATTGGTCGACGTGGGAAGATACTAGACTCTGAGTAGTTGCCAAGATCCGGGAAGGAGAGGCTTTACAAAAAATAATGTGTATAAATTATTATTTACTTTACATCAAAATGCGAGACCAGGTGTTGATTTTGCACATTTTGTAAAATTTGTAAAACATTTAGACTTGAGCGTTAAACTTTAAACGTTTGTCTGTCACTTAAATATTAATGCATAGTTGTCTTTTCAGTGACCCAGTGACTGTATGGGTGGTTAACTTGGCACCTTTGCTCTCCATCCCGGTGGCCTTTCAAAACCCCCTTAGGGTTGCTGGTAGGTTTTCTTGATGGGATATATATGTAACCGTGGCAACAGTTCCATTGGCAGTGAAAACCTACCATAAATCCTAATAATAAAAACTGAAATAAAATTGATCCTTGAGCGTCCTAGGGAACCCCGGGACGGAGAGCAAAGGCACCAAGTTTACCCCCCATTCAGCCACTGGGTCACTGAAAGGTCAAATATGCACTAACTTTTCTACTGCACATTAAAAGTTGCACAATGCACCTTTAAGATTCAGCAGAGACGCCAAGACTTTCCAAGTTCCTTCCGCAGGCTCTTAATCTTTCCTGCAAACACAACTTGGAGGTGGGCCTGTCACGATAACAAATTTGAAGTTCGATATAGAGGCAGGAAAGTATCGCGATCAGTGTTAATTTTGACAGCATATTTTAGTTTAGTTTTAGTCTTGTCTTTTGACTAAAGTAAAAAAAAACTTTTCAATTTTAGTCTAGTTTTAGTCGACTAAAATTGCATGTCAATTTAGTCGACTAAATTGAAGACTAAATTAGTCGGCTTATATTTACAATATTCATTATAATCATATTTAATCGTGGAGCTTCATGGAGCTGCTCCACATGAACAAAGCTCAGACCTGTTAATTTGGCAGAGAATTTAAATGATATGAGGCTTTTTCAGACGGTCAATAGAAGTTTGGATGATTTTAGTCTTTTCATTTTTATTTAGTCTTGTTTTAGTCGACTAAAATATCTGGACATTTTAGTCATAGTTTTAGTCTCATGAGAAACTTTTATTTTAGTTTTAGTCCTATTTTAGTCGTCAAAAATAACACTTTGACTAAAATTAAGACTAAATATTTTAGTTGACGGAATTAACTGATCGTGATAAACGATATAATTGACTCTAATGACAATAGATACTGTCCACTCTCAGGCATAAAAGTGACCTTTGTTCTAAAAGTGCATCGTAGTATCCTAGAATACACACAAGCTGCCATAAAAATTAAATATCATGAAACTGAATTTGCATCAGTTAAAAGTTAAAATTTTACAAAGTAAGAATGGGGTGGAATGCTAATAAATGTAAAAAACGATAAATATAGAGAATATAGAACTTGGAGGAGCAGAGGCTCTACTTCGAGCTCCTCCCGGGTGACTGAACTCCTCTCTCTCCTTAGATGAGAGTAGGAATGTGGCTTGACCGGTAAATTGCGAGCTTTGCCTTTCCTCTCTCACCACAATATTCGATTGAAACCTCTAGTCTTCGCATCCGTACCTACTGAGCCTCTGTTGCTCAGTTGAGTTAATGCTAATCTAAAATAAATGGCACCATTTTACGGCAACCTTGTCTGTCCAGGCTGCACTTTGATGTCGGCACAGGCTCATGTGTATCCCTGTTTACAGACAATAACTGGCTTCATAAAGACCTCAATCAATACGCAAACAGACTCTTGTGTGCCCCTGCGCGTGATCGTGTTTGACTCGCATCTATGTACAGGTAACAAAAAGAAAATCTTTCCGCGGCTAAGTGTCATCGATTCAGAGCTGTATGATGTGAGCCCACTTATCATGTTTGCATAGTGTTGGTGCGAGAGCAAACTACATGGGATACGGCCTATGGAAGCATCATCATTACGAGCCCTGTCCATTAGGCCTGAGTGCTTCCCCCGACAGCGTAATGGTCATCTCCCGGACAACAGGGTCACCGTAGCTACGAACACACCCGGCAACCGCTGATGCCGAATGGGTCCCAAATGACCGCGGTGGGATGCGGGCGCACACTCCGCCGTCGTGGGCGGGGGCCGGCTCCGTGGGATTTGAGAGGTTTTTCAGCAAATCAATAATGATAGAGGAAATGATGGAGAGAGAGAGAGAGAGATTTCAAAGAGTGATCAGAGTGGCTGAAAATGAGCGTGGTCAAAGCCGGTTCCAGTAAACACACAGCGGGTTCAAAAAGTTTTCTGACCTCTTTGATTCATTCTGTTATGGCTTAATCTGATGCTGAAATAATGCACATTTATGTTATATTGGCAAAAATTCAGATTAGCTTTGACAATGATACAATAAAGAGCCTGTATGCAGTTTTTAAGCTTTCACACAGTCGTATAACTTTTTAGGTTTCATTGAGAGATGAGTAAAAAAAAAGACTTTCCAAAGCTTTCAGGAAGCAGAGTTCCGGTCTTTGTGACTAAAACCCACATTCTCTTTATTGTAAACAAATGTCTGTTTTGTCCCCAGCTGTTCTGACATAGCCTCCCATAATTATCCTACGCTTGGCTAAATGTATTTAGCATTTGTGCCACATCCTTGCCTGGCCAGCCAAACGACACACTTTTCCTTCTTTACAAAGATTCCCGATGGGCGTGATGGACGCGCATATTAACCAATCAGAGAAAATGATGCAAGTGGCAGGCCGCTTCTTTTATAAACAACTTCTTTTTAAAAATAAAATGTTTTACTCGAAATTCTGCCGTAATTGGATCGATAAAAACTGTTTTGCGATCGGATTGGCTGTAGGATTTCCAGACGGTCCTACTTTTGAACAGATACATAGATACATAGATAGATCGATCGATACATAGATAGATACGTACGTAGATAGATAGATAGATAGAGAGATAGAGAGATAGAGAGATAGAGAGATAGAGAGATAGAGAGATAGAGAGATCGATAGATCGATAGATCGATACATAGATAGATCTATCCATCGATCGATACATAGATAGATAGATAGATAAGTACGTACGTAGATAGATAGGTAGGTAGGTAGATAGAGAGATCGATACATAGATAGATACGTACGTACGTAGATAAATAGGTTGGTAGGTAGATAGATAGAGAGATCGATACATAGAAAGATAGTGGGCTGGGCCGATCCCCTTTTGTCACAATCCGATACGTATCACGATACTCAGGAGCCGTTCAGATACATATCTCAATTCAATAAGTAATTATGACGGGTAATATGTTTATCTTAAAATGTGTTAAAAGAAAGGAAACGGTCACTGCGGCAACGGAACGGTGGCAGGCTGGAAATAAAAAAAGAGTTTTGTTCAAACCTAACATATGCAGTGAGTAAGTAGGCTAGTCCTGGAGACTTTTCAGAGTTCGTTAGCCATGCTTTATGTATTTTATCCCATAGCCGTTAGCAATAGTCATCAAGCATCGCAAATTATGAACGATCCAGATGTTTTCAGCTGTTGTCAACCATCGACCACATGTAGGTGATGTCAAAGCCTGAGATTTTACTTTAGATACACATTAGTGTATAAAAGTGTCCTGAGATAAATGCTATCTCAAATTCAGTCAAGTTTCCTCTTTCTGTGAGGTTGGATACACATTCAATGACCACGAAACATCATCGTTAAATGAAAGAAAGAAACCACAGAAATTATGTCAATGCCATGAAAAGGACAAAACATACCACTCCATACTTTAGTATTGCTCAATTGCCTGCCAATTCATTTGTATGTGGATGGAACGTTCAATTTTAATCAGGTCCAGGATTCGCTGGGAAACAAAATAATAACGATCTTCTGAACATTTTCAGCTAGCTCACTTGCCTCACTGCGTGAAGGTGTGTGGAGTTTGCGTTTTCTCTCTGTGCTTGAGTGTGCCTTCCATTGCAATGTATTTATGCAAAACACAACTTGCATACATTTAGAGACACATCAAGGGCGGGTCATTACACATTTTTTAGTTAGTTTAGTTAATTTATTTTCTTCGGTCATTATGAACATTTAAATCACATGTTTTCCAAAGATCTTAGACATTATACAATAAGAAAACACATACATTAAGAATTTAATCTAAATGATGCCTGACCGAAGGGGTTTAGGCTGAAGCCAAGACTTATTCTGCCTAACCCCTTCTACAATCACTGTCAATTCATGACAGTGAATTGAATACAACACAAAGGAGATTCAAATAAAATGGGCTTGACAATGGCTCAGAGCGGCTCGTCCAATGACCTGGAGGAAAACATCGAGGTCTTCTCGAGGGCAGACACAAATGAAAACGATTGTGAATACTAAGTCGTACTTTCCTAAACAAATAACATAAATGTAGAGGTATATTATGAATACTCTCAAACTTCAAGATGTACAAGTTGCAATCAAGTAATGAAATTAGGCTTCTCAAGAAAGATGCATTATGGAAAGTAAAAGTGGTCCATTAGACACCAAACGGCTGTTGTATGAAGATGTTTGTGCGATTCTGCTCCAATTTAGAGCAGTAATGCTTGGTTAAATGGCCGGTAATGGGTGATAATTGAGCGGCTGTGGTATTAACAGTGATTTTGTGTTTCACTTTGCTGTTTCACTTCCATTTCCTTGCGTTGTTTTGCACAAGACAAGCTTTACTGCCCTGTGGTAGAGATGGTTGTCGTCTACATTTTCCGTGCATTTACGCTCGGCCCCTGTCAGGAGCAGTGGACGTGAGTTGCGATCTCGGTCAGGAGGACCTTGCTAGAGGATTAGCCTATTGTGTATATTGTACTTTAATCATGAAAACCGGAGCACCTCGGGGAAAAAAATCCACTCGCGCTTGGAAATGCAAACACCTTCAGAGCTGACTGACAGTTTTACTTTATTCACACGTGATCTCTAACTCCTTGCTAGTACAATAATTTAACATTCTATTGATGTTGATGATGTTCTTTTTATGATCGCACGTTGTCCAGGCCCTGAGGCAACAAAACAGCCCCACACCATGATTTCGCAACTTTGGTTTGTGAGAGAGCTCTTAAATGCTCCACAGCACTACTGGAAAAATATACTGTGGACTAATGGACCCTAAGTTGATTTTTTTTGGAGAAACACACAACGTCATGTGTCGAGGAAAAATGTATGGCTTCACTGCAGCCACACGGGCCAGTTGATGTATTCCGTTTTCCTTTTTCTCTCTTTCGCTCTTTATTGAAGCCGCTGCACAGCGAAGGGGAGCAAGAGAAGGGGGGTTTGGAGGGGCTTATTTCAGCTCAATCGGAGGATCAGTATAAGTGAAATTATTGAATACTTGTTTTAGCTGATTTAGATCAATATTGCACATTCTAACCAACAAAGTGTAAGATAGTGATAAAGATGTGTGAGCTTATTACCATAAAAGCATCTTTAAATGTGTTTCCCCCTGGCTTTAAATCTAATTTATGAAAGTGTAGTCTCCAGGCTTTCCAACAATGTGTTACACATGGAAATCTTAGTATATTTTGAGACGCTGTGCCGATACTAGGGTCGGGCGATGTTCCCTTAATTGGCCGTTGACGATGTTTACAGTGAACCATCGTGATGGATGATGATATCGTCCATTTCTCATTATAAGCATTTTTAAAAACATTTACATAGCCCATATAGAAGCTGCATATTATTTACTGTATGTTAGGAAAAATGTGAGATTGCAGGATGAATGGATCTAAACTAAACATGATTTGAACAGAGTCATGGAACACGACTTTTGCAACAGAAAACTTGTGCGTAAAGTCTGAGAGGAGAACGACTCATTCAGAGCGTCAACTCCTCAATACCAAGACTCTTATCACACTAATACAAATGTAAATCGGAGCTTATTATTTGCATTTGCTCAATGTTAACGTAATGTTTAAGAAACAGTGGGTAAACGGGACAATATTTCCAAGTTTGCGTCGTAGCTTACGTTTTTGAAGCCGCTCCACGCGCCGCCCGGTCCGTGAGCTCGTAACCTTGTACCCCCTGCACCGCCTCTTTCTCTTCTCTCTCCCGGTCCTACGTGAGGATATACAAATCCATGCGTGCTCAGCTAGCTCCGATGTGGGAGCATTTCGTCATTGTAAAACTGTTTAGTTTTCGTACGAAGCAAAGCGAGACCACGCGGTGTTAAAGTGAAGCTTATTAGACAGAGAGAGAGACCCGCGCGTCAAACAGAGCAGCGCAGCGTCTTTACTTTGATATTACGGCTCACACATCATGTCCTCTGGCTTCTGGCAGGCTACTTAAACTAGCGTGTATATTAGTTATATTCGTGATTTAATTTACAGTGAAATCCCTGCAAAGTTTGTAGGTTTACAAGGCCCACAGAAGATCAGTGCCTGTTTCTGACAGGAGGGGGCGTGGCATCACGATGGTGGCTCTCCATCGATGTTGCTCATTCATCACGATGGACGATGACATCGTACATCGGAACAACCTTTGGCAATACATATTATGTTTAAAGTCTGCTAGAAAACGGCTCAAAATAGTGAAAAATTGTGACTCTCATGAGAGGTTTTCTACCCCCTTGGCCCCCCTACCCCCTTGTACGACGCAATACCGTCTATCTACAAGTTCACCGAAAATACCAAGATTATGAATTATTAACAGTTGCAGTTTTGGCTGAAATTGACCACATTTTGTTTTCTATACATTTTGTCCAATTCTCTTGCATCTGTTTGATATGTACAAATCTTAAATGAAATATGCATTGAAAACATTAAATATGACTTGCTTCTGCCTGTATAACCCCTGAAATATGTGTTGCGTCTGTGGCATTGAAAAGACCATACTGGGCATTAAAATGTCTTTAATAATTGAACTTGCTGCTTCCTGTTATAAACCCTGATTCCACATTGAGATTCACTAAAGATATTCTCCTTATCTGAATGCGGAAAGTTCACCCTGACAGTTGTTATAGCCCCAGGTTTTGTTTTATAATGAGGCCATTTTTACACCTGCAGATCCCTCTACTATATTGCAAAATATAATCTGCTCTTAGAAAGGCTTCGACAAATGGAAATGAACTCTTGTTTCAGTCACATCAGGCGTTCTCCCATAGATCCAAAGGTAACTGGTATAACTGAATTGGTCCATACTTCTGTTGTCCTTGGGCAAGACTCTTCACTCCCTCCACCTTGTCAGCCTGTGGCGTGGGAGGCTCGGATTCCGCAGGCTCGGATTCCTTCGCACATCTGCACGTGCGGAGTAAATAAATATTTCCTCGTGAAATGCTATTGACTTCTGTGTGAAAAGCGCTCTACAAATTAAAAAAAACCCTCCCCTTTTCGTTTGTATTTGCTCTTTTCAGCTGGATTTCCCGCCGCCCACATTATCTGGAGAGGACAATCCAGACGGGACACGCTCTTTGTGATTGATAGCGGTGCACGTGGACCTATGGCCGGCGATGCGTAGAAGCTGAAAAAGCACTATCCCGTAGTGCGCGGACACACAACGACTCACAACTGCGATGTTTGTCTTGGCGATATGCAGCACTGAGGCGCGGGCTGCATCCCACGGGCAATACAATCTATATTTCAAAAGCTGCATATCCACTGCACGCCGGAGCCCTTTGCGCTTTGAAGAGGCTCTTTCTAGGGGGGGGGTATAGTGCTACTGGCGATGGGGGTAGCGGAGGGCGGGGAGTTTTAGGCCAAAGAGCACTGCAGGAAGAGGAGGAGGAGAGGTCTGTGGGAGCTGAAAGCTACTGGGAAATGACATGTCTAATAAAGAGGGCCGGCGTATAGTGGTCTGCTGGGCCTGATGTTGGATGCATGTGCCGAGACCGAGAACCGGAGAGGCCACGAAGAGGTACACGTCAAAGCCTTGAACTTGTACTAAGTGCTAATAAGGTTTCCAGTGTAGTCAAGATTGGCTTCCATAGAAAATGTGAGTGAAAAGCACGGGCTCAGTGTGTGTAAAGTCCAGTAAAAACAACATTATTTATTGTGATTAGACGTGATTAGAGCCACAGTGCAAGTACTTAGTCTATAAGAAATTAACACATTTTAAAGGTATATTATGCAGGGTTGATATTAATGTGTATTTGACTTCAGTGACCCAGCGGCTGTATGGGTGGGTTAGCTCGGCGCCTTTACTTTCCATCCCGGAGGTAGGTTTTCTGGACGAAACATAGGCGTTACCACTGTGAAAACTAACCAGAAACCCCGGACACGCCGAGGTGGCGCAGTGGTTAGCGCTCGTGCTTCACAGCAAGAAGGTCCCGGGTTCAATTCCCACCTGGTTGGGAGTTTTTTATGTTCTCCCCACCTCAGTGTAGGTTTTCACAGGGTACTTTAGTTTCCCCTACCACTAAAAACATGTACAATAGGCCAGGAAGTATGAGTGTGTTTTAGGCTATATCCACACAAGGACATAAGGCCTATATTTTCAGTCCTCTGCTTGACTCTGTATGGACTGGGCCTGAGAGTGCGAGTGTGGGACAATGGAAACCAGCCCATGCATGGCTATAATCCAGAGTGGCTTGTTCATTAACATACACTGTCCCAACCAATAAATACATAAACAATTGGTTCTGGAACGTCATCGAGGCCAGCGAGAGGGAAAGTAAAGGTGCCATACACTCATACAGCCACTGGGTCACTGAAAGGTCAAATACGCTCTGATATAAACCAAGACAATATTATGTACATTTTACCATGTCCCCTGATATGGTAGTAAACATGAAAAGTAGGAAAACATGATAACAGTCAAGAAAAAGCAATGAAATGTGTCATGTACAAAAAGAAGCTAAAATGAAATCTCTTTTTTGCGGATAAAAGAGCCACCTGCAGGAGTGGACCAGTGTGGACAGATTTTATTGTGGAAAAAGTCAGCCTTACTGTATATGTGTGACTCTTGTTAAAGCAGGGCTTCAAAGGGAATATCTGACCAAGTCTTCAGTGAGGGGGGACGACTCAAAACATACTCTTTGTGTACTCTTTGATGTGCTCTCCTTATAGATGTTTTCTTCCTTATATGGTAGGGCTAGCTTTACTTGATGCCTAACAATGTACACAGTTGCTGCTATGGTTTTATTTTTGGTTATGGCTTAATTAACTAAACCATTCTTGCATCATGTTTAAGAGATTGTTCAAAATGGATGAGGGCAGGTTCTGTGGTGGCAATTCCCCTTTAAGTGTTGAAACGCAGATGTTTTGGCCTGTGCTTTGATGAATGTCTGTAATTACTGGACCAATATGTGAGTTGACAAACTCGCAAAAATCTATCCCTCTTGTCCGACCCCCTATGGATTCCTTCAAGTCTGCGCCACTGGTTGTTTGAGCCACTCTGGAAGTGGTTTATGCATATTCAGAAAACGTCAAAGCACCTTTTTTTTTTTCTTGTTAACAACAGGTTGATGCTGGAGTTAGTGCAACTTTGTTGCTGATTTAACACGTAAATACACCAGGTCCTCTCCTCTGTGCGCCGCATGTGCCGTCCTGTGCTTCCTGTTTGTTTGGGCCGAGTGTTTCCCTGGGATTGACCTGCAGCGTTGCTCGTCCATATTTTTTTCCAGAATGCGACAGTACTGGCCAATTCTCTTCGATTAAAACGCACCACGCGATTATCGTGATGAACCTTAATTATAATCCCAATTACATTAAAATTTGATTAATTGCCGAGCCCTATATTTAAATTAATCTCAATAAAACACTTTTAATGAACTCCACTATCCTTAAGGTTAGGACTTGGGTTGGTTTGGATTAAGCTAGCGTTGTCTTGTGCAGGTGGCATCCTTTCCTGTGGAAAAGTGGAGCTCCACTCTAGGTGCCACGGCAACCACGAGCATGCAGGTTACGCACACACGCGCTAAATAAGATCGAGAGGTCGATGAGCTAGTCTTGAGATTTACATAAGATCAGATGATGACTGGAATATTAGTTTTAAACACTCTTACATGGTGGTCTTCTTTGCCGTGTTGTTGTTAGCTCCATGCTAAGGAATGCTAGTAGGCTATGCTACAACTGTTGGAATTTATCCAAGATGCAAAACCCAAGCCTCGCAAAGAAGATGTACTCAAATGAAAGAGAAGGCAAGACACTTCACCTCCCATGCCTTTGTGTGAGTGTGGTGTGAATTTTCTCTTGTCTGTCGTAGTGAGACTCATAAATTCCTGCACATACGGTTGTCATGTGGGTTCTCATTGCAGCACTTCCTTTGTGCTGTCGTTTGGCTGTGTGCACAGTGTCATCTGTAAGTACATATTGGCACATTAGTAGCCATGAGCGATAACTATGTACATAACATGCTCACGCGTTCACACATGGGAGTGAGAATGTTAAGAGGCCCATTGTCAGAGGGTGGTGCAGATGATGTCCCGGCTGACGATGGAAGGCTTTGAAAAACGCAAATGAAAGATATGACTGTGCCTCCCAGATAACGCCCCGGGACTCAAGTTCATATAAAAAGGAATCATCGGAGCTCTTCATGCATTTGTTCAGCTGGTCTGTGTTGGACACATGAGAGCCGACCAGAGTGTGCGCTGAATCTGTAATAGGCTCTAAGTCATTGTTCACACTCCTTCTTCACATATTCTATGAGAGAGTCACTACTCACTACATTTGATTCGTCTTTGAGGCGTGAAAGTAGCTTCTTTTTACTACATGTTTATTGTAGCTCGCAATTGGTTGGGGATGTTTTGATGTTGGCTGCACAATTGCAAATTTAATACAAATCGAAAAGTACTATCCAGTATACAACAAGCAAAATATTTTCAAATGAATATAATAATATGGTATGTAAGGCATATCCGGCTTTAATCACATCTTCACTGTGATGAAAAGGGGCGAGTTTGCAGACGTCACTTTCCTCCCTTTGACTGAGCCTGTCTGGTCCCCGCAGTGGAAGTGCGTGGGTGCATGCGTGTCTGTGAGCCTTGCATGTTCTAACTCGTTGCAGCACGGATGGATTTCTCCCTCCGTTCGTGCAGTGCAGTCTGGTTGTCATGGCAACACCCCATCCGCTCCTTCTCCTACCTCTACTAGTACTGCTTCTTTTGTGCCCGTTTCAAGTATAGTGTAACCTCCGACGGCCTTGTCCCCGCGCTCACCTCTCACCGCCGCCTAAAAATGACACAGTAGTTGGCGTGTGCGTGTCGTCAGTGGCCTCCAAAAAGCTGTCATATATGAAAAAGTCTTCTTTCTCCGGTTGTTTGCTGTGAGTGCACTTGAGTGTGAGTTTGCAGAGCCTAGAAAGTCTTCAGTTATTGAGGTAATGTCGTCTGCAGAGAACTATATATTATTTTTTCCATTTGGTTGTGTTATATATAAAAACTGGAAAATTTCCAACTTCCAACTATAGGAAAAATACCTCGGAAAGCTGCTCAGACTGGTAATTGCAACATAAACTCGGAGATGATCAGACTGGTCCGAGTTCAAGTTCAAGATTAAAGGCATATTTCAGGATTTTTCACACAGGGCCTCATTTCCTAGTTATCCAGAGTGCTGTTGATTTCTGGAGTTTTTTTTTTAATGCATGCAGTCCTTATAGTTGAAGAGTTTAGTGGTGCTAGGCTAGTGCTAAGCTAGCGCATGTCTATGGTAACTAGTAGCCTGCATTAAAAACCTTTTCAAAATCATGGGGTCGTCCCCCAAACATTACTATATCTGATTTGTAGAAAGCTCCTTTGTGAATTTCACGTGTAGTAATGCCGGTAAACAAACTACTGTAGATCCGGTAACCTAGCAGATCACAATCAGGAAGCTGATGCTGCTCAAATATAAGCTATTTGAAATGCAAAATGGCTATATTAAAAAAACACAGACATTTATATCGGTATTCTGGTCTTATAAGTGATCTTCCTCAGGTGCACTGTGCTTGTGTCAGACTGTTTTTAATGCAGGCTACTAGTTACCATAGACATGTACTAGCCTAGCGTCACTAAACTCTTCAAATATAATGACTGCATGAATTTAAAAAATAAATAAAAAAAAATCCCCAGAAATCAACAGCATTCTGGATGACTAGAAAATGAGGCCCTATGTCAAAAATCCTAAAATATCCCTTTAAGACAGCAAAATGTGGCCCCTAGTGGAGAAGTGCAGCTAATGATGAAGCTTTTTCAAAGCCACTGCATCAGTGACGTCAACCTTTGCTTTTGGTCACACCCTTTAATATGATGTTATTTAGCATGTTTTGAATTATATCTGCTGTGAAGACGTTAGCATTGTATTAGCTAACTGTTAGCATTAGCCGTTGCGTTTACATATTAGTTAATCCAACTGGAACACTCTAATTCTCAAGTGGGGAAAATCCCAGTTAACAGTTGCTTGCTAAATGTTCAAAAATTCATATAATTATTGTTTTTGTTCATTATAATACATCAGTCTTCCCTCAAATGGTGATAGTCCTCGATGTGTTTAAAATGTTCAACGTGTGAGCTGAATCGTGACATCAATCACCAACCAATTTCAGAATTTGTCCTAGAAACTGCAGTTGGATTTCTTTCTGAAGTCATTCAACCAGAGTTAAATCTTTCTTTGCTTTGCATCTCTTTCCCAACACGTCGACTCAAATGCATGTTTTTCCAAAAAGCAAAGCAGGAACCACCGCTCCCTCCCCGGTGGCCTAGTTAGAGAAATATGCATAGCGTCTTCATTTAGCCCACAAATAGAGGCATATGCAGCCGCATTCATGTGCTAAACTTCTGTCACTTCAACAAAAGCTGGTTTAATGTATTGAGGTGTGACAGACTGGAAATTGTATTGTAAGCCACTGAGCTATTGGTTGTCTTCATGTTCCTAATAAATCCCCATATTCTGTCTTCAATTGTTGTCCAACCAGGGGTACAGGGACCCCAGGGGGTACGCGAGCACTTAGCAGGGGGTACTTTGAAATATTTCAGATCCAAAAAGAAGGCAAAAGTGAACAGCATTTCAATATTATTTGAATTAATTAGCTGTAAAAGGTTTGAATTTCATTGTGTTTTTGCTTTATTTTTTAACACAATACTCAACTAAATACCAATAAATCTGAGTTCAGTGGATCACCAGAGTTTAGGGTTGGTTGGTATGGCGACGCGTAAACAAGCAGCAACTCCCCTCTCTCTTGGTACAGCAGCGGACTGCATTTGTGGTTTCCGTATTCCACACTTTTTTTTCTTTGCCGTGTTTTTGTGGGGTTCGACTGTACAGCTAACTTGTGAGCTAAAGACATTTGAGACCTACAAAACTTCTCAAAAGGCTCCGCTCCATCAGCTGATGTCAAGGTGTTGCGATCCGTCAAAACTCCTATTTAGGAAGCATGCTATAATTATTTCAGTGCTCAAACTGCCTTCATATATTAGTTCTTGTGTGTAGCTATAGCAGATTTTGTCTAGCCTAATTGAAACCATTTCACTGGCTGAATTACTTTGACCTGTTTTAAAGGGCCTATACCTGAATTAATTGATTTGTTTTGCCTTTTTGTGTCTGTGTGTTGTTTTTTTTACATTATGGTGACCCAGGTTTGCTCCTTGAAAGTTGTGACACATGCTTATAAAGTCATCCCTGTGAAGAATTGGGATGTTAGCAATGCATTAAAGCTAGCAACACCGTATACCGCAAGCTAATGTTTCCTGTATAATCAATGGCCGCTGGCTGCTCTGCTTTTTGGCAACGACACTAGAAGCCGCCATTGCTGTAGTACCTCCATATTGCCGCTAGTCTCCCATTGAAAAGCATTGGACTTTAGACACGTGAAAAACAACTTTAAAGCCTGGTCCCTAATTTTCTTACACTTTCTACAGCTAGATATTCCTCCTGTGATAACGCTGGGTTAGTTACAATTAAAGGGACCTGGCTGGTTTTCGTAAGACATTTTTTCAAAATCCCGTACTAATGAAGGTCGGACTGTTAGCATTGGAGCAGCGCGAGCTACACGTCATGCACGGGCCGAGTCTACAGTGAAGATCCCGCCCTTATGTCCTTTTTAGGCACATGCTTCGTCAGAGCTGGGGAGGGGGAGCCTGTAAACCTGCCATGATTTCCCCCTCGAGCGTAGTCATTGTGGCAAACAGGGAGGAGTGAGCAGGAGACGTCTATTCCTTTTAACGGTCTATGACAACACAGCATTTTGTTATGTCTTCTGATAACCATACCAGTCATACCAACAACTTTTATCACAAGAACCTTAAACATCACACGCATGACAACACGTGAACATATATGTTGTGTTCATCTGCTTGTTCATGTGCAACATTCTTTTTTCCATGACCTAAAGTATGTGTCATTGTGCATTTGCTGATATTCCAAAACTGAACTTGAATGAACACCAGCCGAGAGGTTGCTGTGACCCAGTAATCCAAACATTAGTAAAAGGTTAAATCCTGCCAGAGGAGGGCAACACAAAGCAGGGACAGGCTGAAACGCTTTACTAATGTTGTCCGCTGCACCGCTCCAGAAAAGCAGGCGGGTGAGGGAGAGTGGGATATTTGACTTTCTAATGCAGCCACATCGGGTCACAAGCCTGGGTGCTGGCTGATCCCAACAGGCAAAGTAGCATTAAAGGTTCAACATTATACTGACGTTATTCAGGTTTAGTAGAATACTTTTGGATAGCTTTGCATATATTTTAAGGGTGCATAGCTTAAAGGACACATAACAGAACCCAAAAGTGTTCTCTGCATTTTTAAAGGAATAGGCCACCGTTTTTACATACCAAGATATGTTCTTACCTAGCCTTAGCCAAGTTAATATATTCCCGTCTGGTCTTTGTTCGTGCGCTCTGTCACGCAAACGGAGCACATACGCAGCCTCTCCCACATGTCATATAGCTCCGAAAAAGCTCCCGATGGAAGCTACCAAGCTCTTCCACGTGTTCCCTATTTAAGTAAAGTTACGTGAAGTGTTTTCATGCGAAGTATATTTACACAGAAGTGTAGCATGTCGATTTTATAAGCAAATAAAAAGGGGCACTATATTGTGAGGCGTAATGATAGAGGAGCACAACGTCCGCTAGTAACTCCTAAAGACTTTCCCGCTCACTTCCGTCAATAGAAGCTGCGTGACTTGTAGAGAGCAGCAGAGAACAGTTAAAGAAGCGTCGATAACTTGTGAACAATGCCTTTTACGTGCATCGTGCCGGGCTGTGATAACAAGCAGAAAGTATATAGTGTAGTAATGTTTCACAGATTTCCAACTCACCCCGGACGACGACACAGGACTCAGGACCTCGACCATGAGGTAAGAATGCGCGAGCACTTTCCCAAAATATATTTTCTGCTTGTTGTAAAAGGCTCTGTACAAGTCACGCAGCTTCTATTGACGGAAGTGAGCGGGGAAAGTCTTTAGGAGTTACTGCGCGGACGCTGTACTCCTGTATCATTACGCCTCCCAATATAGTACCCCTTTTTATCTGCTTATAAAATCGACATGCTACATTTCTGTGTAAATATACTTCGCATGAAAACACTTCACGTAACTTTATTTAAATAGGGAACACGTGGAAGAGCTTTGTAGCTTCTATCGGGAGCTTTTTCGGAGCTATGTGACATGTGGGAGAGGCTGCGTATGTGCTCCGTTTGCGTGACAGAGCGCACGGACAAAGACCATACGGGAATAGATTAACTTGGCTAAGGTTAGGTAAGAACATATCTTGGTATGTAAAAACGGTGGCCTATTCCTTTAAAGCACAATAAACCCTCACCAGCCCTAACATTGCTTCCATACAGTGTTGTTAGCTAAAAATGCTAAAAAATAATGATCAGTCTTTACCCGCCGAGTGTATGTTTATTTTGTATCATGCACACATTAATTATGCAATATCGACTTTAATTTGCGCTTTTTTCCATGTTATACCTGTAGTTGTGTTTAGAGCCACAAGCGCATCTTTGAGTAATCTTTTGATCCTCTCCCGTGGCTATTCTTGTTAGCGCAGCAACAGCTCCTCGATCTCTTGCTGAGCTCATTCCATCCATTGCTACGTGAAAATCCTCACCATCGCTTCATTACAGCCAGGAGAAACAGCTGTGCCTCAAAGGGGAGCAAGAGGAGGGTTGGGAAGGAGGGGCTTATGGGAATTTTGTGTGAATATCAGGAATTTAAACTGCTGGACATTTTGTTTTAGCTGTTTTTTAAGTCAGTTTTGCACTGTTTAACAAACAAAAAGCAGAAGAAAGTGATAAAGATGAGTTTGATATTATCATCAAATGCCTGCAAAAAGCATAATACCGCCTCTTTAGATGATAAGAAACAGGTTAGTGCTTCTATATGTCATCTTTAAAAGAAAAGTGAGAAACAAGTAAAAGTATTTGGAGTGAAGTGTGTTAGTGAGGCTAAAAGGATTTGCCACCAATTTCATCATTAGCCAGAACTGACAAGTAGATAAACAAACCCTCCTGTCTAGAGTACATTAAGCAATGGCTGCAGTGTAAAATTATCCAAAAACAAAATACTATATAAGTAAAGTAATAGACCAGAAACGATAGTGACCCCATTCAAATATGTAAACAGGATTGCAGCTATTGTTCAGACTGAAACTACAAGAGGAAAATTAGCTTAATGGCAAATTCCAACTATTGGCTATTCTTGGTTTTATTGGCACCGGCGCTGCCGCCACCTCTCCTGATAATTAGCTCGCTCGGCTGCTGGTGCTTAGTCATAAAGCAGCTGACTCGAGAGGACAACGTGTCCCAAGTGGTCGGGATTTCTTTTCCAATTAGCGGTTAGCATTGCATTACGCTAGCTTTAGCACATGTCGGCGTGTGTTTCCGTCACTCCAGATTGACTCTCGTGGTCGTGATGGCGGGCCTCCTCTGCTTGTCTTTACCACTGGGGGAGACTTTGATAAATCTTCCCTGTAGGTGTGAGGAGTGTGAGGGCAGCTCAGGAAAGCGAACACTTTGGGGCGCTGCCACAGTGGGAGGAGAAGAGGGGACCACAAAGATGGGTAGAGGAAGAGGAGCCAAAACACAGTGTTTAGTTGAGAAAGAGTAACATTGCCTCAGCACTTTTCATAAAAAGTAGGCATCTGAATAGAATGATATGAAGAATGAAAATACTAATCTATTGCAGAGTGAATGAGCATTAAAGTTATATTTATGTTTAGAAGGAATGTTGAGAAACACATTCCTATATTTTATCTGTTCTTCAAAGGATTAAAAGACAATCAATAAACATGTCAAAAAACAAAATCAGACAAAAAACAAAACAAAAAATCAAATATTATACCACTTCACAGCCCCACCATCTCCACTCGCCCCGACAGACTCCCCCATCTCCATCGTGGACTCCCTCGGCTTTCTGGGCACCACCATCATCCGGGACCTCAAGTGGGAGCTGACTATAGGCTCCCTCATCAAAGAGGCCCAGCAGACGATGCTGGTGGTTCTACACGGCCATCATCGAGTCCATGCTCGCCTCCTCGAGCACCGTGGGGTATGCGGGCCCCAATGCCAGTCACAGACTGCAGCACTTTGTGCTTGCTGCTGAGAAGATGATTGGCAACTTTTTTTATACCACGCATTTCGTACACAAGGCAACTCAATGCGCCTATTACAATAAACAATGTTATTGAAGAACTAATTAAAGCTTAAAAAATGGTAAATGGACTCAATTATATAGCGCTTTTCTACCTTTATCAGGCCCAAAGCGCTTCACAGTAAGGAACCAGTCACTCTCTCGTTCATACACCAATGTACACAGACAATGGAGGCAAGGAGGGTGAAGTGTTTTGCCCAAGGACGCACTGGCTCCCTGTTGAGTTTTGTGTTCAATTTAAAATCTTGGTGCTAGCGTTTCGAGCCCTACATGGTCAAGCTCCATCCTACATTGCTGACCTCATGACGCCCCACAGCTCAACTCGGAGCTTGAGATCGTCTGGGCTGAACCTATTGATGGTTCCATGTACCTTTTTTAAAACTCAGGTAGATCGATCATTCAAAGGTGCTGTGCCTCGACTTTGGAATGAACTCCCGCTCGACCTGTGCTCTGTAGACTCCATGGACATCTTTAAAAATCGCCTAAAACCCATTCTAGTCCAAACGACTCTGGCTGCCACTGATTGTCGGCATTTGTTGTGTTTTCCTATTTGTTTTTTTTTTACTGTGTAGGACTTTGTGACTGTGTCTGTGAAAAGCTCTTTACAAATACAGTTTTCTTACTTACTTACTTACAACGACGGTGTGCATTTGCGGAAGCTGGGATTCGAACCCACGACCTTCCAATCACGAGATGACCCTCTCTACCAACTGCGCCACACAGTAAAATATCCCACAATGAGAGACAACTGACTTTGGGTATAAAATATGTTTGTAATGTGGGGAAAATGCAAATAAATCAAATGTGTTGTTCATCTGCCATTTATTGAACGAGAAATCAATGTCGTAATTATCGTGACACCCCTAGTTGACTTCCATCTCTCCAGGACCTGGGGGTGTGTAGGTCGGATTACAGCTGACCCGTCTCACCCTGAACACAGACTGTTTGAGGCCGGAGGCTTCGGTCCATCCAGACCAGAACCACATCAACACTATTCATAATTAACACTGTCATCGGTTTAGCTAATTGTACTATCTCTCTCATATCTTTATTCTCTAAGTAAACGCTCTTGAGTAATTGTAACTTACCACCCACCTCTGCCCCGAGCGGAAACTTTTAAAGAAGTTGTTGACCGGGGCTGACAGGGCTGAGTGTCCCAATGTCCCACTGCGTCTCGTCCGTGTCCGCAGCTGCTCCTCCTGTCACCTCGCTCACAGCCAGCCCTGAAATTACAAGACAGTTTTGTAGCGCTGGACCGTTGGCGGCGGAGTGGACGTGCCAAAATCATTTGTCAGAGGCAGGCCGGTATTGTGACGTCAATGTCGGCTGGAGATATCAGCTCTTCCTCTGAGCTGCCGTCGTGTTGCTGCGGCTTCAGAAAGGGAATACACATTTCTCCGCTACAAGTCGTATCTTGCAAGTAGCTTGACGGCTTCTGATTTTAGCTTTATTTAGACTGTGTCACTCCCTTTGTGACAGCAGATGTCGAGTCCAGGCCTTTGGTGCTCTCAGACATTTAAATAAACAGGCCACCGTTTTCCCATACTGTGATATGTTCTTACCTGAGCTTGGACGAGTTGATGCGTACCTGTCTGGTCTTTGTGCCCGTGGAAGAGCTTGGTCGCTTCTAACTTCACCCCCATTTGGAGCCATAGGAATACATTGGGAGAGGCCAAATGCTAGCAACATCTTTGGTCTTTTTGCGTGACTGAGGGCACACAGTGCTTCCATGCTGTGATATGTTCTTACCTGAGCTTAGACGAGTTGATACATACCTGTCTGGTCTTTGTGCGTGGAGGAAAGGAGGCCAAAGTAGTGAGAGGGAGCTGGCAGGTGAAAGTCTGGAGAGACACTAGAAGGACCAGGATGTTGCTCAAGTCGGAAGGCCTACTGAGGGCGGTAGAGGCAGGTCTGTAGGAGATCAGGCATGAGGCAGGGACAGGAGCACAAAGAGCCCATTCCGGACCGAGGTCTCGGCCCGACGGCGGCCCCAGTACAAAAGGAACCCACCCTGAACGGAAACCGGTGTCCAGCGGTGGTTCCGGGACAGAAGGGGCCCACCGAGAACAGAGGTCGGTGTCCGGCAGTGGCTCAGGAAAAGCTCAGGTGAGTAGCAGGGATGAGAAGACCCCAGATGAGGTGCTGGCCTCCAGAGCTGAGACAACCCTGGTGGACGAGGACGGAAAGGAGGTTGAAGGTCCCACCCCGGATGGAGATCAATGTCCGGCAGTGGCCCTAGGACAAAAGGAACCCACCCCAGACAGAAGTCGTGTCCAGCGGTGGCTCTGGAACAGGAGCAGGGTCAGGCTCCTCAGCCAGATGGGCAGTCCGCTGGGTCTTACTGTGGTCGTGTCATTCTGTCATGGTTGAGGTCGAGCGAGAAAATAAAACCCAAGATGCAGGACTGCGGCAAAACTAGTGATGTTTAATGGAGGACGAAAACCAAAATAACAAAATCCAAAGATAACCATGACGCGTCTAAGCTCAGGAAAGAACATATTTCAGTATGGAAAAATGGTGGCCTGTTCCTTTAAGTACTCTCACCTGTTTTCTGTAAAAACTACCAATCCTAAAGTTAGCATCTATCCAGATGCTAATTTGACATTTCAAAACGATTTTCATGAAGATGTTTTTACACATACCCTTTAGTTCTTCCAAAGTTCTAAAAGAAATGGTGTCCAAAAAGATGCTAAAAGCTCCATGAATCCTCGAATAATCCCTGTGTCCTTTGCCACGAAAAAAGAAAAAGAAAGTCATTTATAGTCTACGCATTGTTTTTCATCTTGGCACAGTGACAGTAATTACACCTATTACCTTCAAGAAGCTGCTTTGTAATACTCCAGAGAGCCACAGGGGAGAAGCGCACTTTTCAGTTCAGCGAGATTGTCCACAGGGGGGTGCCATGATGTCTTTATCACTGTGGCACACAAAATAATGAAGTGCGAATTTGTTGATGAAAAGGAGACAGTGGTAGCTTTAGGTCTGGGATTCATGTAGACTCTGAGGCAGTGAACCTTTTTCTATTTTAGGGGCTTTTCCAGTTTAACGTGCTTTCCTTTAGCTTTTCTCATACAGTGAGCTACTTTAACAAAATAAAAAATGACAGTGACTTATGCTTCGGAGACCCTTGTGTAGCAGAGCAACTTAGGTGGAGTTCACCCTGGAGGGTTAGTTATGTGGAAGATATTTCCACACGACTGAAGTGCATATGACAGGTTTGAATGCTTTTGTAATTACCTACTGACTTAGTTAGATGGGGAACATCTGTTGTATGTAATAATTCAAATTTTATTTCAGTGAAGCAGCAGTTTATATGAAGAAAAGTTGGAAAGAACGGCTCCATAGAATCCTGACTCGTTTCTCATTGATATAACATGGTCAGCACAGCAACAGTTTCATCTATAGATACAGACGGCATCTCATCAAAGAAGGGGGCGTGGCCTCGCCATGGGGGAAAACAGAATTTTTCACACAATTTTTCAGTTTTTTTTAGCCCTTTTCTGGTGGAATATGAACTTATTTATCACATACAAATAAAGTCAAGCAATCTCCGTTAATGTATTTTTGGGCTGTTGAACCACTTTGCTTCTCTCCATGTCTTTGTATCTTTATTTAGTAGAAAACTATATTCATGATTCAGCATTTGTGAAAGTATTTTTGGAATAATTAGAGAAAGTTTAGTTTTTTCTCAAAATTGTTTTCCCCCTTAACTGTTTTCAAACATGACCTTATATGGGTGTTTCCAGAGATGCTGTCTGTATCTATGGCCATGTCCGAATGTCCACCCTTGTCCTTAAAGGAACAGGCCACTGTTTTTCCATACTGAGATATGTTCTTGCCTGAGCTTAGACGAGTTGATGCGTACCTGTCTGGTCATTGTGCGTGCCCTCAGTCACGCACAATGACAAAGATGTTGCTAGCATAGCTCCCAGCATATTCCTATAGCTCTTTGGAAGTTGGAAGCTACCACACTCTTCCACGGGCACGCACAAAGACCAGACAGGTACGTATCAACTCGTCTAAGCTCAGGTAAGAACATATCTCAGTATGGAAAAACAGTGGCCTGTTCCTTTAACCCCTCATTCACTATAATGGCCCGCACTATAGTAGACTAGTAGTAGGAGTAGTGTGGGACATTCAAACACAGTCTGCCGTCAGTGTCCAATAAGGAGCTGAAACAATCACAAAAAACGTCAAACTAACGGTAATTTTCACATAAGTTTAATTGTGTTAACCATGTTTTAGCAGAAATGGTGTAAAACGTGTGGAGATCCCTGGTGTGAGATCTTTTTATCTCCTTATCAAATCTCTTGCACCATCCCTCTCTTTACAACCTCCTCTTCCTGCCAAGTTGATCCATTCTCTCAAACATTCATTGCACCGTTTGCCTGTGTCCGTTTAATCCTCCTCTGGTTGAGATGCGAGTTGTTTTCCCCACATATTCAAATCCTTTAATTTACCTTTTGACAGTTTTTCACCTGACAGCTTTAAGAAATCCTGTGACAGAAAATATTCCGACGTTACCTGCGTCTCCTCCAGCACTTATTAGCTTTTGCATGTGTGCACGTTTATCCATATTCAGTAGCTAAGTGCCTAATCCGGACACAGTGATGCGGCCTCATGAATTAAACATCCGAAACTAGGAACAGCACAGTCTTATAGCTCGCATGTTGCTTTGTGCTTGCAGATATTTCAAGTATGTGGACGGTTGCAATGCTGTTTGCACTGAGGACAGGCCGCAGAAAGACTCCCGGGGACCTGTGGGGCAACGGAGGTAAAAAAATAAAACACTGACATAGTGACAGGTTAATTCGATGCTATCTCTTATTGAGTGAGCTTCGTCAATTCCACCACAGCACATGCAGTGAATCGAAACTATGTTACTCCTAAACCCTTGGTGCAAAAAGACGGAGCAATGTGAAATGTATGTGCACAATTAGGGGCAGCAGAGGGAGGGGAAAGGGAAGGTTAGGCTTAAAGGAACAGGCCACCGTTTTTTCATACTGAGATATGTTTTTACCTTAGCTTAGACGAGTTGATGTGTACCTGTCTGGTCTTTGTGCGTGTGCTCTGTCACGCAAATGTTGTTAGCATTTAGCCTCTCCCAGCAAAGGTATAGCTCCAAACTAGGGAGAAGTGAGAAGCTGTTCCACGTTTCCCCTATTTTAATACAGGGATGTGAAACGTTACACAATCCAAGTCTAGCTGCACAGATTTAGTCTCGCCAACCAGACTCCGCTTCTTTACAGAAGAGGGTCTGGCAACACTCCATTGGGCGCTTTCAAAGGAAGTGACGCAGCGATATGGCGCCTACCAACCAATCAGAGCAGCTCCCTGAACGGGCGTCACGTTGTGTCACCTTTGTTTTGTTGTTTTTCAACACAAGCAACCACTTCACGTAATGCTCCGGTATACTTGTATTGTTACGTTTTTCTGGCATAAACGACAGAAGTCATTTACTGAACTCCGTGTGGCAGGAGCGCCATTGTTAATGTCTGAATGACACAACTTTCTTGTCACTGTTTCTGTCGTCACATCCGCTATGTTCTCATTGGCTGCTATGCGCTTCGGTTGTCCCACATTAGTCCCGCCTCCAGCTGTAGCTTTTCTACGACAGGGTCGCCAGACTAGTCTCCTGTTTATTAATTAATAAACATCGGAGAATAGTCTGGATGCCAGGCTAGCACAGATTAAACATGCTAAAGTAAGAACATATCTCAGTATTTAAAAACTGTGGCCTGTTCCTTTAAGTCTTGTGGATAAAGATGTCCTTCAGGGTTGCACTTTAGAATTACAGCCCATAAGCTACATGTGTAGGTACAGGTAGAAAAAAAGTTTGTTACACTTTGCATTTCTTGTTACACTTTGTTCACCTTCGTTACATTTTACACTCCTTTGTTACTTTTTGTACAGCTTTTTTACACTTTGCACTTCCTGTTACACTTTGTACATCTTTATAATAAGTATCTCTACTTGGGGCGGCACGGTAGCCCAGCGGTTAGTGCGTGTGCTTCACAGCTAGAAGGTCCCAAGTTCGATTCCCACCTGGATGGGGCCTTTTTGGAGTTTGCATGTTCTCCCTGTGTCTGCGTAGGTTTCCTCCGGGTACTCCGGTTTCCCCTACCACTAAAAACATGATAATAGGTGAATCCTCCGGCCAGGTGATTCTTACCATCAGCCTGGCTCCACATCAGGAGATAGGTCCCACCCACTCCTACAGGTTGCCCTTGTGGCATCGAAGAATGGGTCAAATGCAGAGGTGATTTTCCCTACAGGGACAATAAAGTATACAAACTAACAAACAGACAATACATACATGTGTAACTACCAATGGGCGAGGAACACGCTTCACTATGGTCCTCAGGGTGGGGAGCTGACATTGCTGTAATACCACCCCCTTGTGGCCAGGGGCGACTCCAAGAGACACTTGGGGAGCATTGATTGTAATGAGACTTCCCAAGAACGGCAGAAAAGCCTGGCTCCAAAGAGTTTTTCGTTTTCTAAAAAATGCTACAACCCATGTGACCCATGCTGCAGTAGGTGAAATATTTTTAACCACACTGGTTTTTGTTTATCAGCCCGAAAAAGAGGAAGCCTTTCAGCGCATTGACTGGCTCCAGAGCCTGTCAATCAAGCTCTGGATCTCTGTGGAAGCTCCGCCCACCCCACGAATGCAGGGCTTCCCACCTGTTTGCCCTTTTAAAGAACAGGCTGCGTAGGCGGAGTCTTAGCAGCCATGTAAGTTTCACACAGGACTCGGGACCTTTTCTATGAATGGGGCTGCATAGATAATCATCTACCTCTAATTATTATATCTATGGTAACTATCTTCTTGTTCCCTGTACCTACACACGGAACTCACAGGCTGTAATCTAAAGTGTTACTGCTTTTGAATAATTAAGAGAGATCTGAAAACGCTCCAATCCCACTGTATTGCGCTTTGTTAATGTGATCTTGTTTGAGTATCTTCTTACATATTTCCAAATAGTTTTCTGCAGCCACACATAGCATATTGTATACACTGCCTGGCCATGGAAAAGGTTTCCACCTGAAGCTGGGGCTGCTGCAGTTGATCAGGTCTAGGCTAAATCAGCGGATATGGCCAAAGAATGACATCAGCTGACCTGAATATACTGAAGGAACAGGTTGTTCCATCATGATTTGCCATGCTTTTTGCTTTTCTTTAGTTTTTATTTGCTTATTATCCTACACTTGTGTTTAGCTGGATGCAGACCAGTTTGTTTTCCTTTGCAAATGAATGTAAAATGTTGTGGTATTTTTCTTATACTCACTGACTAGTCGGGGCAATGTATGGTACGCTTTATTGTCTGAAACTTCCTGTTCCTGGGGTTTTGTGGTCCTGACTTAGTGTCCATTACGGTAAAATGCCAGACAGTTGCGTGTCCTATTAGTGCGTTTGTGCTGATGGTTTACAGACATTCAGAAATCCGACATGAGAACATTACCGATGTGGCCTTTCCCAAATGCTCCATCCACAGTCCGGGAGCATTAATATTTCAAATCAATCTACAAAAGGTTAATTTTCGCAGAGATCAAAACTAATTTGTTTTTTCATGGCTGCACTGTGCTTTGAACCAATATTATTATTTTATCTTTTCTTTTTTAAAGTGCTTTGAAGATGGTTGCATTTGCTATTCTCTTTGCTTATAAGACTTCTTAAAGGGAAAAATGATTTACCAAATACACTTTTAAATAATAATAAAAGCATAGTGGTGGTTTGCGGTGGACAATACTCAGTAGTTTAGAATTACTAATGAGAAATAAAAGAATAAATAGATGAGAAATGATGAGAAATAACGAGATTTTCTTCTGGGATTGTCTATAAGGCGTTTCAACTTTAGTCCTTTGGATTCAGGAGTAAAGAGGTCAATTTGGAATAGAGTAATTTATATTGGTTGACCACCTTTCATAGAGAACGGCCTCACGTTCAAGTATTCGGACGCCTTTGGGATGAATTAGAGTGAGGATTAGAGACCGAGAGCCAATACACTCCTAAACCTTGTTAACAAGCAAGAATATGCCATCACTAAAGTTCATATGTGAGTCCAGTCAGGTGTATCATAATATTTGGCAATATAGTGTATGTGATAAAACATAATCCAGCACGGATGTAACATGGAAATGGATTACTGTAACTGAAAAGACAATCACTTTCATATTACAGCTTTAAAATATTTATTATAGGTGTCTGTACTAAAATGATTATGAAGAATAGCATAAAAGTCGTCCACTTTGACAAACATGGATTATATTGTTGTTGCTACAGATGTTAGCACCGTGTTCCTAATAGCCGTGCTCATACCACATTACCATGTGTTAGTATTAACAATAGAGGGCAACGGCTGCCTCATCCGAGAGTTTAGTGTAAAGTGAGAATTCCTTGACAAATCAAGACATTTTCTGTACATAAACATTATTTTAAGTAAAATGCAAAATGCAATGATTTCTGAGAGTCTGAAAAACATAGTGCGAGACCTTTAACTCAAACATTAATTCCAATCCATTAATTCCGGTCAACGTAATTGCGTTTTAGTTTGAAGCGAATGTCTAATAGACTGTTCTCGGCTGTTAGAGCGAGGGAAGCCTGCAATTTCATGGACTTGGAGTCAGAATCGGTCGTTTGTATTAATATTCCTTTTTATTTTATCGTTAACAGGGCTGAACACAAAAGACTGGAAAATGTGCTGATTTGTCAAAGGTCTGGTGCAGCTTAATGAGGTGGGCCTAACTGAACATAAATGAGGCAAAGAAGGGGGAAGCTTTTTCTACCATTGGTGTGTTTGACGGTTATTGCTGGTTTTAATCATAGTTTTACACCAATGAAGTGATCATTTTATGAATAACTGTTCAAAGTAAAGTTAGTCATACACCGCACAACTCTGGCCTTTATGGTAGCGTGGCGTTTTCAGATGAAAGCTATAAGAAGTCTTGTTTGCCGTTAGCTGTATCCCCCATGTGGCTTCAGGCAAACAGAAAACAGGACTTCTTTTGGTTTTCTTTCAAACATGTCCTGTTCTAGCCACACTTCCATAAAGGCCAGATTTGTGCAGTGTGTGACTAATAGTTGTTCTGTGGACAGTTTCCCCCACCTGAGCTGTAGCTCTCTGCACTTCATCCAGGGTCATCTTAGGCTTCTTGGTAACAGCTGTGGTCAGTGCTTGGTCCTTGTTCTGTCAGTAAGTTTAGGAGGACGGCCGGGTCTTGGTAGGTTTGCGGTGATGCCAAACTCTTTCCATTCCTAGATGGTGTATTTAACTTTGAGAGATGTTCAAAGCTTTGGAAATCTTTTTTATAACCTAACCCAGCTTTATACTTCTGCCCCCCCAATAGTCTCTTAACAGACCTCTGAGAAGATCACAGAGCAGCTGTATTTGAACAGACATACACACAGGTAGACTCTATTTAGTCAAGGGGTCAACATGTGATCATTCAGAAATCATCAGGCTACTTCTGAAGGCAAATGGTGACACTTAAAGGTACTTATGCACATCACACTTTTCAGTTTTTTATTTATAAAAATCCATCCATCCATCCATCCATCCATCCATCCATCCATCCATTTTCAGCCCCTCATGCCTCCTCCTGCAGGTGGTGGGTCCACAGAAGGACGGCCTCATGGTTCTAACAGGAAGCGCGATTCAGTGGATGTGTGTGTTTCTTTTAACTGTAACTGTGACTAATTTGTGGTGTAAACGAGGTGAATTGGATTGCCCGCGCTGCCCTGGCCGTATAGTGATTTGGGCACCAGCTGGTCTTTTCTAAGCTTTGGCAGTTTGTCGGAGAGAGACCACAGATGTGTATGGACATGTGCTACGAGCCTGCAAGGATTTTCCCCCGGGATTACCAGAAAACAAAAAGTACTTAGTTTTGGAATTAGGTAGCCACCGCGACCCTTAGCTTTTTTAAATGCATTTTAGCAGTTTGAAATTTAACGCTGACTAATGACGCTTACGTAAGGAAGGGCCGGCTTATGTAACCACTGTCACACAGACGGCAGGAAGAACAAAGAACAGATTTCCTGATCCCAGTGTGTCCTAATCTGGCTCCTGATGGATAAATATAAATGGGCATGGGACTAATGACGGGTCAGTGCCAGAATTAGGGATGCCACAATGACCGGGATGCCATGACAAAACCATGCTCGATTGCCCCGAAAGTCTTTGGGAAATATGACACCACTAACAACACTGGGAACTCATCTGGGCATTTTTTACAATACTTTGACCCTTCACATTCATCACAGTGAAATTGTAACACTTGATTTGATTGTACTTGTACAGTTGGCACCAACCTGAGCCTCTTCTGTTGCAGAGTGAACCTGTGAGCTGACACACTAGATCACTGTTTGTTCGACAAGTCCCATGAAATGTCCCCGAGGCAGGATTACCATGATAATTCATGACTTTATAGTCCAAGCAGTACATTCAACCTCAAGCGGTCAACAAGCTTGTGCGCTTGTGCGGATTATTGACTGTAGAATATAGCGATTGACGAAGGGGGTGGGGTGGCGTCCTTCATAGCTTTTCAGCACAGGCTAATAAACGCTCATTCACGCTTTTGGCAAAAAGTTTTAATAGAAAGTCCAATACATCAAGGAAGGTCTGCCCAATCACCCTTTGGTTACTGTGATAGTGGTGGTTGGATGTGTGGGGCTTTCTTTGTGTAGTCTGCACCTTCTCCTTGCGTCTGCGCTGGTTTCTTCATGCTCCTGGTTTCATCCATCAACCTAAAACATGCACATGCGGCCAATTCTCCTGCAAGGTAGTCCTGACCAAGATCCCGGCTCAAGATCTATGAGTCCCTGGGGGTCTGCACTTTAGTCGATCAGTTCTCTTGATTGTTCTGGGCAGATTGTCCAGTGGCCTTGAAGGGTCAAGATTGAAGAGAGAAGTCAAAGATCCACTGAAGTTCTGTTAAAATAACAAAATGTAAAAGTAGAGTATTGATTTTCATGTAACTTACCATGTTTTTTCTGTAAATATTTTATCCTGGAGATCCGACCAGCTCTGTAATGAGCTGCATAGTTAAACAAAGGTTTGGTCTCTACCCCCCAAGCCAAAGACTGATGACTGGATCAATTATTTACGAGGCGACCTGCCCTTTTCATGTGACCTCTGCCGCAACACAGAAACGCCAACACTGTGGTCGGAAGCATTCACTCAGACTGAGGTCTAGACACCTGCGGAAGTATTGTCCAAGAGAGTGACGGTGCGCCTTTACAGCTTCACGTGTGTATGATTAAATCATAGGCATCGCCGGCTATTATTTAAACACAGTAGGGGAAACAATGCAATGATGGGAGGAGTAGGGTTGTTGGCCTATTTTTTTCTTTTTATTGCATGATGAATTCACATTGTTCTGGCATTCGAAACTGGAGAGAGAGAAACAGCAGTGTGTGAGTGTGTGTGCGAACATGCGTGAATCGATCTAGATATAATTACAGTTAATGCAAACAGTCATAAATCATAAATCATGAATATGCTAGTTGTATATTTATGATATTGCATTATTTAAAAATGTCCACTGTTGAAATTCTGGCCGTTATAAATACAGAAATGTATTTCACACAATGCTGGTGGTGACCTCATCATCATCTTGTACAGGTTTTCAAATATTGTCATCTTGGCTGGACTGATGGAGTTGAGGATGTTCCTCTTCTATCTTCAGAAGCTTCATCTTCCTCTTAACACACAGGCTCGATGCCGGCTCCCCATAGTTCTATCAGTTTTACGTATAATATTAGTAATTTTTGGGGGCTGGGGTGAAACTGAGAGTTGTTTGGTCTGCATTCCCAAAGACTTGCTTTGTGCTTTCCAACTTGTGCCTTGAGCACGATGAGCGTTCACATCGTTTATGCCTGAGGTGAGTTAAAGGAACAGGCCCCTGTTTTCCCATACTGAGATATGGTCTTTCCTGAGCTTAGATGAGTTGATGCGTACCTGTCTAGTCTTTGTGCGTGCACTTAGTCCCGCAAAACGACCAAAGATGTTGTTAGCATTTGAAAATCGAAACACTTTTTCGATTTGGATTTGTACAAACAAAAAGGAGAAGGCCCAGCTCTGACAGATTCTGCAATCTTTCTTTTACTACCCCAGGATCAATGCCTTATTATAAGCCATAGGCCAGTTTGCTTCGAGGAGGGCCGATTTTCATCATTGCCAAAACACCAAGGGCCGAACCTCACCATTGTAGCTCAAAGCAAAGAACCATTTCCTGCAAATGCCATTTCTTTTACATTATATATGACATATTGGGATGTTCGGCCAGGAAACTTAAGAAATACGGACAGAATTTCCCGCATTCCAGAGTACTTTAACAGGTATTTGATCTCTTACTTGTATAACAATATTTCTCAAAATCACGTTGCCTACCCTGCCATAGGCTCTACAGAACTATGCCACTGTGATGTTTAGGCACATATTACCACCGACTGTGTTCACTTCTAGGCTCTAGCTTTAGCTATCAGTGAAATCATTTATACCAGCCTGGTATTTACTTGGAAACAAATCTATAATGTCACATCTTTCTCAAAGTTATAGCTGTTTTCCTTTACATTTTCTAGTGCTAGAAGATTGATTGTTTGAGTTTAGTCCTTGCAGTCGCAGAATTATCTACACCCTGCCGCAGATGTAAATAAGGACTATTCAAATATATGAACTGTTGTTGCATTGTTAAATCTTATTGCCCCTTTGAAGTCAGCCTCCATGCAAGAACAGCCTGTCGAGTCTTCCTTTTCTCGACTCCTAAACTGGGAACACACACACACACACGCACACACCCAGGTCACCCGGACGCATCTGACAGATTTGTGTGCTCTTTGACCTCACATGTGGTGCTCGAGACATTTAACGGCCCCTCTGTGCTGATGGCTGCTTTACACATGCGCCATAAAGCTCTCCTTTTAATTACCCCGAGCCTGTAAAACACACAGAGGCAACGCTCTGCCCCGTGTACTCGCCGCTCTGTATGTAACCTGCGCGCACAACCCAACCGCCATCATTAGTTCCGCGCCATTTATTATTCACCGGCCAGTTCACCCGCCGCCTCTACTGTAATCGTATAGGCCCGAGGGTTCAGGGATGGGTCGCCCTCGGAGCCACATAACTTCAGCGGACACGTGTGTGTGTGTGTGGTTTGCTCATACTGTGAAGTGCAACGTTTGTTTACATGCGGCCGAAGAGTTAAAGGAAGGACGGCGCTTTCGTATGAATTTTTCTTGCTGCTAAACAATCACAGCCTGCCAAGCAATCACCTCCCAAGTCTATATTCACAGCAGCCGCAGCAGCAAAACTATCACAAGATGAGATATTTTTCTCATTGATCAGAATCTTCATTGCGTTGCAGGCGCCTCTTCCTCGCTGGGTCAAAGTGCCAAAGAGTTTGTAGAGTTTTCGAGTAACCCTGTTGGCTTTTTCATCTTCCCCTGCTGAACCCGAAAACCGCTCTCCACATTTTTAAGGTCCATCACCAGACTTCTTTCTGAGCTGCTCTGCGCTTAAAGGGGGTGTCATCGTCAAGAAAGGTGCTAAATAGTGAGTGCAAGCTGGAAAATAGCGTCTAGCTGTTTTTAGGCATGTTGGAACTCATTAACCTTTAAAAATGGCCTGTATTACAGATTTAAGGCCCCAAATCCGATATGTAAATGAGAAAAAAATGCTGCGTTTGTGAAAAATGTGCAAAAGACTCTGCTGCTGAGCCACTTCTGAGCTCGTTTTGCACGTGAGCAAACGCTTGGTAAATGATCCCAAAGTCTCTTCACGGTGCCATCGATTTGAGGGCATGTTATTAGCAGAAAGTGAAAGCTTATCGGGCTTGTTTTCAGAATCAGAATAGGTTTTATTGCCATTGTCAGTGAACAGGTTCACAGAGTACTTTGGTGCAATTGTGCAACATGAGGCATGAAATATATGACATAAAATACAAAATACAGCTATATACTATATACTATACTATATTTTAAATACATTTTGAAATGGAAAAAAAAGAGAGAGAGAAGCAAAAAGAAAGAAAGAAAGAAGTCCAAGTACCCCCTGCTAAGTGCTCAAGTACCCGTTCTCCTGGTTGGGAAACACTGCATTAAAGCAGTATTAAGTAACTCTTGCCCCTAGAGGCCATAAGCGCAACTGCAGGTGTCGTAGCATGTTGCGATTTTTTAACTTATTAATTGTCCGTGAGAGTAAATACTACACTGACAGAAAACACAAAGGGAGAGAGGGATATTGTACATCCAGTTACACAATGGAAATATTTTTTTTCACTCTAACTTGGCTGTAAATACTGTTTAATAAGTGGCGTTAGCCCGCAGTTAGCTTTGCCCGTTAGCCTGATAGCTTCTTCTTTGTGATTCTATTAGTGTGTATTGGTGGATCTGGTCCGGTGGCGGTAAATTTGCAATTGTGGTTTTCTGGCCAGAGACACCAGGGGGAGATGAAAGACTGCTGCTTTAAAGGCCATTCCCAGCAGAGAGCGCCAATCCGAAAAGCTAACCAGCCCAGTGTCTCAAGATTTGTTGTTTACGTGAGACTGAAAAGACCTTTCAATTATAAGAAAGACAAAATAAAAGTATCGCAAATTGTGTTATCAACATAATTTGCCATTTTGTCCGGTTTGATCGTGTTTCAAAGTAATAGGATGTGACATTCGTCCTCCTCCGAATGCTCACTCAGACTCCTGTTGACTTCTCCTTGGGTGCAGGAAGGACAAACAAATCCTTGCAGGAAGAAAATACCAACATTTTTGCAGTTTGTGTCTCTAAAACTATTTTATCACGATTGACCCAGGTCTTAACCAGGATAAAAGTGGACATATCAGGTGCCAAAACTTTACAATCAAACCTTGTTTTTTAATCTGAGGTTGGCTGCTATTATAAAGAAAAAACAAACAGAGATGTGACCCTGTTCCTGTTCACAGCTTTGATAAGAGGGTTTTAATGTTGATTTTTTATTATTATTTCCAACCCTGCTGTTTGTGCATATATGCCATCTTCTAATTTGTTTCTGTGGTATGACTGCCACAAATCAGCCTGACTCAAACCAGTTTATTTTCCACCCGTAATGCGTTTGTCTGTCTTGCGCCTGAACACATCACCATTACTTCTTATGAACTGCTGTGTGATCATTACGTGAGATGCGCCGAGATGCGCCGTGCCGGGGTGACGGCAAACGACATGCGGTGCAACTCAAAAATGGACCAATTACCTTGAAAGAAAAGAAAGAAAAGAACGGGAAGCATTTTTCTGACTCAAACGGGAGCTTGTTCTTGTAAAGTCAACATTTCAGAAAGGGGCTAAATTGTTTTCAGTATTGGATGCATAAAAAATTGCAACCGAGTCGGAGTTGCAATGTGAAGAGCGGTTATAAGCAAATCACAAAGGCAGGACAATATCCTTTGCAAAACGGCGAAATGTCCCGTTTCAATGAACTCAATTGCTTATTGTTAAAGTACTGTATGGTGTAGGCTGGAAGCAGTTATAGGGTTGGTATAGATCAGGGCTGCCCAAACTTTTTGGCCCAAAATGAAAAGGTGCCTGTGGGGCGCAGACCACGCCGTTAAGCATATATAAGATAAGTTTCTTTTTGGTATACATTTGTATTTAATTCTATCTATGCAAATAACTTTAAAACAATTAGAACAAAATCTATAATTGTAACAATATAGTGCAAAATGTAAACAACAACACCACCTGTATCTGAAGTGCCTACAGTGACTTTACTTCACTCAAAGACTCAAAGAAAATGCGATATTAGATCATTTTGTAAGTGTCAGTTCAGCATAAATTATTTTGGAAAGTGGCGCTGACAGGGGCGACCCTGAGCTGACCACGAGACCGTGTACGCAATGGCCCACGAGCGCAGCAGGAACTGTGCGTGTCAGCGTCGGGTAGAGAGACAGATATAGGAGTGAGATCCCAGTCCCTTCTCTCGTTTTCAGGGGAGGAAATAACTACTTTTGTGAAGTTTGTGTGCTGGTCTCTAAATGAACTGAAAGTGCAAAACTAACACTGCCACATGAGTGATACGTATCTTTGTGTCATGATTTGTCTTTTGTTCCCCTGTTTTTGTATGTTTTGTCTTTGGTCTAGTCCTGTGTTTTTTTTTGACATGTGTTCTGTCCTTGTGATTTTGCTTGACTTCCCATGTTCCTCGCCTGCCCCGCCCTGATGTGTTTCACCCGTGCCGCGTTTCCTCTTGTATTTATGCTCCTGTGTTTCCCTTGTCCTTTGTCGCGTCATTGTCTTCGTCAGCCCCGGTTTTTGGTTTCCTCTGGATTTGGTTATTTTGGTTTTCGTCGTTCATTAAACATCACCAGTTTTGTTGCAGTCCTGCATTTTGGGTTTTATTTTCTTCGCACCATCCACAACCATGACACTTTGCCCAGTTTGTAATGGTTATAAGCTAGGCTAACGGTAATCCTTCAGGCTTTCTATCTCGTGGTTATACGACCTTTACCTGCATGTCACGTAGACGACACCGCTGATTCAAATCACTGGGAGAAAAGCGTTGAGCATCTTCGCGGTAACACGCGCTGTTGGATCAATGGCCGTATTGATTTATCAGCTGTTTCTGCCGTATTTCTGTGAATGTGAGGCGGATTGTAAAAACTGACTGATAGTACGCGATGTGTGAGTGCTCTTGTAGACTCCTTACTGTTCCCACAGCCTTTTATTTCCTGACATGATGCTGTGAACGATCAGGAGCAGATCACCTCTGTCCATTGGGATCTGTCACAATCCGCCCTCCGTGGCTTTCGCCGACTGCCTGGACTGACCATAACGTTAAACAGTCGTAGTTTGAACACAAGATCAGGACGCAGCCTTCATTTTAATGTTAAATGCTTATGCTAATGTTAAATGCTGTTAAATTGTTTAATGCTATCATTGTGTGTTTGGCAAACTTAGTGCAGAGCGCTATGTCCACGTCTGCTCTGTCCGCCTGACCCGCTCGCATATGGGAGAGCACCACCATGAGAGAGACGGGAAGAAAAGGCACAATGTTTCAGAGAGAAATGTGAGGTGTAGCTGTGACAGAGGTGTCAAATAACTCATAATCACATTGGGACACGTTTGCTCGGGCCGCACGGCACACGGCCTCAACCAAGGGGGGCCACTGGGGGGGCCAGGCTCAAGCTGGGGGTGGCCGTGGCCCCACGTAGCTATGCCACTGCATGGAGAACTTCATTATTCTGTGTTATATCTTACATGCTAGACTGGTTTGAATAGGGTACTCTAAATATTTGTCTATGTCACCCTTATCTGACCACAAACACAGGGATAGAAAGCAGAGGCGCCTGAATCAATTAAGCTATAAACATAAGCGCAGTGTTTATGTTGTGGGAGGTCTTTCTTTTTTTGTGCTAAGTAGGCATTATGTACACAGAAGTAATATTTCATGTGACATCCTTCAAGTAAACGTTCCCGCACTGCCTGAAGTACAAGAAAAACAAAAGTGTGAGCTTTCTCTTCAGAAAGAACTGAGTTGGAAATACCACAAGTGGAGCTAAACTATAGTCGGCGCCGGTCATTTGTTGTCACACTCACACTGTCTTGTTGATAAAACAGAGCCTCGTGTCATCACAGTTTGCACACGATTCGTTTATTTTGTTTATTTCACGCTGTACTGTCCCTCGAGTTGTCGACCATTTCAGAACTCACCTGCCAGCCGTTGTGCTTTGTGTGTTGCCATGGTTACTACCATCTAAGCGATGTCAATGAAACTATACCAAGTGTCCGTTCTGGTCACCCTGCCCTCCGCCGCAGCTTCTCGAAGTCTGGCTCTGCAGGCACGACTTTACAGCAAAGTGAAATGCTTCCTTTTGGGGGAGACGATTGTGAGTTTTTGCTGTCTCTGTTTGTGTAAAATGCTCATTACTTCGATCAAGAAAAGCACATTGTACCTTTTTGCATGTTGTGTTAAAGTCCTTGAACCTGTACATCCATACCATTCACAGGAAATAATCTGTATATTACAAATCAGCGGTAGTTCAAACACAGGCTTAAATCGGCGCAGATTCACAGATGTTTTGAGAATGTGTTTTGACGTCTTCAGAAAGCCAGTGTTGCCATGGAGTCTGGCGGATAAGCTTTTGCACATCAGTCGTCTGGAGTCTGCTCTGCTGGGCTTATCGCACTAAAAGCCTGATAGCGCCAGTGAATCTGTGTGTTGCGATGGCATACATTTGTTTGTCACTGTGGCCCGGTGTGCTGACGTGTTTCCTCAAGTCTCTATAGTCATCTGTCACTCCAAAGCAATGGGGAATAAGGAGGGAAAGGACAACTTAAGATTGAAGGATTTGTGGCTTACTGACAGCAACAAAGGCGTTTTTTTCTGAATTGACTTTTTTGATCTTTCAGCATCATTTCATGTTATTAGCACTTCAAATACCTGGAATAATGTTTCATTCACTCATGTTAATATAAGTGGCTTAGAGATACTCTAGTCTATCTAGGCTGTGTATCTATTCTAGGCTATCTCAGCTAGCTAGGATATCTAGGCTATTTAACAATGCTAACTAGGCTTGCTATCTAGGATACACTATTTCGAATATAATAATAATAATAATAATAATGCATCGGTTTTATATAGCGCTTTTCTGGACACTCAAAGACGCTTTACATTGCACTATTCATTCACTCCATACTTGGTGGTGGTAAGCTACTATTGTAGCCACAGCTGCCCTGGGGTAGACTGACGGAAGCGAGGCAACCAGTCTGCGCCATCGGCCCCTCCGACCACCACTCACCACTCACTCACTCACTCCATTCGAATATATATGTTATCCATCTATGCTGCCTTGGCTAGCAATCTAGGATAACTATCGAGGCCATTTAGGATATCAAGGCTATCGAGGCTAGTTATCTGTGATATCTATCTCGAATATCTAGGCTATCTATCTGGGATATTTATCTATATCTAGGCTATCTAACTGTGCTATCTAGGCCATTTAGGATATCTAGGCTATCTAGGCTAGCTTACCTATGATATCTATCTAGAATATCTAGGCTATCTATCTGGGATATTAATCTAGGATATCTCGGCTGTTTAACTGTGCTATCTAGGCCATTTCGGATATCTAGGCTATCCATCTATGCTGTCTAGGCTAGCTATCTAGCATATTTATCTAGAATTTTCTATCAAAGCCATTTAGGATATCAAGGCTGTCTAGGCCAGCTATTGAGACTCTATGATATCTATCTAAAATATCTAGGATATCCATCTGAGATGTGTACAGTATCTAGGATACCTAGGCCATTTAGGATATCTAGGCTAGCTATCATCTAGAATAATTAGGCTAGCTATCGAGGCTATCTAGGATATCTTAGCTAGCTTAGCTAGCTCGAGGATGTTTATCGAGGATATCTTTCTAGGCTATCTTGGATATGTAGACTAATTATCTATCTTGGCTATTTCTTCAAATGCTTTATTTTAATGCAGAAAAATACCAACAGAAGGCACAAGAGAGGCATCTGGTGCACAGTGAGAAATGAAACTATTAAACCAGATGAAAACAATGGTAGCTTCTGTCAGCATGCTCACAATTTGTCCACAGACAATCTGGTGAATGTCTGGACTTTAAAAACACTATGGAGCTTTGTTGATTTGTTTGTAACAAGACACCAATCTAGGTATATTTTGAAGAGGATAAAACATGATTGATTCTGCATGATACAGGGTAAGCCCTTTAATTTAGCATATCCTCAGTCAGCACAGCATGCATCCCATCTCACCTTTCTCGCTCACCACTTCCTGGAGCGCACCTTGTCATTCAGCCTGATCTTAATAGTGTGCTTAACAGCGCCGGAGCCAGTGAACGAGGTAGGAAGGGGCGGCCAAGGCTCGCTGACCACAGCATGGATCGCGAGCAGAGCTGGGGCTATCTCAGCTGGCTGTATTTATGGCTGTAAGTAAAGCATGCAATCACTTCAGGGTTGCCGCATCAGTGATTTCTTCTCCAGGCTGGCAGATAGGTCCATGGAGGGCGGAGGGGCGTTGTGAGCCCCAGGGATGTGGTGTGAAGTGGAGTATCACCGTCTCCAACTGAGAAAGTGCGTGTTGGGAAATGAAACATGTTCAGTGTGTGGTGGTTAAGGAGTTGCTTTGTTTACCTACTGTCGGCCTGTATCGGTTATTGGATCTTTTATCTTTTGAATGATCTGACTTGAACAGTGCGAGTAAATCTTATTGGTGAAGAGAGATATTGTTTTTTTATTTTATTTTTTTAATACAGATGGCATCTTTGGACTTGCCCATATATGGTCATGTTTGCAGGGGGGAATCAAAGAAGATTGGGAAAAAAAATCTCCTATTTCTCAACCATTATATTAACAAATGTTGAATTATGGATATATTTTTTTCAACTAAATAAATACAGACACATGGAGAGGAGCAAAGGGGTTCAACAGCCCATAAATACTTAACATACATAAAAACGGGCAATGCTAACCAGGAATCTACATTAACTTCACGCTACATATGCTAATATTAGTAATGAGTGCCGTTTTCCGATTCTGCTGAATAATTTGCTGTGAAAAGACATTTATATGGAACCAATTTTGGCTTGACTTTATTTGTGTCTGATTAATGTTCATAGTCCGCCAGAAAGCGGATAAAAAAATGAAAAAATTGTGATTCCCATGAGAGGCTTTCTTCCTCCTTGGCTCGGCCACGCACCCTTGAATGATGCATCACTGTCTCGCTGTTGCAGCCGGTTTTCTTTATTTGCCACATGACATTAGACACATTTTTTGCTACTTTTTATGCTTACATATAGTTAACACAATTGTACTTTTGCTCAAAAATGTTACCCAGCTTTCTTTATTTTGACCATTTTTGTGATGTTTATAATTTCACTTCCTTTAAAGGAGCTATATCATGCTATTTTAGCCATTCCAAAGTTAAGTATAGGCATTTATGTGATATATTGTACCTCTACCATTATGGAGCACTCATTTTTGTGATAAATATAAGTGTTTTCTGGAGGTATTTTTCAAACCCGGAAGACACAACGCTTCGATTCAGTTAACTCCGCCCCCTCTCTCCGCACATTCAACTTTATCGTAATATAAATAAACAACAATAAGTGAAGTCACTTCACGATGCCATTATACGGAGTTGACATCTGTAACACAGCTTCATAAATGGCTAACATACATGCTAATATGCAAACACACAAGCTAACCCGCGTTTGGATTGACTCACCCTCTGCTCCATCGCTGTTTACATTATGGGACTCGCGTTGGTTATAAAAGTCAATCCACTTTGATTCAGGCGAAGGTTCCCCAAACATCCATCAGAGACAGTCACAGAAAAACAATATTTTGGCTGATAGTCGCTGAATCCCGGAGAAAAAAACAGCTGAGTGGCCTCTTCCTGAAAAGGGTTGAATATAAACTCCTCGTCCTCGTAGCCAAACGCGCTTCTTTTTCTCCGTCCGTGACATTATCGTTAGTTAAGAATAAAAAACAGGTGTCCAGAGTAGGTAACGAGCTCCATCTTCACAGCTGCAGCGCAAACATGACTGATCTGTTCAGACGCGATGTGTTTGTTTTGGCCACAGCTGACCTGGAAGTACCTCGGGCACATCCTTTTTTTTTTTTTTTTTTTTTTTTTTTTCATTTTTTACTCTTTGTTTCTCTCTTATGACAGAAATAATGAAAACGCTGTTTTACAAATTAAAATCCGTCCGTAAGCATAGAATTAAGACATTACATTACAGACGTCGAGCACTTCCGTTCCGTTGTTACGACACAACTGAACACTCAGTCGTTCATGAGGAGAGGGAGGAGCAGCTGCTCAGAGAGCACGATTCAGGAGGATTACTGAGAGCTGCGTGAATGAAGCCACAAACCACTCTGGGGGTGTTTTTGATAAGGAAATAGCATAACAACATGGCTAAAAGCTCCAAAAAGTCGATTTTGCATGATATAGGACCTTTAACAAATGTCAAATTATGAATATAGTTTTCTACTAAATAAAGATACAAAGACATGGGGAGTAGTAAAGTGGTTCAACAGATAACACATAATTAATGGAGAATGCGTGCTAATGCTAACGCTAGCTAGCTCAGCTACGATTGCCATTTTTTCGCTCCTACTGAACAATCTGCTGTGAATAAACATCCACATCCATATCCAAAAAGAGTGGTGCGCACTGAATGGGTGCTGCTGCCGGATGCTCTCTACTCGAATACAATTTCTCCATCTGTGAGATCAATAAAGTACCATCTTATCTCTTATCTTATCTTATATAGACCCGATTTAGACTTGACTTTATTTGTATGCGATAAATAAGTTTATATTTCGCCAGAAAATGGCTAAAAAGAGTGAAAATTTGTGTTTCCCAAAAGATTCTGTTTTCCCCCACGGCGAAGCCACACCCCCTTCTATGACACGATGACGTCTGTATTTGTAGATAGAGGCAAACAATATTAAACTGTTGCCGTCCCGACCATGTTAAGTCAATGGGAAATGATGCAAACTGCAATGGAGCTTTATCTATGTCACTTCCTGTCAGTAGCTTAAAAAAGTCAAATAAGAACTCTTCTGCTCAACATTTCTTCATTAAAACTGCTGCTTCACTAAAATTTAATCATAATTATTACTTACAACAGATGTCATCCATCAAAATAAGTAAAATTTGAAAAGCATTCAAACCTGTCACATGCATTTTAACATTGCATCCCAAAGATTTGGCTCACAGAACTTTCCAAATCCCATCTCAAGTATCAAAAACTGTGGTCGAGCAAGTTACCATTACTTAAAAATAGAAATACAAATCAAAACGTTGCTAGAACTAGCAGTGCTTGGTGAATTGTTTTGTCATTTGCGCCTGTTTCCGTAAACCCCTTCACTGGATCTCAAAACACTCGCCCTCTCCTGTATACGTTACGTCAGCACATTGTAATACGTGAAGCTTTGCAAATTGCCTTAACTACTCACTATGTCGCTTAGCAAGTTAGCATTATCTGCCATTGTTTTTACCCTGATGGGCAGAAATGGATTTCGCTGGTTTAAGTAACTCAATAACCTGGTCTTCTTACTTTAGCTAAACCAGGAGAGACTTTCAACCCAGAGCCAAGCAAAAGCGGTTCAGTATTTAAAACAACTCTCCTTTCGTGCATATCACATTCAGTCTCCCTTGGACTGTTCCACCCACTGTTTTGAAAGCTTTTATAAAACTTTTATATCTCCACAGAGAGCTTGTTTTTGCTCATATAGCCCACAGTTATTCCATTGTAATTTGAGTTTCTGACGTTTTAATGGTGTTTTATTACAGCAGCAAATGCTTGAAAACAATATTTAGTCAAGAGCCCGAGGCTGCCTATAAATTCCAAATGTTTCATTAGCTTTAAACCCTTTTTATGCTACTGACATGGTTGTAGCTACATTTCTAATAGTTGTCCTACTCACAATGCATGGTAATCATCCCCTAGTAGCCTCAATGTTTGCTCTTTCTCATATAACTCATTTAAAACCAAATAAAGGATGTATGGATTACTTACTGAGCGCCCACTCCTGGCGACCGTGGCGAGTTTCAGTGTGAGCTCTACTCACCCACGTAGGCGAAAGATGCAGGAGCCTTTATTTACAAATGAAACCGTTTGACAACATCTGGTCCCGGCGATCAGGACTAAACGCGGTGCCTTTGAGCTTCATGCACCTTAAATCTGGAAGTCTTTCTGAAGATTAGAGACAATCCTCAACTATTGACGATGTTCAAATCCCGACTGAAAACAGTTCTTGCCGGCATATGGTGAAGCAGTGTCTTATCAGTCGTCTTTAGTCATTGCTAAGTGAGCAACACAACGCGCCCCTGCCTGTAAGCATGAAGGCTGTTACCATAAAGAACAAACGCAAACTTGTGAACTCTCTTTCAAAGCCAAGGTTACAAATGCACATGTCCAAAAATGGAGTGGGAGGAAGTTTATTTAACCCCGCCCCCTATTCAAAACATCAATTTCCTGTTCTTTTATCCTTTATAAAGTTTACAATAGTTTATTTATATGTCTTCTCGAGCTGTTTCATACTTGTGCATTGTCTTAAATATGAACTTCAATCATTCTGAACCCTTATGACAAGAAGGCACTTTGAATGTGTGTACAAAACGTGGTGTGTGAATAACCGTGCCTTTCACTTTTAGGTAGACTTGGAGGTAAAATTGTGTATTTTCAGATTCACGTGAGACGAACAATTTCCTGTGTCAAGGAATCAACAACTAAAATACTTTAAGTACATGTTTTGGTGATGATCGCATGGTTAAAAGTTCAGCTACAACACCTGCCACTGCAGGTGTTGTAGCATGTTTTGTTTTTTTACTCATTAATTGTCCGTGAGAGTAAATACTACGCTGACAGAAAAAAACAAAGGGAGAGAGGGATATTGTGCATCCAATTGACTCTTTGCATAACTTCAAATCATAGCAACGCTGCCCAAGAGGTGACTTCCTACCGCACTAATCAATGAGCTGTGTGCTTTTATTTTGGCACGCTGGATCGAAACAGGAAGTCACTTTTTGGGTGGCGTTGTTATGATTTGAAGTTATGCACAGAGTCAATTACACAATGGAGATACTTTTTTCTCTCAAACGTGGCTGTAAATACTGTTTAAGTGGCGCTAAGCCGCAGTTAGCTTTGCCTGTTAGCCTGTTAGCTTCTTCTTCGTGGTTCCATTAGAGTGTATGGGTGGTTTTAAGGTCAGAGACAACAAAGGGGAGATGGAAGACCCTCAATCATCCCATTAACACTTGTATCACCCCCAGAGGGACTATGAAAATTATTTATTATGGTAAACAAGTTAGTTAGTTCTTCTTTAAAGCGGTGTTTTACAAATTGTGCCAAATCGACCACCTGGCCTTGCATTTTGATGTAATAAATCATTTTTTGTAAAGTCCCTCGGATGTGCGGGAAGGAGGGAATACGGAGAATAAATTGTGCCAACAAGAGCAGTAAATTTCGACCACAGGCAATATATGAAAGCCTGTGACGGCGGCTTCACCACCCCCTCATTCATTTAGCACTCTCCTCTCCGCACCTGTCGACATCGCGGCTCAGCCCAGCGCCATGTGCCTGCGGAGGGGGAGGATTTTCTGGGTAATTGGAGCCGACCGTCAGTTGTTTCCGTGGATTCCTGTCTGAGAAGCTGACCTGGGAGGACCGGTTTGTTTGTCTTACTGTCACAAAATAGCAGTGAGCCGTTTGGGGGGCAAGTTTTCCTCAAGTCACTTATTTTTGTTTTGTTTTACGGAAGTGTCAAGTAATGTCCCATCATAATGCAACGCTTCAGGAGCAATGGGCGACTGCAGTACAGCACCTGGAGACCTGACTCCAGATCTTGTATAAAGATATTGGTGAAGTAACCGGAGGAGAGAAACTGTTCTTGTACCTTCCTAAAGCTCATACCATCAATGGGCTTCAGTCACTTGTATTGTTTAACCTCTTAGCCCCCGCCTGAACCGAGCACATTTTCTCCAGTTTGGCTTTGCCAAATCTAAAAGCTCCTTGAAAAAAGAGTAAATATAGTGATGAAGACAGGGATGAAAATGCAACCAAAATGTACCAAAAGAGTGACAAAACATGCCAGAAAAACAACAATAACAAAATAAAAAAGTGACAAAAAAGCAATAACACAACAAAAGAGCGACAACAAAAGTGACAAGAACATGGTGAAGACACAACAAAACAAGCAACAAAAAAATGAAAACACGTCAAAAAAGTGACAAAAATTTGACAAAAACGCTGCAACAACTCAACCAAAATGTTGCAATCAGTTTTGTAGACCTTAGCTTTCAAAAGAGAAAAGCTAAGGTCTAACAAAAGACCCTAACCCTTACCTTAACCTTGTGATTAAGGTAAGACCCTTTAGGGTTCTAACCGTAAAGGGTTAGGGCATCACCTTTAGGGTTAACCCCTAACCCTAAAGGTGATGCGTATTATTTCATTATGTAGCTGCAAAGTACTAATACATATTATTCCATTGTGTATGTACTACATAGACACACGTTATTACAGGCAAGGAAAGGCAAGTTTATTTGCCTTTCCTTCATACACAAGCACAATTCATACACAAGGCAATTCAAAGTGCTTCACAGTTACAAGAATTACAAGAAAACAAATAAAATCAATAAAAACATCAACATAAAATTAATCAATTAAAAGGCAAGAATGCAGATAAAATATTTCAGTTGTCACATGCACAGGTAAAAAGAACTGTTTTCAGCCTGGATTTGAACATTGTCAGAGTTGAGGCCTGTCTCACATCCTCATGAAGACTGTTCCAGATTTTAGCTGCCCGAGATGGTTCATACGGCTCTAACATGTCAGAGATGTACTTCAACGTTAAACCATGAAAAGACTTGTACACACGCAGAGCTGTTTTAAATTCTATTCTCTGAGTGACAGGGAGCCAGTGCAGAGAACGGAGCACTGGACTAATATGGTCGTATTTCCTGGTTCTTGTCAGGACTTGAGCAGCAGTGTTCTGGATGTACTGTAGCTGTACTGTACTGTGTACAGATTGGTACAAAGCAGATTACATTGTACTCAGTTTTGTTCGGTACAATGTATCAAGGTAGTGTAAAATAAAGTGTTACCAAAACTACAAACCTGGCTCTGTCCATTATTTAGATTTTGGTCATTTTGGTCATCAGAAAAACGCCTTATTTTTATATGAAAATGACAGAAAGCCTGCAATATATTTTTCACTCATAAATGCAACAGTAATCTACAGCAAAAGTCTCAAATTGCCTGCACTGCTAACACAGACTATAACTTTTTTTGTTATAGTCTGTTTACTTATTATTACTGTTTATACTTTTTGTCCCCACAAAGTCCTTTGTCCTTTAATGTGCGTAATTTAATTCACCTGCAGAGTCTCCTTAAACATGAGCAAAACTCCAAGTAAGGATTGCCTTGAGGGACTAAACAAAATGATCGCATGAAAAACCTAAAGCCGCTTCTGCCTAATATGGGCTCTTTGACTCCCGTTTCTCTCTGACTCATCCTCTTTATATTGGCCGCGATTCCCACAGTCTCACTCGTGTCTGTGCCTTTCCCCTCGACACTCTGCACACACACACTCCCCTTCTCCTCGCTCCCGTCTGTACCTCTCTGACTTCACTGCACTTATTCTCTTCTCCATCACTTGTCACGTCATGCACACGCTGCTGCTGTCACTTCCACATCCCTGCAGCTTGTCTCCCGGTTATCTCTCTCGGGAATAACTGATTTAATTCATTTTTTACGTTCCTCTCACGCTGGAGCATTGGCTTTTGAAGAAATGTTCGGATTGTGTAAACACGGAGCTCTCGCCATGCGGGATCTGAAATGGTGTGCTGCAAAAAATAACTTTGCTTCGTGACGACGCGTGCAGGGGAATGATTCTGGATTGTGGAAGGTTAGACAAATTGAAATACATTGAGCAGGGCCGTGTTCAATGGCACTTCAGGGGGCGCGGGACCATCTGCATCTGCAATCTTATTTATTTCTATGAATAATTGAATTTATGTTTCGGTAATGCATTTCGTTCGCTGTTTTCCTGGTTTACGCATGGTTTACACCCAGTCTAGACACACTGAAGCCCTGATTTGATCTGGATCTAGGCCTGTTGGTGGTCAAATGTTGATGTGATGGTGTGAAAGGTTTGATAACTGGCCCAGGTTCTCCTCACGGTGTCATAAGGAACAAGTCTCGGCTCTGACAGTTTGCTGAATGTCTCTCCGCACTTCACCTTTTCACGCTCTTCTGTAACAAGAAATACAAGAAGAAAGGCTGCTTGGTATGCGGCGCTGTCGTGTACATGTGGCTTCCAAATCAGGAGCATCTGTGTCTTTTAAAGTGTTGAGTCTGTAAGATTGCAAAGTGAGGAGAGAGTGAGGGCGAAATTTGAAAGTAAACAATCAAGTCCCTCCCCTCCTGATTGGACCAGAAAGCCACTCCTAGTGTGTGAATACCATTAACCACTAGAAACCACCACTATCAGCTTCAAATGAAACCATGTGCTTAAGACTTCCAGACTTTCAGCTTTAATTCGAGAGTCCGCATCAGATGAACGGTGTAGGAATTACAACCGTTTGTTTGTATGCGAGCCTCCCACTTTTCAAGGGACCATAAGTAATGGGACAAGTGGCTGCTCAGTTGTTCCATGGCCAGGTATTTGCTTTTCCCTCATTATCCCGTTTAAAAGGAGCAGATGAGACGTCCAGTTCAGAGTTCATTTCAAGCGTGGGATTTGCATTTTGGATGTTGTTGCGGTTAATTCTCAATATGAAATTGAAGAGCTATTACTATCAATGAAGCAAGCAATTATTAGGCTGAAAAGTCATGTTAGGTGTGGCTAAATCAACAGTTTGGAACATTATTAAAAAGAAAGAACACACCGGTGAGTTCAACAACACCAAAAGACCCAAAAGATGGATGACAAATGTGATGGATGACTGAAGAATTCTTTCCCTTACCCACAAGGTATAAACCACTGGTGAGACTGATAAGAGTTTGTCAAAAAACATCTAAAAAAGCCTGTACAGTTCTGAAACAACGTCCTTGGACAGATGAGACAAAGATCAGTCTGCACCAGAGTGATTTGAAGAGAAAAGTATGGAGAAAGAAAGAAACTGCTCGTGATTCAAAACATCCCGCCTCATCAGTGAAACATGGTGGTGCAGCATCATGGCCTGGGCTTGTTTGGGCCAATGGAACTGGTTCCCTTGTGTTTATTGATGATGTGACTGTTGACACGAAGCAGCAGGATGAATTCTGAAGTGTTTGGGGCAATATTATGAGCTCATATTATTCAGCCAAATGCTCGGACGCCGCTTCACACTGCAGATGGACAATGACCCAAAGCTACTGCAAAAGCCACCAAAGAGCTTTTTAAGGCAAAAAGTGGAATGTTATTCAAGTCAATCAATCACCGGACATGAATCCAATAGGTAGCATTCACGTGACATCACAACATTCTAAAGAGCCTTAACATTGAGGTGGAGGTCAACTGACGGTAACTATGGTAACTGTGGTAACTGACAAAATGCATATTTTTATGTCTTTGTTTTTTGGCTCATTTCTCAGTCATTTCTGGAGGAATCAACATGAAACAAAAACTGTCACAAAGTTCATCATCTCCTCTGTCGGCACATATGAACTAATGTCCAATTATTATCTCAGAAAAATGTCAAAAAGTGGTGACAATATGCAAAAACATGACCATGATGTTGTCCAATAGAAAGGACTTTCAGACATAAAAATAATATCACAGGTTTGTGAATCCAATCACGATCAAATACTGAAGAGGAAAAACATTTGTCAATTTTCGTTTTGGAGATTTCTTCCAAAAACTGCATTTCTCCCATAGAGTTGTATTGGCCCTGCCCTCCATCTGACATTATGACATCATCACATTCTAAACCGTGAACGCCGCCTATTGAGCAGCATTTCACTTGCTGAAGACAAGACTGAAGGGAAAATGTCCCAAGAACAAGCAGGAACTGAAGACGTTTACAGTAGAGGCCTGGGGGAGCATCACCAGGGCTGAAACCCAGAGTCTGGTGACGTTTTAAAAGGATTTAAAACCAAATATTAAAAAGGAAAAAGTTTGATTTTATAATTGTTACTTAGTCCCATTACTTTTGGTCCCTTAAAAAGTGGGAGGCTCACATAAAAACACTTGTAATTCCTACACTGTTCATCTGATTTGGATGTAAATGGCCTCAAATTAAAGCTGAAAGTTTGCAGTTTAAGCACATCTTCATTTCAAATCTGACTGTATGTCTGTAATGAAATAAATGCTTGTGTTCTATTCTATTTATTGGATGATTTTTTTACGTGGTGTGGCTTTAAATTGGTAAAACATTTGAAGCTTACAGACTATCACTTTAATTAAGACACTTCACCCGTCTCGCCCCGCGCACAAATGTCGTCTGTGTTGTTAGTGCCGGCCAGAAAAGCCATAGGCACAGACTTACTGCCACTTTTCTGTCATTATGCCTTATAGGGCCTTCAAACACATGCCTGGAGGAGTGATTCACTTCCTTCCTGCAAGTTTGAGTCATCTTTTTCGTGCTCGTCTCTCCAGCAACAGAAAATACACTGATTGGACCTCCTGCGTTCTGTCACGTGATGGATACAACATGGAACTGTCCTCCACATCTATAAATCATCACTGCAGCCATTCTAAGCAGCCCTACTGTTCATCATCGCGTCACTGCTGTTGGCTATAATGAATGTTTGTATTTTCTCTCTTGTCACTCTAACTGCCGTCTGCAAAGGCATGTTTATTTTCCTTACACAAAGTACCAAGGTAGCCAAAAGAAGGTTCATCAGCCACAATTACACATTATATGTTGAATCTGCTGCTTCGTATCTCCACACACTTCATTATCACGTCCTTATGTATTGAAAATAGACTAGTTTTAACCCGACTGCATTTGGTCTGGTGTGTTGCTGCCTCTTGACCAGGTTGTTGTCATGAATGAGAATTGGTTCCCCATCGATCCACCTGCTTAAATAAAGGTCAAATAAATACCATATCCTGTTGCTGTGTCCCTGAGCAAGACGATTCCCCGACATTTCAATCTCGACCGATAAAAGGAAAGAAAAGTCTCAGCAGAGGATATGTTTCTTTCCTTCAGAATGATGAATAATGTCTCCTATGTGCGGTGAATGATATATCCACAGTGTATAAGGGACATACTTTCTCAAGTTCTCGTCAACCCTTGTGACCCCGCAGCCCTTTCGTGTCCATAAAACGGTATTGTGTTGAGTGGGGAAAATGCGTTTGACTCCAAGTAAGGCTCTGGTCACTTGGGGAGTTTTTTTTCCTCCTTAGTCTTAGTCACAGGCGGCCCTCCTCCCCCTCCTTTCAGTTCCCAGACTTCTTCCCCGCGCTGTTTTGTCTGTGACAGCTCAGACGGATGGATTTCTAAACTTAGTGGGAACTGTGGTTTCCGATTCATCCAGAGACTGTCCCAATTTATGCCCGCCTGTGACTAACCTGGCTAACACCAGGCTGCTGTGTGCGCTCGAATTATTTCGAACTGCACAACAGCCTGGGGACCATGGCCAAATCTCCGGTGGATTTGGGAACCAATCACAGAGCGAGGAGGGACGGCAAGACGATGACGCGCTATTCGATATATGGAAGCTTGTAGTTTATTTACGGATAATTTAAAAAAAAAGTTTATTTACGGATCCAACATGACAGCAGCAGACACGATGGTATTTTTTGATCAAGCTTTAGACCTTGTTCTAAATAATTTAGCTCAAAAGTTTACAGCGGGTACGTCATACGTCATCTCATACGATGATATGATTGGCTGGGGCTACGTGCAGACGCATGAGACTTTTTTTTTTTTTTTTCGTATCGCCCAATAAACGACTATGGACGCTCGTAAACCACACCTCTCCTACGAGAAAATGAATTGGTGGTCCCCAGACTAAATATCACTTGTGATTTTAGTCTGGTGTTAGCCAGGCTAGCCTGTGACTGCAATATGGGAAGATTTGTGTTCAGGCGTAATTTCAAGACGGTCTGAAGGGATTTGAAATAAAAGGCACAGAGACGTAGTGGAAGTGGTTCTTGGAGTTGTTGGTGCAAGTAGTGAGTTAATAGTTAGTTGTAGTTCTTGAGTTAATGGTTCTTTGATGTAAAGTGCTTTGCTCCGTGGTGATAGAAAAATGAGGTGAATTGTGACCCTTTACCAGAGGAAGGTAGTAGTACATTTACTCAAGGACATGTTTTTGAAGGAACTATACTTCCTGGAGAATTTGCTCACACAGTACATTTTTTCAAACTTATACTTTCAAAGTAACTCCCATCGAGATAATCTCTTTTTCTCGAGACACGGCCAGCGTCTAACTCACGGGATGAATGAATGAATTTTGTTTTGTTTTGTATTTTGTTAAAAAGGTAGCATGACGTTTACCATTTACCACATGCAAGATGACACTCTCATCTAGACCAACGCTGTTCTTGCACCGAGCGGAAGATCGGGCCCTGAACTAGACTGTAAAGCAGTACTAAGTAACTCATGCCCCTAGAGACCATAAGCGCCACTGCAGGTGTCGTAGCATGTTGTTTTTTTTACTCATTAATTGTCCGGGAGAGTAAATACTACACTGACAGAAAAGACAAAGTGAGAGAGGGATATTGTACATCCAATTAAACAAAGGAGATATTTTTTTCACTCAAACTTGGCTGTAAATACTGTTTAAGTGGCGCTAGCCCACAGTTAGCTTTGCCCGTTAGCTTGTTAGCTTCTTCTTCGTGATTCCATGAGTGTGTATTGGGGCCTCCGGGTCGGAACAGGAAAAGTTGCAATTGTGTTTTTTTGGCCAGAGACACCAGGGGGAGATGAAAGACCCCCCCCCCCCCCCCCCAATCATCCCATTAGCACTTTTATTAGCCCCAGAGGGACTACGAAACAAGTTACTTAGTATTGCTTTCAAATAATGTAACTTGAGTAAATATACTATGATCAGGTATGTGGTAATTGCTGTACGTTTGTAATCCTAGCCCTCAGTCCTGTTTTCCACGGAAGAAAACAAAAGTAGTATATGAAGTATTTGAAGACTGAGTTATTTTTGAACTAAAAACGTTGGATTAGCTCAAACTGGATAGATTCAAACAGAGACAAAAGCAGCGACTAGAAAGATTTATTGACATATATATTTTTGGCGATCAGACCTTGGCAGTAGACGTTGATATATATGGATTAAAGTTATTATGAAGGGATTGGTTGGTGTTAGGGTTGTCTTCCCTTGGAGCCTGGACACCGGTGGAGGTGGTATGGGTGACCACGATGCTGAAATTAGTCTTCCAGGTTGAATTTAGCTTAAATTTGGAGTACCAGTATCTTATTGTAAATTTATTTGTACCAATACTAATAGAAGTAGCAACAGTAGTAACAGCCATAAACTCTTACTTTGAATAATAAACCAACTCTAATACAGTGAAAGTGCGTGTAGAAGCCGTAGCATTTCTAGCCATAGTATTCTTAAAGGTAACACAGTGGTGCACAGAGCAGCAGTCGTAGAATTTCACGTTAAGAGTGTAATTGGATCAACTTCCAGTCTTTTCGTGATATTCTGCCGTACTCTGATTAGTAATTTACACCGCTCAAATGCGCAGCTGTCAGGCTCTAAATGACATGCTGCTACTGTAGTGTCCTGTCGTGATTTTAATAACATCTGGATTGGCGTCTGTTGTTTGGTGGAATTAGTTGTCGACGCTGTAAATGGATTACAGAGGGCTCGTTTCTCAGCCGGCAGCCTCCCTCTCAGCGTTATGATGAGATTGATGAAGATTCACAAGAGTAATGGGCTGCCACTGAAAGCCTAATTGACTGTAGATGGAGAATTACGTTTTATATTGCACCCTCAATCGGATGTATCATGGAGTGATGGGACATCTATTTTAGGCTGGATATAACTCTTTTTTTTTCAGGTGTGTTGGTTATTTCAAACACATCTGGATCACTAGTTTGCATGTTGATGTAAAATGGCTGGTTGAAAGTTTGATTTAGCCTTATATCCACTTTATAAACCCCTTCTTCTTAAGATGTGTTAATGTTGTCAAGTATTAAACATTGGTACTATAGAATAAAAAGTTCCGGTGGATGTTTTGGCTCTCTTTGGCTGCCTGTCCAAGTTGGGCGAACGATCTGCAGGCAGTTCCCTGGACTGGAGTTGTGTTTGAGCCGGAATCTTTGAGCAACTTTTGGATCTTTAGCGGTGGCAAGTCTCCAAAGTATCCAGGATGCTTTCTTCACCTCGCCATCTCTTGTCTACGTTTAATCCTTTCATCGCAAAGTGAAAACTCTCGCCATAGCTTCACCACAGCCACACGGGCTGGTGATCTATTTCTTTTTTCTCTCTTTGCTGAAGCTGCTGCGCAGCAAAGGGGAGCAATAGGAGGGTGGTAGGGTGGGAGTGAGGGGGTTATGGGAAGATCGCATGAAAATTAGGAAAATAAACTACACGATAAAGATGTGTTTGACAGTGGGGCAGTTGGTAGAGCGGGTCGTCTCATGATCGGAAGGTTGGGGGTTCGAATCCCACCTCCTTCAGTGTCTTGTCCAAGGATGCAAGGACAGTACGCGCAGATGGTAGAGTGGATAAGACTCATGAGCGTAAGGTTGTTGAATCCCGGCTCCTGAAGGTGCACACTGTAGTTGCGTCCTTGGGCAAGACACTTCACCCGCCAGTGTCTGCATACACTAGTGTATGAATGAGAGTGTGAATGGGTGACTGGGTTCCTTGCTGTACAGCGCTATATAAGTTGAGACCATTTACATAAGTACAGCTCTTTTTCTCAGATGTTTCAACTGGTAACATGAAATTTCTGGAACGAATAAAAAGAAATATGGGAGAGTAACCGGCCGGTGTATCCAACTTTTGAATTTTCAACAAGACCTTGAAGAGTTTCTGCCTTTGAAAAACATCTATTATGCATCAAGTCATATTTCTAGGTACATTTTCCTTTTACGCCTTTTACACCGTTTATGAACAGAACTGACACAATCTGCATGTAGGTAAATTAAGTTATGAAGAAAGTAAGTTGATTTCCTTTTGTCTGTTTTGAAACATCATCTTATCAAAATGCAAAATTGGAGAACTCTTTGTCTTACTTTCCTTCCCAGGGTTCCAAATTAAATCTGTACGGATCAACTCACATAATATGGTTCTTTAATGTCCGAGAGCTGACTAGCTAATGACGCGGCACAACCTGTCACTCACACGCCGACTCATCAAGTTCAAATTCCAGCCAGCTGTCACCGTGGGGAGCTATCCCACCCAATGCGAGTTCCTTCCCCGTCCCCTGTCATCCTTGCCACTTTACCTCCTAGTTGCCTGTCGAGGAATCCCCTTTGATCCGGGCCGTGACAGCAGCTGCACCACGTGTTTCCCACTCGACTCCATAAATCAATTCGCAATTGCCACTTGTCCTGGCTGTACCACAAACGCGCCAAGTTAGCTAAAGCACTGCTACTTCCAATTATTGTATTAAATAAATGAACAAACATCAATCAAATATGAGCTTTGAACACTTTCTGTTCTCCTTCAAATTATATATTTTGATAAACTGTGCACTGATTTAATTCCGGCTGATGAGGACATGTTTATGTTTTGAGCTTAGTTGTTCTAATGCAACAAAGCAGCGACATAATCTGGAAAATTCCGTGCTGTGGCTTTAAATAGATACAGACGGCATCTCGTCATAGAAGGGGGCGTGGCTTCGCCGAGGGGGAGAATAGAATCTTTAGAGAAACACAATTTTCCACTCTTTTTTTGCCATTTTCTGGTGGAATATCAACTTATTTATCACACATAAATAAAGTCAAGTGTAAATCGGGCCCATATGGATATTTTATCACAGCAGATTGTTCAGTAGAAGTGAAAAAACGGCAGTTGTAGCTAGCGCTAGCTAACCGTTAGCATTAGCCCGATGCTAACATGTAGCATCAAGTTAGCATTCTCCGTTATTCATGTATTTATGGGCTGTTGAACCACTTTGCTCCTCCCCATGTCTTTGTATCATTATTTAGTAGAAACTATGTTCATATTTCAACATTTGCTACAGCAGTTTTTGAATAATTAGAGAAAATATACATTTTTTCAAAATTGTTTTCCCCCTTAACTGTTTTTTAAAATGACCATATATGGGCGATTCCAGAGATGCCGTCTGTATCTATAGAGCTAAATTGACTCTGTGCATAACCTCAAATCATAACAACGCCGCCCAAGAAGTGACTTCCTGTTTCGATCCAGCACGCCAAAATAAAAGCCCACAGCTCGTCTCGTTGATTAGAGTTCAGCGGGTACTTGCAACATTACAAGAATATAATGAAATACACGCATTTTAAGTGTTTTGTCTGTTAATTGTGAGGAAGAAAGAAAGCTGAACTAATGAATAAGATGGTGCTTTTATTTGGTGTGCTGGATCGAAACAGGAAGTGACTTCTTGGGCGGCATTGTTATGCTTTGAAGTCAATTTACAGGCCTTGCAAATTAATGGCTAAAGCATGTTTTCCCCAACTAGGTTATGCATGTTTTCTTGTCACTGAAAGATCTATAAGTGTCAGTTAACAGATGAACAGCGAATCAAACTCCTTTTTCATGAGCCCAGAAATTGCTCCGTCATTACAATTGTCTTGACCGCTTACACTCTTTACAGTTGTCAATGAAAACTCGAGTGAAATAAACAGAAAAATATGTTTTAGCTCTTTGCCATGAGAAATAAATGCACAAAAAATAAACAGTCATTTCACAATCTTTCCATATGCTAATCAGATCGTTAGCAACAATGCTATGCTAATACACAGAGTTCTAAGCTAAGCAAAGTCTTGTGATTACAAAACAATCTCTGAAGTGGATCTTTAGTTAATCAAAAGAACATCTATTGCTTTTGAAGGTGTAAATAAAGATTTTGAACACAAGAGGCAAAGTTTGGACATGGAAAGGCGGCTTTTTCAGTAACACGCTAGCTAACACACATTCCGCTATCCTAATGCGTTTTCAGCCAGGTTTGTGTCAATCATCTCTCAAGCTACTCAGCAGCAGGACGATCAGCCTATCCAGTCTCTCCATCTTCTTTTCATTCCAGCCATAATTTACCCATTCAATAAACGCCTGTGTCTGTTTAAGTCTCTCCTGGTTGAAACAATGCGTTGAACTATTGATTTTACAGTAAGCCGAAAACATGGCCCCTCGTCCCAGTTAAAAAGCAGTCGCGTCGGTGAAATGTATTGGCTGTTTGCCTTTGTGTAAACCTGTAAATCTGCCTATTCATAGTACTGTACTGTGAGGCTCAGCTGGTGAAGAGGGACACCCATTAATTAGATGGTGACGGATATTGCTAATAAAGTTCATTGTGGTGTTGCCAGAATTATTACTCCGAGGTCAATCTTTTGTAAACGACACACATCAAGGGCTTTTCTTTTTCCCTTCGTCCAACAAACTAGCTTATAATTTCGCTAAACTTTGTAAATTCACCTTTGAAAAATCTATTGGCGCGTATCAGCAGTTCACAGTGCGCATTTTCAAACACATCTGGGAGCGTTACTATTTGTGAGAAATACTGTGTGAACTGCGAAACCAATGCAGCCATGATTTGTTACGAGCTTAAAGGAACAGGCCACCGTTTTTACATACTGAAATATGTGTTTATCTGGGCTTAGACGAGCTGATGCGTACCTCAGTCACGCAAAGTGACCAAAGATGTTGGCCTCTCCCAATGTATTCCTATGGCTCCAAACGGGGTTGAAGTTAAAAGCGACCAAGCTCTTCCTAGTCTATGGGAAACTGGCCAAATACTTTTTTTCCCCCCCACTGTACGTATCAACTTGTCTAAGCTCAGGTAAGAACATATCTCAGTGTGGAAAAACAGTGGCCTGTTCCTTTAACCGCAAACTCATTTCTTCTGGATAAACTTTAATGTGATAAATTACACAGTTATATCAGCAGGTTTCATGATCAAGATAACTGCAGTCTTGCACATTCTGATTCTTCAAATTGCGACTTCAATCCCATTTTCTCTTTCACACTCGAACCCCTATCTGACCTGCCTAACCCAGCGCCAGTTGCCAGTTAATTGCAAGGGTAATTTTGCAACAATGTAGGGTAACATTTTTGTCATAACTATGCGCAATACGTCCTCTTGATTCATTGATTCATGAAAGATTGGATAATGCCTTAGGGATGACACACAGAAGGGTTGTATAAACATCCCACATTAAATGACATATATGAAACCTCGAGGGATTAACCCACAACCTTTTGCTGCAAAGATAATGACTTGGTAATCTCACGCCGCCAATTCACTGCAGGGTGTCCGATACGGTCCCTGAAACACAGCGAACTATGTGATATTAACCCCTTAACTCCCACCTGAGCCGAGCACCTTTTTCTCCAGTTTGGCTTTACCCCAGTCCAAAAGCTTCTGGAAAAAAGCTGTGACAAAACTGAGACGAAAACAATGATGGAAATGTGAGAAAAAAGTGAGAAAACATTGACAAAAAAGTGACGAAAAATTGATGAAAAAGAGGCAAAAATGTCACAAAAATGTCACAAGAAATTGACAAAAAATGACCCAAAAAATGACAAAAATGCGATGAAATGTGACAAAAAAATGACAAAATGTGACAAAAAAATGACAAAAATTTGATGAAAAATTGACGAAAAAAATGACAACAATGTGACAAAAAATGACCCCAAAAAATGACAAAAATGTGACAAAATGTGACAAAAAATTACAAAAAATTGACAAAAAATGACCAAAAATGTGACAAAAAATGACAAACAAATGACAAATAAAGTTACAAAAATGAGTTGAATACCCAACAAAAAAATGATGGAAAAAAAAATCTTGATGACGTGAGGAAAAAGATCCTCTCGGTTCAGGCGGGAGTTAAGAGGTTAAGAGTGTTTTGGCATTCAAGCAGTGTGGATGTTGGAGAAATCAGTGTTGTGATATGGTTCTGCTCTGACCACAGCACACAGGGACACTTTAGGTGTCAAGGCAAGCCAGCCCACTACCAGGTAAAATAGGAAACCCCGATTCCCAACATCCTCCCTCAGACATCTTCCCTACAAAGGTCAATCAACCCACCCACAACTGTTCCAGAGAGTGTCGGATCATTTCATATCCTTCTACCTACGAATCTGAAAAGTAACTTGCTGATGAAACAAAGAAAAACAAAACCCATTTTTTATTGAACATTTTCAAGCAAAGCCAGACATACAGCACAACAATATAGCCTGTACATTGCCGCCCGTCAGCAACCAACCCACCCACCTCCCACCAATGCTAAACTGAGTCACTAAATCCGCATTGTCGTCACATCACAACATAAATAAGTCTTCATCTTGTCCTTTTCAACAGAATTAAGAGCTGGATTGAATAAGCTCACTTTAAACTCCATCTCACTGTTGTCGTTTTTTTTCTCCCCACTTTGATGATGGAGAAAACAAACATGATTGCACGGTTCCGTTTGTCCTGACCGGAAGCTGTGGTGGATTGCGATGTAGCCGGACAGAGGTCGCTCTTGCATTTGAAGAAAAGAAAAACAAATAGTCGAGGTGAGTTGAGGTAACAATGGTAGACACCAAAAGACAGCATTGCGACTAATATCCGATTTGCATTGCGTCCAGCTAAGACGCGCTCAAGACAAAATCATACAAATTACTTTCTTCCAGCGAACCCATCTGTTGTCCCGGGCCGCCGCCGCTGCGCGATTGGGTATGAGTCCACTGACCTAACAAAGCCAAGGCCCCGCCCCCCCCTCCGGCGTTGTAGGTCAGCTGCGTCAATACTATCTTCCTGCATTGAGATTAGATCGCGCCACCGGGAACTCTAATCCCGCTTTGATTCTGATGAACATATGCCGTAATCCCGCCCACGCCGTATGGAAAACATCGTCGGGATGGGGCCGGAACAGTTCGCGAGGTTTCACATCCTATAGCAGCGACGGTCAAATAGATAAAGCGAGAGAACAGAGGAGAAGGGGATTAGCTTCCACGAGTTGCCACAGGAACACGGACCTTTGGCCTGACCGCAGCTAACGCGGGGCCAGAGGGGATCTCGGGGATGGATTAGATGGGGTGGCTATAGAAGGCAGTTCCTTGGAAATGGTGGTCCGCTTTCCCGTTTTTTCTATTGGGGGATTCTTGCGTGTGTCTTATTAGCGCGAGCAGTGGAAAGCCTCCGCCGGGATGTGACCGCGGACCTTATTAGAAGACTTGTCACTTTGATGTTCTGACTTTGAGCCTCAGGACCGGACATAGGCATTATTTGTTTCACGACAGCAATCTTTTTTTTTTTTTTGGGAGATTTAGAACCTGATCCTCCACCGTAGCCTCTTTTTCACTTCTCCTTTACTTAGAGCTTAAAATGCAAATAACTACATTGCTGTTTATTATGTTACCATAATGTAGATAAGGGCAAGTCCCGGGTCTCTTCTTGGAGTACGGAGTTCTCCCTCTTCCTATATCAATTTATTTATTTATTTATGGTTTATTTGGTAGGGACAGTGCAAGTTAATGAACAAGCCACACCGGATTGTAGCCTTAGGCTAATTTTGTGCAATGATGTGCAATACAATGAATGTATGTTTTAGTCAACCTTTGCCATTTTCTTCCATAAATCACTTGACTGGTGGAAAACTGATTCATGTGTCTGATGAATTCCAATGAAACTGTAACAATGGGAAATTTTAATTGTTAATCTCTTTTTGACATGTGTGATGGACTTGAGGAACAGTCGAAAACAGTCACTGGAACATCCAAAAGTACTTTCAAAGAAATTGAGCAAACGGGATGCATCCAATCATCGGATCACATTGTTAGTGCCAAATTTACGGTCATCTTCCTTTCCTGTGTTGCCGACATATTATCTACCATGTGCGGTTTCTCCTGGCTCAAATGTAAAGGGATTCTATGTCCATGCAGTCCATAAAGCCTCCCTGCACCATACTTCACATCGGGGATATGGTTTTGATGTTGACGTGCTGTTCCATTTTTCCTTCTTACATGACGTTGTGTGTTCCGCTCAAATTATTCAACTCTGGTTTGCGAAAGAGCTCACTACTGGCAAAATATACTGTGGATGGATTAACCCAAACCCAAATAAACCCAGAATCATGGTGTTTGTTGTCTCAGGGCCTGGACTACGTGCTACAATCAAATGGAAAAATGAATTCACAAGTTTATCAAACCTGAGAAAGTTGGCTGATCCTTCTTTTGTAGCAATAACTGCTTTTCTGTAGTTGCAGATTAGACGCTCACAACGATCGGGATGAATCTTGGACTATTCCTCTTTACAAAACTGCTGCAGTTCAGTGAGATTCATGCAGTGTACTTACTTATTCCTCCCTGTCCTGTGAATGTTTACATGTTATGGCCAATGAAAATGTGACAAAATGTAAATGTTTGGGTGGTGTCAGCCTAAGCGGACACTGTTTACTCATTCTTATGATTTTGATGAAGCTCAGACCACATTTTATGACCAATTTAGGCAGAAATTCCAAACGGTGTACTTACTTTTTCTTCCCACTGTATAGGCCGTAGATTTGCATTGGGCACAAAATGCAGCAAAGTGCTACGCTGCGTCTCTAATCTTTTTATAGGTGTAATCCCGTCTTCCATATGATGAAATCCACATTTACTGTATGTTCTAGTCACGCGTGATGCAGTCGCTTATGTGTAGCTCCCCTCTGTCAGACGCTGCGATGATGATGATGATGATGAAACTGCACTGAAAGTCAGAGGAAGACGTAACAACGGCAGCAAGAAAATATAGAAACGATTTTTATCTTGCCGTCTGGCTGTTGTGCTGAATAATTTAGATATTGAATTGTGGTTTGGCTTTTCCTTCTGAGTGGGTGTTTAGCTTCATGAAGCATGTTGTTGACTTGGTCCACTTGAAGTGAACCCTGGTGCACTTGGTGGGAAAATCTGTGCAACACTTGAATGCACCGCATCACTCTGGTTTGCCCAAATGCTTACAAGCTAAAGACTAACGGGAGCAAAATGACATAAAATCTATGTGCTATTCCTAATTCCTACTCGTATGTTTGAAGCGTGTATGTTTTTCACGGTCTGCCTTTCTCATCTTCCATGAGTCTTTAATTCGGCCCACAGGCATTGGCGTGAATCTGGGAACATAGCGGATTTTCCAACTCTGTACATGCCCTTGAGAAAAAGGATTGTGTATCAAACCAATTCCAGGCACTGTACATACCCACAGTAGAGTAATCAAATATCGTCGACTTCTAATTTGATTTAAGAGCAAGAAGAAGCCCCTGAAGAAATAGGCAAAGTGTCAATGAATCATTGCACAATATCGCTATACACTACTCTCGCTAACCTGAAGCTCAGCATCCTGCTTATTTCTTTGGAGATTAGCTTTGACCGTTGGGAAACATTTTCTAAACATTCTGTGGTGGTCAGTGAGTTCCTGGTACATGGATCACTCACTGCATGTTAAATACTTGATACAAGAGGTAAACAAGATGGAAGAGACGTCTGTGTTTTTAGAGGTCGGAGAGTTACTATGCAAAATCTAAAAAAAAACTAAACTACTAATTTAGCAAATTAACATGAGCCTTTAGCTTAAACTCAGACACGACACAGACCGATGTAGGCCTACAGACAGCAACACTGTCCAAACAAAGTATGTTTTGGGAAACACTTTTTTTGTTTTTTTAGCTGATAAAGTCAAGTCTAAATTGGGCCCATGTGGATGTTCTTTCACTGCAGATTATCCAGTAGAAGCGAAAAAACGATGATCGTCGCTAGCGTTGGCATGTAGCATGAAGCTAACATTAGCTTCATTGTCCGTCTCTTCTGTATTTAAGAGCTGTTGGGCCACTTTGCTCCTTCATGTCTCTGTATCTCTCTTTACTAGGAAAATATATTCATAATTTGGCCTTTGTTAAAGTTTTTTTTATCTCCTTCTACATCAAGCTCTAAGAACACACTAAATGATTAACAGGAGCAGGAAGCACTGGCACTCACCACTTGATCTCCGCCCTGGAAATTTCAACTGGAACGCACACCAACTCCGTAATTTTGGGTCATAAAGTTGGGACAGAATCACCAAACCCGAGAAGGAGCATTTAATTTCAAGATGGCTGCGCCCTACGCGACATGTAACAAATGTAAAGCGTCAATAAACCACGTGATTTGGCAGTTGTTTCACAACTAAAAGTGTAAAATGTCAACGCCATAAGCTACTGCTCTGTTGCCAATATGAAACTACTAGTGCCGAAATACCACTGTATTTACAAAAATTATACATTATACTATTTGAAAAAATATTACAATCAAGTTTCTCTTTAAAATGACTATGATGCTTGAACATGAGCAGCAAAGTTGTAACTATGGACGCGTCTACATCCGCTATTTCCAACCTGGACAACTGGAACATTACAACTGGGAGAAAACATTTGATTCTGGTCGGCTCTTCCGACATTCTGGAACAGCATTAATGTCACCGGAACTAGCGTAGCCACATCGTGCAATAAGCCAAATCAATCAGTCGTCAATATCTTTGTAATCTCTAGGCCACTGTGATGGGAAATTCCTCTCCGACTGAGAGCTCCTAAAACAATATATTTAAGCAAACACAGGTTGGAACTAGTTAGCTGCTTTCTAATTATATTTCTTATAATCTTATATTACACATTTATGACCAGTTTAAAACACGGCTCAAACTTGGTAATGCAGAAAGCAGGGCGTGAATGAAAGCCTACCACACATGCAAATCCAAGCGATCATTATTTACGTGAATGTTAATAGAACCAAAGCCGCCTTTAACAAAATGCTAACCCAACTCAAATCCCCCCCAAAGTGGTTGAGCTGCAGTGAATCATCTGGGCAACTGGGAATCACCCATGGAGCGGTCCAGCCAAGACGGGCTCCAGATGGCGGGCAGGCGGAGGGCATCAGTGCACATTATGACGGGGCTGGTGGGAGAGACGATGAGGAGGGGGGAAGGAAGGGGGGGCGGGAGGTGAGCGGGGACGAGCCCTGGTACGGTAGCAGGGGGCGAGAGGGTTAATTCTCCCCTGATTGGAATGCACAGCTGCTGACGTACACTACTTAAACATACGCATACTTCGAGACAGCTGACAATGTGAGGAGTGTGCTGAAATTTGTGCCTCACTGCAAAAAAATCAAATACTTTGGAATATGCTGTAGATTAAGATAAAGATTTTGGCTTTATTCCTTTTATTTAATTCCAACCAATGCGATTTGATCTTTGTTTTTTGTTTTTTAGGTCAAACCAAAAAAGCTACAGAAGCTAATAATAATGCGACATTTAATTTTAAAGCAGAACTAAGTAACTTGTTTACCATAATAAATCCTTTTTGTAGTCCCTCTGGGGGTAATACAAGTGTTAATAGGATGATTGAGGGGTCGGAGACCCCAATACACACCAACGGAATCACGAAGAAGAAGCTAACAGGCTAACGGGCAAAGCTAGCTGCGGGCTAGCACCACTTAAACAGTATTTACAGCCAAGTTTGAGTGAAAAAAAGTATCTCCATTGTGTAATTGGATGTACAATATTCCTCTCTCACTTTGTCTTTTCTGTCAGCGCAGTATTTACGACTAATGAGTAAAAAACCGTGACATGCTACGACACCTGCAGTAGCGCTTATGGCCTCTAGGGGCATGAGTTCTGCTTTAAATAGTGGGTCTTGTGTTTTTTGCAGATATTTCATGATACTCTCAAACACATCTTGATCATCTTACACTTTGTTGGTTAGAAAATGCCATATTGATCTTAAACAGCCTTTTGGAAAAAAATGTCTATAGTCTAATACCTTAATAATCCCTTTAGCGAATCTAGTGTAGTGAGAAATTGCTCCTGAATTTCATTTTGAATTGTCAAAATGAATGCAATCTTGAAACAATCCAATGTTTTGTTTGCTTATTATAGAACCTACTACAAATTTCAACAAACAACATGTTCTGAAATGTATTGATTCGTCCAAGTGTAAATGCTCATGTGTTAAAAAGCAGCTTTGACTCCTTTTGTCGCGTCTTTCTCGCCACAGCTGAGCGCGTGTGAGAGGCTTGTTGACTTCTGTGGATTCGACTCAGCGGTCTGTCCCTCTACATTATCCGGCGCTATCATTTCCTTCCCCGTCTGTCAGTCTGGCGCTCCTCTGGCCCGTCTTACCTACGTTATGCGCCGTCTCTCTCCAGTTCACGGCTTTTTGTTTGTGCTCGTCTTCCAGCAGGAGCTCATAATGTGACAGACAGCGCAGACTCCGCCGACAACTGTTTCTGATGCACTCGCTCGACCGGAGGAGTTGAGCAAAAGCACCCGGAGGATGACTGTGAAAAGCAGGTGCCGAGTTGGAAAATGCAACGAAAAGTGCGAGTGAAAAGCCGAGTATGGAGAGATTTTATCTAAACGAGGAGAGACTATAGAACAGACAAATGAGAGGCTTGACAGACTCAGTGACGTGATAAAGAAGGGAAATAAATGTTGCAATTCTTAAAGTTAACACTATGTTTTTATCGGATTATGGTCAACTTTTGTGTTATTTTACACCTGGTAGGACCTGAAAAGTTCAGGTTTGGATCTGGTTTAGTCTTAATCTTTGTCTCTAAAAGTATCTGTTTTGTAGAGTGCACATTATCTGAGCCTATATCTTTCTTTCTGCAAAGCCACAGCAACAGAACTTCTCTTTTTGACACAGTTGTAGCTAGCGCTAGCTAACCGTTAGCATTAGCCCGATGCTAACATGTAGCATCATGTTAGCATTCTCCATTTTTTTAAATGTATTTATGGGCTGTTGAACCACTTCGCTTCTCTCCAAGTCTTTGTATCTTTATTTAGTAGAAAATTATATTCAGAATTCTGCATTTGTTAAAGTAGTTTTTGAATAATTAGAGAAAGTTTAGATTTTTTCCAAATTGTTTTCCCCCTTAACTGTTTTCAAACATGACCATATATGGGCGATTCCAGAGATGCCGTCTGTATCTATGTCCATTTTTATTTTCTTAATAATTGTTGTTTTCTCATATGTATGAGGACTATGGATGGAAAGTTGCCCATGGCTAAATCTGGGGCATGTAAGTTCATTTGCAAAAGCCGATATCTCCGTTTTTAATTTTTTTCAAAATTGTTTGAGATATTAGATGCCACTTAAGAAACTTAAAGGGGCTAGAAGCAAGTTTGCCATTTTATGCTCACTACTGCCACCTCAGGTCGTACGTGTAACTGCAGCTTCTATATTAAGCTCGTGCATGACGGCGCTTCAGACCCGAAGTAACACCTTTTTGAGTGACCGTACAGGATTTTAGAAGCAGTTGTGGTGAACAGGTCTGAGCTCATTCTACACATTAGGACATGGCTGGAACATGTAGGGGAGGAAAATACTTAGTTTTAACATGTTTAAACTCCGTATAGTCCCTTTAAGTTGTGAATTTAATTAAGAACAAGTGACTTTGTATCGTTATGGCACCAAAACAAATCTGGTAATGAAATGCACTGCTATGTAGAGAGCAATGTTCAAGCAAATGTTGAGTTTTTTGAGTGGCACTTATCTGTTTTGCTAAGTGTTTTTTTAAGTGTTTTTTTTTTAGAGGACAGTGAACATTAATGGACACTTGTCCATTAATGTTCACTGTCCTCTCCAAATAAACAAATAATGTTAGTAAGTAAGTGCTTTATTATTCATTGTACAACTGTACATCAAAATAGTGTTCAGGTGTTGGTTAGTCCTGAGCTGCTGCGACTCTGCGCTCCGCCATCGTGGGCCAAACTGAGCAGCCTGTTTTTAGAGGTCGGGGGAGACCAGAGTTCTGTCTTCCGTCTCTTCTGTAGCGGTGCAGCCCCTCCTGGGTTTGTCCCTGTTTCAGAGCATGGTGTCCTGCACAGGTCAGCTCCTCCACCTTCCTCTTCCCCCTGCGCAGCTCCCTCCGCTCCACAACAGCCTTTCACCATCTTCTCCTTGTTTGTCCCTGTTTTGTTTCCTGTAGCTCCTCTCGTGACGCCTCCATTGTGCTGCTGGTGTCCCCTCACACTCCTGGTTCCTCTTCAGTGCTTCAGAAGAAGAAATGTGTAGGTCTCAAATGTCTTTAGCTCAGAAGCTAGCTGTTTGTTTACTTACTTTTAAAGAAGCTGGGTCCTACGGACTCTCGTACGGACTCTCTACGGTAAAACCAATCCGCTGAACCTCACAAAAACACAGCAATTTGTCATTTGTAATACAAGTGCTCTGTCTTTGAGGTAAGCTGTGCTCGAGATAGAGGTGTTCGAAACATATGACACTATAAATTTTCCATTGAATTATGTTGAAATAATTATCTTTTGATCAGTTGTGAGTTAAAGCGTTAAGCCCTAATTGTAAAATCCCTATTACGCACTTTTGACTTATTCCATGCTGAGGGGCCCAAAGGCACTAAATGTGTGTGTCTTGTCTCCCTGATGTGATACACAGTCACTTGTCAGAGCCTCTTATCACAATGCCGTATGACGGATCATTGTGCACACTCGCTATGATAATGTCAGGAGGAGGGGGTGACATGTTTACAATAGGCAGGCTGCAGTCTTCCAGATGGGAGCGCGGATAATGGTGTAAGAGAGTCATAAATACGCCTGAGTGACAGCAGAGAAACGAGATGCTCCCGGAGGTCAATGCCTCTCTCTTAATCACAGCCAGGATGTGGTCAGGGCGCTGTGGCTTTAAGAACCAGAAGGCGATATGGATCTGTCGAGAAACCGGCGGCGTTAGCTGATTGCGTGTAATAAGGATATATCTTTTGACAAGCTTTTCTATAAAAATTCCATAAGCTCGTGGTGTTTAAGTGAGATGGAGACAGGCTAACTAAATTCACAAAGGTAGTTTAGCTCCACCGAGTGTAAGGCGTGAACAAATGGTGGTTCCCTGTAGTGTTCTGAGAGGCTTGTCATTGTCAGTGTAAGCCTGTATTGTAACGAACGATCTTATTACTTGGCTGGGAGATCGGTTCGTCCGAAATAAGAAAAATGTAGTTTTATGTTCGAGATTTTAAATCAATTCAGCTGGATTTACGTTTTGGGCAGTCGCCAACAGAGAGCGAAATGTTGGCAAAGTAAACCGAGAAGATGAAATTGAACTACCTTGATTTAAAAAAAAAAGAAAAAAAAAATGTATAATGAGACCAGTAGCCTTATCGTGAATATCTTCAATGGCAAACACAATAGCTGTCTGGCTGCCTCATATCAAGAAGGTTGTTGGTGTGATTCCCAGACTGTGCAGGCCTCTCTGTGTGTTCGTCATTGAAATTACAGAGATGCCTTTATCTATGTGAGCCTGTTCCTACAAAAGCGTATGTTTGTTAGCCAAGAGCTCCCCTGTTTGAATTGGTGGGTTTCAGGTGACGTCACTGCGTTCTAAAGGCCTATAATATTATATAGAGGTCAAATTATTTCTTTGGTCTTGTGCAGAGAGATGGACCTGGTGACTGATATTAATGATCATTTTTGTTATTCATGAATTTTCTTTTTTGGTATGACTTGTGAAAGTGTAAAGCAGTTAAAAGGGAAAAATGGCTCCTGCCCTCACTGGGTCCTGTGACGTCATCACATTCTAGAACCTGCAAACAACCTATACCAAGGTAGCGTTCAACATTACAACATTCTAAAGAGCCGATAGTTTAAAATTGAGGTGGAGCAACTGACAATTCCATGATGGTAACTATGGTAACTGGCCAGTTGCAGATGTTTTTGTCTTAATGTTTGGTTTGTATCTTAGTCATTACGGGACAATTCACATGAAACAAAATCTGTCTCAAGGTCTATTGTCTTCTCAGCACATATATAAGTTAAGTTATACTTTGTCAATCTAGTGTCCAATTATTTTCTCTGAAAGCTGTCCAAAAGTGGTGACAATATTCAAAAACATATGAGTGTGATGTTGTCCAGTAGAAAAGACATACAAATAATACGGCGGGTTTGTGAATCCAGTCACTTCCGAATAAACCAAAAAAACATTTGAACATTTTTGTTTTGGAGATTTCTTACAAAAACTGTATTTCTCCCATACAATTGTATTGGCCCTACCCTCCATAGATACAGACGGCATCTCGTCATAGAAGGGGGCGTGGCTTCACCGAGGGGGAAAATAGAATCTTTAGAGATGCATCTTTTTTGCCATTTTCTGGTGGAATATGAAGTTTCGTATTTATCACATAAATAAGGTCAAGTGTAAATCACGCCCAAATGGATATTTTCTCACAGCAGATTGTTCAGTAGAAGTGAAAAAAAACGCAACAGCTAACCGTTAGCATTAGCACGATACTAACTTGTAGCATCATGTTAGCATTCTCCGATATTTATGTATAAGTGCTGTGGAACCATTTTGCTCCTCTCCATGTCTTTGTATCTTTATTTAGTAGAAAACTATATTCATAATTCAGCATTTATTAAAGTAGTTTTTGAAAAATTAGAGAAAGTTTTCCCTCTTAACTGTTTTCAAACATAACCATATATGGGCGATTCCAGACATCTCGTCATAGAAGGGGCGTGGCCTCACCGAGGGGGAAAATAGAATCCTTTGGGAAACACAATTTTTCACTCTTTTTAGCCATTTTCTGGTGGAATATGAACTTATTTATCACATACAAATAAAGCCATGTCTAAATCGGACCCATATGGATATTTTCTCACAGCAGATTGTTCAGTAGAAGTGAAAAAAAGGCAGTTGTAGCTTGCGCTAGCATTAGTCCGATGCTAACTTGTAGCATCAAGTTAGCATTCTCCGTTATTTATGTATTTATGGGCTGTGGAACCATTTTGCTCCTCTCCATGTCTTTGTATCTTTATCTAGTACAAAACTTTATTTATAATTCAGCATTTATTAAAGTCGTTTTTGAATAATTAGAGAAAGTTTAGATGTTTCTCAATTGTTTTCCCTCTTAACTGTTTTCAAACATAACCATATATGGGCGATTCCAAAGATGCCGTCTTTAGCCATCTGACATTATGACATCATCACATTCTAGAACGTGCCCTAGAGCCATTTTTAAAAATGATGAAGCCTGTCCCTACATTAAAGTACGTCGAGGTATGACATGTCCATCATTAACATATTAAACACACATAACAACAGCTGAAAACATCTGGATGGTTCATGATTTGCAATGCTTGATGGCTAAATGATAACGGCTATTACAGAATTACACTGAAGAGGCTAACAAACGCTTAAATGGTTTGCAGACTCGCTAACTTGTTAAGTGTCCACATACGATGGTATAAAACGCAGCTTCTGTGTTTTATCATGAGAAGGTTCCCTGCGGTTTCTCCCATCTACCCACAACATGCACAATAGGTTCATCCTACAGCTAAGTGATTCTGATTATGAGCCTAGCGTTATGTTGCGTTCTAGTGAGGGCCGTAGAATCCATGCATCAAACGTCATCGCAGGAGATTTTCCCCATTGCAGAGGCTTATGTGAGAAAGTAAACAAGTGCGTGGAAAGTCACACAAGGTTGTTAGCTAAAGCACACGCCTAATGACGCTGCATTGTCCCTGACGTGTTAATGTTATGGCACGGAGGGCTCTCAGCTGCCGCAGATTATAGCCCAGATGTTCCTGCCTCTTCTGCCACTGCCCCACATCACTCTCGCCCCGCATCCATCCATCATCCCTCCATTGTGTTTTTTTTTTTTTTTTTTTTTTTATTCCCTCTTTGTAGACCTCCTCCACTCTGCCTGGATCCGGCGCGATCAAACCCTCTGAAGTGTATTTTTTGAAGTCTGACGGGAGGTGTGGGGGTGTGGGCAGGGATGTCCCATCTCGCCATTGAAAGCGAGCGTGCGGGGATTTGAACAGGCCAGCGGGGCAGTCGGCTCCGGTGTGAACACGGCTTTGTATTCTCGGCAGATGAAAGCGGAAGGGTTCGCAGCATCTCGGGTGTGTCCCTTCTCGAAACCAAGAATAAAAGGGAGGTGGAAAAGCGCGTAGTAATCTGTGTAACTTTCTGTTCGCACAAAAGGGAGGGAGGGTGGCTCCAGGACAGCATCAATATGAATCAGATTTTTGTTTTAATCCTACAGTATTATCCTAGTTAAAATGCATATGACATACATTATTATATTAGTTGTTTTTAAGATTTTGCTGGAAAGAAAAATAAATTTCCCAGCTTTCTTTAGTTTTACTTTTTTTTTTTTAGAGTTTCACTTCCTTATTGAAATCTGACAGGAAATGACATGAATAGAGCAGACAATTTCAAACTGTTGTGGAGCTTTACCTCTATCTATATGCCACTTCCTGTCAGTGGTTGAAAAATTCTAAGAAAAATTACTTTTCTGCCCAACATTTCTTCATTAATTTGCTGCTTCACTTAAATAAAATTATAACTAATACTTACAACATGTATTATCCACAGGGGCGGATCTACCCCATTGTCACATCTGCTCTAGAAGCTACTTGGGTGCTTACAGAGGCTCAGTACTTTTTTGACAGGACAATGAATTATAACAACTTTAGAGCTCAATGAGGAGCCAGGTGCAACTCCTGAGCTTTATTATAGTTCATTTTTTTATTACGAAAGTATCTATTTTACCTGAGTTAGAAACCCCCTACTTATATTATAGACAATGCCACTGTTTATGTTTAATTTTTGGGGGGCTGAGCCTGCATCTAAATGGAAAAATTGCCTTTGAATGAAGCAAAACTTGTGTACCCCCCGCTATAAACATTCGACATTGTAAAATGTTTTGCAACCCCAGAAATGATCCCTGACCCTGCTTGCCACCCCGTGATTTTTTTTCTAGATCCGCCGCTGCATTAAAACCTGCCATATGCACTTTAAACAAGTATGTATTGCAAGAAATACTACTTTGAGCTTGATGCGAAATGAGTCAACAAGTTAGTAAAACTCATCCAACACAAATACATGTACAATTGCCTGGCCAGACGCTCCTCCTGTCTGTTCAAAAGAAGAACCTTCTGGGCTTCCGCTCGTTTCCCGATTTTTACCAATATCGGTCCACTCGCGGACCAAAGATCGCTGGATTCAAGATGGCGGCGACTGATGCACTGTTTTCTTCTGCTCTTTCATCTGTTTGAAATCATTTGGAAAACACAAAATCCCTAAAACCGGAGCATGAAACAGCGTTGGAAGCGTTCCTCGTGAAAAAGGACATTTTTGAAAAGGCTTTCCGCCACTTGTTCCTTCGTCATATCCAGCGTTTCTCTAATTGTTTGATCCCGTCTGTCACTCAGACTACATGTCTTTAAAAAACATGCAGTTTGGCAGACCAGGCAACATGTAAACGATGAAAAGAGACTGCAAATACAATCAATAATTTAGTTAAAATGTGCAATGTAATTTTGTGCCTCAACTGTTCAGATTGTCGTTGGAACTAAACCGATTTCTCGCACACGATCTGCGTATGATACATAAACATGTGAATAATTGATCATGATGGAAACATTCATCGCTAATGTAAAGACCCCAGGCCGACTGGGTGATGTGAGTGCGGCCACAGCTGTACGAGTTACTGGCAAAACCAACATTAAACATGGCACAAATCGATTTGGGGTTTGCTCTAAGAGGTTTCCGCCTAATTGCACAAAGCAAAGCTCTCATCAGTTTGGAGGGATTGGCACTTGGAATTGGTTTTCAAGTATTTGTTTGTCACGAGATGGTACTGGAAGAGCAGACTTATAGAGGATCACGGGAGGCTAAGATTATACTTTGGGAAACACTGTACAGTACAGTCATTTAAAGTTCCTTTTTTTGGTTTTCCAAACAGGAAATTAGAGAAGATAAATTTGCTGTTGTTATGATAATGTCATATTTTGCAATAGTTTTCAGAGTCCTAACATTCTCAAACAGAGGTGATCAAACTCAGTGTCTCTTTCATTTATAGCTTGTCTAATTTATAGTAATTCCTATATATGTGACCTACAGGGTGCTGAACTGGCGTGTTGATGTTAAGGCTCACTGTGGGGTGTGATGCCCATCGGAAGGGGCTGGATGAGCAGTTTTGTGTCCACACCTGTTTTAGTCACATACTGTGGTTGAAAGCACTTTTGCTGTAGAGGCGTATTTTCCTAACGGCTACTCTGTCATCGCAGTGTAACGCACCTTTCATGGTCACTCCGAAATTCCGCCGCAAGGCCGCGCTCGTGGTCGCAAAACGATTTTAATGTGGGTGGGAAACGGCGAATGTGTCCAAAGAAAGGACCGTAACAACACGAGTTTGCCTATATGTGCTCTCCCCAAATGTTCTGCTGCTTAGGCAGTCACCCTCGGCATGCTGGGAAGTTCTCTTTGTCAAATTCTTCATGATAAACTCCACCTTCATTCACACAGAATTAGTTCTTTTTTCCCTGAGAGGGGCCTGCGTGCTTGCCGCATTTAGCCCTGTGGTTATTTCTTGTGAGCTTATAGATCCAGACGGCATCTCGTCACAGAAGGGGGCGTGGCTTCGCCGAGGGGGAAAATAGAATCTTTTGGGAAACACATTTTTTCATTTTTTGTCAGCCATTTTCTGGTGGAATATCAACTTATTTATCACACACAAATAAAGTCAAGTGTAAATCGGGCCCATATGGATATTTTCTCACAGCAGATTGTTCTGTAGAGGTGAAAAAACGGCAGTTGTAGCTAGCGCTAGCTAACCGTTAACATTAGCCCGATGCTAGCATGAAGCATCAAGTTAGCATTCTCTGTTGTTTATGTATTTATGGGCTGTTGAACCACTTTGCTCCTTCTTTCTTTAGTAGAAAACTATATTCATAATTTAGTGTTTGTTAAAGACGTTTTTTAATAATTAGAGAAAGTTTACATTTTTCAAAATTGTTTTCCCCCTTAACTGTTTTCAAACATGACCATATATGGGCGATTCCAGAGATGCCGTCTGTATCTATCTCTCCAATCCCTGGTTCATAACTATTTTCCACAGACCCCAGAAGACTTACAGAATAACATACGAACCCAAACTGCCAATATACCTGTCAACGTGCTTGAAAGAGTGGCCCAAAACTATCACAATCATTTGCTTCAGTGTATTGACATTTGAAATTGTGTCAAATTAAATTTCCAAAGTTGTGTGACAAGAAAACAATAAGAACACAGAGAAAGTGAAAGAACTACTCTTCTAAAACAAATACTTGTTTACATAGTATCTGATTAGTCATTTCCTAACTATGACCATATACTATGATGTTTACAGAGAAACCAGGATCCTCATATCAACAACAGCATCCTGGACATGTGGGCTCCAAAGTGGGCGGTTCTAATTAATAGTTAATCCCTGAACACTTTTACAATGTTGCTAACAGATGGCTCTTTCTCTAAACACAGAAACGAGAGCTATCCAAGAGCACTGTCCCAGCTTCAGCGACAGATGTGAGAATTGGGGGAAAAATACAGTGTCGGTTTGTGCAGAGTCCCAAAGTGACTGTTTAGTCCGGGAGCAGCACTGACAGCTCGTGGAGTTGCACGCCGCTGAGCGGAAAAAACTGTTGTTGTTTGTCAAATTTACTACAATATTTTGTTTACTTTTACAAGATATAACGTTTTAAAAGCCCAGGTGTCAGAGACAATCGCTGCAGGAAAGTTTCTGACCGGCAGTGGTCAGAAACCAGGATACTATGTTTACATTGCACAGTGAGAGTATCCTGGCTCCAGTTGTCTGGATATTGGCTTATCCAGGAAACGGAAATTTGGATACTGTGTTTGCATGGACACAGACAACACCAGGATACGAATAATCATCCCTTTATAATAACCTTATTTAGCCTGATGAGTGAACACTTAATCAATCGTGAACATTTCATTAGTTAAGTGTGACACTTAATAACTACTTAATCAATAAGTGATGAAGTCATTACTAGTTACAAGTGCAATTAAAAGTTTGTATTGATGTGCGAAAAAACTCCCCCAAATACAATGCAGCAGAGCAAGTGTGATTTGACATCAGGCTGGACATTGGTGTATAAGAGCTGCAGTTGTTTTTAGCTAACTTTGTCAAAACAAAAGTGAAGGAAAAGGAAATCCTTGCCTGCAGTTCTGCTCGGTGTCATTACTATTTTCAGTGTATCCATCCATCCATTTTCTTCCTCTTTATCCGGGGCCGGGTCGTGGAGGCAGCAGTCTCAGCAGAGATGCCCAAACTTCCCGATCCACACACACCTCCTCTAGCTGTTCTGGGGGGACCCCGAGGCGACACCAGGCCAGCACAGAGACATAGTCCCACCAGCGTGTCCTGGGTCTTCCACGAGGCCTCTTCCCACTAGGCCATGCCTGGAACGCCTCCCGCGGGAGGCGACCAGGAGGCATCCGGAACAGATGCCAGAGCCACCTCAGCTGGCTCCTTTTGACGTGAAGGAGCAGCGACTCTACTCCGAGCTCCTCCCGGGTAACTGAGCTCCTCCCCTGATCTCGAAGGGTGCGCCCAGCCACCCTGCGAAGGAAACTTCACAGTTTATATTTTGTCAAAAGGAATGCATTTTTGAAACATTAGTATGTAATACAAACATATTACATTTTAAAGCTAATATGGAATATATTACAATTTTAAAGTAACTTTCCCAACACTGATTCACCGACCCAGGCTAGTTTTACAGCTTGTAAAGTTAAGTTCTTGATGATGGATTTTTCACATTTTTGCGTAATTCATCAACTGAACATTAACATGTGAAATATACAGCCTTTGGGCATTTAACGCTCAGCCGTGCATGTTTGTTCAAGCGTCAGAATTAACTGCCTATTACACGTCCCTGCTGAACACACGTGCTGGGGTTTGCACAGGACGGGAACATACTAATTGAAAACCATGACGCGCACTAAATGTGTTGCTTAACGCCGCTTATAGCGCAAGTCCCCGAGCGCCGCGTATTCTCTGTTGGAGGCGACGACTGCACAACGGGAAGTCAAGCTCAGCATCCATGTTATAATCCAAATCAAGACATTTATCACGTGGATCTGTTGTGCACACGGCAAATGCAAATAAGGGTAAAATCTGTTCATGCCTAAATGGAACAAACAACATATAGACAGGTAGTCCACATAAGCCAACGCAGGCTGGAGCCAAACAGTTCTACGCATGAAGAGAGCCGGCTTATGTAACTGTTACTCATGCCGCACGTCTCAGGTTTGCAGATGTGCTATAGTTTAAAGTATAGTTTTATTTATTCATGAGCCAGCCCTTACATTTCTTTTCCATTGTTCATTCTTGAGTCGTCTTAATGAACCAGTGATTTGGAAAGTTTCAACGTTATCCCTTCTTTAATTCTTACTTCGGACTATTGGCCATCGTGTTGTTGAAACCATCAATCAAAAGGGTAAACATATTTTTTTGTCGTAATTTATAGCCATCTGTATTAAAGAGAGATTAAAGAGCTTTTTGCAAGTTTTTGGTAATAATCTCAAACATAACTTCATCAGTATCACACGCTTTTTGGCTAAAACAGGCCATATTGATCTGAAACAGATTATCCAGTAGTTTCACTTCCTGATTTTGCAGTGGTCCCCCCGAAGGCCCCTCCCACTCCCTCCTCGTGTGGCTGTAGGAAGGTGTCGTGTACGCAGGACCTCAAGAGAGAGCTTTTTGGGAGGTGCCAACGCAGTGCTAGGAATTGCCACAGGAGAAGATTCAGAGATCACTCAAAGATGCGCTAACTGCTCTAAACACAACTCCGGGTAGTTTTTTCGTATGAGAGAGCAACATTGTAACATGGTGAAAACCAGTTTACCAGAATCATTAAGTGCTTGTTGTCACGGAGACGCGTAAAGAAGCAGCAACCTCCTTCTCTCTTGGTACAGCTGTGTTTTTTGCCTTTTTCTGTGCTCCACATTGTTTCACCGGATGCTTTTTTATGTCATGGCCGTGTTTTTGTGGGGTTTGGGGTTTTTCCTGCAAATGGTCCATAATGATCCTGAAGAAAGCGGCTTTTTTAAAGGTAAACAAAAAACTAGCTTAGGTGCTAAAACATTTGAGACCTACAAATGTCTTCTTCTGAAACACTGAAGGGGCGACAAGGGCCCCCACACCTGCAGCACAGTGGAGGCGTCACAAGAGGCGCTACAGCAAACAAGGAAGGGACAGAGGAGAAGATGGTGAAAGACTGTTGTGGAGCGGAGGGAGCTGCGCAGGAGGAAGGAGGAGGTGGAGGAGCTGACCAGTGCAGGACGCCACGCTCTGAAACAGGGACAAACCCTGGAGGCGCTGCACTGTTTCAGAGGATCAGAGGAGCAAGCTTGGTTTCCCCGACCCCCAAAAGCATGCTGGTCAGTGTGGCCCTCAGTGGTGGTGTGCGCTCAGTCACAGTGGCTCAGGACTAACACCTGAACCTGCACTTACTCACTTACTTACTTAATCTTTTCACTCAATCTGTCATATTTATGCTATGGCAGAGGTCACAGAATGGCGGGCCTCGGTGCAGATCGGGACCCGAACCTTGGATCCGAACTTATAGGACCCGACCGTGAATCCCCTCGGTCGAACAGCTGCATGGTCTGTTTCTCTCGGTAGTAGAGAAGTAATTACTGCCCAGATCAACAGAAAGAGTGCAGTTCCCCTCAGCTCACTGACACTTTCTATTCTTTTATAAATGGCCCAGGAATGGCTGAAACACGGCTCAATAAGGTTTTCAAACTGAGGAGACTGTTTCCCGACTGTTTTATAAGAAAATGAGCTGCAAGCAGGACTAAACCAGGTCTAAGCAGCATTAATAGTATTCAATTTATTGCATTATTTTCAAAGTAAAGTCATTATAAAGTCATTTTAATTGGACTGCTCTTCCAATTCATTTCAGATGTGTTGCTATTTTTGTCTGTTCCAAAGCCTCTTTTTTTATTTCTCTATGTCCCATGTGTGTTTTTCTTTTTGGTAAATACAATTCATTCTTTAAGAGTTTCTGACAGGTTCGGCTTCCCAAGGCAACACATCTATATTTGATGCTTGCGATGTTTATTAGTCAAACATCTGAATTCAAAACAGGCAGCGAGAAGCAACGCTAGAAGAGGTTGTAGCGTCCCGTAACTGGCACTGTGAAGCCTTGCTGTACATAAGGGCCGTGAACGAGTCCCAGTTTGATCCTTTTGGACGGGATTCACAAAGCCTTTATAGATCACACATAATTACAGCTTATATAAACTCACTTCTTGACACATGACTTGCTCCGCTTAAGCCCTCACCGCAAAAACATCCCCCCCCCCCCGCCTTTCACCCCACCGCCCCATGTTCTTCGCCTCGCCATATTTCAATAATACATCAGACGGATTCATCTTTCAGTAGCTTTGTGCGATACACTCTCTCTGCAGTCTGCACGTGTACAGTATGGGAGGAGGAGGAGGGATCCATGCGTGCTGCTGCTGCTGCTGCTGGGGGAAGCCCTCGGTAGGATACCCTCCTCTCCGCTCATACGTCAGAACATGCCGGCCTATAACGCGGCGACTGGGGGGCACCCAAGGGAGCGGCCCGGGCATATGTGTGGGTGGGATAAGGCGCGCGGAAAGGGAGCAATGAGAGGCGATGATCTCGGTGCATCCGGAGATAAAATCTAATCTTTTAGCTATAGCGTGTGTTTTGCAGCCGTCTCAGAGCTTTCAGACCCTCCAAGTCCACCGTGCGTGAGATCTTTGTCGAGAGCAAAGCCAGTGTTGGTTTCGATTTTAACAAAGGTGATGAAATGCTGCGGTTTATGTCACATATCCGTTTTGATTTGTCATGTTATTGTGACGATGTTCCTTCCTCAAAAACAGCTGTAGTGTTTTGCCTCATCCACACGTTTGAGCTACCATGTTTTATTTGGCCATTTCTTCTTCCTACATCAGAAGCACTCAATCTGGAAGGCTGTTGTGGAGCGGAGGGAGCTGCGCAGGAGGAAGTGGTGGAGGAGCTGAGCAGTGCAGGACACCACGCTCTGGAGGCGGTGCACCGTTTCAGAGGATCAGAGGAGCACTGGCGGCCTCCGACCTCCAAAAGCATGCCGGTCAGGTTGACCCACAGTGGTGGTGAGCTCAGATCTTCATCCACATGTTTGAGTCACCATGTTTAATTTGGCCATTTCCCCTTCTACATCAGAAGCACTCAATCTGTTTTTGAATCCGGAAGTGTCGTCTGCTTTTTTATCATGGTGCCATTGATTTGTTAGTGCAAGGTTAGCTCTCTATACCGGCTTGTGTGTGTGTACATTGACTGAGAGTTGTATCTTATTGAGAACGGCTATAAACTGTCATTTTGCATGTTTTTGTGAAGAACATAAGATACTGCAGGCAATTACTGATCTTTATACTTGTGTTTGTAGCTGTTGGAGCTTCTTTGTTTCTTTCAAAAGCTCCTTTAATCACACATTGTATCGGGTCCCCAGCGAATACTGATATATCAGGAGACAATGCCATTAAGAACTGCTGTTATTTTCTATCTTCTTGCCCTTCCATATACAGCCTCAGTTATTTTATTTTTTTAAGCATATCGCCATAGTACGATTATTAGGCCATGTGTACCTCGCTCCCCGACCTTCCCAGAAGCTTGCGCCTCCGTGACCACCATCAAACCCAGCTCAGCAAGGCCGGAATTTTCTGGCAAAAAAAAAAACAACTGCAGTGAATTGTGAAGTACTGCTTTTGTCTCACTGGGTCACTCTGGTCTGTGGTCTTTAAAGAGAAAAAGGTGTAGTAGCTAGAAGTAACTGGAACTGGGGGGGATGGGAGAAGAGACAGGACAAGTGGAGGAATGAAACGGCACGTTGCCAGCAGCCGTATTGATTATCTGTGGGATGAGCATGCTTTAATATCGATCCACACGGGCGGCAGTATATAATGTCATAAATTGAATACCGAAGCCGAGATGGAACTTTTCTCCACCTGTACAGCAGTACGTCAGGCTTCTAACTGAGGGTACAGGCTAACTTCCTGTTGGCAGCGACTACTTCCTGTCCTTATTTTTAGGGAAATTAATAATGAACTATGATGAAAAAAACACACAAAAGAAACTTAAATAAACATGAAGACTGTGTTTCTTTAAAAAAAAAAAAATCAGATTTTGGCACTTTTTCAATATTTGTTAGCATCGAATTAGCTTTAGCGCTTGGCTTCAAAGCTAAAACACTTAAGTTTATAAACAACTCTCCTCTGATTAAGTATTTACACCCTGAGTAAAGTGTTTTTATCTGTTTTAAGTAATTATACATCGGCTTAAAACTTACTTACTTATTCATTTCAATAAAGTTGAATAAAGACACGGCTAACAGGAGAGAGTCGTTAGCGTAGGAAGTTAGCAGGAACTTGCTTGCCTTTCGCAACTGAATAGAAAGTAGCAATTATTTTATATATATTCTGAAATTTAAACCTCCTACAAATATGTTATTAAATGCAAGATATTTCCCTTTTGGTTTTGCAGTCCATATCTCATGTTTATGCTCCTGAATTTGTATATCCTAAACAGTTTTATAACACGCACTGTGCTCTGGAGCTCGATTCAAAAACATGTCTGAGAACACGATTGACCTGTTTTTGAAAAATAATTAATGCTGAAACTGGAGACATTTGTTTATACTGTGTGACTTGGCCAAATCTGAGATGAATGCAGTTAACGATCCGCAGCGCAGACAGACAGCCGCCGCTAATGACACGGCTAATGGTCAGTGCCATTTTGTATTGACCGCACTATTCGCCCTATTTTTCACTGACATATTAGTATTTCCAGGAATGTCGCCCCCTCGAAATGGGTTTTTGTTTGGGCTGGAGCGGAGCAGTGGGATGAGTGTTTGCCAGTTCTACTTGAAATAGAGGGTATGTAGATTTTACTTGTTTTCAAATCGATGTGAAATTGAAGTGTATACCCTTTTTTGATGATTTTTTTTATGCTTCGTTCAATGGTGAAAGGGGCTGAAGAGCAGGGAGAGACACTGGGCGAATTGTCAGAGCGGAGACACAAACCCACAACACTGAGGATAGAGTCGTCAGATTCGCGGCGGCCTTGACCACTAGCGGCTGCACAGCTTCCAAGAAGAGCATTCTGTTGCTGAGCACGAAGTGTGATTGAAGCTGTCCTCTCTCCACAATGTATGTGGAAGGGCACCGTGATTAAATAGGCAGCCTACAGTGAGAGGAAAAAGTAAGTACACTGTTTGGAATTTCTTAAAGGGGCTAGATGCAAGTTTGCCATTTTATACTCACTACTGCCACCTCAGGTCACATGTGTAACTGCAGCTTCTATATTAAGCTCGTGCATGACGGCACTTCGGACCCGAAGTAAAACTTTTTGAGTGACAGTTCAGGATTTTAGAGGCAGTTGTGGTGAACAAGCTGGAACATGTAAGGGGAGGAAAATACTTAATTTTAAACATTTTTAAACTCTGTATAGTCCCTTTGAATTTCTACCTACATTCGTCATAAAATGTGGTCTGATCTTTATTAAAATCACAAGAGTGTGTTTTTAGTTTTTATTGGCCATAGCATATAAACATTCACAGGACAGCAAGGAATAAGTGGGTACATCCTTTGTTTCAATAATAATGAACTAAGGCAGCAAAAATGTAATATTATTCTAAAACAGCTGAAACAAAAATCCTGTCATTTCACTTCCTGGTAGGGATGGGCGATACCACATTTTTTGGAATGGATACAATCAGTGTTAATTTCGTCGACTAAAATATTTAGTCTTCATTTTAGTCAAAGTGATAATTTTGACGACTAAAATTGGACTAAAACTAAATTCAAAGTTTTTCATGAGACTAAAACTATGACTAAAATGTCCAGATATTTTAGTCGACTAAAATAAGACTAAATAAAAATGAAAAGGAGAGACTAAAATCATCCAAACTTTTATTGACCGTCTGAAAGAGCCTTAGATAAATTCTCTGCCAAAGGATCAGCTCTGAGCTTTGTTCATGTGGAGCAGCTCCATGAAGCAGAGAAACAAGATTAAATATGATTATAATGAATATTATCAATGCAAAGTCGACTTAAATTTAGTCGACTAAATTGACAAGCAATTTTAGTCGACTAAAACTAGACTAAAATTGAAAAGATTTTTTGGACAAAATCTCGACTAAAATTAAATTACATTTTAGTCAAAAGACTAAGATTAAAACTAAATTAAAATATGTTGTCAAAATTAACACTGGATACGATACCGATACTTTGGGATCATTTTTCTCGATACCAACACCGATGCCTATACTGGTCATTTTATATGGGTGAATGTATTTCAATCAATATACATTTCTAAAACTGGTTATTTTATATAATTAATAGGTAAATTAAATGATATTACTTTAACTGGTTAATTAAGCAATGCTAATTTGAAATTAAATACATAAGCAAAGTTTAAAATTAATACTTTATTGACAAACAGAATCTGGTATCGATCCGCCCATCCCTACTTCCTGGATCCATCCGTAAGCCCCTCCCACGCACCCCCCTCTAGCTCTTCTTTGCTGTACAGCTGTTTCAATAAAGAGAGAGGAAAAACGAGTCCCTGCGTCCTGTGTGGCTGGCGAATGATTTCGATTCACAATGAAGGAATATGTTTAGCAAGCGATCGAGAGGTGAAGAAAGCATTTCCTGTGTATGGAAGACCACAGGAGGAGATGTTTGTGAGCGGTCGCTACGCTGCCAACCACTCGAGAAGCTTCAAAGATTACTCAAAGCTGTGTGAGTAGGTTAAAACACAGCTCCTTGTATATTTGTGATGAGAGAACGCTGTAGCATAATGTGAAAAGCTTTAAAAAGTCGATTTTGCATAACACCCGCCCTTTAAAGCCTGACTTATTGCAATGTTCACATGCACGTCATTGTAATTGCTGTCTTCTTCCTTTTTCTTTTTAAATTCACAATCCATTAAGCTGTGTTTTGCCTTACATCACATCACATCTCTCTCTCTCTTTCACGTCATGTTCACAAATTCTAAGCACATCCAGCAGCGTGTCCCCCGTTCCCTCTGATCTGCTTTGCTAATAGCCTTCCAGGGACACGTCTTTATTACCGCAAGTCTTAAAAGAAGAACATCCACCTCTTTGCGCGGGCTCCGGCTCACTCCGGAGGAAGTTGGCAGCAGGCTCGCGTCCGTGCGCCCAGCATTTTACTGGTCTTCTGTGGCGATCGCTATTACACCGTATTACGCTGTGAAAGTGCCAAAAGGCAAGTTGTCTTTGGAGGAATAATTTGTCCGCCTATAACAACCGTCGTCCCGTTCCCTCTTGATTGGGGGCATTGGTCTCACACAGTGGGGGTCACCTTTTCGCCGGATGATTGGCAGGGCCTTGAGGGGAGTGCAGGGCAGGCGTGTGCTTTGCTGACCAGCTAGTTAACAGTGTTATGTGATGTGACAAGTGGCGCTCGGACAAACCGTGTAATTGCTCCGGGCCTGGAGAATAAAATAAGCAAATGTAACGTCGTGTTTGATTTTCCTTTTCAGACTGACTGTGGTCATTGCAATGAGCTGTATGTTTAGTTATGAAATCACAATGGCCTCAGATATTTCTCAACAAGTCATTTACAGAAGGTAGGCTACATGAAGGTGAGTTGTCATTGATATTAATCTATCTTTAGGGTAAATGGCTTTAAGAAGATTTTGTGAGATGATTTGATGTTTTAGTCGCCAACATTCTGATAAATGACCAGCCCTTGAGTTAGGAAGTACCTGGAGTATGACACACAGCTCATTATGCCACTATTCCCCACATAACTGTCCGTGTAATGTCACAGTAAAGCATTAGCATGAGCGAGCGCTCCCTGAGTGACATGTCTATATAACAGTTTACAGCAGAGAGATGTCAGAATAAACCCCCAGAGCTTCCATCCACAGGGCTCTTTTGAACTTCATTTATCCTCCTCATCATAATGTCAATTACTGACAACTCCTCCTGCAGCCTTTTACTGCTGCTGTCACGCTGACGGATTTGAGCCACCGCCTTTTAGTCCATTTTGGCAGGTCACATTTGTAAAATACTTTTTTATATTGTCTTTTGTAAGGGAGGCCATTTGAATATTTTTTTCAAACTGATATGAGTATAAGTACTTTCATTCAAGTACTCTCCGATACCGAATAGCAATACAAGCACAAGACATTGTCTTCAAACATACTTAAAGGGGCTAGATGCAAGTTAGCCATTTTATGCTCACTACTGCCACCTCAGGTCATACATGCAGCTTCTATATTAAGCTTGTGCATGACGGCACTTCGCACCCAAATTAACACCTTTTTGAGTGACAGTGCAGGATTTTAGAGGCAGTTGTGGTGAACAGGTCTGGGCTCATTCTACACATTAGGACATTGTTGGAACATGTAGCGGGAGGAAAATACTTAATTTTAACATTTTTAAACTCTGTATAGTCCCTTTAAATGGACTGGAATCAAGTTGGTCATTTTTATACTCACTACTGCCACCTCAGGTCTTATGCGTAACTGCAGGTTCTATATTAAGCTCATGCATGACGGCACTTCGGACCCAAAGTAACAACTTTTTGAGTGACAGTGCAGGATTTTGCAGGCAATTGTGGTGAACAGGTCTGAGCTCATGTAGGGGAAGGAAAATACTCATTTTAACATTTTTAAACTCTGTATAGTCCCTTTAATAAACTGACTTGCTCAGCAGATTTAGTATTTAGCTACTTTACTTGAGCACTTATCAATCACCTGCACTATGACTGTGAACTTGCTGCAATTACTGATGTTTTTATACATTTTACATTCTGTTTGAATTTTTTTTATGTTTTATTATTTTTATTTCTTGCCTTTTCAAAGTTTTTTTTTTTTAATTACTAATTGTACATAATGTAACTCTATTTACTGTTTAGTGGTTTGTACATTTTCCTGTCTGTTTAGCACACCCTGAGTATTTTCCTTGAGAGCTGATGTAACAAGTGAATTTTTCCAAGACTTATCTTAAACTTTCCAAAACTGTCCAAAAGTTGCTTATTGCCTTTGTTGTACTTTTACATACAAGTATTCAGATGGTTAGTTACTACTAGATTGGCCTCATTTTACACCAGCCTTACTTGTTCTTGCTAGCTCGCGCTAACTTGCTAACATAGAATTTTTTTTATTTTTTTTTTGCTCCAGATGGGCTTGTTAGCCCTTCCTGAGTACTTTTTAGTTGCTGGATTTGTTTTACAGATGCAGAAAGTTTCTAAGCATTAAGCGGCTAAGACTGGCCAAAGCCGTTAGCAGCTAGTTAGCTACATTAGCCTGCTCGTCTTGTAAACACTGGAAGCACCGTGGTACAATCAAGACAGTTTTTATGTAATGTTTGTGTAAGGAACAAGTTTGTTTCCTCTTAAAATGGCGGTTGATCATTCAGTGAACAGTCAGTCCTGAACCATTGTGTGTTTGTGCTTCTCGTGGTATATTAATTGTCTATTAGAAAAATGTCAACAGCCATAGTTTCATAGGAGGTAGCGGAGGCTCATGTTATCAAATACGGCCGACTACTTTAGTGTTTTTTATGCTTGTATATGTTGGTCCTTTATATGGAACTGCTGATTAAAAAATGAACTCGACCTCGTTCCTCTCTGCACTCTCCGATGCCTCTTCATTAAGCTTTGTGTACGCGTTTGTGATGGATCGTCCGCGCAGCATGGGATTTCAAATTGATCGTCAAATCAAATTGGCCGTAAAGAGGGTTGACGCGGCTCGGAGCGGCGGCCCGATGGAGTCCGGGCGCCGAACCGTGACAAACGCGCTCGGCTAAAAGATGAAAAATAATGCTGATTACGAGTACACGGGCATCAACAAACTGCGCGCTAATGCGGTTTGTTTACCAGAGCCGCTACGCACGCTAACGCTGCAGACCGGATCATAGTGTCTAATCACGCTAATTAGCCGTGGAAGGTTCCCGTGTTACCTGCCTGGTAAGGTCCTGTAATACGGTACCAGGATAGGAGACTGTGGGTAGAGATTTTGCCATGGCGCTTCACCCATCTTTACCCCAGCCATTTAAATGTTTAATACTTGATTTTAATATTTGAAGTCTATGGGGAGCATGAATGTGAATTTTACAGAATAAGAGCGAGTTTTGAGGACTGTTTCACTCTACGCCACATGAAAAAAAAAATGGATGATTCAAAACAAAATGGTCACATATGTGCCAAGTCACAGGAATCAGGGACACAAGTCAGTTCTGGGGCATTTGAGCTTTTCACAGATTGTTATGGTATAGTCTCCAAGCTTTCCAACAAAGCACAACAATATTTGGACACATAGCGGTGATTTGAATTTAACAACTCAAAAAAGCCCAAAAGGCAGAAAAAGGCCTCTAAACATTTGGCTGTTCTCACCTCTCTCTGCTGCTCGAGTAACAATAGGGCTCATTTACATAAGCCATACCCGCTCCTCCTGTAAAGCTGTAATGCACAGAGGGGAGAAATGGAAAAAAGCAAGAAAAATGTGCCATCAAAGAAAAAACAAACAGGTTTGCAAACAGGTAATACATAAATAAATGTTTCTTGCATAAATCCACTTCCCATAGAGCCTCTACCTCTACAGCAACTAGCAACACAATGACAACTAGCAACTTTATCCCAACACACACACATTTGACCAGAGGGAATAAAGAACGTACACACGGTCTTCAGTGCCATCGACTACACACACAGTTTACGACCAAAAACAAAACGCAAACAAATCCAACCCACTGAACACACCACGCTAGCTAACAGCACAACAATAGCCTCATTAAAAACCAAACAGACACGATGGCGCAGTGGCCACCAGCGAAAATAAACAAACTTTCACTCACCCGTCTGAAGTAACCTCTGCTCAGCAAACTCGTGATCAAATCCAGTTTCCTCGCTCAGTTTTTTTCAATGTAGAGTTATGCGCTAAATCCTTCTGTCTTACAACACGCTCTGATGATACTATCATTATGCTAAATTCAGATTTTCTCTTTCTAAGTTTCATATCTTTATGTCGGCTCTTGGCTCTGTCGTCATCCAATCAGAGGTTTTGTCACAATGAGACCAGGGCATTAAAAAGCATTAAAAGTCGTGAAATAAATTGTGCCAAAATTAAGCCCTTAAATGTCATTGAAAAGCAGTAAAGGGACTAGATGCAAGTTGGTCATTTTATACTCACTACTGCCGCCTCAGATCTTGCGCGTAACTGCAGGTTGTATATTAAGCTTGTGCATGACGGCACTTCAGACCCGAAGTAACAACTTTTTGAGTGACAGGCAGTTGTGGTGAACAGGTCTGAGCTCATTCTACACATTAGAACATTGCTGGAACATGTCGGGGGAGGAAAATACTCAGCTTTAACATTTTAAACTCCATATCGTCCCTTTAAATTAGATTAAAACTGGCATCAAATCTATAATTTTTCCTTCAAGACAGAACCCACAACAATAACATTGGTAAACTATTTTATTACTGCAGACATTTGCCAAAAACACAAAAACTCTGGTCTAAAACAAATTAAGTTCAGCTCTGACTGAAATTTTACACAATCCGTTTTGCTCATAAGTTCCCCGTTGTTTCCAATTTTGTCTTGAATATAAAAATGTCCCCTTGTTCCCCTGTTTGTTTGAATGTTTACACATCTTATGAAATTAAACATGCTGAGGAGTTTGATTTGCTGCCACCCGTAGAAACCCTGCACAACAAAAGATCTCCTGTCTAACCATCACAGTGGAGTTGTTAAGTGTAACTGTAAAAAGCATGACTATGGATTGAATGCCACGAGGCTGACGACATGTAGCATAATGTTTTATCATCACTGTTGGACAGAGGAGGATGACATCATACATACAAAAAAAAATGTTTTTGGCAAAGACAACGTGGTTTCCTCTTTATGGTTTCACCGGGAATGTTAGTTTGACGACACCGTTAGCAAACACCTGTTACATTTGTTGTTACAATTTTTTTACAAGACGACCTATTTAGAGAGAAAAAAAAAAAGTTCTGACAACAAAGTGGATGATTCAGCGGTGAGGGACAGCCTTGATGTTTTTTGCGAGCCAGATCTCAAACTGCTTTTTACTGGGCTTGCTTGAACAGAAAAAGAAGCCCCGTAAAGAGTGACAGGTGCGGGGCAGTTGCCGAAGTTAAAAAAAAAAAAAAAAGGGACTAAGGTGTGCTTTATTGCCCATGTAGGGATTTTTGTCCAATTCAGGGTCAGGAGTATCATGTATCTCCAGGAAACCACCCATACTCTCGATTCTTTAGCGTTCATTTATCTTTCTATAGATTAGTGTTGTCATTTGCACCGGGGTTTTACAGCAATGCCATTTCATCCTTCCTCCTTATTTGAACTGACGATAAAAAATGACTTAGAACTAAGGAAAGCAGCTCATTGTTCTTGCAAGTACACGTTCTTTATCACATTAACTCCGAACAAATGGCTTCTACTCAGTATTATTGAAAGCTACAACTGGAGCAATATAACGCAGTGACAGGGGGCTTGGGGCGACCATACCCAAGCCTGTGAAAAATAACACTCTGTCCCATAGCTAATGGTTTCTAGCGCATAAAACAGACCCAAACAGTGCAGCGCTCCAAGCGTCTTCTGTTTTGTTCACTTATAGAGGGGCTGTAAATGCACTGAATATGGCATAAATGGAGCACCGTGTGTTTCACAGAAGCCCGTCCAAAAAGTCTGCATGCTATGGGTCCCTTTTTCCAAGATGGTTTCCAATGATTCTCATACGGTAAGAGACGCTTAACCCTCGCTTTAACCGAGCACATTTTCTCTTGTTCAGTTTTCCCCAAATCTAAAAGCTTCTTGACTGGAGGTACAGTCTATAGGTCAGAGTAACGCCTCATTTGAAAGCTAAGAATTGCAAAAATGATCTAACTGATTTTCTTGTCATTGTCATCGCTATTTTGTTGTATTTTTGTGGGGGGTTTTGGTAACTGTTTAGTTGCTTTTTCATCACTTTGTTGTCGCTTGTTTTGTTGTGTTTTTCTTCTTCTTCCTCATCACTTTCATATTGCGGTTCTGACACTTGTTTTGTTGCCTTTTCATCACTGTTTTCTTGCTATTTTTCTCACTCTTTTTTATGCTTTTTCCAAGAAGCTTTGGGTAAATTTGACAGATTTGGGTAAAGCAGAGCTGGAGAAAATGTGCTCAGTTAAGTCGAGGGTAAAGAGGTTAATCATACACTGCCTGAACATAACTCTTATGATCTTGCTGCAGTTTAGCAGGTCTATCGGTTCAGCAACACTATGTGCCCAAAAAATGAGATCAGCCTGAACATCCTGAATGACCGGGTTATACCATTAATGAATTTATTCTTCTCTGATGGCACGGGCATATTTCAAGATGACAATACCAGGATTCATTGGGCTCTCGATGTGAAAGAGCGATTCAGGAAGTACGAGACTTACTTTTCGCACATGGATTGTCCACCATAGAGTCAAAGGCTGCATCTGAAACCATCAAATTGTAGCCTCTAAGTACTAACACTAGCAATTAATCCTCAACCTTTCATGGGGTCGACTGTTAGATCTCTGATCTCTGATCTGTGAACTAGAGCTTCAGAGCTGTTTTCCCAATTCGACCGCCCTTACCCAGGGGAAGGGGAAGTGACATCACCAACAGCTGTTTTTTTTTTTCTTCTTTAAAGTCTTCCTTCACATTTCCCTTTAGCATTATTTTATCTCAACAGCTGTTTCATAAAGCTACAGCAGCAAATTAGCCAAGTGGCATAAGTTTAAACTTTATACTAAATGAAAGCAAAAGCACAAAAGCACAAACTGCATTTAAGTCATTTACTGAGGCGGCTCTTTAACACACTGACATGTGACTGACATGTGACTGAGCTGTGGGGACGACAATATGTATTTTGCCACTTTTATATAGTTTGGCTTGTGCAGAATCTTATTTTTCTTGGTTGTGCATGAATCACTCGAGGGTGGGGGCGAGGGGGGTGGGGGGATTGGCGGTGCAGTGGCTTATGGGATGGCACATAGCTCCTAATCACCGGTTAGTTAGCACCAGAGGTCCCTATACTTAAGTGGCTATGATAGTTAGCACTGAGGCTTCTTTCCCTAACTTCCTAACTGGCAGCCCAATTCGGAAGCTTCTTGTCATGGCGGACGCTGAGGCACATCCGGTTTGGCGTCAGACCTCTTACTAATCTGCTCGTTTCGGAAGGGGCCAAGATCGTAACCCCCTTTGAGAATCTTTGGGATGTGCTGGAGAAGTCTTTGCGCAGTGGTCACACTCTCACATTATCAACACAAGATCTTGGTGAAAAATGAATGCAACACTGCAGAAGCTTTTCAAACTAATGCCACAACAAAAGCTAAAGGCGATCCAACCAAAATATTAGAGCCTGTGACCTTTTGTGTTGTACTTTTTTGGTCAGGCAGTGTATTTGCCAATATGATCACGTCTGGATACAATAGAGTATGTATAGTTCTCAAAATCATCCGCCAGAAGATGCTCGAGGACCAATTGCCTACATCCTGCCACTCTCTATCACTTTCTTAAGAGACGCCTATTGTATGTTTTATCTAACCCAGCAACATCCTTACCGCAGTATATGCAGTCTAATATATATTTCAGTCCGTTTCCATTATCTCCTGCAGGCTGCATGGCGCGTGTACACCATGGCACCATTTTCTTTTTCTTTTTTCTGGTGTTTCAGCCTTCGCTTCGTGCGCGTCACACGGGGCCAAGTTTGAGTCGCCTCTCTCTCCCTCACCCTTTCTCTCTCTCTCTCTCTCTCTCTCTCTCTCTCTCGCACCGGCAGAGAAGCCCAGCAGCCCACACACTCACACAATCTCTCTCCCAGTCACAGTCCAGGCGCGCATCTCCGCTCCACGCTGCGCAACCGACACCTCAGCGAACATGGACGGACGGACGGACGGACGCGTGGAGATTCTGGATAATCTTTGAACGTTAACGCCCGGAAAGAAAAACACAAACAAAAAAACAAACAAAAAAAAACGCTTTTGCAAGTGACTCTGTGGATACTCCCCGTGATTTTGGATTATATTTCCTCTGCGTAAAGAGTGGGAACTATAGTGGGGATTTTTTTTTTTTCCTTCTTCTTCCCCTTCGAACGGGAAAAAGGATTGCTGGGAAAAGAGGCTGGTTAACGAGACGCGGAAAGTCACGGATCATGCTTATGGGAACTTCCGATTCCGTCTCTTTAAGGTATTTGTTTCATGCATTCAACTTTTTATCTGCCGTCTGTAGTATCCCCAGTGTAGACTCGGAAGCTTGTGGGTAGGTGTGGACTTTTGGGAAAGACAAAAGACGCGACTGCACAGGTGATGGGCGCGCTGTTCCTCATGGCCGCCTTGCGCGTAAAGTACTTTCCACAGCTTTTTGCATTTGACAACGCTCCTGCTTCTTCACCCCCGTGCTATTGTCCCCCAACCCTTAATATAAAACATGACAGCAAACACAAAAGTATGCAGATATCAGATTTCACTAATCAGATTTTTTGGGTGCCTTATCCCCCTTTTTCTTGCGCGTGTGTGTGTTTTGATTTTTTGCGCATTACCCTGCCCACTGCTGCGTGGTGTGGGCAACACAAACCTCCAGTAAAGCACAGAACAGAGCAGCCCATCTGTTCATCACATAGCAACAAGACGGGAGAGGGAGACAGAGGGACGCAGCAGCAGCAGCAGCAGCAGCGCTCCCATGGCCTCCCTGTGTAATGTAAAACACTTGCGCGTACCGGCAAGAGGCGCTGCGCTGTGACCGTACGTATAAAGACGAAAAGCGGCGTTTGTTTTGGAGGGGGGTTTAATCTGTTAACCGCTTAACCGCCACCTGAACCGAGCACATTATCTTTTGTTTGGCCTCCACCCAAATCTAAAAGCTTAAAAAAAAAAACAAGCATCAAAAATAGTGACGAAAAACGCGACAGAAAAGTGACGAAAGAGCGACGGGAAAAACGCGTGGGAAAAGCGACCAAAAAAATAACCGTGCATAACAAAATAGAGGCAAAAACGCTTAAAAAATGCAGCGACATCGCAACAACAACAAAAAGCGATGAAAAAGCAACTGACGTCACAAAAGAGCGACAAAAACGTGACGAAAACGCAAAACAAAAAAATGCATCTAAAAAAAAAGAACCTACGAAAACACGACAAAAACGCTAAACAAAATGTGACCAAAAAAAGTTGCGATCACTTTTGTAGGTCGTAGCTTGCAAAAGGGTTTTACATTTGGGTAAAGCCGAACTGGAGACAATGCGCTCGGTTCAGGCGGGGGCGTGCGGGGTTCAAGCATACAAGGCCTGACTCTGTGGGGAAAGAGTGTTCGGAGGGAAAGTTACCTCGGGGACAGGGAAAGGGGCCATGGCGTTTACCAATCTGGAAACACGACCCTGTTCTTTCCAGAGATATGGAAAGGTATCAGATTCTTACATCACTTTTACATGAGCAGTTCATGTAAAGGCCACAGTGTAACAAGGCGCGTAAACAGAGGCTTTTCACGCTGTAAGTCATCGAAGTGGAAGGTGGTTAACCTCTCATTCACTTTCAGGCAAGAGGAGAATGGATAACTTTCAGGAGCTTTTCATCTGGAGAAAATATTATAAAAGATAACGGCTCAACAGTCTGCTTCAAGCTGGGGGTTTAAAACGTGTACAATACTCAAGTTCGTATACAGAAAAAGGTCTTCCTATGCTTTGGCGCCGAGGTCAGGCCAGGGAGCCAAAGCCGGTCATCCAGCGTAAATCCTCTGACCTTCAAGATGATAGAATAATATTTTCTGGAGGAGGCCCTTCGACAGCCCCCTTTAATGACATAGCTATATTTGTAAAAGTGCTGTTTATCTCTTTGGATGATGCTGCCTGCTTGCAACATGATGGATTTTCTCCTAAACACCTTATTTTAGATGTTTGATTCCGTTGTCTATGTAGATATTTAACCTTAAATGTCTACTTAAAGATACATCTTTCGAAAGGTGACGAAAAGCAATGTGACTTCAGAGTTTTACACCTGCCCCTCTTGCACTAAAGGCTGGTTAGGTCGTGTTTAGAGTCACATTACATTAGAGTCACATTATTGTAAATGTGACAGGTATGAACATAGGGTTGGAGATATGATAATAAAAATGTCATCTTCATCTGATCCCTGTGACTGTTTTCTGATTTGAAGAGATCGATGTATCGTGATTCAGCGTTTTGTCTAGTTTTATGCAGCTCTATGCCCCATCACTGCTGTTTTCGTCAACGAAGACACAATATCATTACGTTGATGCACCTTTTATCAATGACAATAACGTGACGGCAACAAGCAAAGAATTGCTCTTCGGTGATTAAAACATGACGAGACGTTTATGAGTTTTCGTGGATGAGATGAGAGTGGGAGCAGCCAGAGCTTGAGCTTGAGCGAGCTTTGGGGGAAAGTCATGTTCACAATGACGATTCTGCCTATTGTGGTTAATCTGTCTGTCAAAAGCTTAGTACAACTTTCATCCCAATTTCCAGTGCTTATTTTCAACAAGCTAATTTGTTGAAATACTCGCTGCGTAGCTCTTTCAAATGTGTAAGCCCTTATAGGACCTGATGTTATGGTCTGGGCATTTGGATGCAAGGTGACGAAGGGAATCTTGAATTTCAACTTTGAACTCTTACATCCAGCAGAAGTGTAATGTTCTAAGGCAGAAGCTCCATGACTTCTTTCTTCACTTCTCAGTCTGTGACTGAAGAGCAATGAAGCCTCAGCCTTTTTACAGGAAATAAAGGGCTCACTATTTAGCGTCATGTTACTGTCACTCAGTGTACAACCTACAGTGTAACTCTGAAGCCAATCAGATCACAGTGACTCAGAGCGAGTTGAGCTGAAATGGGTGCCAAACGCCAAGCTCCAAACTTAGACTGAAAATAAAAAACCCACAGCTTATTGGGTTAAAGGCCCTGTACCTCATGTTCATCCAGGTAGTGGAATTCCATTTTTCTTCCCCTCCTCAAATGAGTTATGAAGAGGACGTTTGTGAAAAGACAACATGTATTTCATTTAAACACTTTTAGTTTTTTTCAAGAACTGGCAGGCAAATTGTTTTCAGCATCAGTGTGACAGTGATCCCGAAAAAGTGACCCCAAAAGTTGTAAAACTGGCATATGAACTTGCCCCGTGAAGAATTGCGATGTCATTCAAAATGTTCACATATGGAGCACAAAGGAAATTATCTTTTGAAAAGTCAGGTATAGAGCCTTTAACTACTTTTTTTAAAAATGGAACTGACTATAACTTGGCTAAAACTAGACTAAAACTATCAAATTTAGAAATGACTGAAATGTGACTAAAACCAAAAGCAACTTCATCCAAAAGACTAAAACTACAACAAAGAGCGCTGCCAAAAACGACACTGCGTCCCATTCACTTCTCCTGTTGGTCAATGAGATCTTCCTTGGCGTATTGCCCACCCTCATTGAAAACCATTATGCCAGATTTGTCTGTAGTAGTAGTAGTGGAATGCAATGTTTAGTCCATCATGTATGTATGTATTTACATATTTTATCACTGTGCATCTATTTATTTCCTATTTTAATCAATCGCATAGACTAGCAAGTGAGTTGTTGATGTTTATATTGTAGTGACAATATATCTCTCCCTGAAAGTCGTGAAGTCAGATCCCAGAATGGCATTGGGAATGTTTGTTATGAATCAGGTAAAAATATCTGGTACACTGCATAAAGCTATCTTAAAATGAGCAAAATTTTCTCTGAAATAAGTAATTGTGTCCTTGATTTGAGACATGAGTTGAATTTTACAAAGTCTGTCAATGGGGCAAGATCTTTACACTTAAAAAAAGAGGTAACACTATAGTTACTGTTTAAAGGAATTAAATTACAGAATAAACAAGTGTGAGATTTATCATTTATCAAGGCTAAACAAGGTGTAGTAATTATAAAGTGTGACCAATAAAAGAAATCACTCTACTCAAAACTAGAAAAAAATAATAACAATAAAAATGCACTAGAAATTAAACTGCTGTAGTTGTTTTGTCTTAATTTAACAGTAAATATCTTGAAATTTGATTCTGAAATCAAGGGCAAATGTACTTATTTAACAACATTTCTTTCATCACAAGATGCCTTCTGCAGTGTGTACTGTAGGGCCTTTAATTGAGGTTTTGGACAGTGTTCCAAAGCCCAGACATTTTGGCTGCGTTGTGTTTCTAATCTGTCCCTTGCTCCTCACAGAGTGGCTCGGCCTGACGCTCTATCATGACTGATGGCGAGGGGAGAGCGCGCTTTCAGTTCGCAGAGGTCCAGCCTCAGCAGCAGCCAGTGGGACCGGACCAGGACGACCCCGATCCCGAGTCGCCCCCGCCCGACCAGGTGATTCTGGCCATACCCTCCCGCTACCACGGCAACGAGCCCGACGGCCCCGATGACATAGACCCGGGAGGACGGGGAGGAGGTGAAGATGAGGTCGCGGCGGCGGTGGAGGAGGAGGAGGAAGAGGAGAAAGATCAGGTAGACGGAGAGTGGAGTTCGGAAATCCAGGAAGAGGACCAGGATCTCAAGGGTCCGGGGGAGTTCGAGGTGGGAGCGGGACCTACTCTCGGGGTGCGGATCCGGGCGCCCATTCGAGATCCGGACTGTATTTCGGAGGACGAGGAGCAGCAGCCGTACCCCGCCCTGGCGCCAGTGGCCTTCTTCTGCCTAAAGCAAACCACGCGGCCTCGCAACTGGTGTCTGCGCGTCGTATGTAACCCATATCCTTTTACACGCCATGTGGAACGGAGCGGTGATCCCGGTAAGACCAAACCAAGGGGGGGGGGGAGAAACTATCGGGCGCAAGTGGAATTCTGTTGGAACTTTATCTAAAACATCTTTCAGAGTTTTTAATTGGCTTTTGTTAAGCGTCATGCATGAGAACAGTTGCTAGTTAAAGCTGCGGTAATCAAATTATGTTCCTGTAGTAGAGTGAACTTCTTTTGGGACCATAGATCTACATTGTAAATGCGACGTACTGTACGTGGCAGAAAAAAGAAACGCTGTTGTGTGTCCAAAAAAAAAAAGCGCTATTTCCTCCAGCGCAAACCAGGAAGTCAGAGGCTAAATTAGCAAAACGTTAGCATTAGCGGTCCGCCCTTTTTAGCTCAAGGGTCTGTAAGAGCGAGAAACGAGTGACAGCTGAACGCTTTTACTCAACTCTCTACAACTTTCACTGTGTGACAATGGAGTCATTTGGGTGATGCGGCTTTAAAGCTGCACTATGCAACTTTGTATGCGGAAAATGTTTTTGATATTTGAGCGTAATTGACCTTTTATGTGACCCCATGGCTGCATTGGTGCCTTTACTTTCGATTGCTGTGGCCTCTACAACGCTCCAGGATAAATTGCTATGTTGGTTTTCTGGTGAGAGCAGTGAAAACCTACCAGAAAACTGCAAAAACAATTGATACCGGAGCATCATAGAGGCCACTGTGATGGAAAATGAAGGTGTCATGCTGACCATACAGCTGCAGGGTCACTGAAAGGTCAATTACACACAAATAAAACCTTTTTTTTTGCACATTAGAAGTTGCATAATGCACCTTTAAGTTGTTACGTATGGTGCAACTTCATTTTGAGATTTCCTAACACTTTCCAAACATTCCGATTCTTCAAATGGATATGTTTATAAACACATGTCACCTGCTTTCAGGGAGCAACTATTACCATTTAACCGAGGGTCAGCAGGAACAATCTGGTACACCGTCTTTAAATGAATTACTCCTTAACACCAAAATTGTTCACAGATTGATGGAAAAACATATTAACATATAACATTACGATTTACAAATCTAAAAGCATTTTCCTAAAATTAAGATTAAAACCTATTTCGCACATCCAAGCGCAACATTTGCCATCCCAAATTTCCCTGAAACTCTCCTGCCCCTCCCAACAATGCCACTGACGCCCTTCAGATTCTCAGCCCCTGATGCATCTGACCCTGTCTGTCCTCACGCTTCATCCGAATGATGACCTCACCAGTTGTCTTCATTAATTGTCTCTTCCTGGACAAGCAATACACCGTGCTCCCCGGGTGAAATATATGGCAAGCCTTTCGTCCAAAGCAGTGTGCTTAGACGGGGAGGGGGGTAGAAAAGAGCTCGATCGGATGAATAACTCGGGAGACGCTGCCCACTCCTTTCCCATACGGATGAGAGACTTGCTTTTCCCATGCTTCCCGCAGGTTCACAAATATCCATCAATGTCCTTGCTTTATGGATGCTCCTGTAGCTTCTGCTGTTTTTTTTTTTGGATTTGCATCATATTTCGCCGTGTTTGCTTTTGTGAGTCATTTGTTTTCTGAACTGTAGCTCTGGTTCCACTTGGCTGAGAGTTGACATGGCATTGGATTGCTCGCTGTGTTTTTGCATAGGACGTACTGCACGCCAGAAAGCCAAGAAGCAGAAGGCCACGTGACTAACACGAATTCAGTCATGGTGATAATTCAGCCCCATAGATTATAGGGGCTGGGACAATACATTTTTGGCGCGATACAATACTTATCACGATACTGACGGGCCGATACGATGCGTATTGCGATACAATATATTCAAATGCACAAAGGATTACATTTATGATTTTTCCTTGGAACAAACTGCAACATTTCACCTCAAATTAATGTTGCCAGAAAGCGAAACTTGACATTTCGAAATGTAGGAATTGAATATTGAATTTTGAAAAGTGCAAATGGCAGAAGCATTTTAAAAGTCTGGCTCTTTTGTTCAAACCAATCAGAGCTACATCTAGATTTAAAGGTGGGGTATTATGCAAAATGGACTTTTCAAGCTTTACATCATGTTATTATGTCATTCCCTCATTAAAAACATGCCTGAAGTGTTGCCTTGGCACATTCACATATTTTTGAGTAATCTGTAAAAACTCTGATAGCGGCCATTTTAGGGATAGGTTTGCCTGAGTCCTCCTAGGAACGCCCCCACCTCCTGGAGACGCCTCCGAGCTTTCGTCACCAGCCGAGTAACCAACCACTGCTCCTCAGCAGAACCCCCTCCCCACTGATGCCACAGACAGTGTGTGGAGGGGGCGTGTCGGAAAGAGTTCTTAAAGAGACAGAGGCCTATTTCAAGACATTCACTACAGCCATTTTGAGAGAGCAATTTAATACAAGGCAGTTATTCTAATTTACTGCATTTACAGACCAACAGAAGGTTTCGTCATCATTGTAGTGTGATATAGACTGGTGCTATGTGATTGAAAAAAACATAATACCCCTTCTTTAACAAAACTATCAAGTCAAAAACATTTGTAACATTTGTATATTTTGTACATAACTGAGTTGAGTGTCAAAAGTATTGCGATACACAGTTTCCCACACGATACACGTATCACAACAAATTGGCATCGTGATGTATTGTAGAAAAAAGTGATATCGTGATATATTGCAAAAAATGATTTTTTTCCCAGCCCTAATAGATTCTAGTTTTAACAACTACAGTTAAGAAAACATTCAGACCTCCTTTTATTATTACAGACATTTTTGTTTTGTATCTGTCTACACGGATTGGCCAACAATGATGCGTTTAAAATCAAACACAGTAATAACAGATACAATAACAGAGGAATAAATAGAGGGGTCTGGATGCTTTCTGAGGTCATCCACACCGTACAAACAGCAAAGTCGACCAAAGCGCCGTCCCCACATCACACAAATTGAACACTCTTGTTGATAAACCACTTTCGTGCCTGTAGCGCTGAATACAATGCATCAAGGACTTGTTCATTCACGTAAACAACCAAGAAACACTTTCCCTCCACAGCTGAACCGTTGCTGTTGTTCAGTTATGTAAAAAAAAAAACACACCGGATGATGCATGTACGCCGTTGTACTACAAGGAGGCTGATGTTTTGGCAGTTGCGGTATCTGTCTGTTACCAAGGCGACCGTGAAGTTATCCATTCGCAAAGCATGCTGTAGATAAACCAACATTCAGGGCCTGATCAGTGACTGTACATATTATCAGTGATGCAAACGACACAGAAAAGAAAGAATCACAGCCCCGGATATTTGTTTGGACCGCCTTTAGCTTTGATTTCAGCACCTCTCGCTGTGGCACTGTTTCAAAAAGCTTCTGTAACGCCAAAAGAATCAGCGTTGCATTCACCAACATCTTGTATTGATCTCGTCATTCAGGCAGTGCACAGATCTCTCATGTCGCTGAACCTAGACCAGACCTATAGCAACCCCAGATCACAACAGATGGTTAGAGACAGGAGGCAACTTTGTTTTTGCCCAGACACGAGCATCTCTTTTGTGTATGTGCAAATGCTTAGTAAATCTAGCCCTAAGTGTATTTGCGATTGTGGTTGAGGTTGATAGATCACATCCAGTATGTCGTTCCCATTGTGGGATAAGGTCAATCCTTCCATTTGAGTGAGTTGCAATGGGGTTATTAAATGGCCTTTGTCATCCCAATCAATTAAAGGGACTATACAGTGTTTAAGAATGTTAAAACTAAGTAATTTCCTCCCCCTACATGTTTCAGCCACGTCCTAATGTGTAGAATGAGCCCAGACCTGTTCACCACAACTGCCTCTAAAAACCTACACTGTCACTCAAAACTTTCCCGAAGTAAATTCTATTAAAGGGACTAACCATATAAATGTCTGTGTCGATAAAGTAATTTGAACCATTTTGCATTTAAAAGACCTTATATTTGAGCAGCATCAGCTTCGTGGTTGTATAAGCTACGCAGAGGCGGAGTGATCTGCTAGAAAATAGTCCCTCAAAATGCGATCAGTTATATTCCAAAACGTGTTCTATCTATGCAAACATTTATATTGTTAGTCTGGTGTTTTGAGTGATTTGCCTCAGGTGCACTGTGGAGCGGGTCAGACTGTTTTTAATGCAGGCTAGCTGATACCATAGAAATGCGCTAGCCTTGCACTAGCCTAGCGCCACGAAACTCTTATATATAAGTAGTATATAAGAACTGCATGAATAAAAAAAATATCTCCAGAAATCAGCAACATTCTGGATAACTAGGAAATGAGGCCCTATGTCAAAAATCCGGAAATATCCCTTTAATATATAAGGTGCAGTTACACATAAGACCAGAGATGGCAGTAGTGAGCATAAAATGATCTGTTCTCCCTGACATTTGTTTCGTTTTTTTAATAAACCTGCATTTTGATTTAGTCTCCCCCTTCAAAAACGCTTGGCTTGTCACCTGCATCTCGAAAGCCCTTCCAGTTTTTAAAGTCGTGACACCTTTCACCAGAGATCTTCTGATCACACCTTCATCGTTGTTCTTCATTTTGAAGCTCCTCTATGTGGACATTCACCGAGACTTTGTACTCAAAATACAGTTTTCTAGACGCCAACAATATTCAAAGTTAGGGTTAGGTTTAGGGTTAGGTTTGGGGTTAGGGGGGGTAGGGGTTAGGGTTGGGGTTAGGTTTAGGGTTGGGGTTAGGGTTGGGGTTAGGTTTGGGGTTAGGGTTAGGGGGGTTAGGGTTAGGTTTAGGGTTGGGGTTGGGGTTAGGGGGGTTAGGGTTAGGTTTGGGGTTAGGGTTGGGGGGGGGTAGGGTTAGGGTTAGGGTTAGGGTTAGGGTTAGGCGAAGGTGTCCAAAGTAGCTTATACCTTCAAATTAAGCCAGAGGCAAAACACATGGAGCGTGGAAGATGGGCGGGGCCTGCTTTGTTTGCATATTACCCTAGCTCTCATGTCTCTACAGGTTTCCCCCTACCACAGAGAACTTTAGGGACTCCCGTTTAAAAGGTCTCAATGGGATTTCCCTCATTGAATAAAGGTCCAAACATAAACCAGGCCAAAAAGGTAATAATTCTGACATGCCAATGCCAATACAACCAATCAGCCAACACTTTAATTATAGCTATTGAGGCACTTCCCAAATTGAGTGAATTAAAATAACTATTCATACTATCATTTGCGAGGCCCTAATTGCCGACATGCTGTGAGCAGATGTAAATTGGCCGCGGTGGATCGCCTACCTGCTGAAATAAGTGCTAATGTGCAAAATGTTTTCTTTTTCACGGTTTTCACCGCCACGATCGGCAGCAAGGCGAGCTCGGAGCTGACTCACAATATGCAATGTCTCGCTACAAGTGCTCCCTGAGTGCCCTTGAGTGAAAGGAGAATTCAAAATGTGCCACTTGGACACAAACCGCCGGTCCCTCTCACAATCGCTTACAGCGTCAAGTGTCCCCAACAACGTGCGGCTCCAGCCTCTGTTCTCCTGTGGACCCTGAGTTGTGTAAGGCCTGTTGGGAAAAGGCGGTTTGTCTGCTGTAGAATAAGGTTTTATGTTTATACTGCCTGTAGTGTTGCAGTTCGGTCACATGCTTTTGTCTCTAAAGCCACACTGCGGGACATTCCAGGTTCTTTACCATTGTACTGCATCAAACTGCAGTACAATGATCTGATTTGATAATTGTACACTTAAATATCTATCAGAAAATGGATATGTAAAAGGCTCTTTCCATGTTTGTATCCATCTTGCGTATATTGCGTTTGCAGTATTACACTATTACTGTATACTGTTTGAAGAGTCTGTATATCGATTGTTATTTAATAGGTTGTGTTCATGTTCTGGAATTCAATTTCAGATGGAGAGCAGTTGCCAATACAGCTGTATGGGTGAGAAAGTTTTCAAAAGAAATTTCCCAAAGGACATGATCATTATTTGACATTTATTGGATCCACAATCCACATTATTCTGATACCTGAAAGTCCTTTCTACTGACCAACATCACGCATGTGTTTTTGAATATTGTCACCACTTCTGGACGCCTTTGTGAGGAAATACTTAGACACATGTTCATCCAGTATGTGCTGAAAGAATTGACTTTGAACTTTGTGTCAGTGTTTCGTGTGGATTGGCCCAGGAGATAATAGCAAGAAAGAGTAGAAATCTACCTTTTGACAGTTGCCATAGTTACGCCATTGAATTTTCTGCTGCCCTCCACCTCAGTTTGAAACTATTGCTGGGTTTCAGGTGACATCACAGCGTTCTAGAGGCCTATATATAATGTTTAATGAAGTGGGGGACGAGTAAAATGATCTTGTTTTTGAGGATATTTTTATTTATTTTATTGTACAGAGAGATCAGGGACCCAGTCAATGATATTAATGATCATTTTTGGAATTCATACATTTTCTTTTTAGATACAACTCGTGAAAGTGTAATGCCCCCACTGGGTCCTGTGACATCATCACATTCTAGAACCTGAAAACAACCGATTGGCTCTTTAGAATATTGTGACATCACGTGAACGCAACCTGGTTAGGCGTGTTCTGTTTGATGCAGCTCTGTGTCAGACACAGGCCCCGCCCACTTCTACAGTATTGGTGTACGAGAGCGAGAGACTAGATCATTTAACCAAAGACAGTGTGATGAAACAAAAAAACATGATATAACACTTCTCCCAAAGTTGATTAGAAGGAGTATGAAGCAGATTTTAGATTTAGGAAAGTTGTGTTTCGACATGCCTATATTGTTTAAAATATTGTGAAAATATGGGCACATTTCTGCCATCATTGTGCATGGTAGACAATAAAGTTTTTTCTATTCTATATCCAAGGCTAAATTTCCCAATCAAAAGTGCAAAGCAGCAAATCTCCAAGGACACGGCATCCATTTCCCTGCAAAGTTATGAGTTCTGTCTGAGCCCACTGATGAAAAAGCTTTTTTGAGGTATTTGTCACCAGTAAAACACCTGTAATGAAAATAGTCGTATTCATCTGTATTTATTGGGTGGAATGTCCTCAAATATGGCTTTAAACGGCTAAATTAAAAACTTTATTTCATGCGCCACTGTTGGATGAGAGGGCATAATGTTATACCTGATTAGAGCCCTGAAGGCTTTATACTTGCAATATTAAATCTGGCGGCAGGTTTCAGAACACGCTCTGCATCTCAAAACGATTGAATAGTGATTTATATCGGATTGGCAGACCCCTGCGGCCATTTGGAAATCACACAAATCTCGTTTGTTGTTATTTTGTAATGAAAATGGTCTAAACATGCAGGAGCTTTGGCCAAGTGCAAAGAAACGGGGCGGATGCGGAATGCAGAATATGTTGTCTGTGTCTCACTCTGATAGGCAAATGCATCTCAGAGATTAAACACTGGACACTCATGCCAAAAGAAAAAATAGTATACATGAATTGAAACAGAAAGGATTTTTATTCTGCTTCCCATTCGGCCGTGTGAAACTTTGTGGACCGGTTTCAATAATTGTCTTTAAACCCGAGAGAAGGAAAGGAAGGCTGATGCTTCCGCTTTAGCGGAGGAGGGCTGTGACTGACTGACTGGTAATTACAGAAAGGTGAGAGGAGATAGAAACAAGATAAATTACCGTCTTTCTGGTTGGCTTAGTTCCATGGGCAATTTGGCACACTTTACCTCCAATACACATTTCCAGTCGCAGCCGTTTGGACTAAAGTAGCTACATGTTTTACGGCAAGAAGTCAAACTCTCAACCCCCAGCATGAAAAACAACTAAAGGTGGTCTTTAAAGCCACACTGTGTAAGATTTCGCTAAATAAATACAGCATTTATGTAAGTACGGTAAGAGTATGCATCATTACTCATGCTCGCCTTCCCTCAAACTTGATTCGACGCTTTGTACGGGATTGTCTGTGTCGAGGTGATCATCAGGACCATGTTTGGTATCGCTAGCTTGTTTGTTTATGCATCAGCTTTTCTACAACAGTTTTATTGCCATTGTGGAGTCGCAACGCATGACCTGGAATGATCCACAGTGTAGCTTTATGGTGCATATCACATATTTGACAACTTGATTCATTTTTATTTTGGGAATTGGGCACAGGGTGGGACATCGGAAGAGGTGAACGTTCTGCCCAACCATGCAGTACAAAAGGCCATTAGCGATTGCCTGTTCTATCCTTGGAATATGTAATAACTCCCTTTTCCTTTGTCATATTTCCATTAATTGGTAAAAACTATGATTCACACTTACTGACATTACCCTGTCAAACAAAGAAATAATTCACATGCACTGTAATCTGGAACATTTACATGGACTCTAACTCAAATATAATTAAGATGAAAACGTTTTAAATTGATGTTTGCATTATAAAAAGAGAGATCTATAACGACTTTGTTCAGCCAATGGAACAATAGCTGGAAGCTCGCTGAATCACTGTTATATTTCCAATTACTGTTTGGCATTTCTATCAAGCAGTTAATCCTAACCAGGCAATAAGCACAAACGATCGCTGCAGTCATTCCACGGATTTCGTCAAGCGTGCCCTCTCTCTCCCGACGTGTTTGTGCGAGCGATCCCGGTCCGATCGTCCACGGTGGGCCGCGTAAACTTTATTCACAGTCTAAATCCTGTGCCACTTATCCAGAAACCAACGCCAGAGCACTCAAAGAGATAAATACGTGGCTTGAATGGCCTGTCATAATGTTTGTTGCATACAGTACATACCTGCTTGGCGGCACATGCTGGAATGGTTAGCGCTTGTTAGCATTCCACATTCCGGAGCTTTCCCCTCTGCCTCTGCTCAGTGTAATCTGTGTTTGGAAAGCCGCTCGGCGCTTGTGACAATACCAACAGGTCAACAGAAGCTCGCCGTCAGCCCAGAGTTTCCATCTTTTATCGATCGATTCAGCTATTCGAGCTAGCTAAGGCTGATGATGATACAGTTAGATTGACCCGGTAGGTTACTTTCATGATTCGTTCTTGAATTTGGAGTTATATCAGATGGAAAGCCATGTAAAACTCCTTAAGAATATCCACTGAAGCTATTTTCACACTTTTTGACATCTTAAAGCCGTACTAAGTAATGTGTTTACCTTAATAAATCCTTTTTGTAGGCCCTGTGGGGGTAATATAAGTGTTTATGGGATGATTGGGGGGTCTTTCACCTCCCCTTGGTGTCTCTGGACAGAAAACCATATTTGCAACTTGACTGCCACCGGTCCGGAGAAAGCAATACACACTAATGGGATCACGAAGAAGAAGCTAACATGCTAACGGGCAAAGCTAACTGCGGGCTAACGTCACTTTAAACAGTATTTACAGCCAAGTTTGAGTGAAAAAAAATATTTCCATTGTGTAATCGGATGTACAATATCCCTCTCTCCCTTCGTCTTTCCTGTCAGCGTAGGATTTACTCTCCAAGACAATTAATAAGTTAAAAAATCGTAACTGCTACGACACCTGCAGTTGCGCTTATGGCCTCTAGGGGGAAGAGTTACTTAGTACTGCTTTAAGCACACAGAATGTATGAGGAACTTAATGTTTGTTTCATTTGTGGATGTGAAAAGTTAGCCTGTAGAGCCGGCCACTCCTACTTCACTTTTGTTTAGAATCACGCTCATCGCCACTGATTTCCACCGTCCAATCAGCCCAACTGTTTATTTGTTGCGTGCTATTCGAATGCTGAATAAGATATGTCCTCTAAAATATTCCTCAATCTAAAAAGCAGATCTGACTTTATAACATTTCTCACCTTTGAAGTACCCCTCCTGGAACCGCCACCTTGACATGGTGGAGGGGTTTGAGTGCCCAAATGATCCAGGGAGCTCTGTTGTCGGGGGCTTCGTGCCCCTGGTAGGGTCTCCCAGGGCAAACAGGTCCTTGGTGACGGGTCAGACAAAGAGCGGTTCAGAAGCTCCTTATGAGAGACCAACAGGCCCAGTTAGAATCGTGAGGCCGTCCTTCTGTAGACCCACCACCTACAGGAGGAGCCGTAGGGGCAGGTGCAATGTGATTTTGGCAACTCCAACAGTTGCTCCCACTACCCTGCAAAGGAAAAGTGGAAGAAAATGGATGGATGGATGGATGGATGGATGGATGGATGGATGGATGGATGGACCTTTGAAGTACATTGGCGCTTCGAGAGTGGACTGGCAGACGATGACCACGCAGTTGGTTTCTCACTTCTCTATGAAAGTTTTTAAATCAGCTGACGGTCAATGTGATACCGTGATTTGTTAATCCACCTGTCAATCAATCACGCTAATCTGAACTCAAATAAAAGAAGAAACAGAACAGACAAAGAGTAGCCCGAAGTATTCACTCTCGGTGGGGCAAAGGGACGTAGAGTCGAGAGTGAGTGCGTTCTCCGTAAAGACTCGAGAAGTGGCGAGCTAGGATTGGCAGTCCGTTTGCACCAAAACTCAATTAAAATCTTTATAAATGCAAATCCAGCATTCAGCCTTGTCTCAACTGTCTGTGCTTCACCATATCTCCCTGTGCCGTCACTCTAATCCCTTCCCATTTGCATCGCAGACGTCTTCATCCCCTTGTTTTGCGTCGTACAAAGCACTCTTGCCTCCGTGTCAGCAGGTTATGAGCCTCCCCTGCCACTCAGACAGCCCCCCGAAGTGTGCGCCGCCATGTTTATATCTGCCTGTGTATTCTGTGGGTGACTCACATTATATTTGGCCAGAGCTCTTAATAGCAGCTTATTGGGAGGGGCGGTTATGGCAGGGCTCGCCGTCTCTCTCTCTCGCGCCTTGCCGCTGACGTACAATGATGCGCGAGGGAAATGAGAACTTTATTTTTGGAAGTGTTTTTATAATGTGTGGGAGGATTGAGAACACCCTATTGCGGCACTATAGCGGAGAGATTTCTGACTATAGAGGGAGGTATGTGGTTGCACAGGGTTTTTTGTCGTAGCGCTGGCAAGGCATGAACATAGAGGATTGCATAGCACACGGAATATAGACATTTCGCTTTTGCCCATTTCCTGTGAAGATAGTTTGTTCACTTGCAACGATAATCAAATCATGGTAGTATCACAGTGTTAACCTTTTACTTTGAAATGATTGTGATTCTTTCGAAATGCTGACAAGCCCTGAGTTTGACATTCCATTTTAGAACTGTTTCAAAACATTTTAATTTATTTTACTCGTTTATTTAACCAGGAAAGTCCCACTGAGAATCTCTTTTTCTAGTGATTCTTGGTCCTTGAAGGGTAGCCTTTCGAACCTGCAGGAAACCTATGCCGACCCTGGGAGAACATATAAACTCCTCCATTATTGATTGCTGCACTGACACGATCGGATATATCTCAATATCTTGAGATTTTCTGATATTTTGAGGTTGTCGATTGATTGTCTTCAAACCAGACAGTGCATTTTGTTGTTTTGTATTTGGGCAAGATAGCTGTCTTGCCTGAGTGAATGATTGTTTATTTTTGCATTATCCATTTATTTTATAGTATTTTATTTATGTAGTACTATTTCAACAGGAAGTGCACCGAAACACTTACCTTTCAAATTCAACGTTATTGATGCAAGAGAAACTAGACACAAAGTGCTCAGGGAGTCAATACCATAACGTTGCTTTGGTGTTTGGGGAACAGAAACTTAAAGCAGTACTAAGTAACTGATGCCCCTAGAGGCCATAAGCGCCACTGCAGGTGTCGTAGCATGTTACGTTTTTTCACTCATTAATTGTCCGTGAGACTAAATACTACACTGACAGAAAAGACAAAGGGAGAGAGGGATATTGTACATCCAATTACACAATGGAGATATTTTTTTTTCACTCAAACTTGGCTTTAAATACTGTTTAAGTGGTGCTAGCCCGCAGTTAGCTTTGCCCGTTAGCCTGTTAGCCTCTTCTCAGTGATTCTATTAGTGTGTATTGTGGCCTCCGGGTCGGAGCAGGGAAAGCTGCAAGTGTGATTTTCTGGCCAGAGACACCAGGGGGAGATGAAAGACCCCCCCAATCATCCCATTAACTCTTGCATTACCCTCAGAGGGACTACGGAAAGAGAAAACACAAAACCAAGGCACTCATCCCACATCAAAAATTTCTATTTACATTTTCTAAAAAGCATTTACTGTGCTGGGCTAATGCATTTTAAATTTAAAACCTTTTAAAACATAATGATGGAGGAGTGCCTTGGTTTTGCGTTTTCTCAACTTTTTTGATATTTGTGTTTTGGTTTATATATAGTGCATTTTCCAGCATTTTATGTAACATGAATCATCTGTCATGTCTATTATTTATATGGGCTGGAGCAACCAAGATACTTCCTTTAATACTGTCTAAGGACTCACCAAGGCATCAGAACTTGTTTAATAAAGATTTTTATTTTGGCACCTTTTTTCTTTTACTGGATTCTGTTGCTGATCTAGTTTTATTGAATTTGCACCGGTAAGTGTGGATCAATACTTAAAAAAGTCAACAGCGTTCGTAAATGTGCCTTGTTTGGAAATCGGTGTCCTATCTACTGCATTACACATAAAGTGAAGTCTTCAAACACGCATACTCTTTCAATTCCATCTACTCTATCACTCACATTCGAACACCTTTCCTCGCAGGTTATTGTAAGACGGGCCACTTCCAAACAGCCAAAACCGTTCGAGTCAATATTGCTCTGGCCCTAATGCAGTTTGGGTGTTGAGTAAACACATGCACACTGCGCTCGGTTGGGCCCCTTCAGGCAGTTTGCATTAAAGCCTATCATCGCGCGTATTCGTATCCAGTGGTTTGCAGCTCTGTGTTAGTTTTTGGGATGTGCGCGTTATGGGAGCACTTCCAGTAGAGCGGGATCTTTGTTTATCCCCAGGCCCGCTGTTTACAATCTGCATGGCAAAATGATCCGGAACTAATAGCCCCCACTTTCATGAACTACAGTGGGTTCAGGAAGTATTCATACCCTTCTAGTTGTTTCTATGGTGTTGTGTTGCAGTTCGATGCTGGAAATGTAGTTGTATATGTTCTGAATACTGTCAGTAAAATCGTCAAACTCATCAAATTGCCTTTATCTGCAGCATTAGGCGACATGTTAGAGAAATAACAATGGTGTTCGAGAGGATAGATGAAAAACAGGCAGCAGTCTGGATGTCTTATGCAGGAGAAGTTTATTTACCATCGGTGCGGGACCTGGAGACATGAACTCGAGACATTGTGCTAGTCCTACCATTCATGTCTGTCTATGCTTCCACATAAATACCCTCTCAGAGCGTCATACTGATACGCAAGCATTCAGTGGCTGAGAGTGGGCGCCTGAGCACCACAGTCAAGGCTTTGACAGAGATAGTACGACTGTACAGCCTGACCCAGTATGATAAATAGCAATTTAATGGTATCCTCTAACATGACACAGTGTGTATATCACAAGACCAGGAAACCACAATACATCGCAAAATCTTGAAATATTACAGTTGTTTGATATAATGTGAGAATGTGACATTTTAGTAGAAAATAACTTTAAGTGTAAGCCCTTCTGTGTGGATTTTGCATGTCCTCCTTGTGCCTGCATACGTTTCCTCTGGGTGCTCCGGTTTTTCACTAAAAAACATATAGATCCGGATAAATGAGAGAGTGTTTGTGAGTGCCAATGTGTGACAATGAAAGCCCATGGACACAATCCGGTGTGGCTGGTTTACATGCACGAGTCCCACAGATACAGATGGCAACCAGGCATACTGGGGGGCGTGGCCTAGCCCGGGGGAATGAGCCTTCCTGTGGGAATCACATTTTTTCACTCTTTTTAGACGTTTTCTGGTGAACTTTAAAGGGATTAGATACAAATTGGTCATTTTTATACTCACTACTGCCACCTCAGGTCTTATGCGTAACTGCATGATGACACTTCGGAGCAGAATTAACACCTTTTTGAGTGACAGTGCAGGATATTAAAGGCAGTTGTGGGGAACAGCTCATTCTACACTTTGCTTGAACATGTAGGGGGAGGAATATACTTAATTTTAACATTTTTAAACTCTGTGTAGTCCCTATAAGCATATTTAGCGCACACAAGTAAAGTTGACTTAAAGACGGGTCCGTGTGAATGCTTTGTTTAATTTTTCCATTGGAAAAACAGGCACTCAAAGCTAGTGTTTGGCATGTAGCATGAAGCTAACATTAGAATCATGGTTAGCATTCACGCTTATTTATGTATCTATGGGCTGTTGAACTGCTTTGCTCCTCTCCATATCTCTGTATCTTAATTTCATATTCTGGGGGCGACAGTGGTGAAAATGGTAAGCGGGACCAAAATCCCACCTCCCGCAGGTGCACATTGTCGTCGTGTCCTTGGGCAAGACACCCACCTTGCCTCCAGTGTCTGCGTGAATGGTTTCTTGCTGTAAAGCGCTTTGAGTGCCCAATGAAAGCAGAAAAGCGCTGTATAAGTTGAGACCATTTACCCTTTCAAAGAAAATACATCCATAATTCAGCATTTGCTAAAGTGGTGGTGGAGTAGTCGGTGAAAGAGTTGTTTTATTTCCCCTCTGGCAGTTTCTACGTGGCCAGAGATGCCATAGAATATATATCCATGTCTATGTGTGTTCATTAACATATACTGCCCCGACCAAATAAATAAACTCATAAACTAATAATGAAAGTAGGTGATATGGCAGCCCTGTCTGTCTTTAAGGCGTTGACCTCCTCCGATGCCAGTGGCAGACTCCCTTACTCCAAGGAAAGGGGGTATTTAGACTGCCATTAGCCTAATGGTAAGTGGTGTCTATAAAACTAGGTGTAGTGCTCAGATTACTGCAGATAGGAAGTGTCTGGGGTAATCTTATATCACAATAAAATTCACTTAAGCAGGGCGGTTATAGACTGAGTCACAGCTGAGGATGGCAGTGGATAAAACGGATGCCCCGGAGCTTTTCAAGGTTTAAAATGTGGGCATGGAATACAAGCAAATGACAACTTTTTTTGTTTTTTTATGTTTTAATGTTGTTATAGTGGAAAAAAAAATATATATATACAATTGCCGAACCCCAATTGTGTTCCCCTGAAACAAAAGAGCAGGTCTCCTCCACTTCCGAAGCGAGTATTGAGATTCACGACAACGCCGAGGGCGGCCGTCATCATCACAGCGCTCGGCACAGATCAGGGCTCGGATCACGCTGATGAGTCTGGAAAGGTCAGAGGTTAAAGACGGGTGCTGGTGGCGGCCGCTGCTCTGAGCCACAAGGTTAATCTGACCCAGAGAAATCTATTCGGCGATGTTGCGCAAAGGATCATTACTGTTGTCAGGGACGACTCCTCGTTGGTGAATATGTATGGAATAGATTTGAAATAGGGACTGGCTCGACTTGAATTGTGGATCATTGTGTTTGCCTACTGTGCATGTTTTGTTCTAGGTCGATGGGTGATGGGGGGCAAAATCCGTCCCCGCTGCATTATGCATTATGATTGCACAAAAAAAGTGATCAAATACTTGTTAAAGTACTCCAACAAAACTCAAAACATTGTCAATCCTTTTTTAGAAATTTCAAAGGGGAGGACACCCAGACCCCACTGTAGAGTTTATGACAGTGATTCTCAGCTAGTTTTGTGTTGGGGCCTGTTTCTATACTATACAGGATTAAGTCATTAAATAAACTTGGTGACGTTGGTATTGCCCAAACAGGAAAAATATAAATGACCTTCCACCAACTATAGCTTGTATTTCGGAAGACAATGTAAGAAGAGTAATGGAGGATAGAAGAAAGAAAAATATAATTCAAGTCAACCTATTGAATAAGAAGTACTCGTTCCACGCTTTTCAAAGTTTTGCTGTTAAGTCTCACCGGCAGCTTCCCCTCTCCCCCTCCCGCCTGTCACGTCCCAGCGGTGGCAGAGGTGCGCGGGATTGGCCCTCTGGAAGTGTAGGAGGACTCTTTTTTTTTTTGGCAGCTGTTGTTGCCATGGCGATGCGTCGTGTTGATGATGTTGTACAAGCGCATTGTGCTTTGTTTTCTCTCTCAGATCAGCCCACCTCCCTCTCTCCCCAGAACCTGCTTTGTCGCTCAAAAGCTGGGGGGAAAGCGGAACGGCTTGTTTTGCCGCCGTCACTGTCGGAGAATGATAAAAGGTACAACGTGTAATCTCAATTTACATCGGAACATCTTACGCCGAGTTTAAGTTCCCCGACACAATCTATAAGTCAAACCTGGGACCTGTTAGCTGACAGCGTGAAGAGAAAGTCATGAATCAAGTTATTTTTGCCCATATCAGACAAAAAACTAAAGCGATTACAAAGCTTCATGGCTGTAAAAGCAAGTGTCTGTTTTAGATGCATCTTTGTGTTCACCTATTTGGACTGGGACAAAACCCTCTCAAAGCTATAGTTAGTTACCCCCCCCCCCCCTGCAGCTAGATCTGCTGACTCTGCCTCGTACATGTATCTAGCTTGACTTGGCTTAATGTTGGCTTCCTCTGGCTGACCTAAATACTCCCCAAAAGGCCAAGCTCGGCAGTGGTAGCCTGTGCACGACACTTGGCGCAACGTCAATGTTCTGTTCCGTGAACAAACGGACTCAGGTTTGCAGCTTATAGCATTAACCAGTAATGTCTAAACCTGCAAACTTTGCTGTCCCCCCCCCCCCTCTCTCCCTTCTATTGTCTTCATGGTTGGTGCAGTGAAGATGCGCGCTCCCCTTATGGCCCCCTCCTCTCTCGCTTTCCTCTCTGAAATAAGCTGCATGCAACTGAATAATGCGCTCTCTTAGTATGCTTAATTTCTGTTAGGTTTTGAACCATTTCGGGCTTTTTTTTCTTGCTTTTGCGGTCATTGTGTTGGTGTAGGCTTTCAGTCATTCAAGAATTCATCATCATAGTGGAGATCTTCCAAATCTGTCGACCGGACTGGGTTGATGCTTGATAAATGAGATGTAAGACTGGTTAACCACAAGCTAGATTGCAGTTACTAGTGTTGTTTCAATAGTATTTTTCATCCCAGTCTGATATTCTGTCTTCATTTGGCCTGTCATATACCACAGAGTGTAAATAAAAACAATAGCAAAGCCTGTTAGTAGATGCTAAAGCATTTCTTTCCCTGTGATTATTAGGGTTTTTAAATCTGGTAATCTGAACTGTACTGTTTTTTTTTTTTTTTTTTTTTTTTTTTTTTACTAAAGTGAAAAACTGGAATTTATTACCGAATTTGGAATGCTTAAGTTACCAAAGTTGAACCCATTTGTAAATATTGTTGTGAGTGAGTGAAGGAGTGAGCGACTGGCTGACTGAGTCAGTTAATGTCCTTTTTCAGATTTTGCACACTGTAGGAGTGTGGATACAGATACTCTTACCTGTAAAATCTGTTGTATCGGTAGAGTACAACAACACATTCAAGCAGATTCAGCTCATCAATCGAAAGGCAAGGGCAGCCTGGCACTGGGATATAAATTGAGCTCCTCATACACACTAGGGACACTTTGGACTAATGCTTGTATTCTACTCTATATAGAGAAAAAAGGGTGGTCTGGGGGTCTCCCTTTCGGAAATTTTAAAGGAATCTGACAATGTTTTTGTAGTACTTTAACAGGTATTTGATCGCTGTTGTGTATTTCTCGAGGGTTAGATGATGTGCAACAGGAGGTCTGGGGTGCAAATCCAGCCCTCACGTTGCCTAACCCTGCCCTACACTGGAACGGTGCTTGTATCAACAGCCTTAGCCATAACCCCACCTATTTCTTGTGAGAAAAAAAAAAATGGTTTTAGATAAAAGTAAAGAAAGCTCATTTTATGAAAAAGCACAGACCTCAGTATACTTAATCATTGGGTTTGACATGGACTAGCGTCGGTCTGTATTGATTCTGAGGCATGATGGGTAGCGGTGCATGGTGTCATGAGCCGGCGCTAAATGGAGAGCCATGGACGAGTGGATTTATTCTGCCCAATGGTTATAAAATAGCCACAATAATTGAAAAACGTAGCTACTATTGATTGAGCTATGAGACCCGTGTCAGTCAGAGGTGGTGTGTCTGTCTCCAGTGACGTGACAGTAATGAAATGGCAATGATGTACTTCTTAGGGACTTGGACCTGGGAGAGGTCAGGGCCGGAGGGTCCCCAGGGAGAGCGCGCTTCATGCTGGGGTTAGGATCAGAAGGGAGCTGCGCAGCATGAAATAACGTGCACTATACAGTAGTGAGGTATACACATCAGATGACCTTTAGCTTCCTTTGTTGATGTGCCAAGTGCGTAGCCATGTTAGTTCCGTTAGCAGGTAGTTTTGATCACACATCGCAGTAACGCCGTAAGCTATATGGGCATGTTCCTCGTATGTTTTATGCTAATTCTTATTGAAAGATTTTTACACTTAATTATAATTTCAGACTAGGCTTTAATGTCACTTAAATGTGGTCAGATGCTAACGGCTACAGGAAAAATGCATTGAAAAGGCTAACGTTGAAAAGTTCCTAGCTGCCATCTAAGAATCCGCATATGCTAGGATTGAATGCCGCTTTTCCTTTTCATTTCTCTGGACTAGACTGCTGTTAGTACAATGAAAACAAAGAAATGATAATAATAATAAATCTATTCGATGATAATAATTGTAACATAGACTGAACCATAGAAGTCACAGATGCTGTTAGCTATCTGATCCTGTTACAAATGCGCACTTTTTGCTCGTCATGCATGATGGTATATTTATTTCAGAAAATTAAATAATTTCAGTGGTTTCTCCATCATAAACACTTTAAAGATGATGTTTATTGGCCGCTGAATGCGTATCCAACTCCATAAAAGCAGAGAACCACAGCTGAGTAGGAGTTAGCATTTAGCTCAGGGGACACTTAGCAAGCTAATTCCTATCGAAAGTAAAATGTCAAAAGGTCTGTACTTTCATTAATGATTTCTTACCAAGTGTTGTTGATTGTTATTCATTTTTGTGATGGCTAATGCTAATGGAAATATGAAAAAACACATTGGACAGAAATGTAGCTTGGAGTAGCCGGCTCGCTAACACAATACAACCTCGCTCAAACTATGATCAGCTTATTTGGGACACTTTGTAGCCCCGTTCCTCTTTGACAATTGCTAACATCTGACCTCTCCTTCTATTTACCTTCATAAGAGCCGGGTCTCATTGTCTTGTCTTGCTTAGCATTCAGTTATGTTTTTAGGTCATATTGCCTCGCTGCTATTTAGTATCTGCGCTGCTGTTCCTAATGAGAGCGTTTCCTCCATGACGCCGTGAACTATTTCCCCACCGTCAACACCACATGAATAAAGCAGCAGCCCTCGCCTCGTCTCGGATCACAACGCTGACGAAAAGATGGCGGGAAATAACTGAGAATAGTAGGGAAGATGTACAGACGTTTTAATGTATTTTAGCAATGTCATGAGAACCCAATTTGCGACACCATTAACATCACACTACTGCGATAATTTACGTTTTTCACATGAATGAAGAGGCAATTACACAAATACATGTTTTTATAAATAGTGAATATGAGGTAAATAAGTAAAATATAAAGCAAAATGATAGTACTTACATATTTTAGTGTAAATCATGCCAGTGCATATTGATTTTGATACAGATATCTACACAGTGTCTCCAAGTATCACAATATTGGAGTCAACGTTTTGTCAGTATAGGTGTCAGTAGTGAACCTTGCTCTGCACTAGGGCTGAACGATGTGGAAAACATTTCATATCTTCATGTTCATGCCAGATATCTCAATATCGATACGATATCCCTATAGATACAGGTGGCATCTCTGGAATCGCCCATATATGGTCATGTTTGAAAACAGTTAAGGGGGAAAACAATTTGGAGAAAAATCAAAAAATCTAAATCATTCAAAACTAAGAAATGCTAAATTATGAATATAGTTTTCTACTAAATAAAGATACAAAGAAATGGGGAGGAGCAAAGTGGTTCAACAGCCCATGAATACATAAATAGCAGAACTGACAGACTGACTGCATCATCGTGAAAATGCTAATGCTAGCTAGCGCGAGCTACGACTGCCGTTTTTTCGCTTCTACTAAACAATCTGCTGTGAATAAACATCCATATGTACCCAATTTAGACTTAACTTTATTTGTATGTGATAAATAAGTTTAGATTTCGCCAGAAAATAGCTAAAAAAAGTGAAAATTTGTTCTGTTTTCCCCTTGGCGAAGCCACGCCCCCTTCTATGACGAGATGCCGTTTGTATCTATTGGTTAGGTGAAAAGCAAGCATTTTTCAGAAAAATAAAAACATAAGCTCAAAAGAGTGCAGTTTTATTGATGAAAATCTACTGTTTACATCTTGCTTTTTTTTTATTTTAATATTTTGAATTTTCATATCTCGATATCAATACGACAACGATATGTCTTTCAGCCCTACTCTGCACCCCACCCACCCTCCTCTAAACTGCCCATTTTTGCAGCAGAATAAAGAAGATTTGTAGGGATAAACTGTATCTTCCATGTAAGTCTGTGTTTTTTGGTATTTAGAACATAATGAACATAATTCCATTTAGGATTATATTCAAAAAAATAGCCTGCCGGTTCCCTGTAGATACCGGATTATTAAACAAAGGGACATGAGGATTCCATGAGGATTTCAGCAGGTCCGTCAGATTCATCAGTTTGATCAGGTTTATCATTTCACAGTCTTTTGTAAACGTCTGTCATGCTGCTAAATCCTGGGTGTGTTGGCGCGCCAACTGTTGCTGCTTCTGCTGCGTCGAACATTTGGGCTTATTTGCAATCCCTGCATGCCTCCGTGTTTAGGTGGTGCAGGTGACAGGTGCGCTGGGGGTGCAGCGTGTCTGTGCAGAGCTTATCTCCGCTTCAGTGGGGCAAAGTTAGCGCTCAGTTTCGGAGGTGGCAGAGAACGCGACAATTCTACTCGCTTTTGGCTTTGCTTTCAAGGGAAACAAAGAAAAAACGTGCAAGTTCATTGTTTAAATGAAACGGATTACAGTAGAAAAGGAGTGTAAATAAGAAAGCTTATTAAATCCCTCAGCTTAACTTCAAAACCATGGATGATGAATGCACAGGCCAGTCTTCGTCCTGAGCCACCGTCGCTCCCACAATTCCTTGGGAGCGTCTTGGGAGGTGGAAGCTCAGCCCGGGTGAGGCACGTGGAGGAGGAACATCTGCATGCGTGGTGGTGGTGCTGCTGCTGGTATGAAAGAGTAATGGAGAAATGGATGAATAAATAAAAGATCTAGGGAAAGCCATCAGCATCTCCGGACTGGGTTGTCATGGCGATGCGGACAGCGGATTGGAGGAGGAAGGGAAGGGGGTGGGGGGGAGTGTGAGAGGATGGAGATCATACCACTGCAGCGCTGTGACACACTGTACACACGTTAACTTTGTTTCACCCCGTCGCGGTGCGTTTAAGCGCCTTTAGGAAGATGCAGAGAAATTATGCCTTTTTCTGTTTTCAAAGGCTTGGATTGAAACGTGAGAAGCCGAATGCGATTAACTCAAGGTCGATATAAATTAGGGTCATGTCGTATCATCGTGTCGTATCTGACATGCTCTCGGCTCGGAGGAACGGCCTCCCATTTACGGATAGCGACAGAGGGAGCTGTTTTAACTGCTAACTCGGGTTTAAACTCATTCTTAATTTCCCCCCACGCACTCTTAAGGCCGAACAATGGCTCAAATTAAATCATTTGATGGCTACATTGTAAATTTCAGGTCCACTTAACGACTTTTTCCAACCACTTGAGTCTTTGAAGTGTGCGCGGTAGGTTTTTTTTTTTTTTTTTCCAACTGCTTTTCCTCTCTGCTGTTGCTTCCCTGCAATGATGACGTTTTGGCAGTTTAGAAAAAAGCAGGATGCATTGTTGATTCTTCGATTAAAGTGATAGTCTGTAAGTTTTACAAATTGAGTGGACCGTGTATAATTGACCGCCGGGCCTTGAAATGTGACGTCATGTAAATAATATTGAATAATTCCCTCACTTTGCTGATCTCTCACGCTAATCAGAATCCCCGGTGCCATCGCTTTGACCAATAAGGCGAGCCTTTCCTGTGAACCGGCCTGTCAGGTCCGATCAGGAGGGGAGGGGGAGGAGCTTGATGGTTTACTTTTGGAATTTCTGTTTCTTCTCTCCTCATTTTGTTTATTGTTTATTGTGCATTGTGCAAAGTAGGAGTGGCTTTCTGGTCAGAGAGGGGAGGAATTTGATTGTTTACTTAAAAAAAAAAACGATCTCCTCACTTTGCAAAGTTATAGACCAGGGGTAGGCAACGTCAGGCCCGGGGGCCAAATCCGGCCCTCCAGCACAGAACCTCTGGCCCCCAAGATGATTTTGAGAAATATTAATATGCAAACAAGAGATTAAATACCTGTTAAAGTGCGAGAAATAGTGTCAGTGTGTTAAAAATGTCCTGTTAGAACATCCCACTTGGTCATATATAATGTAACAGTGATTCTCTACTCGTGGGTTGGGACCAAAAAGTGGGTCACGGAGCCATTTTGAGTGTCTCGCGAGTCTATAGAGAACCTTTATTCAATATTTTCCATCTGAAACTGCATGGAAACACTAACTGTGTCTGTTAAAATGAATGTTATTGGGTTGTTTTGATCATAATTTCAGTCTTAAAGGGAAATCTACTGCTTGTTCAACAAAAACGTGCGTGGAAAATACAATACTTTATACAATATATGACAAATTACAATTATTTCGGCTTGTCATCGGCGGGTAATGGTGGGTCCCAAAGCCCTGCCGCTTTATACCACTGATATAAAATATTGGCATTTGCTGAAAACAGTGATTTACTTTAGGCTACAATGTTGAGGTTCGGCCCTTGGGTGTTTTGGCAATGATGAAAATCGGCGACACAAACTTGCCTACCCCTGTTACAGACGATCACTTTAAAATAGATTTGCATGAAAGCAAAATCCTGATCTCAATCCTGGGTCATATTGCACATCCCGATTCGTCATGGGAATGTGTTCATGAGCACATTTTGCAACCTAGCTAGCTTGGCAAGTTAGCTATGTTGATTCGAATGACACCTAGCAATAAACTAGTGCTACTCCCGGGTCTACGATCGCTATAAAGAATTAAGTAAAAACACAATTCAAAGACTGCGCCTCTTTTTGCACGAACGTCTGAAAATACAACCCAAGGGGGCGAAGCGATTGCATTTCCCTCTCCTACAAGTCAATCTCTTCGGTGCAGGCTGTTTAGTTAGCCGCTAGCGCCACAACCTCGAATGTACAGCGCATTCGAAGCACTGGCCGCGTGTAAAGCGGGCCCCCCCCCCCTGAGGTTGAAGTGTGGGCACGTGTAGGTGGGACTGGATGCTCTTGCCTCTGTACTGTACAATGGGTTTAGCCTGATACTTAGCGGTAGCTCCTCAGAGACCGACGCTAACTGCAGCCCGTTTCCTCTCGCTCTCTCTCCTCCCAGCACTCTGCAGCATCTCCTGTTCTTTGTCTACACTCCACCGAGCGCTCATGTTTGCGTTATCTACAATCGGGTTAAGAATAGCCTTGCTTTTTTCTTCTCTTCTATTAAAGGTTGATGGGAACCGAGTCTTCAAAGTGCACATCTCAAGTTGGATGCGAGGGAGGGAGGAAAGGGGGGGGGGAAGGAGCAAGTCTAGGACAGTAGTGGAAGTCCACGAGCGAAAGAGTGGGCTTCTTTTCTTTTTTTGTTACTAGAAACTCTACCTGGTTACTAGGCAACAGAATGGCAGCGGCGCGGCACAGCGGAGCTTTCGGGGATGGGGGGTCGATCCGCTGCCCGTGTGTCTGCGCTCGAGTGCTGAGTCAATAACTATATTATTTATGGGTTTTTTTAAAAGGAAGAGAGTAGAAAGGGAATGAACATGAAGGGGCGATAACGTGTGAATCGGGGGAGAATCGCCGGCCGCGGCTGTGAAGTGTGAGCGCGGCGAATGCTCGTGTTTTAATTACACATAGATCGGTAGAGTCGATTTATGGGGGGGGGGGGGGGGGGGGGGGTGTAGACTCTCTGCCTCAAAGCGCCGGTATCATGCTCTTGGTATTTTGCAGGTATTTATCACCAGTTATTGTGCTGTTATTTTACACTTCCTGATTTTTTTCAAACACTCTCCCCATAAGCCCCTCCCACACACATCTTCTTGTTCTCCTTCGCCGCTGTTTCAATACAGAGGCAAAAAAGATGGAGAAGCATTTCCACAATACGTAGGCCCTCAGATGGAGCTTTTAGGGAGCTGCTGCCGCTGTGCTAACGAAACAGCCACTAGAGAAGATTCAAAGATTCCTGAAAGATGCGCAAGTGGGTCGAAACACAGGTTCAAATCTGTTTTTGATTGATTAGAGAACAATATTCTATCATGGTAAAAAGCTCCGTAAAGCTTTGACACAGATCAACATTTCGTCCAGGTCAATTCTCCTGATGAAAAGAGATATAGAAAGTACTTAACATATTGTGAGTGTGTAGCATTAGCTTCTATCCATGCTGTACTCAATGTTATACTGCTTCACCTAAAGGCCGGACTTCAAAATCATTAACATTGATTTTCATTTTTCTATTTTTCTATTTGGCGCAGTGTACTGGACTGAAAGCATCTTGGTTTATGTTAATTTTCCTCAAATATTTGGCAAAAATGATTAAAAAATAACAAGTTCCATTCAAGGTTTCCAGTAAAATGGTGGTGGGGAAAAAAAAAAGCCTATAATGTCGTCTCAAATGACAGTTCTGTTTTCACTCCAGTACTCTATAGAAGTCTGATCACAGTAGTGAAATGCAAAGCTTTTCCACTGCAATACCTGAATTTTGCTATAGTTGATTATAATAGTCGATTCCCCTGAAAAATTAAGAAAAGTAAGCCTCAATACCACAGAGGTATAGATACGGAATAGAGATGGTGTTCAAAGTATTCTAGCCGACAACATCCTCTCATTGTACTGCACTCTAAGTATGTTTGGTTTGTCGTCTTTGTCAGTACTTTTAAGGACTCTCTTTTTGGACAGAAGTGTAAAAGACGCTTCAAGGTCAAGTCATGTCAAGAGAAAGGAAACGCTATACTTTAGACTGCAGTGTACACAGCAGGGGTCTCCAACACGCTAACTCTCCCTTCCCAGAGGCTTTCAACATCTCTACCAAAGCTCTGACAAGTTAAATTCGGTTACTCTTCCATGCAAGAAATTATCTAATCATCACTGAACACAATCTGCTAATTCAATAATACGTCAACATCGGGAAACGAGGCACAATATTGCATTCATTTTGTGTAAACTCTAAAGATAATTGCGGGACAATGGTATGGGGTGACCTAAGTTCTGTTGTTTTATCTCTTCCGCTCAGAAAAACTGCTGCTCAGATTGGTTTATGATTATAGCCAATTGCATATTACTCAAAAAGAACAGTCTGGACATCCGGCACATAAAGTCCCCTCTGAAATAGGCACTAGAGTTGGTGTTTTGTAGATGCGGTTAAATGGGGTTCTTCCGTACATTATGAAACCTATTTATTTCAATCCCTGCACCGAAAATCCTTTTGGGCATAATTCGGAGAGTTGGTTTTGCTTCTTGTTTGCAGTGTAAAATGAAGAGCTTACATTGAGTTTACGTTCAAGCTTGACGAAGCAATGTAAATAAAATAAATTGGGTGGCAAAAATGACTCTTGAAATGGCCGGCTGCTGTCCAAATGTTGCTTGTCTAAACTTAGAGCGGGCAGTCTGGGGAATGTTTAGACTGTGTTGGACCAACCATTATGTTAATCATGATGCACATTCCCCATATTATGTCCTAAACAATGGAGAGTTACATTGCTTTGACTTAAAATCCAACGTTTCGTATCCAGTTGGTTTGATTCATTCGATTTATCATATTTTTTCCATTTTATTTTTGACGTCATCTGTAAATCTTTCTTCCCACCATGCCTGATGTCCTTCCTGTTACAACCATGATTTATCTTCCAATGATCAAGCAAAATCTATAGAACCTTTGTCAGGCTAAAGCTAGCGTTTCTCCTCCATTCCATGTAATACTGTAGTTAATGTGGATTTAAAAGTAAAATTCAATATAACAATAAATCGACAAATGAAAAACACCACACGTTTAATGAACGCCAACAATCTAAAGCAAAGAATCATTTCTCTTTTCTTCCATATGGCTCTGTGCAGAGAACGTTAGCAACACGATGCTAACGACTAGCTTTGTTATATTCCGATGGAAATAAAATATTAATGTTTTATTCCGATGGAAATGTTTTATTCCGATGGAAAGGTAGCTATGTCTTGCTGAAATTAATATATATTTAAGGATAATTACTTAAAACTTCACTCAGGAGGTTTTGTGTTTATATTTGTTGGTGTTTAGCATCGAAGCTAAAGGCTAACGCTAATTTCACGCTAACAAAAAGCTAAAATACCACCACCTTCTGAACTAAAAATTATGAAACGGACATGGCTTCTGTTTTTCAAATATTGTTTTATTTCCAATTAACCTTAACACGTGGACAGGAAGTAGTCTCTACCATACACTGACCAACAGGAAGTTAGCCAAAAAACCTTGCCATCACAGAGCCACACATTGATTGCGGATGCCACTACGCACTGTGCCACACGCTCTGAGCGACAGAGGCGTGGTCGTGTTTTCCTTTTCTCAGGCCAGACAACATCAGTACCATCTCCCAGTCAATAAACGCACACTCCTTTGTGTAAATGATCCATTGTCCGGCGCATCGAACTTGGCATTTGTTTGTTCCATCCGAAGCCCATTAAATACACGGACTTAAACGCACGCACACAGAAGAAGTCAATGCTCGGTGATTAATCTTTAGACGGTCATTAATTGTCTCGCGGCGCAGTGGTTGTCTTATTAAGGCTTCTTTTCTTTTTTGCCATGTGAGGGAAGGTTGTGTAACACTCTTTAGTTTTTCAAAAGGGTTTAGGTGCTCTGGCCGGGCAGGCTTACTTTATTTATCTTTTTCAGTTGTGTGACCTTTTTCCTGTCATGGACGTTATTTTGAGGACGAGTGACCATTCAAAAGACAGTGGCTACACAGAGAAATCAGTTAATATGAGTAATCAGATAACCCACTAATCAGATATGATGCTTTTATTATCAGTTCAGTTCTTTTATTAAAACTGCTTTTCCATAACTATGGAAATCTCAGCAGATTGAGAGAAATAAAGGAAGAGAAGATCAAAAGACGTGTTTTATATTTTAAATTAGGAATGTATTTAATGGACAACTTCTGTCAAGTTATTTAATGACATGCCAATCATTTTCATTTTTATCACTTCAATTCGGAAGCCACGGTTAAGAAAACATAAGGTTCAAAGAGTCCTCATAAGCTTTATGAGTTTTTTCCATAATGCTGGTGAATACATGTTTCGGTATTCCACATTAACACAATAAGGAGTGAAACCATTTTGAAAATTACATTTCAAAAAATGTCTGCATATAGTTAAAGGAACAGGCCACGGTTTGTACATACTGAGATATGTTCTTACCTTAGTTTAGACGAGTTGATGCGTATCTGTCTGGTCTTTGTGCGTGCGCTCAGTCACGCAAATAGACGAAAGATGTTGTTAGCATTTAGCCTCTCCCAGCATATTCCTTTTGCTCCAGACTGGAGTGAAGTTAGGAGCGACCAAGCTCTTCCACGTTTTCCCTATTAACGTGAAAAGTTGCACGATCCAAGTATAGTTACTCAAAATTAAACATGTCAATTTTCTAAGCAGATTATAAAGGCGCACTATATTGTAAGGTGTAATAACAGAGGCTAAATGCTAACAACGTCTTTGGTCTATTTGCATGACTGAGCGCACGCACAAAGACCAGACAGGTACGCATCAACTCATCTAAGCTCAGGTAAGAACATATCTCAATATGTACAAACGGTGGCCTGTTCCTTCAACATGACACCAACAGATGGAAGCTTCAAAATGTATTGGCTCAGCACCAATTTCTTTCCCCCTTTGAAGAACACTAAATACAACTGTTAACGTAGCAATTCATGAAAACTATGTTCCGAAATTTGACCAATTGAGACTTGTCCATGCGATGGTACAGTCTGTGTGATCATTCTCATCAGTCCGTGACATAGTCGATTGTGATGTTTAAGAACACTCTGGTTATTGCCTGGCCTTAGCGGGATTTCCTTCACGGTCCAAAAGTTCTGAAATGTGCATAAAACTACGCTTGTTATGAATTTATGTGTTATATGTTATTGGGATGTGCCAAAAGGTTTGTGAAAGCTAGAAATGAGTTCGGACTGCAGCTAACAACTTAAAGGGATATTTCAGGATTTTTGACTTAGGGCCTCATTTCCTAGTTATCCAGAGTGTTGTTGATTTCTGAAGATATATATATGTATTTTTTCAAATTTCATGCAGTCCTTATATTTGAAGAGTTTAGTGGTGCTAGGCTAGTGCTAGGCTAGCGTATGTCTATGGTAACTAGTAGCCTGCATTAAAAACCTCTTCAAAATCATGGGGTAGTCCTTCAAACTTTGCCATATCTGATTTGTAGAAAGCTCCTTTGAGAATTCCACATGTAGTAGTGCGGCCACAGGTAAACAAGCTACTGTAGATCCGGTAACCGAGCAGATCGCACAGTCTCTTCAAGGTAATGCCTTCAGGAGGAGACTGCGGAATCTACGGGTCAGTTCCAGTCGACTGAGGAACAGTTTCATACACAAGGCCATCGGGAAGCTGAACTCCCTGGCCTCCCTCTCACTCCTCTTCCCCCTCCCTCCGCTCCACAATCAAGGATGAGAGAAATATTCACATGGTTTGACAAATACAGAATCTTGAATCTTGAATCTTGATCACTCCGCTGCTGTACGTAGCTTACAACCAGGGAGCTGATGCTGCTCAAATAATAAGTTCTTTAATGAATAATTGTAATATTTCAAAAATGATTCCGTCAACACAGACATTTATATGGGTAGTCTGGTGTTATAGGTGATTTGCCTCAGGTGCACTGTGCTTGGGTCAGACTATTTTAATGCAGGCTACTAGTTACCATAGACATGCGCTAGCCTAGCACTAGCCTAGCACTAGCCTAGCACTCCTCAAATATAAGGACATGTATGAATTAAAAAACAAATATATATATCCAGAAATCCACAACACTCTGGATAAGTAGGACATGAGGCCCTATGTCAAAAATCCTGAACTATCCCTTTAAATCAACCCGCTTGTTCTGTCGCTTTTTGAGAACTGGAGAAATCGGGGACCGCAGTTGCAAATCCTGAAAACATCAGTGGTGAAAGTGAGAGCTCTAACAAAAATCGTAAAAACTAATTGAATAGAAAGCCACCACAGCTCCTGGCACCGTACTAGGTCGATGCACGTTGCTGTGTTTTAAGTAAAAAGCGTACCTGCCAATTGCCGTTTAAACTGCCGGTGCACTTGTATAGATTGTGGAGCGCAGAAATGTCAGCGCCACGTAATAAATGATTCGGTCATTGGCCATTGACTGGCAATAAAACAAAGTTAGAGCCCATTGGGGATCGAACCTGCCCCAAGAAGCGGACTATATTATCCCGTGTCAGTGGGATTAAAGAAAGAAATTTACAGCAAAATGTTTGAAAATGAAACCTTTGTATTCTTTGTTTATGGCAAGGTTAAGTTTGCTTCTTACAGCTGGTTGCTTAGTGAATTTTCTCACCTGTTTGATTACGAAATCCATCTCTAGACTATACTTTAGCCATTGTGTAGTACAGGTAAGTTTACTAGACACTTTTGCCAGTTCCTTTTTCACTGACAGTCACTGAGACTCTGAAAATCTTTGCTGAAAACCCCGCAAAAAACACTTGAGTTTGTGAGATTACGCATCTCAATCAGCAAACAATTTACCGAGCGCTGAAGTCTAAACTCCCGGTGTGCACAAATCTCTCGCAGGCAGCTAAATTGTCCCCGCAATTCCCACTGACATTTCGAAGCTTGTTAAACGTGGGACAAATGGCGAGCTTAAAACATCTTCTCAGAGCGCAACGGCGTCCGGTCAGTTTAACCTGTAATTAACCGAGCAAATCCGCGCGATTCACTGGCTAACCTCAAGAAATGAAGATTGATTTCCCTCACTGGTGTGTGTGTGAGAGAGTTGTGATCTTTGGGAGCTAATACCGAGCAGCCTGTGGACAGATATTTGTGTGTGCGTGTGTTTGGTAACATTTGGTGGCCGGCCGGCACGTCGATGGATGTCTTGGGTTATTGAAGTGCCAGACGGGGCAGCTAACGAGATGCTGCGCTAACAAGCAGATCAGGACGTTTGTGTGTGTGTTCTGTCAAGGCCGGAGAGGCGTCCATTTTGGCATCTTCACAGCATAAATGTCTGCAGAACTTCAAAATTACATGACTTTGGCAATTGTTTTGAGAAGTTCTGACTAGTTTTGGTCTATAAACTTATAATCAGGTTTCCGTTATTTGTAAAATACATCTACAATTCTTCTTGTTGTTATCATTATTATATATGGCGGGTGGGTTTGCCAGACGGTCCTCTCTTTTGGCCCTATAGCTGATTGGGGAAATAAGGTACGTTTTGTTTTATGGTTGATTGGTTGTAATATGAGAAATGTATCACTGTAGTACATCTACATTACTCTTGCAGTGGAGATCATTCATGGCAATAAACGGAAAAAGTGAAAGGTCACCCACCTGTACTCACTGTGCTCACTCATTCAGCTGGGAATGAACTCACTGCAATTGATCTTGTGCTGTAAAATGGATTGTCATGAGATTTCACACCTCCTTCAGCTCTTCTGAAAGGATCACAATGCGTTTCCTAGAGCATTTCCTAGTTTTTCCCCGAGGGCCTCATAACATCTGAAACAGATGCTTAAGCCACCTCAGCTGGCTCTTTGACGTGAAGGAGCAGCAGCTCTACTCCAAGCTTGTATCGTAACTACGTCGGTCTGAATACTGAATCTCACATAAATCCATCTTGAAAGGTTTTAATCCTTAGAAAAAGTATTTGTTTTTTATCGCACAACAAAGATGAGGCATGCTGCAACACTCTTACAAACTAAAATAATGTTGATTTCTACCATAGCGCTTTGTTGTTTTGCTGTGACTGGCTCTTGATCCAATCAGCAACAAATTTATCCCCTCAGTGCATTTGCATATCATCTATAATCGTGCTACAAAATACTCACTCTGGCGTCTTCAATGGAAGTATTTGTATGACATCCCCAATCCCCAAAAGACACATATCTTTGACAAAAGCGACGAATATTGATTCTGAAGTGAAGCCTTCCAGAGAAAGACTGTACGAGTGAAGCGGAATATTAGGTTAACGGCGAACCGTGTCAGCGATAAGAAAGTGCCTAGTTTCCAGAGTGTTTTTTTTTTCTTTCTTTTTTTTTTGCTGAACGAGTGCTTCCTTTCATTTCTTTACGTCAATCTTCCTTTGCAGATCAGCACCGCGGCAGTTAGATTCTAGTTTTACACAAACCAAGGCGCCGCAGTACCATGTCCCACTTGTAATAGTATCTGTGTAAGACAAAGAGTTTCCAGAGTGTGTGGTTAGGGCCAACAGCACTTTAGGTTGTCAGCAATGTTTAATGCATTCACTGTCAAGGGTCCCGTTTCTGGTCAGTGATACTTGATTACAGGTGGTGGTGTCTTTGTTCAGTTACTTGCTGGGTTAAGTCAAGTTGACATTGAAAGACATGTCACATGTAGAAGAACCAATTACTCACAGGGGCATTAAAATTCCTCATCCTTTGGTCCAACAGGTTGAAAAAGACTGGTCAAAAGCCTTTGAACATAATTCTCAATAAAGGTATTTCCAGTCAGAAGAAATGTTTATCGTAGTATTGTTTAAGGCATGTGTGACAGAGTGTAAGGCAGTGGATCTATGGCTGCTGCAGTTGGTCGGGTCTAGGTTCAGCAACACTATGTGCCCAAAGACTGGGATCCACTGACTTCCTGAACATCCTGAATGACCAGGATTTGTTCTTTCCTGATGGTCGATGCATATTCCAAGATTCCAATGCCGGGATTCATCAGGCTCACATTAGGAAAGAGTGCTTCAGGCATGAGGCATCTTTTTCCACACATGGATTGGCCACCACAGAGTCTGGAGCTTAACCCCATTGAGAATCTTTGGGATGTGCTGGGGGAGGCATTGCGCCGCGATCACGCTCCCCCCACTGTTGGTGAAAAATGACTGCAACGCTGGATCTTTTGTCATCAGTGAATCTTATTGAAACAATGCCACAGTGATCAGGCTTTCACAGTACTTTTGGGCAATGATGTTTTTCAGAACTTTAGATGGTATGTATGGAAAACTGGTAAAGGCAAGATTGGTTTTGGGGAAAGCGTTGCGCTCTAAAATGATCAGAACAAGTCCAGAAAAGGTGTCTGAACTTTCAAACCGCATATGAGCACCACCCCATGACATCAAGAGGTGGAGGCAAGCGTTTTGAGCTCTTGAGAAGGCATCTGATTTAAAATGGTTTACCTGAATGGAGCAGGTATGTTTTTTTATTGGAGGGAGCTGCCTTATTGCACAGCCAACAGAGAGATAATGCCAGTTTATCAGCGTATAAGTCCTTTAAAGTCGTCGATTGGAAGCAGATGAGATGGATTAGTCATTGCGTTTTATCGGCGGCCTCGAGATCAAGTTTGCAGAAGCTCGCGTCGTTGCATCTCCTAATTTGGTAAGCTGCGTGGTGATGCGCCTGTGCAGAGTTTTCAAGTACAGCGTTTCTGAATGATTACGATCAGGTGCTGGGAAGTCTGTGAACTCGAGTGCGATAACACGTTGCGGAGTGTGATTGTTTAGAAGCCATCCTATTTCCTGTGTTTTGGCAAGAAGAGAAACAATAACAGTGCGAGAAAGAAGCTATAAAGATATCAGCGGGGAGGAACACAATATGTACTTCACGAGGGGAAGCGAATAAGAACTACAGCTGGTCGTAATGTTACTTTCAACGGCAGGTAGACTCTTGTAAAAATCGAAATCTGTCATTGTTCGCAACAACAAAATCCGGATGAAAAGGGGCTGCACGGCTGCACAGACTGAATGCCAGTGCGAGGGATAGAGAACATGAGCAGCACCTGTCTGTTTGACTGGAGAGTAGATGATGTCACAGCATGGTGACAGAAGCCAAATGAGTGTTATGTTATAAAGTGTTTGTGTTTTGACCAAAGTCCGTTGAGGATTCTGTTTTGAATGCCACTGATGTACAGTGAGACGAAGATGTATGTGAACGCTTTGGAATCTTCACATTTCTGCCTAAATTGGTCATAAAATGTGATCTGATCATCAAAATCATAAGAATGAAGAAACAGTGTCTGCTTAAAATGCCACCCAAACATTTACATATTATCATATTTTCATTGGCCATAACATGTAAACATTCACAGGACAGGGAGGAAAAAGTAAGTGAACCCAAAAATCTCGCTGAACTGCAGCAGTTTTGTAAAGAGGAATAGTCTAAGATTCATCCTGATGTGAGCATCGAATCTGCAACGACAGAAAAGCAGTTATTGCAGCAAAAGAAGGATCAGCCAGATATTTAATACAAGGAATCACTTCTTCTACACAGTTGTGACTGTTTCAGGTTTTTCTTCAAAATATCTTGATAAACTTGTGAATTCATTTTCCCATTGATGATATCAAGTTGTCCAGGCCCTGAGGCCATAACACAGCCCCACACCATGATTCTCCTGCACCATACTTCACAGTGGGGATAGGGTTTTTTTCCTCCACGCATGACGTTGTGTGTTCCTCCCAAACTATTCAACTTTGGTTTGCGAAAGAGCCCTTGGGATGCTCCACAGCGCTACTGGAAAAATATACTGTGGACAGATTGACTCAAAGTTGAAGTGCCTTAGTGCCTTTACTCTCCAGGATCCAAAAAAATTGTTTTCACTGCTGTTTGAACCACATCCATGGTTACGTACATTCTATTACGAAAACCTACCAGAAATCCCCCAAAACCTGAAATAAAATGAAGCGTCATATGAGCTACGGGGATGGAAAGCAAAGGCGCCAAGCTTAACCACCCATACAGCTGCTGGTCAAATACGCACTAACATCCCCCTTTATTTTACTGAAAAAGTTGCATAGTGCACCTTTAAAAGTAATGACTTTTACTGTTTGTGTAAGCTCTCAGTTGGACAGGAGTCTTTTGGTGACTGGACAATACTGGAAAACCCCTACCAGGATAGAAAATTCCCATATGGCTCAGCAGACATGAAAAGAAAAATAGAATAGTAGAAAAATGTCCTCAAGTAGTCATATGTACTGGGTTGTTTTAGTGTTGAGGAAGTTAAGTCTTTCAGCTCAAGAGTGTTCGTCAGCAACAATCTCTTAGCAACAGGCCAGGCAGTCTTGCTTTAATACTGTTGAAGTTACGCCCCTCCCTTCGAGAAATGTGAAGGTCCAGTCTGCTGCTAAACCTCTGGATGTGAGAGGTGAACCGACCTCAACAAAATATCTGCTTAATCTTGCTCGTAAAAAGAGTTCATACCTTCAGAGCTCTTGAATAATGTGCTCACACCAAAAGGAAATTCTCCGAGAATAAAAAAAAAGGAAAAAGATATCATAACAAATCCGTGTACCTTTCGATCATTAGTTATTCCGTTTCAAAATAAAATCAGAAAAACTAATTATGTGGTTGTTTTATTGTATTTCCATTTTCTAAATTAAATTGGAAAGGCAAAAAATTCTAAATAAAATATTGACCCATTTCTTTGCAATGCAGTGGAAACAAACTCTGCTAAAACAACTTCCGTTATTTTGTTCACTACTGCTTCGGTTTGATTTGCTACTGGAAATGATGAGTAACTTTCTCTCTGCCTCTCTCGCCCTCGCGCAAGAGGGAAACAAAAACAAACTTAAGCAAAAGAGGTCGAACTTCAACGCGATCTCCTCTGTAACCGTTGTTTATTATGTCATTAGGACTTTTATTTCTCAAACTCGTTGCTGCTCACTTTGAGCTCCTCGTGGAGCTGCAGCAGCAGCAGCTGAGGTGACCGGGGCGGAGGAGGAGGCAGGGGGCGGTGATGTCGCTTCGGAGGCGGCCAAGAGCGGAGCTGAGCGAACAGGAGGAAGATGTGAGTGTCGGGGCGACTGCACCCGCCTCACTCACGGACTCCACGCGCCTTTCTCTCTCCCATGGCCCGGGAGAGCCATGGGAGCTGGTGCCCCCCCCCCCCCCCCCCCCCAAAAAAAAATATCAAACATGTTTGAAAACCTTGTGACCGTGCGATTTTCACTCGTACGTTCGTCGTGAGCAGCTGTTCGTGGCTCGTAGCCCCCTGTACACTGCACGACAGAGACGCACAGTGTCTGCCCAGCTTTTTAAGGTCGTTTTCCAAGCAGAATCTCCTCACGGATATTTCTGAACAACCATTCCCTCCGTGGTAATAATGTATAATGTAATGCATAATTAAAAATATGTAATAATATAAAGCATCTCTGATCTCTGCATGTGTTGCCCAATTTTTAAAAAGTATCTGCATAAAACTTTCCAAACAAGTGTAGGAGCGGCTCTGAGCTGAGGTCTCTCCTCACTTCCGGTGTCGCAAACAATAATAAAACGAAATAATAGTAACGTCATCATTTTGGAGGGAATTAAAAACAACTAGAATCAAAACAAACACATTGACATTGACGTATACAAGATTTCTTTTTCTAATTCAAGTTTAGAAAGGGAAAAAAACAAAAAAACAAATGGAAATGTTGTTTTTCTGATTTTATTTTGAAACGGAATAACTAATGATCGAAAGGTACACGGATTATAACAGAACGTACAGGGAAACAGACGTAGATAACAAATTCGTATTACTTAACCAGCCTTGAAAGGTTAATGGAATTAAGTGTGTCTCCCACGGGCCATTTTAATTTGATCTGCCGGATGAACGAGAAGAGAATCGGACATTTACCAAACACTGAACGAGGACATTAGGGACTGCAAGGTAAAATGCCCGGGTAATGGAATTAATAAGAGCCAATGCGATGGATGCAAGAGTGTAGGCAGGCATTACGCGAGTTATTCTAAGTAAGAGGCACTAGCTGCTGGAGGAAATGCACTGTCAATTTGAATGTGCACTCTATGCATTAGCTCTGATAAGATGCGACATTAGGACTATTTACGTAATTGTAAATAGATTCAAGCTTTATCGTGCTCATACCTCTATCTTTTCTTGACGATGGTTGGGATTTTTTGGGGGCATCTTCCCCTTTTGCTTCTAATCAGTGACTTAATAAGGTTCTATTTTGCTTGTGCACCCCGGCTGTGTTGTTCCAAACCACCCCTGCATCGCCCCAGCTTGTGTTTGTGTCTCTTGATTAGTTAACAAAACCCTGTTGTTCCAGTGCCTGTCGCCACACTGATTTACACAGCCACTCGAAGCGAAGCTACTTGGATCCGATCGGCTGCTAATTGAACAGAAGAAAGTAATGAGAGGGTCTGGGGCATTGGGCTCTGCTTTAAGGCCATCTGGAGGCACAGATGTACATATTCTAGGATTATTAAAATACCAAGGGCTATCATCCTGAGACCCTTGTTAAGCCTGGTGTAGTTCTTATTCAGTTCTATGTTTGTCAAGACCTGATTTACAAGAAAGTTGTCAGTCAGAAACTCCACATATTATTCAGATCATTTTCACACTTTCAGGGAGCCAAAAGGGACCGACCCGCTCTCTCTCCATGATTCTGGCCCAAAACATGACTCCGCCACCTCCTTACTGACGTCACAGCCTTGTTGGGACATTGTGGCCACTCACCAACCATCCACTACTCCATTGATTTGACCATTCAGGGTTACACGGCACTCATCAGTGAACAAGACTGTTTGAAAATGAGTCCTCATGTATTTCTGGGCCCACTGCAGCTGTTTCTGTTCATGAACATTCAATAAACAGTTTAGGGGAGGCCAGATAGACGGTTTATGCACAACTGCAGCCTCTGGAGGGTCCTACACCTTGATGTTCAGGAGACTCCAGAGGCACCAGCAGCTTCAAATACCTGTATGCTGCTTTGTAGCAGCTGTTCTGTTAATCTGATGTGTCTGTCTGGCAGAAACCATCCATATTGTGCCGTTGCCTGCACAAACCCGTGTGTGTCTGAATCAGTCAAAAATCTCAGAACAGTGCGATGATTAAGCTTAATCTTTCATGAAATATCGAAGGTTTTCATACCTAGGCCAAGGCATTCAACTATTTCACGCTTTTCATCAGCAGAGAGACCCTTTTTCTTTCCCATATTGCTTGAAAATGATCTGCTTAATAATGTGGAACACCCTTTTTCAGTAGTTTTTTCCTTAACTGGGCTTAACCCGACAACTAATCATCCCAGGTCTCTGAGATTAATGTCAGTGATTCAAAGAGCCCTGAGACATAACACCGTCCATGAGTTTCTTGAAATTATTATTATTTTTTTTAACCTTTTAGACACTGAAATACAATTTCCATAATAATTTGGAACGCAGTGTAATTAGTCCCAATTCAGTATTTCATGCATGCATCTTGGTGTGTGCGGGGACATAACAAAAAATCCCTCAGCAAATGAGGCACAGACACATGCAAGCGGGCTATCGCTAGATAAGGTAAATGAATAGAGACAACATTGCGAACCAACGAAGGCAGTGTGATGGGGATAAGCGCGGGGCGTCACGACAATTATTGCAAGCGACGGCGAACAGAAAATCTAACGCTACTGGATTACAAATTGGATGGGCAAGCACGAAATGCAAACGCCCAGGGTCTTGGAGAGTGGGCCACAATCACAGTAAGCAGAAATAGGAAGCAAAGCTCAGGATTTTCTCCCAACGGGCCATATATTGTGTTGAAACGGCAGCAACAACACGGGCACAAAGGCTACTGTGAGGCGCATTTGTCAGCAGTTTGAAATGTTTTCTCCGTTTTGCACAATCGTCTAAGGCTTTGAGGTGAAATAAATGTTTGCAGAAGCCACGGGGTTATAAACATACTGTTGTGTTTTGAAAGTAAGGTGTTTACACATTTTTGAGAATGCACTGAACTGTCACTCTCTGGAGCCAGGGTGCCTCGGTCGATATGGGTTATAGGATACTTAGACGGATACACCCTGTTACTCAACCAAATAAAAATAAAGATAGCATATATCACTCAATTAAACATTACAGACTTATTTGCCTAATGTTGTGATAACAGAAACCCAGCAACTGTGAAAATGCTTGCCAGCTATTTATGTATTTATTCAATAACGTTGCTGTAGCTTATTCGAAGAAGTGTCCGCACTATTCCCAATATAGAGAGCACTACCTGAATGTCCAGAGAGAAAAAGTAGTGCACTCAAAAGTTCTTAAAAGTACTAGTTCAAAGCACTTTAAAAGTAGTGAGCACCGATGGTCACTGAGACCCATCAATATACACCACAATGTTTTGAGAGTCAGAGGAGAACAGGCGACACCCTGATTTAATGTCAGCGTATTGTAGCTTATCCAATTAGCAAATCAATCAAAACGGTCCCCGATAGCAGGCTAAATCTCAGCTGGCGGTGTGGTTATGTTTTGTGCGCCTTGAGTCATGATATTGAGTGGCGTCAGTCTCCTACGGGCCCCTATTATACTGCTACCGCATGTAATTATCCAGCTAATTTTCTAACTAGCAAAGCGGCATAACAATAATGCAGCGAAGGCTATTGCTCAACTGCTGAAAAACACTGTAATTATACTGGTTTGGGCATGTGTTACAAGAGAAGGCCGTTCAAGCGCTAATGATACAAGGTAATAGTGGACTGTTCGATTTTTTTAATTTGAATTTCTTATTGTAATCTTTTAGCGTGGATTAGCCTTGGAATTCAGAGTTGTTTAATAAAGTATATGTCTCGTTTTTACACGACACTTCCAATACTATTCTTTCTACAATATAGGATTGGGTTATGTCAGTGCCATCAACTGTTGCCACGTGTCGAAGGGATATTTCAGGATTTTTGACATAGGGCCTCATTTCCTTGTTATCCAGAGGGTTGTTGATTCATGCAGTCTGTATATTTGAAGAGTTTAGTGGCGCTAGGCTAGTGCTAGGCTAGCGCATTTCTACGTTTTTTCTATGATACCAGCTAGCCCGCTTTAAAAACAGTCTGACCCGCTCCACAGTGCACCTGAGGCAAATCACTTATAACACCAGACTACCCATATAAATGTCTGTGTCAATAGAGTAATTTTGGAAATATAGCTGACCTTGCATCACATGAATTACGGCATTTTAAGGGACTATTTTCTAGCAGATCACTCCGCCGCTGCGTAGCTAACAACCACAAAGGTGACGCTGCTCAAATACAAGTTATTTTAAATGCAAATGGTTACAATTACTATATCGACACAGACATTCATATCGGTAGTCTGGTGTTATAAGTGATTTGCCTCAGTTGCACTGTGCTTGGGTGTTTTTAATGCAGGTTTGCTGATACCGTTGAAATGTGCTAGCCTGGCGCCACGAAACTCTGAATTAAGAAATATATATTTCCAGAAATCAACAACACTCTGGATAACTAGGAAATGAGACCCTATGTAAAAAATGCTGAAATATCCCTTTAAGGTTTCAAATCATTTGTATGCTACTTTTCCACTTGCTTGAAGACTATATTATCAGTGAATTATCGACCCTGCAGGCTATTCACAGTTGCTAATCAGTTACTCTTTGGCATGTTAGAAAAAACATTTTGTAAATTCCTATATTTCAGTGTTAGGTCGTCAGGTTTTGGCCAAGCTTCGTGGTTATAGCTATTCTTAGTGCCCCATCTGACAGTAGATTGTGAGAAAGTTACAAATAGCAACAAGGTATGGCAAAACATGTATATTTTTCTACATTCTACATATTTAACAACTTGCAAAATGTGTGTATGTCCCCTGCAAACCACTCCCTTTACAGTTTCATTCCAAGAAACAACATGCACATCACATAAAAAGCATATGACATGAGGTGGCCACGCCAAGCTAGTTTCCTAGGGCTCCTGTCATCTCCGGTCATGTCAGCTTCTGTACATTAAGTCCTCAAATAGCAACAAACTACATCCATTTCTCTTGTTTGTGGTCAGTATTGTTTGTTTCTTTTTCAGGAAATGGTGCCATGATAATATCTGGTGAACTAATGGTGTGGTTTCGCTAAGTGGAGGCTAACGTACACAGGCTAACGTACACAGGCTAAGCTAAGTGTCAATGGTACTTGTACTAGATTATGATAATGCTACAGAGGATAAAAGACAGAAGAGATAAGCTAATATATGTAGCCTCATTTAAGGGTTTCCTGGCTGCCCTTTAAATGTGTCATTTGGAGCTAAAGCGAACGTCGGTGAAGGTTGTAAATTCAGCTGGATGTGCCGCCACCGCTGCGTGTACAGCGGGAGCATATCTGAGCTCGTAATTGGACCTTTTTATAAAAATGTGTTCAGCCACTGTCATCCATCTTTGACACTTTGGATAGTTTTTTTCTTTTGTCATATTGATTAACACAAGCTGTTGTAACCAGTAGGACAGTACTGTAGCTATTTCCTATCTTGTTCCTAGCTCCTATAGCCAAGTCAGTCTTCCCTGTCCCCATTGGCATTTCATTTATGTGTTTTTTATATTTTTTCTCTACTGATTCTTAATCGTTCATGCTATACAGTGTTGTTGTCTGAATTCTCTATTCTGAAAGTGATTAGGCGGATTCCAGTCTCATGAGTTTTTCCTCTTACGGACACCATTTTGTGGACTTTCACCATTCACCCGATAGGATTTAGTTTTGAATTCGTAATTGCTTTTGTAACCATCACTTTACATCACTCTAATACTAAACACAGCCTTGTTTATCTTGTGCATAAGCAAAATACCGATGCAAAAGCTCTCTAATATTCAGTATTGCAAGTAAAAGGCACAGGAAATTGCATTGTTAAACAGTCCATCTATCGTTTCAAGGGACAGTTTTTTTTTTTGTCACAGTTTTGTGGTGATGTTAACATGAGACCAGGAGACATTAGCAGTTTATCTTCCAGCACAGCCCGGGCCAAAGTGTCCAGCCTTGTGTTCCATTATTCAATCACATAATACCCCATCATGCATACTTCCTACTGTGCTCCCATGGTGATAGTGTGGTTTTTAAGACCAAGCAGTAAAACTACAGTACGTGAGCTGGATATGGGAATAAGGCTCCAAAAGCAAGAGGGTATATATATATATTCCAAATTCCTTTCTGTGGTTCAAACGGCCTTAACACCCAAGTAGGCAGAATAGCCAGGTTAATCGCATTTAATTTGATTTCTCTTCATACCGAGCGGATAATGCAGAGACTCTGGCGTGAAACCTGAGAAAGAAATGGCGGTAATGGCTTTTTGAAGCTTCAATGAACGCTATCACGAGATAGCCTGATCCCTCCTAGCCATAAAATACACGCTTATGGCCGGCGCATGCCACTCCCTGCTCTTTGGAACTATATCTTGTTCTTCTCTGCCAGCCAAATTGAACATGGCGTCTTCCATTATCCAATCAAAATGGCATTAACCACTTTTCTTCCGTCTTTTTCGCCTCGTGTTGCAGCTGAACTAACCATGAGGTCAATTGTGGAGACCGCTATGTTCAAACGATTCCTTGCGGCGTTTTAACTTCTAAAGTAATGGCCAGTGTCCTCGGGCGCCATAAAACATGGTGCAAGAGGGAAAGCGCACACTAGTTTGTTCATGAGCGGCCATTAAAATTCAGTGTACCAGTGGATTTGCACATTTCATTATGTGGAGCTATCAGATGTTTTACTTTAGACAGAATTGTGTTTGAAAATTATAATTTAAAAGCATGTTAAACTATTGAACTTACAAATTACAAAATTTACAAAACACTTTTTCTGAGCAGATGGTTAATTTACCTTTGACTGATTTCCAGCCAAACAGGAGAATACCTGCTAAATAAAGAAAATACAGTTGTAGACATTTTTAAGTTTAAGACATTAAAAAATAAATACAATTGTTAATACAATACAATAACATAAAATAAAACAACAACTCAAGTGGTGTTATATTTTTTGGTTCTTGTTAAAAGTTGTGCTGCGTTCTGGACGAGCTGTAGGCGTTTTAGTCTTAAAGCTACAAGCTAGCATTAAATAGCTAGCAAATGGTAAAATAGCACAGCCATTTGAACTATGCTTTATTAAACACACTTGACTTGAGGTTCATTTAAGTTTTCCTCTGTTTTTCACATCTTATTTAATTTTCTGTCTGCGTTAAAGTGTTGACAGGAAGTAGTCTTTACCCTACACTGGCCAACAGGAAGTTAGCCAAAAACATTCTGTGCGCAGACGGCCGTGGGTAGCATCGTTTCGTCACCACCATGCAGGGGACTGCCTTTAGCCGCCATTTCTGCAGTTCCTCCATCTAGTGGCGGCAGAAAAGCTAGTTTTGCTTTAGAAAGCATCAGAGCTCAAGGCGCGGGTGCGGTTACGACCGAACTACAGGCCCCATGAGGAGGAAAATGTTCTGTCAATCCATCATGGACACTCCCTAGAACAATTGTCACTAACGTAAACGGGGAGGAGTGAGCAGGAGTGAGTCTACTATTTCTTTTGTCTATGGTGTAGAGCCTATTGAGTGCTCCCCATCTAAATGAACCCATGTAAATGAGGTGGGAAACAGCAGCCTGCTCTGGGCTTCGGCTTTTAATGGAAACGACGGGTCGTGTGTTATTGCCGTCCTCTGGTTCCTCCTGGTTGTATGTGCGCATCTCGAGCTAATGCCAGTCCTCTCCGGGGGGGTCCGCTGGGCTTGTGTGTTGGGTATAAAGATGTTAAAGGATGATGTGATGAGAGCTGATTTATCTCTAAGGCGCGCACACGACTGACCTTTAGCTGGCTGCGCGGAGGAGAGAAGGTAAATCGGGGAGAGATTAAGAAAGGGTTGAGAAAGAATGTTTTTTTTTTTTGCTTAGTCCTTTCAGCTCAAGCGCTCTGGAATTTATCTATTGCATGCCGTTGCATTGTTGTGAAGCACATAGCAAATAGATACTTGATAAAAAGCTTAATAGATTAGTGTGCAGGACTAGAGTATGATTATGATTGTTGCTATAGATAAACCTTTTAGAGCTTTTGTGGGTTGCTATGCATGTTTAGTTCATCTACATCCAACCTGTTCAAAACATCCAGCTCGACGTGTTGATGCCATGAAGAAAAGCGGAGAAAAAGTCAATCTATGTCCCATTAATGCTCGTAATGCATAATATAAATGAGAATCTGGGTCAACATGTTCTTATTTACTTCACTGTCTAAGCGTTGTTTCCGCAGCCTCAAAGGTGCACAACGGGCAGCTGACTGTAAGCACAGCGCAGCCGACTGTGACCGCTCAGCCATTACTTTGGGACATGTACGCCTGATCACACTTTGACAGCCAGTCAAACGGGAGACATGGAAAATACTATGCAGCGCTCAGTCCAGCCAATCAGCTGTAATGAAAAGGACTTTGAATCCGCGCAATGTTGATCAAGCTCTACAACATGCCCTTCGCGACTGCATTTGAAAAGAACAATTTGGAGGCTTGACAGTGTACAGTGACTGCTGTATTTTGGAGCCATGCGTGTGCGGTAATGAGTGAGCCCGTGGATTAAGGCTTAGAGAGTAATCCTGTTGTATTCAGCGGGATCAAAGTTGGTTTTTAGCTCTATTTGTAAAAGAGAGCTAATGGACTAATGTCTATGCTCTTAACAGCAAGAGGTGCAGGCATTAAGGAAGAGAGCACTATACGCCTCCATTCTCCCATTCACCAACATTACAACTCATTGTTATTGTGCTGCCTGAAAAAAGACAAAACCGGTGACTTTTTACAAGCGTATAGAGACCTTGACCAGACGGTGGTTTTATCGCACAATGGTTCAGACCGGTCAAAACATATTCACACAAATATGTTTTGTTTGCGAGCGACAAAAACGATATTGGATCTTTTTAAAACGAATGATTAGCAACTGCCACTCTCACTTTGTTACTGTCACAGAGAAGTAACAGGAATGTACCTATGTTATTTAATACCTATATTATGAAGTATTTTATCTGTAGTGCTTAGGAATGATCAGCAACTGTGATTAGCTTACAGGACTAACAAAATGCAGTAAAACGTTTTCTGCCGACCGAACAGTGGTTTGGTATAAATATATTATTTCAAACTTTAAGAGACAGATATTGATCAGTTTCTGCCGACATTAAGTCCATGGAAAGCTGTCTGTTATCCCCCGAATGACTGTCCTGTGTTGCCATGGAGATCAGCTGCGATAGATACAGACAGCAGCGCGTCATACAAGGGGGCGTGGCCTCGCCGAGGGGGAAGAAAACGTCTCATTGGAATCAACATTTTTTCACTCTTTTTAGCCACTTTCTGGCGGACTATAAAGATATTTATCACACACCAACAAAGTCAGGCCAAAATCTGATCCCTATAGATATAGACACCATCTCTGGAATCACCCATATATTATGGTCATGTTTGAAAACAGTTAAAGGGGAAAACAATTTGGAGAAAAATCTAAACTTTCTCTAATCATTCAAAAACTACTTTAACAAATGCTGAAATATGAATCTAGTTTTCTACTAAGTAAAGATACAAAGACATTGAGAGGAGCAAAGTGGTTCAGCAGACCGAAAAATACTAAATATAAATAATAATGGAAAGCGCTCTGGACACCTTCTGGCTGTTGTTGTGCGCTATACAAATACAATTTGATTGATTGATTGATTGATTGAAATGCATAAATAACGGAGAATGCTAACATGCCATCATATTAGCATCATGCTAGCGCTAGCTACGACTGCCGTTTTTTTTGCTTCTACTGAACAATCTGCTGTGAATAAACCTCCATATCGACCTGATTTAGACTTGACTTTATTTGTATGTGATAAATAAGTTTATACTTTGTAAGAAAATGGCTAAAAGGAGTGAAAATTGTGTTTCCCTAAAAATTCTGTTTTCCCCCTTGGCGAGGCCACGCCCTCTTCTATGACAAAATGCCGTCTGTATCTATGATTTTTCGCAGCAAATTGTTCAGCAAAAAACAGCACTTGCTAACGTATGCATGAAGCTAACATTAGCTTCGCTAGATTCCTGGTTAGCATCGTCTCTACTGACCCCTTGTGACGGGAGTTGGCAGCATCATTACAGAGGAGATATCTTTTTCACTGGACTGACTGGATTTCTAATGAATACAAATGTCTGGATTTTTCTGCTGTGTTTTTTAGTGCACGACAAACACACCACCGTGAGATTAGGTCAGTTAAAGCCTCTTTGAATTCCACACTCTCGTTGTCCCTGTAGCTGGTTGAACATATGTTTTCTAGCATGAAAGGAAAAGAGAGCGAGAAAAAGTAAACCGCACAGGCCTGTTGACTGCTGTTGCCTATATTCCCAAAGGACTGGGCTGATCACAAACAAAATCATACTGCTTGTGGTTGAAGTGGGCCTGCTTATGTTTTCTGATGCTTCATTGTGCACAACCAATCATCGCCCCCCCCTCTCTCTCTCTCCCTCCATTGGGCCTACAGCGGGAGGCTGTCAAATATGGGGCCGCACTGTTCTGTACAGTTTCCTCAAGCATATGACAGCTTTTCGACAGGAGCGGCGCAATAAGGAGTAAGAGGAGCCACTCCGGAGTCAGGCAAAGGAAAGGAGCGAGGGGAAAAGCGATGGACTGATACTTACATCTCAAAAAATCAGTAATGGTAGAAGTTGGTAAATCTCCACAAGAGCAGCTGTGATTTGCGAGCTCGCACTATACGTCTGAAGACTAAGGCGTGTTGTGAGGTTGATACTGTCGTCTACTACGCAGTGAAGTGTGCGGAATGAATGAAATATTGATTCAGGGGGGTTGGATTGCGTGCACAAGGCTGCTCTTCCCTCTATTTTTAAGAAGAATTTCCTCTCTGCAAAAAGGAATCTCTGCTTCTCCAATACGGTCTATTTATTTGTAAATGTAACGTATATAAGCTCCTACAGCGACTTTTATAAATCCTGTAGCCATCATTGAATTCAAAATAAAGTCTGTGTTTCGAAAATACCCTCACTTATACAAATGTAGTAATGGACTGTTATTCACACAGCCCGCAAAGGGAACAAAAATGAAATGAAACCAGCAGAAGACGGTTTGATGGGGAACGGGGTCAGAAAAGGTTTGGTGAAGGTGACCGGATCTTAGAAACACAACAGTTCTTTATAGATTTCTCTGTGCGACGAATATATATTGGAGCGTTGTGAGCGCGGAATGAAGCATGAATGTATCAGGAAACACAGAAATATGCTTGAAAGAAAAAAAAACAGTTGAATTAGCATGACATAGGCACCTTTAAATTGTTGTCGTGTAGTTACAGGCCCCTTAGCACCCTAGGTTCCTGTGTGAATTAGCGAGAGCTTAGTTAAGCTTGTCGACAGATGATTCCATATTTTGTGTCCTCTGTGAACTGAGACCGTGTCATACAAGCAAAAGAAGCACCGGACTTTTAGGACGGCATGTCACAAGTGCAGTGGGTTGTCAGAGTAAGGCATTTGCTTCCCATATTTACTGATGCCTGAGTCCTGAATGCACACAAGCTTCTCAATCAGTGCCTATTCGTGGGTCGTAAACAGCGAGGAGATTGTCCATTACGAAGGTGTGTTGTTGTTTGACAGGAAATGCGAAGTGCTGTCTGCCCACACAGTCCCTGCAGATCTAACCGCAGCGCTCAACTCCGCGACTTCTACCCGAGTGACACCACCTCCGTCAAGACGGGCTTTTATGGTCAATTAGAGTCCCTCAGGCCCGGGGTTTCCACTGTGGATCGCAGAAACATTATGTAAAAGGCCGCGTGCCTCTCTATTCTTCTTAAGTTTATCCTTATCATAATGCGCACTGGTTCACCTACAGAGGGAGGAAAAAGCATGTGAGTGCTTTGGACTTTCTTACATTTCTGCCTAAATTGGTCAGAATATGTGGTCTTATCTTTATTTAAAGCAGTACTAAGTAACGTGTTTACCTTAATAAATCCTTTCCGTAGTCCCTGTGGGGGTAATACAAGTGTTAATGGGATGATTGGAGGGTCTTTCATCACCCCCTGGTGTCTCTGACCAGAAAACCATGTTTGCAACTTGACTGCCACCGGTGCGGAGAAAGCAACACACACTAATGGAATCACGATGAAGAAGCTAACATGCTAACGGGCAAAGCTAACTGCGGGCTAGCGTCACTTTAAACAGTATTTACAGACAGGTTTGAGTGAAAAAAAATATTTCCATTGTATAATTGGATGCACAGTAACCCTCTCTGCCTTCGCCTTTCCTGTCAGTGTAGTATTTACTCTCCAAGACAATTAATAAGTTAAAAAATCATAAATTGCTACGACACCTGCAGTTGCGCTTATGGCCTCTCGGGGGAAGAGTTACTTAGTACTGCTTTAAATCACAAGAATGAATAAACAGTGTCTGCTTAAACTAAAACCACCCAAACATTTACAGGTTTTTATATTTTTATTGGCCATAACATGTAAACGTTCACAGGAGAGGGATGAAAAAGTAAGTGAACCCTTGGAATCAATAGTAAGGTCTTCAGACAGCTATTTTGAATGGTACACGCTTTGAGTTGCCTTGGGTACAAAATGCACGGTATGAATACACATTCCTTGCCTTTCCTTGCCTTACACATCAGCTTCTCAATAAGAGACAATTCTTGACTAGTGTGTGTTTTTCAGTGGCGAGGGCAGCTTTAAGTCACACCTCAGTGATAGGACTTCAGGCTGGCTCACACCTGACTCTGAATGTCTGCATACATTTGTCTAATTGGATCTTGGGAGGATCCTTAACCAGGAGGTTCACTTACTTATTCCACGCTGTCCGGGTTCACCTTCTGTGTGGTTCTCCCCGTGTCTGCGAGGGTTTCCTCCGGGTACTCCGGTTTCCCCTACCACTAAGAACATGTACAACAGGCCAGGATGAATGATGTGTGTGTGTGAAAGCATGGTGATGGTCAGAGGGGCCGTTGGCGAGGATGTGTGAAATCGAGACAGAAATGTCAGTCTCCCCCAGGAGAGACTGAACACCCCCGAGTGTGGAGTGAATGTATAATTATCTAATTATGTAAAGAGCTTTGTGACCATGTCTGTGAAAGGTGCTAGGAAAGGAGTTCTTCTTCTGTAAATGTTTGCATGTTTTGGCCAATAAAAGTTACCCAGTTTTAAGGCAAATTACCTCTGTCTTTTTCAAACTGTGGGAACTAATGTTATCATATAGGCAAAATATTGGTGAAACGGCATCGATTCTAGAGTGCACTAATGCCCCTTTGTAGTCGCAAGAACCAGTTAGTCCTGATTATATGTCTGTTATATGTTATATGTCTGCAAAAAAAAAAGTTTTTTTCCCCCCCGATTATGCTAATTTTGTAATCATTTAGTGTAATAATCGAAATTGTACTTGAATTTTGATTAATTGCACAGCCCTACCTAACATATAAAATAATATAAATGTCAAGCTGGTTGTTTTTCTTGCAAATGAGTTCCGATCGTGATCTTACCATGAATTATGCATCAGATTAACGTTAACCTTTAACTTCTAAGACTGAAGCAACAACATAAACACCGGAGACTGAAGAATTTGAAGTTGTTCACACATATTCCTTGAGGCTTTGAGTCGAGACTGGGTAACAGCTGGTTCAAATGCAGACCACTGTCTTGCTTAAAGGGCTATACAGAGTTTACAAATGTTAAAATTATGTATTTTCCTCCCCCTACATGTCACTCAAAAAGGCGTTAATTCAGGTCCGAAGTGCCGTCATGCAGGAGCTTAATATAGAAGCTTCAGTTACACGTATGACCCGTCAGCAGTGAGCATAAAATGGCTAACTTGCATCTAGCCGCTTTAAAGTCTCTAAGCATCTGAATAAAAAAACGATATTACCCGGTGCATTTGGTGCGACCGTGCGCAAAAGTCTCTATTTTATCACTGCACATATGTGTCCAGAAGGCTGAGCGCTCTTGCCTCTGCTGTGAATATTTTTCACTCGAAATGTTCTTTGGAATCAGCAGACAGCAGCGCGGCGTTACACTGTGAAAATCCGCCCACGCCGCTAGACCTGCCGAGAGGAGTATTATGGTATGGCTCATTCACGCGGACGGAGATGAATCTGCACCACGCTTTACCGGTCGCCATGGAAACACCACGTTGAGTCACAGTGAGGAAATCGGTGGCAGTCGAAAAAAAAAAAAAAAAAGGCACTTAGTCAGATTATTTACTTGAATTAGCCCGTGTGTGTACAATGGTTTGTGGAGGTGCAGATTAGGCGATTGCAGCTGCAGCCATTTTGAGATGTTTGGGTTCTGCACCGGCGTCAGTCCATTGGCAGCTTCAATTGTTGGAGCAGAATGGTCCGTGTACCGTTCAGTCAATTTTCAATTTGAAAACAACAATGAAATTACAATGAAACAGAATCACTGAAAATGGCACTTTTTAAAAAATATTTCAATATGATACAAAAACGGAAAAATTGAATTTGAAATCACAGGCTCAGAGCGTCATTATTTGTTTTATCGATTTGCGATTTTCAACTTTACAAACAATGACGGCAAACAAAGTAAGATCAAATTTATAAAAGCTTTAATTTAATTAATTCTACTTTTAAGTTATACATGGTTAAGATTTAAATGGCATAGCATTGCTGGTGTTGCGTAAAGTTTGGGTTTATGGACAAAGTTTAGACGTTGTATGGGTATGTATGTATGTATGTATGTACCACAGCTGCCCTCTGCCACAGCAGGGCCGGAGACTCTTGCTCAGGTTTTGAGAAAATGTGTCAAACCGCCGTAAAACCCGCTGCTCGGGACCGGAGAGGGCCCGCGGGCCGGCTCTACTGCGTCGGACGGGTCGTCTTGGTCTCTACCCCTGAGGGTCGGGTAAGGGTGGTGCGAGTATTATCGTCCTCTGTATTTGACACATCCATCGATGCCGCTGGGGCAACCCGTAAGGGGCAGTGGGCGACGGCAGGACCCATCTCCAGATGTGGAGCCAGGCTGATGGTCAGTATCACCTGGCTGGACGATTCACCTATTGTACATGTTTTTAGAGGTAGGGGAAACCGGAGTACCCGTCCCTGTAAAATGGGGAATTTCTATGGTAGTGTTCAATCTATCGCACACTCAAGTCGCCGATGTCCAAAAGTGAAGAAGGCAATGTTGAAACGTAAGGAAACCTACGCAGTCACGGGGAGAACATGCAAACTCCACACAGAAAGGCCTCGTCCAGGGGGGAATCGAACCCGGGACCCTCTTGCTGTGAAGCACAAGCCCTAACCACTGCCTTCACAAAGATGAGTTTTGAAGCACTTTTCCCACGTCCAGCTGCTAGCTCCAAATCAATAAAAACACTTTATAATTACATTCTCCACAATCGTCTGCTGTGGGTCAAAACGAATAACACTCCACTCCCCAAAAAACTTGGGCAAATAAGTTTAATTGACCTTTAAATATTTAAATGTTTAAAAATGCAGTCTTCCTGTCCAAATTCTCAGCTCGGTCTCATCATTAAGACCTCAGTCACAATCCTCTGCCCGATTAGTCCTCGGTGAAGCGCCTTGTTAGTCTGCTGGCCTTTATAAAAAATGCCCTTACATGGGAGTCTGTGCAGCAGGGGGGGGGAGAGAGAGAGGGAGGAACGGCCGCGTGGGCATAAGAAATGAATGTTGTGTCACTTTGTGTTTGCCGTCTCAAAGCTCCAGTACGCCGCCGTCCCTCGGGAGGAAACACTACCTGCTTGGTTTAGTTTGAGAGCGCAGGAAGGCAGCAGGGGATGGAGGGGGATAAAAGGAACAAAAGACAGACGGAGACCAAACCAGGCAGAAAATGGTAGAAGTTTAGTCGAGTGAGGCGTTTTCTCAAGGTTAATGCGTGATTGGAAATGCCGTGTGTGAGTGGGGCTGTCAGTCTGACCTTCATGTGACTGCGCGCCTGATTTGTTTGGCGGTTGACGAGACGTGTTTTTGTTGAAATTTACTGCGTCAAAGTCATTGAAAAATAAAAGTCTATGGTATTTCGTTTGGTATTTGGGTTAGATGAGTGATATTTTTATACTAATTCTCAAAAGACTAGCTGCAACGGATAGGCCGATCAAGCTAGCAGCTACAGTAATCAAGCTAGCAGCTACAGAAATCAAGCTAGCAGTGTCTTATTTTGTTTTTCACTGGGTGCGGAGTGAGCTATCCTAACGCTTCCGGGTCCTAGCATACCGGCTACTATCAATATTTCTGTAACTCAACGGAGAGTTACTGAACTTACTTATTTCTCAGACTCATTAGCCAAAAATGCTAGCCTGGCTAACGGATCACCAATTCATTTTCTCGTAGGAGAGGTGTGGTTTACGATCGTCTATCATGCGTCTGCACATAGCCAATCGTATCATTGTATCCGATGACGTATGACGTACCCGCTGTAAACTTTCGAGCTAAACTATATAGAACACGGTCTAAAGCTTGATCGAAAGATGGCGTTGCGTCTGCTGCTGTCATGTTGGATCCGTAAATAAAGTTTTTTTTTTTTTTATCCGTAAACAAACTACAAGCTTACGTGTATTGAATAGCGCGTCATCCTCTTGCCGTCCCTCCTCGTTCTGTGATTGGTTCCCAAATCCATACGAAAATTTCGGCCGTGGTCCCCAGGCTGCTGTGTGCGCTCAAATCATTTCAAACTGTACAGCAGTTTGTAACCTGGTGTTAGCCAGGTTACAAAAATGCCACACCTACTGCTAAAAAAGTAACATTTACTAAAGTCACTACTTCCGGGGTTAGCGTAGCTTCTGCGCCGTTTGCATTTATCTCCGCTAACCCGGATGTACTGATTTTGGTAGATATTGCTTTTATAGCAGTAAGTACAGCGTTTTTGGCTAATGGGCCTGATAAATAAGTATGTTCAGTAACTCTCTGTTGAGGTTCAGAAATATTGATTGTTGTATTAAAGTTTTTTTACTTTTTTGTAGTTTCTCGCACATCTCGGGACCCGGAAGTAAAGCGGGGACGTCACTACTTAACAAACGTATATACAGAAGGCGTCTCTGGAATCGCTCATATATGGTCATGTTTGATAGCAGTTGAGGGGAAAAATCTTAACTTTCCCTATTTATTCCAAAAACTACTTTAAAGAGACTATACGGATTTTTTAAAATCTTACAATTAACTAAACTAAATGTGTTAGCTTACGACGTTCCATTCCCCAGATTACAATTTGTATCGACATTCAAAGCAGCGTGAATTCTAGTTTCAAAAGTTTTGAGGGTTTGAACAGAGATGAGTTTAATTTAGTTGTTTCCGCCGACATCAAGTGGCGACATTCTCTCCTGCTTTTCTAATGAGTATCTCGGCACAAAAACGCTGACTTTTTAAGGCTATATTTTCCTTAATGAAACAGAAACCATAACTACTTTTCCACAACTGCACAACTAAAGACATTCTGTATGCACTAACAAACACAATCCATCTTTCTGGTTACTCCAGCAGTGACCATGGTCCGTTTCCATGGTAACAGTGTGCCGTGCCGCTCACGACTGTTTCCCCCTGCATCATGTTTACACTGGTTAATATTAACTGTAGGAAAACACTGATGACACAGAGCTGTTGCCGTGGCAACCGGTGATACCAGCCGCCGAGGCTGCCCGCTTGTTGTTATCTGTTGCCGTGGTTACAGCAATCACAGTTATGATGTTGTTTGCTGATTGACGGTATATAGCCCACAGTATGCGATAACAACAAAGTGCAGATGGGAAATGAGCTGTGTGGAGACGGCATTCACTTAAGTACGCTAACCATTGTTGGTGGTTACAATGGTTTTACTAACTTTTACTAGCGGCTAATATCACAAGAGAGCGGCCCATAGACTCAGGGATCAAATGCTATAGATTGAACATTGAGAGAAGAGGAGTAATGTACACCAAGTGGTATCAGAGGTGCAGATGTTGAGGAAAATCTTAAAAATAAAAAAACAGCATCGCAGACTCAAGTCAAGCCAGTACATACAACTGGATGTACAGCTGGTAACCTTGTGTTAAATCATTTGTTTTTATGCAGACGATCTAGTTGTGTTCAGTCCGAGCACTGCCGGGCTGCAACAGTTACTTATCATTTGTTTCAAGCTACGGCCTGGAGCATGACATCATTGGTTATGATCTGTAGAACCCAAGGAGGATAAAAGGACAACATTTCCTGATATTTATTCGTCTAATGTGGCCTATAAACACACTGCAAGCCACACTGCGGACGCTTATGCACCGTTGTATATGCTGTTTGAATGAGTCGGTGAACACAGTAATTGGTTCAATGGTTGACGTCACCCGTCGTTCCATTCGCCATCAGTCAAGGATGTGGAGGCACTGGTGTATCTGTCTTTTTAAACTCTGTCATTTTTTGCATTTTTGGTGCTGTTTTTTTATGATGTCACTCTGTTTCTTTGGACCTCGAGTTCGTAGTAAAGTTGAATTGAATCAAGTACAAACAACGTGCAAAAGTGAATTTATTCAGGATTACGCTTCAACATTGCCCTCTTCACTTTTGGACATCGGCGACTCGAGTGTGCGATAGATTGAACATTATTTTTAAAATTCCCCATTTTACAGGGACGAGCAAACCCTGCCCAGAAATAAAGTTCACAACTCTCATTAGCTGCCAGGTCACTAGAAACGCTGCAGTGTCCAAATGCTGCAAACAATAACTCAAGTATTTTGCATTTTATCATCTTCGTCGGTTTGTTATTATGGAACACAGACGGAATCTCAGAAATCTCAGAAAGTTCCAAATATATTGAGCCTATGGGCAAAAGTCCGCTATGTTTGAATTAAAACACACAATAACAATAGTGGCCACATGCTTTATTTGTGTAGTATCGCTATTGTTTTTTGTTTTTTTTGGAATGTGCAACTACTACAAAATATAATACTCTTAATTGAAGGGTCACAAGGAGGTGCTTAAGAGGAGGTTCTGCTTCTGCGGGGGAGGTGGGGGTGAAGCAGGGTTCGTGTAACCTGAGAAAGAAGAAAGGGGAGAGAGAGAGAGTGCTTTTTTGTGTATGAAAAGCATTTATTAAGGTCTCATGTTGTTTGTCACAGGTTTCCCGCCCTGTGTCACAGAAAGAGTGATTTCCCCCTATTATGGCCCATTACACTATCATTTACTTATCTCAAGTCTTTGCCTGGTTTTATTTTTAACACATTCAAAGGTGTTGCATCATGAGCTATTAAACTTGGATTAAAAGTAGGAGTTGTGCGTCACAGAAGTTTTTTTTGCGCTTTTGTCTTTGCCGCGTCAATCCAGTCGTTGAGGTCGGAAGGTTGTACTGAAACGTTATACTTTGTGCCTGACAAGAGCTGGCCATAACGTAAAACACGCCTGAAATGTTTTGTGTTGTTTTTATTTGCCCTGTTACAACAAAAATACACTGCCATATTTCTTATCAAGTTCGTTGTATATAGTAGTATAGTGCGTATTCATTTCGGTTTCGAGATTTTTGCCGGCAATTTACCCTAAATATGGGGTCAAATGCCATTTTTTTTCACTATCTGTTAATTGGCATTTTCAAAGCAAATACTTAAAAGTCAAGGCCCCCCGAAAATAAAAAAATAAAATAAAAAAATCATTTAGTGTGGCAGCTCATTACAAATAAACACACTCTGGAAACTACACCAAAATGAAAATAACTGAGTTTATCTGTATCAGTTAAATAGTTGGTGCCCCCCCCCCCAGAACCTGAGTTTCTCCGCTCCGCCCCTGCAGTGGACTTCAGCTCAGACGTGTATTCCCTCGCTGTGCCTTCCCCTCCTTCCTTTCTCATTTGCCGTTTGCCGTAACGGAGAACACTACATGACACTAATGTTTTGTCAGGACGTCTTAACGTACGTTTGCTCGCAAATTTGCTCCGTTTGTCTGAGCGTAAAGACTTCATTCTCATTGTTTTCATTGAATGTGATCGTTTTTGTTTTTTTTATGCAACATTCGAAAGAGCCCATTGTTTAAAATTGAGGTGGAGGGCAGGTAAGAATCCCATGGAGGTAACTTTGGTAACTGTTGCAGACCCTCTACAATTAGAGCTAACGGAATTAATCGAAAATTACTGGTAAATATACGGCTGAAACGCCAGTGAGCAAAGCCCTTATACTTTTTAGCATCTTGCTCCACATCGGTTTCTCTTGGACAGTCGAGTGAAGAAAAAATATCTCCATGGTCTGTTAGTCCTGATTTAGTCCTGATTTAGTCCTGGTTTAGTCCTGGTTTAGTCCCGTTTTTTCCTCGTCTGCTGCTCATGATGAGTTTTGGCTCATTTATGCTCCCATTTTGTTCGTAAAAAGATCTGTTCCAAGCGCAGTTACTCTCACTGCCAGATTAAAAATTTCGAAAAGAAAAAAACAACACTGTCTAATACCGCTCCACAGACAGCATAGATACAGACGGCAGCGCGTCATACAAGGGGCGTGGCCTCGCCATGGGGGAAAATAGACTCTTTTGGGAAACACAATTTCCCACTCTTTTTAGCCATTTTCTGGTGGAATATGAATTTATTTATCACACATAAAGTCAAGTGTAAATCGGGTCCACATGGATATTTTTTCACACCAGATTGTTCAGTAGAAGCAAAAAAAACGGTAGTCGTAGCTAGCACTAGCTAGCGCTAGGATTAGCACGATGCTAGCATGTAGCATCATGTTAGCATTCTCCGTTTTTTATGTATTTATGGGCTGTTGCTCCTCTCCATGTCTTTGTTTTATTTAGGAGAAAACTATGTTCACAATTCAGCATTGTGACCATATATGGTCAAACATGACCATATATGTGCGATTCCAGGGATGCCGTCTATCTATTGCTGGGTTTCATGTGACATAACAACATTCTAAAGGCCTATGTAGATACAGACGGCATCTCTGGAATTGCCCATATATGGTCATGTTTGAAAACAGTTAAGAGGGAAAACAATTTTGAAAGAATCTAAACTTTCTCTAATTATTCAAAAACTACTTTAACAAACGCTGAATTATAAATATAGTTTTCTACTAAATAAAGATACAAAGACATTGAGAGGAGCAAAGTGGTTCAACAACCCATAAATACATAAATAACGGAGAATGCTAACATAATGCTACATGTTAGCATCGGGCTAATGCTAGCGGTTAGCTAGCGCTAGCTAGAACTGCTGTTTTTTTCACTTCTACAGAACAATCTGCTCTGAGAAAATATCCATATGGACCCGATTTACATTTGACTTTCTTTACATGTGATAAATAAGTTCATATTCCACCGGAAAATGTCTAAAAAGAGTGAAAAATTGTTTTTCCCAAAAGATTCTATTTTCCCCCTCGGCGAGGCCACGCCCCTTTCTATGACGAGATGCCGTCTGTATCTATAATATTTAATGAAGTTGGGGGCAGGTAAATTATTATTTTTTCAGGAGATTTTTGTCAATGATATTGATGATATTTTTTATAACTCATAAATGTTCTTTTTATATATGACTTGTGAAAGTGTAATGTAGTTAATAGGAAAAACGGTGTCCTGCCCCCCACTGGATAGTGTGACATCATCATATTCTAGAACCTGAAAACAACCCATTGACACCTGCTCTACAGCTGAAAGAGAATTCTAGAACATGAAATCAACCTATTAAACAGCTGCAGCCTCAGTGTGGTGCACGTGTAGGGAGCGGCGACACTGCCAAAAATCTACAAATGTTGCCATATCATTCAACTCAGTGACAAGGCCTTAGAAGAATATTACAACAAACACCTGTGTTAGTCGCTTTAATGCCTGGTCTGTGCATGTATCCTAACCTGCGCTGTTCAAAATGGGCTTTCTTCTCTTTAAAGATGATCCTATTCGACAATAACTACTTTCGATTGTCTTAATACATCCCGAAAACCCCATTCTCTTCCCGCCGCAGATCAAGCCTGTCTCCTCCATTATGGCTTATATCAGAAATTTGTTTTCTATGCCACGCTGAGTGTCGGGATCCTTTTGGGACGGAGCGTCATCAAAAGCCCGTCTCCCGCGTCGCTCTCTCTTTCTCAACTCATAATAATTCTGGAAAATGCACGGAGCTCTCCCGCGGCGCCGAAAGTTTGCAGACCCTCCGCTGACGCGTGTCTCCGCATCCCCCATGTCTATTTAAGAGGTCTGTGTTGGAGGTTAGACGCTAAGGTTAGGGCCACGCATGAATTATATATGATGGAGTGCTTTAACTGTCAGCTGACTGTTCTCTCCCACGGTGACCTAGTTAATACGGTCTGAGCGCAGAAAGGGCTGCTGTCAAGTGTTGGGGTTTGGTGCAGTGGTTAGAATGGTGGTCCCGGGTTCGATTCCCTTTCTCGAAGGGTGCTCTTACCCTTTTGTCCTCTGTTGCCAAGAACATGGGATTGCACATATATTACTGATGAGAGATTAAAGCCACACTGCGGAACATTTCATCCAATTACGGTGAGAGACGTCGGTTGAAAACATATAGTATTTTTTCTAGTTTTTCCAATAACCTCTTACCCCCCCCCACTCCCTGCCTTAACCGAGGGCATTTTCTCCAGTTCAGCTTTACCCAAATCTCAATGTCTCTTGACTCACAGCCTATGAAAACTGATGTTAATAGGTCCTTTGCTGCTTTCAATCACTTTTTTGAGTTTTTTTGTGTTTTAGTCAAATTTTTCATTTCTTTTTTTCATGCTTTCGTTGGGTTTTTTTAGTCACTTTTTGTTGTGTTTTCATCCTCGTTTTCTGTCGTTATATTAATGCTTTCTTTCCAAGAAGCTTTGAGATTTAGGTAAAGCCACACTGGAGAGAATGTGCTCGGTAAAGGCGGGAGACCAAGATCACCCTTTACGGCAACACATGTGTCAAACACAAGGCCCGCGGGCCACAGGCCCGCGGGCCGTGAGAAGACTTAATGTGGTTCTTTGTAGAGCATGAATTTCTGAGTATGTCAATAAATAATCCAATCCAATGTCAACTTTCCGGAATAGAATGACAACAAACCTTTGTTCTAAAAGTGCATCATCATATTCTAAAACACCACACAAGCTGCAATAAACATGAAATATAATGCAACTCAATGTGCTCCAGTGAGAAATCAAAGTTTTATATAGAAATAATAGCGGTGGAATGCTTATAAATGTACAGACAAGAAATATCAAGCCCAAAAAATGCATAATTTCTCTGTTATTTATTGAACGATGAGTCGATATAGTAATTATCGTGACAGCCCTACTCACACCTAACAATATTTTATACGTCTTTTTTTCATATGGCCTTATGAATCCGAATAAACTGATTTTTTTTCCTTTTTACAAATGTGTTCACATATCAACGGCACGAAATGTAAGCATTTGTGGTTCAAATGTATTAGTTATATGAAAACATAAAGAAAGCTTGCAAGACATTTTTCTTTTTTTCATATTCATGTCCGCAAAGTTTCATATTGATGTCTCTAAATTTCTTTCACCTGCAACGTCTCACCTGCTTGTAAGGAAAATAGCCTCGCTGATGTTTACCCGATCACTCGGAGCACCTGATCAGATTCCAATTATCAGTCTTCCTCCTGGCTTTATGTACCGAATGTTACATTGATAAAGTTCTAAAGCATGTTGATATTCTGCGACCCGAGCCACTGCGTATCGTTTTGTCTCCTCGAAGCTTTGGTCAATGTTTTACCGCTCGCTGCTCCCAGAAGGAGACATGATGGTGCCTGGTTTATACATAGGGCTTTGGAGGTAACTTAAAGGGAATTAAGGGATTCATTTGGAAGGAGAACCTTTAATTCCGCTCGTGTGCTTTTTTCAGAGACCACTGTTATTCATCTGATTCGATTTCCAGAGTGGCATCTTATTAACACGTTCTACATCACCGGGAGTGCACTTGGTTCTTCCCCCCGCAGTGCTCTCCCAGGACCCTCTCTCGATTCCCAATCACATCAGCCCCCGACCCTCTCTCTCTCTCTCTCTCTCTCTCTCTCTCTCTGTCTTTCTCTCTCTCTGCTTCCCTCTTTCTCTAATTGGCTTAATTATAGCTAATAAATAACAATTACAGGACATGCTTGGCGCCCCACTTTCCGCCTCCTCCTCTTCTTCTTCACCAACACCACCATCTCCTCCCAGCCCTGCAGCCCTGACGGAGATCTCGCGCTCCAAAAAAAAAAAAAAAAAAAAAAGAAGTAAAAACTGCAATGCCTGTTCCTATGGTAACCCAATGTAGGAATATGGAAACAAACTCAATTATTTCCGCTCCTTCTTGCATCTTCGTTTTCGGCGAGTTTGCGAGGGGTGATTTTTTTTTTTTTTTTTTTTTTTAAGCGTATAGGAGGGAAGTGGTTCCGTTTTTTTGCGGAAATATCCAAACAGTCTGTGAAAACGAAAGCTGCAATTTGTCAAAAGAAGTGTTTTGGCTGCCTCCGTTGCCTGTGTAGGTGTTTGTTGATGTCTTTGGCGCATGATGAGTGCACACGAGGAAGACTTAAAGGGAATTTTCGAGCGCGCGGTGCCAACACACGTCATCAGAGTTCCTATATTGCCGGGTTTCTCACATCAGTTTAGGACACTGCGGCTTTTGATGTTTAATAAGTTGAAGCCCTGTATTTATGCGCACGCAGAACCCAAATAAAAGAGGGAGGAAAGACTGGAGCGGAGCAGTTCGGGTGAAGCTTAAAGGGATATTTCAGGATTTTTGACATAGGGCCTCATTTCCTAGTTATCCAGAATGTTGCTGGTACCTGGAGATATTATTTTTTTTGTAATTCATGCAGTTCTTATGTTTGAAGAGTTACGTGGCGCTAGGCTAATGCAAGGCTAGTGCATTTCTATGGTATCAGCTAGCCTGCATTAAAAACAGTCTGACCCGCTCCACAGTGCACCTGAGGCAAATCACTTATAACACCAGACTAACCATATAAATGTCTGTGTCGATGGAATAATTTTTGGAATATAACTGACCTTGCATCACATGAATGATCGCATTTTGGGGGACTATTTTCTAGCAGATCACTCCGCCGCTGTGTATCAACCACAAAGCTGATGCTGCTCAAATATAAGGTATTTTAAATGCAAAATGGTTCAAATTATTCTATCGACACAGACATTTACATAGTTTGTCTGGGGTTATAAGTGATTTGCGTCTTTGCAAGACTGTTTTTAATGCAGGCTCATGCAGGTCCACATGATCCCTGGCTTTTGTCATCCCTGCCTGGGTACCGTGGACTATTTCCACTTATGACTCAGCGGTGAAATGTTAGCACAGACCCTGTACTCTACATTCACTCTTGCCCATTGTGCTTTTTAACGGTCGGAGCACCAGCCCTGTTCATCTTTATTGTCGAACTCAGCGTCTTTGTTTAAATACCATTAAAGCCGCTGCCAAGCTGTGTCATTCGCCGTTAGATTGTGCCCCCTTGTTTTTGTTTGTTTTTGGATCCTTTGCTAATCATGTTGATTCTCTCCATTGGCTTGCAGTGTTAATTGATTGCAGGCAAATGTGCAATGTGATTGGATTCGGGTGGTTTTGCAACATCAGCTGAAGGGTATTAAATGGGAGTGCGTTTTGATGTACCCTTCAGATTTACATTTTTGAACGAAAATGGCCGCTCGAACGCCTCTCGTAAAGATTAATGTGGTAAAAGGAATGTGAATTTGTGTTGGTTTGTGAACACATAGTCAAAATATATAGCTTCTTTGTATACGGTTTTCCAGGAGTTTTTCATTGTCGCAGCAAGTATTCTTCTGTTTGGAATTGAGGATTGTTTTCATACATAATGCAACATAAAAACATTTGATTAATGATGAAGGGCATCGGTGAAAACACAATCCGCCTTGATCGACTTTGTCTTGAAGTAGTACTCGGGGTCATCTGCAATTTTAGACTTTTGGACAATTTTAGAGCAAAAGGATTTCATTTATGCTCATGTAGTGCATGTAAGGTGGTTATTTCTAGCCTGGCCTGGCAGCTCCTGCTTTGTGTTTCGGTTTAAAAACAGAACTGTCTGGAACTCTGCTCACAGGCGATCATATCTTGAAAAGCTTTTTCATCGATTGTATCGCAGCATTTTTTTTCCCCATTCCAAACATACAAAGACATTGAAACAGCCGTCGGTCGTAGATCTGTTGGAATTCTTCAGCAACGACAAACCCAAGCCCGCTATTCTTTCGAAAGGTGGTTGTAACCCGTCATTAAAACTCATTGCTCATGGCTTCTTGTATCCTAAGTTTTGATCTTTTCTCCGATTGGTTTATATCGTTGTCGATCACGTCCGTTGGGAACTCGAAGAAGTCGCGGAAAGGAAAGATTGCTTCTGAAAGAGTAGGAAAAGTCATGTCTGGCTGGCCAGGCAAGTTTCTTTCTGGCTTCCTGGTTTACTTTAGTCAAAATTTGACTGTTTTGACCCACTGCAGTCCTGATTCTAGGTCTGGAGGCACTTGGAGAGTGAAATATTTTATGAGGTGATACTTGGTGTGAAAGGTTTTGAAAAGAACCACTGTATTAGAAGATGGAAGAGCTGGAGAGAAAGATGTTCTGCTGCTACAGTGTGAGCGGTGGACAGGCAAAGATAGGGCATTACAGTGACTGGCTGGAGCCGCGATGGAGTCCCGATGTAATAGATACTTCAGCTTTTGTTCATGGAGTTCAATCTGGCGTTCATGAAATAAATGAAAATCTATACAATACTCAAAACAATAAGATCTACTTTTACGGATATTAATGCGTTGGCCCATTTCTCATCAAACGATCGGACTCGTGACCAACACGCATGCTAATTCCAACTCCGCAATTATCTCCGGTTTCGATGCGGCGAGATGAGTTCTCGCAGGCTTATATAACACCATAGCAGTGGAGGTATAATACGCCCAGGCATTAAAGGCTGGGAGCAGCTTGTGAATTACTAGGTGAGCTCACACGTTAGAGCTGCCAAGACCCCCGCTCTTCACACATGGCCACACATGCACTTACAGAGCAACGTTGGATATATATTAAAAAAAAATTGTCCTAAACATAGGTTTCTCGGGCTGTCGTGGGGGCACTATGTGGGTACGTGATGTTGCGGCGGTGTTAAAAGGCTTGTTTGGGTATATTTAGCATATGTTTTGAATGCTCCGGCGGTTAGGCGGGTGCGACCAGTTGGTTGCAATCCAGGAGCCCATATGCCAACGCTGCCACACTCACATACACACACACACAGGGCGGGGGCATGGAGCCATCTGGTGAGAGATACAAGCACAACCAATGAGCTTTGACCTTTGAGTTTTGGATCTGGCCATGGGATGCGTGCTCTCCTGACACCGCCATGTTGCAGCAGTCAACTCGAGGCGCGTCAAGGAATGCACCGCTTTACAAAGCAACACAGAAAGGCATGACGTCATTATATTAATTGATTAGGTTTTTCAAATGCTGTTTGTGATTTCACTTGGGCTTGGGTGACATAAGCAAATATATGTTATATAGTACGGTGTAGTACCTAATGTATAGCTGTAGCCAATACTGCATGTCAGGGATGTCCAAACTTTTTTCATTGAGGGCCACAGATTGAACTAAGGGCCATAGATGGGTGTTCAATGCTGTGAAAATGTCTGAACTGAACTTTTCATTTAGTAGTGATTCTCCTGTTTCCCTACACCGATTTTAGGCTCAAACAATAATGCCAGGTCTTTCACACAATAAAATGTTAGTTTTTTAGGTTAAAATCGTATTGAATTAGGGAACTTGTAGTAAAATGTATCTTCAGCATTCAATAAAAAGTCTGGGTAACACTTTATAATAGCTACACCTTATTTAGCTTTAGTAAATGATGAGTTAACACTTAATTCATCATGAACAATTCCTCAATGAAGTGTGACTGACACTTAATAACTACTTAACAATGAATGCGTGAAGTAAGTGGAGAACTGTTCATTATGAGCTAAATTAATTAAGTGTTAATTCATCATTTATTAAAGGTGCATTATGCAACTTTTTATGTGAACAAAAAAAGTTGATATGTGTGCATCTTGTATTGACCCAGCGGCTGTATGAGTGGTCAGCATGGCGTCTTTCCATCACAGTGTCTCTACAGGATCAACTGTTTTGTAGGTTTTCTGGTGAGAGGCTCCGTCAGCAGTAAAAACCTTCCAAACTTTCCAAACTTCAAAAGTAAAGGCGCCATGTTGACCACTCATGCAGGGTCACTACAAGCACAAATATAAACTTTTTTCCCACATAGAAAAGTTGCATAATGCACCTTTAAGGCTAAATAAGGTGTTGTTATTATAAAATGTTCCAAAGTCCACCAGAAATTGTGCCACATTTGGCACTCGGGCCGCACTTTGGACACCCATGCTGTATGTAGAGTCTTTATAAACAGGGGCAGACTGGGACTGAAAAACAGCCCTGGACTCTGACCAGCCTGGCCCAAATTAGAGTAATTGTGACTTCCACAAATACATATTTTAGCCTTTTACCACCCGCAGTAACACTAACGAGTGCATTTTCCCCAGTTCGGCTTTTTATTATTATTATTTTGATTGGTGTCATCAGCAAAAATAACGGGAAAGGTGGTCGTAGAAACAGAAGCAAAATCATTAATATAAATAGTAAATAATAATGGTCCCAAAATTGAACCTTGTGGTACACCATACTCCACGGAATTCCTTTTAGATTCATGTTTTTTTATACTGGGCTTTACCCAAATCTAAAAGCTTCTCGACTGGAGATCAACAATGTAACGCCTCATTTGAAAGCTAAGACCCACAAAAGTGATGGAAACTTTTCGTCACGTCGCCACATTTTTGTCATATTTTTGTTGTTTTTATTTTGTTGTTTTGTTCTTTTTAATTATTTTTTCCATCATTTTTTGTTGTGTTTTTGTGTCCGTGTTTTTCTCACGTTTTTGTTGCCTTTTCATCCTCTTTTTCTCGCTATTTTGATGCTTTTCTTTATAGCTTTTAGATTTGGGTAAAGCTTGGTTGAGGCGGACTGGTGGCCCTTGAGCCAGTGGCCCTTCTGTGCTCTTCCAGAATGGACATATGGCCAGTCCGCCCCTGTTTATAAAACATGAAGGTAAACCACTGGATTAAGAAACACAAAAAACCTCGAGGATGTAGCTTGTAATTGCCATGTCTGGACGGTGGTAACTGTAAAAAACACATTACATATTCCTTTTTACGGCTTCTCTGTAAAAAACAAACACCGACACATTTTAATTGGCTTAAAACTGTGATTAATTCTTCGGCAGCATTATCCCGTCGACCTAAGTAACAATAAGAACAATTTAAAAACCTGTCGTTTGCAGGTTGCTTCTAATGCTAATACCTCCAGATGCCAGATTAATTTTAATATTTTCACCCAGGGATTTTTTTTGCGCAAAACATCCAAAGCCAAAAAGCACCTCCAGTGTTCTTTGCAAGTCTCTGAAGATTGACATTCAAGGCTGTTTTCGAAATCCGTAAACAAACTCGCCTTTAGACTCCGCACACAGCCGGCAGCCCATTCCCATTTTGCGCTGACCTAGATCTAAATTATTCATGATTATTTGAATATCACAAAATCACATCTTTTTGTAAATGAGCTTACTTTGACACGCGCTGCTGAGTTACAAAGTCTGGATATTGCAATTGATTTTTTTTTATTGTTGTTGTTGTGGGGAAGAAATTTGCAAATATTTTGACAAGAACATTTTTGGTATAAAAGGAAGCCATAGATTTTCCGTCACTGTGCCGTCCCTTTTAGGCTATAGCTGTCTATTGTTGAACGATTCATTTTCTGGCACTTTTCCAGGGAGATCTGTTGTATTTTTGGACAGTACTGCTTCTAAACCAGGGTCAGTTTGAGCTGTATGTGCCAGAATCCATTCTTTCTACATATTTATAAAGTTTATCTTGAAGCCATGTTGACCGCTAAAGTTCTATTTTAGTTTACTGTACTTCATATACTTGAACTTTTGACTTATGAAGCACATTTGGAAGTGGATATGTGTATACTTTTACTCATAAAATTTTCATCTGATACTTGTGTCTGTACTTTTACTTTAGAAATGGTTGTACTCCATCCACCACTGGCTAACTAGCAGACTGCAACTGACATGTACACTGAAAAAAGTAATAGTTGTGCTTCCTTGATTATACTGTATTCAGTAATATTTACTTGTGTCTCATCAATCAGCTTCCTTCACTGGTTTAAAGTAAGTGCTGAAAGGGTCTTTACTTGGAAAAAAAAAACAATGAAAGAACCGATTGCCTTGAAAAAGTCAAGGTAATGTGGCTAATCACTTATTAGTTTTGGTAACTCACCAATCTCCAGTAAAGTTAACTTCCAAACCAGTAGTGATCAATTACTCTGTCCAAGTTTTCACGACTTAAAATGAGTCCACGGCCCTTAACTTTCTGTCCCTGAGTTACAATAACATCACACTTAATACATTGTGTTCTTTATCATTTAGAAATGTGTAAGTTGCCAACACTTAAACATGTTAAGTTAACTTGACTTTTTCAAGGCAATCGGGTTCCTGGATTTTTTTAAGTTATGACCACCTATAATTATTTTATTTTTTTAACCGTGTAGGAGTCAATAAAGTCCGTTCCGCTTTTGTATCAAATATTTCTAAAAGCTTTGGCAGCACTATCAAAATCGAATTGATATCGCAATAATTAGCCGCAGTAAGCTAATAGCAAAGACGGCAATTATTGAGATCGTAAAACAACAAATATCTTTCTTTACGTATTCATGAATCAAACCTACAAATGCCGTGTAGACAAGCATGCTCTCAAACCCATGTGATGATCTTGTATTAGTTTAGGGAGCTGTTCATTTCAGTCAATCACTCGTGCGTTAATGTGCACTGTGTCAGAAGCAATCACTATCATTTATTTTTTTCCACTCAAAGTTGTGCAGACTTGCAAAATTCACTTTTCTCCTTTGTTTTCTCCACTCCACCGTACAGTCCATGTTTGGTGCCCTATTCCCACAACAGTGTATCACTCAGAGCAGCAGAGCAGATCAATGAAGCCGCCCCGCCACAGCGCAGTAAAGAGGCCAGAGTGTGGGGTCAGCACTATCACGCCCGCCCTGGAGAACCATCAAGCTCTCACTGAATACTTGACCACAGCTCTCCTGCCTATTAAATTGCCAATTGTTCCTAGTAGATTAGGAAACAATTGGAATAAAAGATTGGTGTGAAGCTGCGGATGCAATTGACTTAGTCGATAAGGGCTGGTAGCTCGGTTGGTTGGATCCCCAATTTTATTTCCTTTCCTTTACTTAGCTTAACGGCAGAGGACATTACTTTTCTAGCTGATAAACCGTAAATTATCTTTAAGCAGTACTAAGTTAACTAAGTAACTTTTTTTTTTTACTTATTAATTGTCCGTGAGAGTAAATACTACGCTGACAGAGAAGGCGAAGGCAGAGAGGGATCCAATTACCCAATGGAAAATATTTTTTTCACTCAAACTTGGCTGTAAATGCTGTTTAAAGTGGCGCTAGCCCGCAGTTAGCTTTGCCTGTTAGCCTGTTAGCGTCTTCTTCGTGATTCCATTATGTGTATTGGTGGCTCCGGTCCGTTGGCAGTCAAATTGCAAATGTGGTTTTCTGGCCAGAGACACCAGGGGGACATGAAAGCCCCTCCAATCATCCCAATAAGACTTGTATTCCCCCAGAGGCACTTTGAAAAGGATTTATTAAGGTAAACATGTTGCTTAGTACTGCTTTAATTTATGTAGTGTTTCCCACCTCAATTAGACAGTCAAAGCGTCATGGAACCACTCACCCATTCACACTCTCATTCAGACGCTCTCATTCTGCGCTGGCCACTGGGGCTAACGTGGGGCTAGCTCAGGGCTAGCTTAGCTGTGGACTATTGTGCTTCTGTGACCTCGGCTATTTCTTGGAAACTTCAGCAACTGACAACGCTAACGATGTTTAACCTTGGCCTGACATCAACAAAGAGGTTGTTGTCATTTGTCTTTAGCGTCCTCCTTGCTTGATGCTAAGTTACCGCTAGCTCATGCTAATCATTATGAAGTCCATTAAAGGAACAGGCCACCGTTTTTACATATTGAGATATGTTCTTACCTTAGCTTATACGAGTTGATGCATAAGTGTCTGGTCTTTGTCCATGCGCTCTGTCATGCAAATGTTGTTAGCATTTAGCCGCTCCCAGCAAAGGTATAGCTCCAAACAGGGGTGAGTTAAGCTACCAAGCTGTTCCACGTTTTCCCTATTTAAATACAGTTACGTGAGCCTTTACATGATCCAAGCAGAGCCGTGGGAACTTATTTTGGTTAGGGGGTGCTGAAGGACAAGATGAAAAATGCGTTCTCTGTGCTTATTTCCTTTTTAAAGGATGGTTTGTGTATCACACACACACACATATATATATATATATGTGTGTGTGATACACAAACCATCCACCAGGGGGTGCTGCAGCCGCCTCAGCACCCTGGGTTCCCACAGCTTTGGATCCAAGTCTAGTTACACAAAATTAAACATGTCGATTTTCTAAGCGGATAAAAACACGCTGATTATATAGTGTCCTTTGGCCCTAGCGCGGATCCTAATGACCCTAATGATGTTTTTTAAGGTAAACTGTGAGAATATGTGAACTCCATACACTTGGGACTCAAACCTGGGAGCCTCTTCTTGAGAGGCAAGGGAACTAACCACTGTGCCGCTGTGAACTCTACATATGTGAAATAATATTGTGAAAATGAGATAAAACCGACCATTTGGATGAAACTTTACTCATTCTACATTTGGGAGAAAACCTTTCCAAAAGTACACTCCAATTGAGTCAACACAACACAATCGTGCCAAATCAACTTTTCCGAGGCTTTAACTACATTTCACTGTCACAAAGGAGCAAAGGAAACAATTAGAGAGAAATGTAAACAGCGGCGTTGGAGAAATACGGTGAGACACTTCCTGTCCTCAGCTCTCCTCTCTCCTCTCCACACTGTTCCCCCGCAGTCGACTCTTCTCCTGCTCCTCCGGAATCCTCGGACTGCACTCGGTTACTATGGCAACCGCAATCCTGTTAAAAGTGTGTCAGAGAGGGAGCGAAGGAGCGAGAGACAGCAGGGTATGTGATACTGGCCCCGCTAATGGCTATAATCAGGCAGGATGTTTATGCTGGTTAGATATACTGTATTCCATAATGTGTGCTCTCAGTGCAGACATAATGCGCCCAAGAAATGATCGCTCTGATCTAAGGCCTTTGTTTGCACCACTTGTAGACAGTCAAAGTTGTGGCTGGCACTCTCGCCTCACAGCAACTGGCTTGATTCCCGGGCCAGGTGAGGCTTTTCTGTGTGTGTGTGTGTGTGCTCCCTTCAGGAGGACTTTAGCTGTTTTGGCATAAAATAATAAGTACATTTTGAAATTGAGAAGAAAAGCATTGCACAGTATGTTCTTGAATTTGTTTGCAACACTTGAAGCTTTTTAGTTTATTTGAGCAGCATAAAAAAGAACAAATGTTTACAGCAGAGAACTTATGTAGACCTACCCTGGACTGGTCGTTTTCAGTTCAGAAAAGCATTTCACCGACATTGTCACAAAGCGCTTTACAAGGGACATTTTATTCTTTCACTCCATAAACACTTTCCCTCAAGTGAGTTCCAGTCAATTTCTCGTTTGTATCCAACTCTCTAAATATTTACAGTTCTTGCAGCTTTACAGTTTTTAAAGTAAGGAATGTTAGAGGATAACATTAAATCACTATTCATTATTGGGTCAAGCTGTACAGTCGCACTCTCTCTGTCATAGCCTGGACTGTGGTGCTCAGGCTCTCAGCTCACTGAATGTTTTGCTTGTGTATCAGTATGATGCTCTGAGAGGGTATTTATCCCTCTTCTGTGGAAGCATAGACAGACTTGAATGGTAGGACTAGCGCAATGTCTCAAGTTCATGTCTCCGGGTCCTGCACCGATGGTAAATAAACTCCTCCTGTATAAGACACCCAGACTGTTGCCTATTCATCTATCCTTGGAACCCATTGTTATTTTTCTAACAAGTAAGTAATATAGTTATAGACGGCAAGCAGTCTTACTAAGTCTGTTATGAAAAAAATAATAAAATCTCTCTTGTAGGCAGAGACGTTTTCTGGCAGACTATAAACATGCTTGAGACACACGAATAGTTAAGTCAAAATCGGGTTGTGATGAATGTTTTGGCAGAGTAAATTAGAAACTAGCTGTTAGCATGCAGCATGAAGCTAACATTGGCATTGTTTTGTGTACACATTTGGTTCGCTGAACCAATTCGCTCCTCTTCGTGTCTCTGTATCTTTATTTGTTAGAAAATCCTTCCATAACTCAGTATTTGTTAAAATAGTGGTGTAGTAGTAGGTGGAAGATGAGTTCAACTTCTTTTCCCGCTTTGTGCTTTTCCCCTGTGGCAGTTTCGAACGTGACCATTTGTGCCGTCTCTGGAGCTCATGAATGTTTCAAATGTGTCAAAAATGGTCCAGTGCATTTGGCACATCCTTCAATTTCATCACTAAAGTGACTTGCCAGACCTTAAGGCTTTATACGTGACTTAGTCATTGACCACTGACTTCACAAAACCAATATAGTTTTGCATAGAAACTGATGGAAGGTCAAAAAGTGTCAGTGTCACAACTGAGAAAATACCAACCTTAAAAAAAAGACTTTTTATCGAGTGAAATGTCAGTGAAAGCCATGGTTAGGAAAGAGGATATTGCATTCCCTCTAGCGTCAAAAAGATTGAGTGATAAATCCATTCATAACAAAACTGTTTGCTTGAGATTCCGAAATAAGCACGGTCTGTGTTGAAAGATGATTATCTGCGGCAAGTGTCGTTTGATAATACATCTGACAATTTGGATTAGTTGCGATGATAACTATCTGACAGCAATGATATTTAAATCCCTTTCCCCCTATCAATGACACAATTTAAATCAGATCATTTTAACTTACTTATTAGCAAAGGACAGTGGCAACAATAGAAAAAGTCCCTCGTTCTTTCACCCCCATCACCGCTTCTAGTTCCTCATCCATCACTGCGATTTTTGATTTTTGTGAAAGCTCATTTTTGGCTTTCATAGCAATTATTAAAATGGAAAACCCACTCCGCTGTGCTATCAATCTTCTTTATTCAAACGTTTCAAATGTGCCTGTCCTGCATATTTTAACCGCAGTATACTAATGTAAGTGGTATGGGGGGATCTGATAACTCAAGGTCGGATGGTTGTAGCCCGCGGTGACTTGGTGGTACAGGCCCCACCAGATACAATTGTTCTATTTAGGACTCTCTCTTTTTGTCCCTTTCCCCTCTTTCCCACTGTTTTTTTTTACCCATACTCCCCAGTTCCTCCTTGACATAGGTTTGGATGTCACCTTCAGTTGCCTTTGCTTCATGTGTGGTGTATGTCAAATGCATAAACTGTGCTGGCAGGACAGGGGACATACGGAACATTTAGGTTTTTTTAAGCTTTAACCATGTCGTTGGTTCTCATCACTTTGGTTGTTTCTTCTTCTATTGCAGAAAGGGCTTCAATTTGTATTTCCTGTCTTTTGCTGCTTAAAAGTGTCTTCTCTGTTTTCAAAGTCCGTATAAACCATCACCGGACCCATTCGAAACAGTTCTCCACTCAAAGTATTTTCATGATCGTACCGCTGGCTTATAGAACGAAAGATTATATTCTCATTGAGTAAGTTTATAAAACACAATTAGGCCTAATCTTTCCAATTAAAAGTGGCTTTAGGCTCGGTAATGCTGTTGTGAGGACCATTGGCACAGACTGATTTGTTGTCTGTGAGCCTGAAGGCAGCTATGGGTGGCTAACCAAAACGTGAATGTATAATTAATTTGTTTTCACTAATGAAGCACAAAATTAATCCTTTTGGAGAGAGCTTTTTCGCTTAATGTCTTTTCATAAAGGTTATGTAGTAAGATAAAGGTATACTTTATTGATCTCTGTTGGAAAATGTGTCCTCTGCCCATGTGACCCATCCTCACGGTCGGGCAGAGAACCATCGTACGACGAAAGATAACTTGAGCCAGTGATCTGCCTCATCTTATCTTATAAGAGAAGAAAGAAATTGTGCAGTGTAGGTTTGGGCTATACCTTTGTTTATTTGGTCGGATTGTAGCAGTTAATTTTCCTCCATTGTTCCGCACTCTCTCAGACACACACACACGCAATCTTGTACTTCTATCTTAGTGAGGACACCCATAGACATAATGTATTACCCTAACCCTACACCCTAAACCCCTAACCCTAAATTTAATCCTAACCCTAATCTTAACCCAATTCTAACCCTAACCCTAAAACCACATCTGGACCCTCAAACAGTCCTTCAACTAAGTGAGGACCACCCAAAATGTCCTCACTTTCCAAAAATGTCCTGACTCTTTTGGTTGAAAACTCAAACTGGTCCTCACACTGTCGTAATTACAAGACGACACACACACACACACACACACACACACACACACACACACACACACACACACACACACACGTACACGTACAAACTTGTACTGCTATCCTAGTGAGGACACTCATAGACATAATGTATTACCCAGACCCTAACCCTGAACCCTAACCCTAAGCCCCTAAACCCCTAACCCAAATCTTAATCCTAATCCTAACCCTAATCTAAACCCAATTCTAACCCTAACCCTAAAACCACATCTGGACCCTCAAACAGTCCTTCAACTAAGTGAGGACCACCCAAAATGTCCTCACTTTCCAAAAATGTTCTGACTCTTTTGGTTGAAAACTCAAACTGGTCCCCACACTGTCGTAATTACAAGAAGACACACACACACATACACTCTTGTGCTGCTATCCTAGTGAGGACACTCATAGACGTAATGTATTACCCAGACCCTAACCCTGAACCCTAAACCCCTAACCTTAACCTTAATCCTAATGCTAATCCTAACCCTTACCTAAACCCAATTCTAACCATAACCCTACAACCACATCTCGACCCTCAAACAGTCCTTCAAATAAGTGAGGACCACAATGTCCTCACTCTGTTGTTTAAAAACTCAAACTGGTCCTCACAATGTCATAATTACAAGAACACACACACACATGGTAGGGGAAAGCAGAGAAAACCTATAGACTGCGCTACCGTGCCGTTCCAATAGCCACGCTTGTAATTTGTGGCAATTGCTTTATCTTACTGCGTCTGTGTCAGTCTAACTACATAAAGTGAGGCAAATCAAGGAATGTATCCAAGGACTAACAGCTTAATCCTCCATACCCGCGTACCGAATGTTGAGAACTTTTATGCAGTTTCAAAGGAAAGCTAAAAATACCTAATGAGCATTGGACGAGCGAGGGAATCCTGGTGCATGTGCGTCACCGCCGCTCCCTCCATCCCAAGCATGGAGGATGAAGGGGCTCTGAGATGGAACCAGGGAAGGGATGGAGAGATGAAAGATTAGCAGAGAGAGAGAGAAAGAGAGCGCGAGAGCCTTTGCGGGGAAACGGGGACAGGTTGAGGGCCGGGCGTGATTTATGACTTTCTCTATCGGTGTGGTGGCGTCTTCTGGGACTGCATTGAAGTGGCTCGGCTGGCACCGGCATTAGAGAAGCCGGCGCGCACCAGGAAGAGTCTGTTTAATGTCGGAGGTACAGGGAGAAGCGTCGTGAGACAGATGGACGAAATAAATGAACAATCATCTCCCCCATCAAATAGAGCCAGGGATGGAGCATTGGAAGCGCTACACAGACGAGTCTGACGAGCCGGATTTAAGTTTAGCAAACAGCGAGAGGGAGGAGGAAATTGGAGAAGAGGATCTTGTAACTCCTTTTTTTTTCCTTTTTTCTTTTCAATAACAATAGCCCTGCAGACAGACCATACCTTTGCTTTATGAACAACAACTTAGAGCGATTTCAATCTTGTTGGGCAAAATGAAAGGCAGCAGTCGATCGAAGAAATGTACTTGGAAAGTTTTCAGATGTCTGTTTCATTATGCAAGGGTCTGTTACAAAATGATGCACATTTATTTTCCAACCAAACACACATTAAAGGGGCATTATACAACTTTTTATGTGAAAGTTGACAATATTGGGTATTTAACCTTTCAATGACCCAGTGGCTTTATGGGTGGTTACATGGCGTCTTTACTTTCCATCCCGGTGGCCTCTGTGATGCTCCAGGACCAATTTCATTTCTGCTTTTTGGAGGTTTCTGGTAGGTTTGCTGGATGGAATTGTTGTAACCATGGAGACAGATCCACCAGAAGTGAAAACCTACCAGAAACCCTTAAAAACAATTGGTCCTGGAGCGTCATAGAGGCCTCCGGGTCACTGAAAGGTCAAATATGCATTAATATTAACTTTTTTTTCTCACATCAAAAGTTGCATAATGCACCTCTTAACTCCCGCCTGAACCGGGAGCATTTTCTCCAGTTCAGCTTTACCCAAATCCTGTAGGCCAGTGTAACACCTCATTTGAAAGCTAAGACCTACAAAACTAAATTGAGCTTTTTCCTCACATCAGATTTTTTTTCAGCACTTTTTTGTTGGGCAGTCATCTCATTTTTGTCAATTTTTAGTGATTTTTTTGTCACTTTTTCGTCAAATTTTTCTGTTTTTTTGGTCCATTTTTGGTCACTTTTTCGTCAAATTCTTATCACTTTTTTGTCAATTTTTTTCTCAATTTTTCGTCAAATTTTTCACACTTTTTTGTCAATTTTTTTGTCAATTTTTTGTCACATTTTTGTCACTTTTTCTCACTTTTTTCACATTTTCATCCTTGTTTTCGTCTCAGTTTTGTTGCTATTTTCAAACCTTTTTTCCAGAAGCTTTTAGATTGGGGTAAAGCTGGAGGAAAAGTGCTCGGTTCAGGTGGCAGTTAAGGGGTTAAGAATAGAAATACAAAATGTGTATTTGGTTAAACATCTCTTCAACAGTTCATGTGCAACCGTCAGTTTCACAGTCGACTCTAGTTCTATCAATGACGTCAAAAGTAGGATCTTGAATTCAGAATCTGAAAGCTCAGTCACCATCCCAGTGGTATCTTGGTTACGCTTTTGCACAACAAACTAGACGCTAGCTTTCACAAATAATCTTCTATCGAACTCGATTTTGCAAAATGAATACCAGAAATTGCAATGACTGCTGAGGAAAATCCACTGCAAACAACAGAAAAATCGTATTACCCTATAATCCCAATCACCATACTTGTCAGAACCATCCAAGAATCCTCAAACATCTAATCTCGACTGCTAGACCCTTGATTCAAAGAGACAGCGTTTTGTGATGAACAAAATCACTTCATCGGGGCCAAAGCTGACAATTATTTCCCACAAGATGTCAAAGTCAGCGGCAACACAAAACTAGCAAGACATGGGAAAAATTGTCTGTTTATTTTTTTGTCTGAAAAAAGGAACCCCCATCTATGACCTTCCCGCACCTGTCCACCGCTCTCTTCTTACATCCCCCATTACCGATGATGGACTTTGACATTTACTGCCTGACCCAATTTACAACAAGTGCGAGGGACTAAAATTGCACCCAACACCAAATGCTGAGGCAAGCGCCCTTTCCCCGCATGGCCTTAACGCAGTCCATCCCTCCGCTAAAGGAACCAAGTAGCCCCGTTATTGGGTTATTTCTTCTGATGGGATTGGGTTGGCTCTTGCCTAATGAAACAGGGATGGGCCGGACCGTGAAAAAAGGCCAATGGGGGATGCAGGGGAGGAGGTGGGATAGGGAAGGGGTGAAGGAGAGAGTCAAGGAAACGCAAGGGAGGGGTCCTAAAGGGGGAGTTAACCTTGTTTTCGGCGATGAGAGGAGGTTAATATCACTGGCCTGGATAGAAGGGGGATCATGTTCTGCTTATATATGCTCTTGGGAAGGTACATCGGTGCGAATGGGGGAGTGTGAAGATGAGTTGGTGGGAGCCAAACGTTTCCCCGTTTATCTTTTAGCGATGGCAAAGGCAGCTGGCATTTAGGAACCTTCAAATTCACTGTTGGAGAGCTTGATCTAAAACAGGGGGGAGAAAAAAAAGCCAGATTGGGAGCTCCACTGAACAAACAAACAAACATCTTATCGAGATCTATTCGGTTTGAGAAGTCATCATTTTTCTCTTCTTGGCGTTTACCATGAAGTACTACGTCCTGTCATGTTCAGTTCCTGCCCCTCTGTTTCTACTTAGTTTATGGACTTCCGCAGAACGAAGCGATCAAAGCAGAGCTGAAAAGGTTAGAAGTCATTTGCCAAGGAAATGTCAGGATCACACTCGAGACTAAACACTAAAGGTTAACCATAAAACAATCCCATAAACTGTTGTCGACAAACGGTCAAAATGAAAAAAAAAACTTCATTCATGTGTAAAAGCTTCTCAGATGACGATATAAATAAATTAAATGTAGCACAATTTGGGTGATGTATATTGATAGAATATGCCTTTATGTTCCATCCTGTGACAGACGGGAGAACAAGCAAAATCCAAACAGAAAAGCCATACTCCTCGTTCGCAACTACGCTTTGAAAACCTTTTGGAAAACTCCAGTACAATTGAGAGCTTAAACAAACAAACAAATCCGTCTGAACTGCGAAAACGATAGAAAAACTCTTAAAGCTGTTCTGGCTGAATAAAACCAATCTTTGTCCCAGCTGAACATTTTAGCATAACTTGTGGGGCGTTTGTACAAGGGCAGAGACAATTGAATTTTTAAAGATGAAACCACTGAACAAATGTCTGTAACTATTGCACAAAAAGTGCTAATCCTTGTAGCAGATAAGGACCGGTTCTGCTGGTAAAATTGTATCTACTTTTCGCTTAAAACGACTCAGAACCCTATGAGGACGGAACAAAGGAGGGGAGAGCTTAGCGGGGGAGACGAGATAAAACACGGCCTAATTGAATGAAATGTAAGTGGCGTTTCTGTATAATTTATGGCTGGGCAGTGATTGGATAAAAGCAGACAGTTAGCGGCTTGCAGAGGGTGAGAGGTACTTTGCGGTTCACCCAGCGGCTCTCATATGGGCTGACCGTGACCTGCTACATCCACTCAACTGGGCTTGACATTCTGAATGCTTATATGAAAGTGGAACAGGATATGTCCGTACTTTGAATGTGATTGGTTTGCAGGAAGTAAAATGTATTGTCGGTTTGCAGAAAGTAAAATGTATTGTCTCTGTGCAGCCAATATACAAAAAAACACACACTCACAAAAAAACAGTTTATAGTCCTAATCTTGTGTTATATACTGATTGTGCGGGCTGAGAGAATAATGCATTGAAAAGAGCTTTCAGCATCTTGATAGGAGTTTAGACATAAATATTTTAAGGCATGCAGTTAGCGACATGGGCAACACGCATAAACCAGTCAATAGATACAGACCCCATCTCTAGGAACGCCTACAAATAGTCATGTTGGAGCTGCCAGAACTACTCTCTCACCTTCATCATTGGAGGGTCTTTCATCTCCTCCTGGTGTCTCTGGCCAGAAACCCCTCTGCATCCGGGTCGGAGGCCCCAATACACACTAATGGAATCACGAAGAAGAAGCTAAAAGGCTAACAGGCAGAGCTAACTGCGGACTACCGCCACTTACACAGGAAAAAAAAAAATCTCCATTGTGTAATTGGATGTACAACAACCCTCTCTCCCTTTGTCTTTTCTGTTAGCGTAGTTTTTACTTTCACGGGAAGTAAATAAATAAAAACACAACATGCTACGACACCTGCAGTGGCCCTTATGGCCTCTAGGGGCATGAGTTGCTTACTACTGCTTTAACAAATGCTGAGTTATGGATGTATTTTCTGTAAAAAATAAAATAACCATGATGCTAATGTTTGATAGATGCTACATTCTAACATTTAGCTATGTGCTTTAGCAAATATTCACTTATAGATAAACGAAACAGCTGCAGACTCATAAAAAGAAACAAAGTGGTCCAACGTCTGAAATTTGTATTTAAATAACAAGAGAATGCTAACTATGATGCTAGCGTTGAGTGCAGGCTATCCTACAGCAGCTAGCTCTGAGTGTTAATAACCTCTACTACAAGGCTGTCAGATCGCGAATACAAGCGGCCGAAATGAGTTTCCTTCGCAGGGTGGCTGGGCGCACCCTCCGAGATCGGGTGAGGAGCTCAGTTACCCGAGAGGAGCTCGGAGTGGAGTCGCTGCTCCTTCACATCGAAAGGAGCCAGCTGAGGTGGCTAGGGCATCTGTTTCGGATGCCTCCTGGTCGCCTCCCGCAGGAGGTGTTCCAGGCATGTCCTAGTGGGACAAGGCCTCGTGGAAGACCCAGGACACGGTGGTGGGACTATGTCTCCGAGCTGGCCTGGTGTGGCCTCGGGGTCCCCCCAGAACAGCTGGAGGAGGTGTGTGTGGACCGGGAAGTTTGGGCATCTCTGTTGAGACTGCTGCCCCCGTGACCCGGCCCCGGATAAAGCGGAAGAAAATGGATGGATGGATGGATGGATGGACAAGGCTGTCTGTTTTATTTTCTTATGTAAAACTGTGTCAAAAACTTTGCTATGGACTCAATTTTGATGCACTTTTATTTGACTGCACTAAATATGCTTAAAGTTCCCAAGAAACATTTGAAAATAGTATAATAAGCTGTGATTCCCACATGATAAATGGGCTAATTTCCCCCATGACCAAGCCCCCAAGCATTGACTTGTTGCTGACCGAATATTTTTATTTGCTTGTTTGTTTTTGAAGTAGTAGCACCAGTTCTGCAAGATAATGTTACTCCTTCTGCCGCCATAGCAAAACATGCATGTACGGCACACTTTATGAATGTGTTTTCGCAGTTGTGGCTGAAGGTGCGAGACTTTGCCGTGACGGAGTGCGACAAATTCTACAGGCTCATGCAAAGTGCTCGCTTACATTGTGCATTGTGCTACTCCCGCCGTGTTCACCTCAGATCGGGAGGCTGCTCGCTGGTAACACACCAGATGCCACTGAGTCACCGAAATGTAGTGGCCAACAAAGAGGAGCCGTCGTGCGCGTGGAAGTGGACAGTGGGCATACGATATCAACTCGTTTTTGTTGTATTTTGACGCTACCTGCTGCAATATTAGCACGTTTAACCCTCTTGGCCTGTCATTTTGTGTGATCATTATATTACCGTACAGTAATTATTCAAAATTGGCTCCTGGGGTTAGCAGCTTGAGACGGATTTTAGTAAGGTCATCCAGTAATCCTTGGAAGCGCAGAGACTTGATTGCGGAGTTAGATTTTGTGGACAGACTGCTGAACCAGGCAATGCTGGAATACAGATGTCATGCTGCGTGAATAACTGTGTTTTGCAACTTGAGCGTTAAGTAAAGGGCGGGAAAAGCACTCTGCACACCAAAGAGATCAAATATCCGTCAACTCCTTTCAGAATGTCTTCCTTCTTTCACAAATTCCTACCTATATAAGGACTGCATGGCACATCTTCCGCATACTATAAACAGCTACATTATACAATTGTCCCGTGGATATTAATGTCTAGTGACAGTCCCCGCCGCTCACTGTGCCTTTCCACTTTCATAATGTGATTTGTTCACATCTCCAAGGCACAAATTGACCTTAACAAGTGTGACTGCCAGCATTGTACGCACTGAGATTTTTCACAGCCGCAAAGGAGGAACAGCTACTCAAGTTGCGTCATCAATTCCCATTAGTTTTACTTTTGGCTCGACTAACTGCTTCGGTCAGGGGTTGCCACGGTCTCTGTCAGACTGTTGCCAGCAGTTGTCCTGCGGTTTGGCTTATTCCCCATTGAACTTCCCTCCTGTAACAACTGCTGCTTGCAAACTGGCGGTCGAGCGTTGTGTCTCGCCAAAAGACACAATGACAGCGCGTGAATTAGAAAAACCCACATCAGCAAATCTATTAATGTGAACGATGAAGGAAGGGGAAGATGATTTCCAACATGAAGTTTCAGATCAGACATTCCCATGACATTAAAATGGGACAAGACAAGTTTGGGTGCCCTACAGAGGGAAAACCTGATCACCCAAGAGTCTTTCAGTTGTAGTTTGAGGGATTTTTGCCCGTTCTTCCTTACAAAAGTCTTCCATAACTTAGAGATTCCTGAGCAGCCTTGCATTTGCGAAGTCTATCCACAGATCTTCAAGGATGTTTAGGTCAGGAGACTGTGAAGCCCACGGCAAAACCTTCAAGCTGCACCTCTTTAGGTCATCCATTGTTGATTTTGTTGTACGTGTGTTTGCGATCATTACGCATTTGTAGAAGCCATTTGCTTTTTTACCTTAACTCTTTAACTGTTATGTTTTCCTCCAGAATTTGTTGGAATTAAAATTAATAAATTCTCAGTTCTACCCCTGAAAGGTTCCCTGTTCCACTGGCTGTAATACAACCCCAAAGAACAGGCTTTTCTTGAAAGTCTGACCCCTTTCTCTCCAAACCGATCTCTGCTCACTCCAACCAAAAAGTTCTACAGCAGCTTGCAAAATTTTAGGCATACTAATAAGTCAAACATCAAGCATTGTGGAGACCAAAAAAGAGATGAAAATCAAACGTTTTTGCAGGAATGAGCAAAGAAGTAATGAAGAAAAGGGCACAGAATTTCATAGACTGGCATTAGTTTGCATCGATCGGTAGCCATTTCCCAGTTCCCAGGGCTGCAGCCAACCCCATCGAATGTAAAGAGGCAAATACATTTTCATAAATCCTTTTAACATTCATCTTTAACGTGGTGTTCACCAATGGCGTAGGAATTGACTTTTTTAACATCAGATTGCCACATTATGAAACAGAAATAATTCGAGGTCTGCAAACTGAACCCGGCGCACATGTATTTGATCAATATTAGATTCTCCTCTCATCGTTGTGTAGGCTGCAAGCTCGTTTTCAGCTTATGCTTGACTTTGAAGACTTCTACGCTAATGCCGGGCGCTGTGTGTCTATGCGCGGGTATGTGTGAGTCTGCGAGTGGGAGCGAGCCGGAGACAGAAGGGGCGGGGCGGGGTTGCTCGGGTGGTGTTGACTGTGGAGATTAGAAGGGAATTAGAGAACGGAGAGCTCAGGGAATGGCATGAGAAGAAGTGGTGGTGGTGGTGGTGGTGGAGGGTTTTCCTGAATATTCAAATCTCTCATTTTAATTCTGTCGGCAGATTACACGCACAAGTCTTGCATCTGTGAAGGACCTTACGTCGTCTGACTTATGCGCGCGTGTGAGCGGGCTTCAAGGCGCGTAAAGGCGGATTGAACATGCCGGCTTTGTAATGCTCACAAGTGTGCATTGGCAGCAACTGGTGTTGTATTGATAAGAGCTTGTTTTTTGCTTTGTTTTTTTTGTCTGGCTGGGAGGATTCTCTCAAAACCAGGCCAGTCGGAGCATTTAGGAGGTTTGCAGACTCCGAAATGCAAGTCTTTCTGGAGCCCTATTTCCTTCAGCGATTGAAAAAAATCCATGAACTCGGCTGAAGGCTATAGGTTTGATGGCGATATCGACTGATTTTTAGAATGTGCAAATTACATTTTCCCCCGACCTCCCAAAACCTTTCATTCTGATCACACAAGTCTGACCCGTGGCTCTTGACAAGTTCTGTACAGATGTATCTATGGTACGTGCTTTGCTTGAAAACAGAACATCGGCGCTTCTTTTGCTTGTATCACACAGTCTCAGTTCACCGAGGACACGAAATATGGAATCATCTGTCGACAAACTCAACTAAGCTCTCACTAATTCACAAAGGAACCTAGGGTGCTAAGGGGCCTGCAGCACCCCTGGATAGTTTGTGCATTGTAGGCAACATTAATACACAAATAATCATTAATAATAATGCCTTGGTGGAATGGTAACTGCCACGCTGCTGCTATGCTATGACATCATGCACACAACCTCAATTCAAACATATTTAGTACATTTTTAGTATACATGCAGCCATTTTGAACACCGAAGAACAATTATGCAGTACTACAACAGGAACAATATCTCTACTCAGGATGAAAATGAAAGACAACTGATTGACAGTGGCATTTTTATGAACTCATGGCTCAAGAAGATAACAGTCAAAGCACAGCCCCAGAGATGCACGTTTATATGAAGAATGCAGCTAGTGTGGCATAGACGTAGCATCTCTGTCCTTCTACCTACAGCCGGATTTACTAAAGAAATTGCTTCACTCCTCAGACTAAATTAACCCATCAAAGAGGAAACAGAAAACCTTCCTCTGTATTTTTTACAGTTTGTCATGTCAACAGAGTCTCAGTCTGAGTCAGTGTTTAAGCTGCTCAAGACGTTAGCATGCTACCGGTTAGCAACTTTCATCAATCTACTGTCAACACAACAAACACATGTGTGGCTCACATCTATGAACACTGAGGAAATACTACAGTAACAGCTCAGCTCTGACCTCTGTCGCATGCTGTATCCAAGGCTAGATGTTTGGGATGTGGTTCAGGGCTTTCTCTTGGAGAGGTCAGAGCTGAGCTGTTGAAGGTAAATGCTAACCAGTAGCATGCTAACATCTTAAACACTGACTCACTGGTTTTCTTCACTAAACATGCGTCTCTGTTTTAACTGTAATCTTCTTGAGGAATGACTACGAGTGAATAAAAATGCCACTGTCAATCAGTCGTCTTTCATTTATATCCTGAGTAGAGATATTGTCACATGTGCTAGTACGGCATAATTCTGCTTCAGTATTAAAAATGGCCGCCATAACAACAAAAGTTACATGACTGAAAGGCGTGTATATAAGAATAAATACATCTAAACATGCAGATAACTGTCAAACTGTTATTGATGCACTACGTTCGAAGTTTCATTTCTATCCATCTCTTCCGTGGGTTTGGCAGTTTATCTAAAAGTGCTCCAATTCAGAGCAAAGGAACTGTTCGTGTAAACAGCTGTGGTCACTAATGCACAATGTTCAATATTCGAGGCGCAACAAAAAACGTCCAACAATCAGCAAAAAAAAAAACATCCCTTCTTTCACCATCATGTTTGTTTTTATTATCATTTTTCTACTATTTTTTTGGTCAATTCTCGTACTTGCAGCGCCCTCTGGTGATGACCTCCCACAGCATGGACATTAGAAGCAATTTAAAGCCTAAATGCAGTGATAACTTCAATCTAGAACGCGCAGATCGTCGGTTCACTTGAGAAATGGACCGTAAATGAGCCTTTAAGTGGTGCTAATCGTGTTATTTAGGCTCCGCATCCTCTGTTGGCATCTGTCATGGGGAGACAAGCTTGTCTCGCTCTCCGCAGGTACGTCGCTTCTGTGCTATGAGTAAAAAAAAGCAAGTCTCGAGCCCTTTAGGAGGCAATCAGTTAATCAGAAAGATATTGAATGTCTATGCCTTTTGATCACGCTTGGCTTCCTTGGATGGACTGCTGTGAAATTCGAACCTCAAACCCATCAGTTAATGTGCACATGCTTTTAATCCATAGCACAGTTTCTTCTCATTATTCCAGCGAAGTAGCACTGGAGCAAAACACTGTGCATGGAACACCTCTATTTCCCAACCAATATCTTGCTCCCGCAGTGTAGTCACAACAAACGCAGTCATTCGAATGCCTCTGAGCTGTTGTTGCATTCGCAGTAATATGAGAGCTCCCCGATGTGCGCAAACCCCGTGGTTCTGCTCCAAAAATACCGTTACATACAATTTCTTTCTTTCCTCTTGTTAATATTACTCCGGAGAATTGCTCGACATATTTCTTTTTTTTTTTTTTTTACTTTTTCCCCCTTCGTCCCTTAACACAGAGTCTGACTACATAAACCTTCAATATGACACTGTCACGACCCTTTCCCACAGTATGACTTCGCAACCATAAAGCAGGCAGGTTTTTTCTATGCTGCCGGAAAAGATAAATCCGTCTGGGTGAACTAAACTGGGTTAGTAAAACAGCTTGCAGACTGGAAACCGTCATTTGCATCCAACATTAACTGTGGGGATGCAATCTAAGCGGTATGAAAACTAGAGATTATGAGTGCATTTAAAAGTTAAGCTTCACATGATATAGTAAGGGAGACCGGGTCTATTTGTCACGTGGGGTCAAATGTCACGTTGCTTATTATAGCCACACTAGAGGGCACAAGAGTAGAGGACGCATTTGATTTATTTTTGATGGCTTTATCCACTTTCCTGTCTGGGCTATTTCTGTCATGAGACCTTTCCTTTTGTTGTTTGTTTGTGTTATAAACATTAGACACTGATGTGAAAGGCGGAGATTTTAGCTTTGATTTGAGCCGTTTTAGAGCTAGCATGCTAAAGCCATTTGTTAGCTAGCTTACATTATTTGAAAGTGGACACTTGGGGTTGGTTGTCACATGAATTGATGGGCTTGGTTGTCACATGGGGTGTAAATGGTTTGAAAATGTAGCTTTTGTGTCTAATATGTTTTTATGATCACTTTTTTAGCCCATATGTTTGGATCATTTGTGAATGTATACATTTTCCACCTCCACAGTTCAAATTAGTGTTATGAACACATCAGGCATTGATTTGTGAGTATTTTAAAACTTATTTTGTCCTTTTATCTTAAGAAGAAAAACGTTAGTTTGTCAACACCAAAAACACCATTAAAAACAATAGTGGCAACAACCCCATGCATTGTGACAACTTGCCCCAGCACATGGGGCACTTTGTCCCAGTTGATTTTCTTGTGTCCGACAGTTCAAAACATTTTTTTTGCAATACTGAAAGTGAAAACATATCAACTGGACATTTTTCATTCATACGTTGTTTCCCGACGTTTCGAGAATCATCCAATTTTCTTCTTCAAAGGGCCAAAAATGTAAAGTCCCATTAGATGGTAGATTGGGTGGATATGAAAAATGTCCAGTTGAAATGTTTTAACTTCATCAGTCTTCGTTGGTATTTTTCGCAATAGGATACAAACTATTAAGTGAGGTCTCCTTCAAGTAAAGGGTTCAAGCTTTCATTCAATGTAGGTCTGACTCTTCGTTGATGAGCAGTGGACTCTAGAGACAAAAGCCCACAAAGTGTAGGAGTGATGGGATTCATGGCTCTGTACGAAGAACCGAATCTGCTCAAAGCCTCAAAATACTATTTAACTGTGGTGTATTTAAAATGCAACAACATCTGAAGACTGAAAGGCACAAGTTTCCAATAAAATCCTGCGAACCTGGTATTGGCGCGTTAGTTGTCTGTTGTCATGACCGGCTGCGAGTCTGACTCATTTGCATGACAGTTCCTGTGATGTTGTGGTCTCGATTTGAGACGGAGAAAGCTAATTTAACTCTCCTCAACACTGAAACAACCCAGGACAGATAACGGATTAAGATCGTTCATTGAAAACTGCTGTACAAGAGAGAACTTAAACAAAAATAATGAGACTGCACTATGTATTCGTTTTTTCACTCTTTGAACTACAGTATATGTGAATATAAAGCATGATGCTAACTTCCGAGGCTAACGACTGTTTCCCGTCTGTATTCTATTCCTATGGAGGGTTAGCCGTGTCTTGTTAAACAAAATCATTACTTGAAAAAAAATATCCAGCTGTTAGCTATATTAAAAACGTTGCATGGAATACAATTACTTACAGGAGGAGTTTTCTGTGCTTCTAACTAATTGTTTTGAAACTAAAGCTAAAGGCTAACGTTGATTCTACGCTAACAAATGTTATAATAGCTCCACTATCTGAAATACTTTTTATAGAACACACTTTGCTTGACTTTGATATTTAAGTTTTCTTTAGTTTTGTAAAGCATTATTTTTATTTTTTGATGTATGTTAATTGTTGATTAGAGGTAGTTTTTACCCTACACTTGCTAGCAGAGAGCTAGCCCAAAAACATTTACTGTGAAAAAGCTTCTCCTTGTGTTCTGTTGGCAGCACGGTGGCCAGGCAGCTAGCACTTGCCACACTAAGAAGGTCCCATGTTCCATTCCCGGCCTGTGTGGGCCTTTGTGTGCAGTTGGCAGGTTCTCCATGTCTGGGTTAATATTAAGCCTAAATGCTCCGCTGTGAAGCTGTTTCTTTCTGTTTCTTTCTGTTCTTTTCTTATCTGTATAAAAAAAAAATCAGGAAGAAAAGGTTCTTTGTGAGATCTGTTCGAACTGTTCATGCTAAAAAGCCATTCAAAAGATCTGATTTGAAAGTTGCCATATTCGTCCAGCCAACCCTCTCCCTCCGCTCCGTCAGGGCGATGAATAAAGAAGTGGCATTTGAAGAAGAAAAAAAAAAAAGAAACTTTGCGCACTTGTCAGGGTGAGTTAATTAAGAGCGCTGACGTAGGTGAGAGTAGTGGCAGCCAAGTCGGAGGAAATCCACTGTCGGAAGAAAGAGTAGAGCTGATTCAGAATGCTAAGCGGACAGGGAGCGAAGGCTGTTACTACAGTATGCACCAGTCGTCGCCGCGGCCAAAGGCATTGTGTTTTGCAGAACTGGTGATTAAGGAATTGACTTTTTGCATTTGTACTTGTCAAAAGCGGCCTTTAGGGGCAAGTAGCGTTTTGGTGGAGGCACTGGAGTGGACATTTTGTTAACAGTTGCTGTGTTTGTGACACGAGTGCCCGATGTGACGTAAATTGGAGTGAACGGCTTTGATTGAGCTTGACTTACAGTGCCATGTTTTTGTTATGCCATTGTAGCCGGCGGCGGGAAAAGAAAATAATAAATTGTCATGAAGTTCCCTGCCAACTCCTTTCAACTGCTGCCATTGCAAACTCATTGTTCTGATACATTCTTGGTGTACAAGTTTTCCTTTTGAGTTTTTCATCATGCTTAGTTTAGTTTATTTAGTTTATTTGTTCATTTGAGCAGTTAAAATTCTGCTCAAAAGGAGTGGGCCGAAGCAAAAGCTTATAGACGCCCACCCCGAAATCAATGCTATAATGCTATTTCCTGGTGGATTCGAAGCAAAAGGCCAGCCCAAACACCGGTCAACATCACACAGAGATTTCCATGCAGTTTGCCCTTGTTCAAGCTCTCTTTTCCTTGCGGACATTAGTGTGTGTTGCCGATTTCAAACACGCTAACACATTTATGGTTGCCTGTAATCTCATCCAAGGGTTTTAGTTATGATGGAAGGTACAATAATGTTAATCTGGATTACTGCTCTCTTGCCATTGGTGTCACTAATTATGCTTTGTGACCTACACAGGTTAATCCCACGCTCATTCTGCTTCATAGCCTTAAAGGGATATTTCAGGATTTTTGACATAGGGCCTCATTTCCTAGTTATCCAGAGTGTTGCTGATTTCTGGAGAAATGTTTTTTTTTTGCAATTCATGCAGTTTTTATATTTGAAGAATACGTGGCGCTAGGCTTGTGCTAGGCTAGTGCATTTCTATGGTATCAGCTAGCCTGCATTAAAAACAGTCTGACCCGCTCCACAGAGCACCTGAGGCAAATCACTTATAACACCAGACAAACGATGTAAATGTTTCGATGTGTCGATAGAATCATTTTTGGAATATACTTTGCATCACATGAATGATCGCATTTTGAGGGACTATTTTCTAGCAGATCACTCCGCCGCTGCGTAGCTTATACAACCACGAAGCTGATGCTGCTCAAATATAAGGTATCGACACAGACATGTATATGGTTAGTCTGGCGTTATAAGTGATTTGCCTCAGGTGCACTGTGGAGCGGGTCAGACTGTTTTTCAATCAAACTTTATTTATAAAGCGCTTTTCATACTGAAAGGTATCACAAAGTGCTTTACAGATTACAACAATTAAAACAATACACCTGGCACAACCTCCCATATATACATTTTATATATTAGGATTAAAAAAATAGATCAGTCAGTTAAAAGCTAAGTTAAAAAGGTGGGTCTTGAGCCTGCTCTTAAAACATGAACGTTCTCTGCGGCCCTGAGCATTTAATGTAGGCTAGCTGATATCGTAGAAATGCGCTAGCTTTACCCTAGCCTAACGCCACGAAACTCTTCAAATATAAGAACTGCTTGTATTACAAAAAAAATACCTCCAGAAATCTGCAACACTCTGGATAACTAGGAAATTAGGCCCTTTGTCAAAAATCCTGAAATATCCCTTTAATACTTGCAAATGGAATGCAAGTACATATTGATTGATATTGATTTTACACATATTACTGTAAGAAAACATTGTTACTAAAACCTTGAGCGAGTGGCTTTTCTTGCTGACATGCTTCTTTTCCTCAGCTGTGATTGCTTCCGTAGCCTCTATGCTGCTTTGAGAGAACACATTAATGTAATTTACATACTGTGTACTGGCATTGTAGGTCGCCCTTTGTATCAGACAGAACGCTGCACTTTCTTATTGCTAAATCATGGTTTAGTTTAAGTTTAGTCCTGTACTAGTTCAGAAGTTCAGAACCGGTTTAGTCTGGATTCCACCACCGTTAAAGGAACAGGCCACCGTTTTTCCATACTGAGATAATGTCCTTACCTGAGCTTTGACGAGTTGATACGTACCTATCTGATCTTTGTGCGTGCCTGTGGAAGAGTGTGGTAGCTTCCATCTTCACCCCTGTTTGGAGCCATAGGAATACATTGGGAGAGGCCAAATGCTAGCAACATCATTGGTAATTTTGCGTGACTGAGCACACACACAAAGACCAGACAGGTACGCATCAACTCGTCTAAACTCAGGTAAGAACATATCTCAATGTGGAAAATCAGTGGCCTGTTCCTTTAAGACCTGTTCAGTACCAATTTTCACCTGTGTGGTCAAAATAGTTTTGTTTAGCAAAGGTTCAGTTTCATTTAAGTTTTTTTTTGTAATCCTAGTCTTGATATCTCACCTTAAACGTTTGGTCCGGGTTAAGACCTACGTTAGCCCTCCGCTGGTTGCATTCAGTACATTTCTGCTACTAAAAAGCCCATCATCCAAAGTTGCGAAACAACTGTGTGCAACAACTGCACCATTCATTGTTTCACGCATTGAACAAAGATCTTTTGCACTAAAACACACTCGTATTCCCAGACAACAAATGCATGACTGAACAGAACATTAGAGCACTTTAGAATCCTGTCAAATACCAACCATTCGTGCTGCTCCTGATTGCAAGCGATTAAGCGTGACATTGCTTTTTTTTTTTTAGAACAACACAACAACTCGTCTGAACCTGCAGATTCTGATTTGGCCGGACGTCTCTTGTCAGCACTCACAAAAATCCCAGAATTGGCCTGACAGTGTAAACTTTGGGGTTGATTCCTCTCAAGGGGAGGTATTATACAACACTTAATCAACTTTTTTCGAACTTTCAACCACATCATTATGTTTGTCGATCATCGAAAACATACTGAACATTGCGTTTTGAGTCATTAACACGTGTTGGAGTAATCTTTGAAACGGATTTGGATTATTAGTTCCCTCTGCAGAGAAATAAGAGGCAAAAAATATCCACCAGAGCCTCACTACTACAGAATAACGGACTGTAGCCCATTGTGATACAAGCACGGATGTCCAACAGTGGCTGCATCCACGGAGCGGGAGGGGCAGTGGAGGTTTGTTTTGATGGGGAGCTAGGGAAGGACAAGAATCTTAAGAAAAGGGACGATTTGTGAGCCTGGCTCCACATCTGAAAGCCCGAGTGCCTACAGGTTGCCCCAGCGGCATTGAGGATGGGTCACATGCAGAGAACAAACTTCCCTACTGGGATTAATAAAGTATACCTCACTAAACCTTCAATGCCGCTGTGTTTTGAATATGTTTTGTGAGCGAGTATAGAATGTGTGAAATCCAATCATATCAAAACTAGGTCAGTCGGGGTCCTGGGTTGTTTGTAAGGCAATTTTTGGGGTCATGGCTGAAATAATGAGGGAACTTCAACTTAAAATACTAGCTTTATACCTCCCGACTTCAGAGTTCGGATCAAGCCTCGGAGGTATCTTAAAAAGACATAGCAGCCAAGGGTAAGTCAACCGAAGATGAGCATTTCAGTCGGACGAGGTCACCGCAAGTCAGTGTTTCGGAGCGTCGTTTCCAGCAGACTGTCTAAGCTCATTGATTAGGATTAGCGAAGCAGCAGCAAAGCCATTATATTGTCTTATTATATTATTATTATTACAGGCCAGTGATTAGGTTAGTGCTTACAGTGCGTCATCTCCAGACCCATTAGCCGGCATGCGAACTTCCTTCCCAACCGTTCCTTCCACGAGTCTTAATGTACATATGATGGACGTTCATTTAATAATGCAGTTACAACGCTTCCTGGACTTACTTACTTACTGCCTCGACATGTTCTTTTGTGTGTGTACTTGTTGAAATTCTCTCCGCATTATTGACCTTGACTCCTGCGCACATGGTTCGAGCACGTGTCCATGGTGGTGATCCTGCTCAACTGTGTCACTCTGGGGATGTTCCAGCCCTGTGAGGACGTCGCCTGTCTGTCCGACTGGTGCCGAATACTCCAGGTGGGTAATACTACTCATACTACCACCACTAACACTTGTACTAACAATGGATGTTTTTTGTTTACAATCCTGAAAGTCAGTGATATGCAAAATACGAGGCATCAGTCCTCATCTGGTTTAGCGCCGAGGCTTGGCCTTGAAGGGAAAGTGTTGACTGCTCTCTCAGGAGGAAGAGAATTTTCCCAGTAATAGTTCAAAAATGTATAATTTATTAGCTTTTACTTGGTCTCAGCATGAGTTCAGTTCTCCACAGCAGGCAGCTCCCTTCACAGTTCATCCCTTTTCCTCCCAAAATACAGTCCATTATAGCCTATTGCCGTGTCTATGGCCGCAGCTCTCTCCCAGAAAGGAAACGATTTTTGGATTACAGGGTCATCTTGGTCGCCTTTCCTGTTAGCGCGGATACCAAATGTGTCAATATTCGCAAATGAATAAGCGTGGGAAGCCGGTAAATTACAGTATTTCCGAGAAGTTTCCGGTCCACTTGTGGACAAAACACCATAGAATAATTAAAACTAAGATGTTAAAGGAGAAAACTATCTTAACATTGACCACTGCGTGAAAAAAGTTAGTTTTTTCTTGGCGTGTCCAATGAATGGCGCTATTCTAGATCTTAGTTGTGCTGACAAATCTGTATGGACACAGTTGAGTGAAGTGTCTTGCCCAAGGATCCAACTGCAGCATGCAATCAATGCTGTAGCGGGTTGACCCACAAACCTTTGCTCATCTTTAGCAACCGTCTGTTTAAGAAATGGCTTTTTGACGTGATTCTGCAACAAGACGTTATATTAGTAACAATGTTTTTCTTGACGTTTTCCAAATGATGCTGCATCTGTTTCCTCCTGAGACCGTCAAGAACTAGGCAACTGTAACCACAGGTTTCTGGGGTCTATTTGTGCGTTTTCATCTCAATGTTCTTTTTTAGTACAAAATAAATTGAGCCAAAACGTACCTTCTTTTTTCCCCAGCCAGAGTTATCAAAGGGCATTTCTAAACTCTCCGACATTTGAGTTTTTTAAAGACCATATCAGTGAACAGAAAGGTAGAAAGGTCGAGCTGTTCTTATAATATACCCACTGGATCCCTCAAGGTCTTGAATACGAACAGCTCAATATTTCTTAAAATGACTTCGAACTAAAACGTATGGATCGTTTGCACGTGACGTCACCACATTCTCAAGAGCCTATAGAGCATTCTCAGTCTCAGCTGTTTGGAACGCCGCCCACCACGACAGAGTTATGACTTGATTTGTCCATTCATTTGAGGTTCGGTTTAATTTGTATTTAGGCACAGGTTCAAACAGCTGAGAGATTCAGATGTCATCTCTGGAATTGCCCATATATGGTCATATTTGAAGCAGTTGAAAGGGAAAACAAAGAAAAATCTAAGCTTTTTATAATTACTACAAAACTACTTTAACAAATGCTGAATTCTGAATATATATTCTACCCAATAAAGAAACAAAGACAAGGAGAGGAGCAAAGTGGTTCAACAGCCCATAAATACATAAATAACAGAGAATGCTAACATGATGCTACATGTTAACGTCATGCTACGTGCTAACGCTATCTACAACCGCCTGTATTTCCTTTCTACTGAACTATTTGCTAAAAAATATCCATCTGGACCCAATTTAGACTTCACTTTATTTGTATGGGACAAAAAGTCTCTTGTGTCAGAAAACGAGTAAAAAGAGAAAAATTGTGTTTCCCAAAACATGCTTCCTTCCCCCCCCTTGTAAAACACAATGCTGTCTATATATATTAGCAACCAAAAGTCATATGACTGAGAATGTATATAGTTTAAAATTCAGTTGGTGGGCAGGTAATTCCATGGTAACTTTCAAAACGCAGATTTTGGGTCATAGTTGTTGGCTAATAATTGTTTTTCATTACTGAGACAATCATGAGCACGTATAAACTAAGGTCCAATTATTTTCACATAAAGGCGTTCAAAAGTGGGGACAATATTCAAAAACATCTGCGTGAGGTTTGTGAATCCAATCACTTCTAAAAAATGATCATTTTCAAAATTTCCTCAATCTGAGATTATGACATCACCACATTCTAGAATCTGAAAACAACCTATTACTGGGTTGCAGGTTCTAGAATGTGATGATGTCATCGGACCCAGTGGGGGGCAGGAGCCCGTTTTTCCTATTAATAACATTACACTTCCACAAGTCGTAGCTAAAAAGAAAATATATGAATTTAAAGAATGATCTTTAATATCTGTCACTGGGTCCAAGATCTCTCTGTACAAAGATTTCCTCAAAAACAAAATATTTTTTCCTCCATATAATAGTATAGGCCTTTAGAATGCTGTGATGTCACCTCCAACCCAGCAATTGGTGGCGTTCACGGTTTAGAATGTGATGATGTCATAATGTCAGATGGAGGGCGGGGCCAATACAGCTCTATGGGAGAAATGCAGTTTTTGTAAGAAATCAATCGTTGATTGTGATTGGATTCACAAACCTGTGATATTATTTTTATGTCTTTTCTATTGGACATCACACTCGTGTTTTCTCAAATTGTCACCACTTTTTGACATTTTCCAGAGAAAATAATTGGACATTAGTTCATGACAGAGGAGACAATGAACTTTGTGACAGTTTGTTTCATGTGGATTCCTCCAGTAATGACTGAAATATGAGCCAAAAAACAAAGACATAAAAATATGCATTTTGTCAGTTACCACCACCACTGCCACCTCAATGTTAAACTATAGGCTCTTTAGAATGTTGTGATGTCACGTGAACGCCACCTCTTGATTGATGATGTCACACTACCCAGTGGGGGCAGGAGCCAGTTTATCCTATTAACTGCATTACACTTTCATGAGTTGTATCTTTCATAAGTCGTATCAGGCCTTTAGACTGCTGTGATGTCACCAGAAACACAACAATAATGGGTGCTCATGACAGGGAAGGCATTTTGCAGATAATTCTACTAAATTAATGTAACTGTGGCTGTTTGCTGGAACGACTCCTGAAAGAAATAGGAATAACTGAGAGTGAATATTTAAAGGCAACAATGAAAACTAAAGATTCATCTTTAATCCGAAAAAATGACCTGCATGTAAAAATGTTGAACAAAAATGGTCATGATAAAGCACAACACAACTTTTAAAAGTAAATAAGCAGATAATATCCCATAAAACGTTTTCATCACGGCCTTTAATGTGACTGTCGAGGATGTGTAAATACAGCCGTAATTAAAACTGAATTTCCTCTCGCTCGTTTTCGGTGCGCTCCCGCGGCAGGGCTGTGTTGACTCTTGGCACTCGGCGACGGGCTCATTACATCCAAATACAAACTGTCTTTCTGCTATGCTAGAGCTGCAGTTAATTGAGACAGCGCCATACCCGCGCTAAGCCAGAGCTGTGCCCCCGCTGGGACGCGGCGTGTAATGGGAGGCACTCAGAACGCCGCTCTAATGGAGAAACTTTACAAGAATCTGATCATTTGGGGTTGACTGAAACGTCTGCGTTGTTTATTTCTGTTTGGATTTGGAAAGACAATTCAGCCTTTAAAAAGTTTGGATTTCTAGAATGAGAGTAGCCATGGCATTGTTTTGTCTTTGTGTAAAGCACGTTGTGACATAGACAGTTTTAGTGAGTCCATTTTGCCGTTGGAGGGTTGCTGGTTCAAGTCCAGCCTGTGTATACAGCAGTGTTTCTCAACCTTTTGGAGCCACGACCCCCATTATAACAGGTAAAGAGGTTTGTGACCCCCCCGCCCGGGTCACACCGTGGGAAATAGGAACATTAGCCGACATATTTCTTAAAAAATAAAGAAAAAAATCAAATGGCTGAAATAAAATTCATCAAACTACGAACAAATAATGCCACTCTGGTAAAATAGCAAACACCTGCTACAATAAAACATGAGATTATAGGCTATTGAAAATATGTATATTTTAATCAAATGATCTGGCGACCCCCCAAATTTGTCTCGCGACCCCCTTGGGGGTCCCGACCCCCAGGTTGAGAACCGCTGGTATATTGTGTGTCCGTTAAAGGAAAAGGCCACCGTTTTTCCATAATGACATATGTTCTTGCCTGAGCTTAGACGAGTTGATTTGTACCTGTCTGGTCTTTGTGCCCGTGGAAGAGCGTAGTAGCTTCCAACTTCAGCCCCGTTTGGAGCCATAGGAATAAATTGGGAGAGTCCAAATGCTAACAACGTCTTTGGTCGTTTTGCGTGACTGAGGGCACGCAGAAAGACCAGACAGGTACGTATCAACTCATCTAAGATCAGGTAAGAACATATATCAGTATGGAAAAACGGTGGCCTGTTCCTTTAATAAAGTACTTTATCTCCATTGTTGTCGGTCACAGTAATGGGCCTGGTCGTGATGGAAAGTGCTCTGGCCAGCCGTGACACACTTTGTCTACTCTGCACAAAAACATGTGTGTTGGGTTACCTATTCTATTATTCTATTATAATCTCTGCCAGATCTGATGGGCACGAGTATGAAGAAATAACAAAGGGCTTTTGCCGGCAACAAACGAAACATTATTCAGGAAAAGTGTATGAAGTTACAGATATTAAAGATATTTGAGAGGGTATTCTGCATTTAAGTGATGCTACAAATGGAGCAGACTACGACTGGAGCGAGAAATGATCGCTGTGAGCACTGTCCCAGACGCTTCGCTTTCAAACAAAAAGGAGGATTTGCGGGCTCCCCAGGTTTAGAAAAAAGCAAAAACAAAAAGTCACACGCTCCCTTTAGCTTTGATTACAAAACACATTCTCTGTGGCGTTGTTTCAATAAGCTTCGGCAATGTCAAAAGATCCAGCACATCCCAAAGATTCTCAATGGGGTTCAGCTCTGGGCTGCATGTGTACAAATGATGTTTCGTGCTCTCTGAATCACTCTTTCACAAGTCCTGGCATTGTCATCTTGGAATATGAATCTGTCATCAGGGAAGAACAAATCCATTGATGGAATAACCTGGTCATTCTGGGTGTTCATGTAGTCGGCTGATTTCATTCTTTGGCCCATAGTCTTCCTGAACCGATGAACCAAACAGTTAATCTCCTATCCCTCCGCCCCTAAACCGAGTGCATTTCCTCCAGTTCGGCTTTACCCAAAACTAAAAGTGCGTTTTCGACATGTTTTGTGGCTTTTTTTTTCATTGCTTTTTTGTGGTGTTTTCGCCTTTTTTTTGTCACTTTTCTGGCTGCGTTTTAATCCTCGTTTTCATTGCTAATTTGATGCTTTTTTTTTTAGGTTTTAGGTCTTGGGTGAAACCAATCTGGAGATAATGTGCTCGGTTCTGGGCGGGGTTAAGATGTTAAATCCAGGTGGTGAATTTCTTCGTCGTCTTCTTGACCCCAACATGATTTTGAGTGTTGAATTGTGATCTAAATACTTGTACGGTCCTCCAAAAATACTGCAATATTGACAATTCTTTTGAAAATGACACTCCTTTAGGTCCATTAAAAGTACAAGTGATAGTTTATGTGGTCTGTGTAGGGAGAATCTGCCCTCCACTGTTTGACAAGGACAAAAGTAACACAGGAAGGGCATCCGGCATATAAATCTGATATATAGATTCATTGTGGTTACCCTTGGGGAAAAAAAAAGGCCAAGCCCAAAGGACGAAATGAATTGTGGATCTCTCCCTGACACGCAGACCGCAGAAAAGAGCTTAGAAGTCGTGTTCGTTCTCAGTGTTTCTTCCGCTCTCTGTTGCCAGGTGTTGGACGACTGTATCTTCGCGTTCTTCGCTGTAGAGATGGTCATCAAGATGGTCGCCCTGGGAATTTTCGGGCCCAACTGTTACCTTGGCGACAAGTGGAACCAGCTGGACTTTGTCATCGTCATGGCGGGGTGAGTATCCAGCGAAGGCTTTGGAGTGTGCAAACTATTATTGTCTGTGGAGATTGTACCGTTCATTCAGAAGCAGGAACAGCTATCACATTTTCATCACAGTCTTCCAGCTACTTCGTTTTTAACTACTTTTTAATTCATTTTCTATTCACATTACATCTTTCCCAGTGGGGCTGTGGGAGTTGTCGCGAATGAAAACACATGCGAGCAAATCGCAAAGGCCACATCATCATTTATGTAATTATGTATTTAAGAGTAAGAAGATGATCTAGTTTCTCCTGGTTCCAAGTTCCAAGTTCTCTCCTCAGAATATGGAATCCTTCCTCTTTCTTTCCCAATAGATCCAGACGGCATCTCTGGAATTGCCCATATATGGTCATATTTGAAACAGTTAAGAGGGAAACAATTTGGAGAAAAAACGTTCTTATTTAGTTTTCTACTAAATGAAGATACAAAGACATGGAGAGGAGCAAAGTGGTTCAACAGCCCATTATTACATACATTTTCGTGCTAATGCTATCGCTAGCTAGTGCCAACTACGACTGCCGTTTTTTCGCTTCTACTGAACAATCTCCCGTGAATAAACATCCATATGGACCCGATTTAGACTTGACTTTATTTGTATGTGATAAATACATTTATATTTCGTCCAGAAAATGATTCTGTTTTCCCCATCGGCGAGGCCACGCCCCCCTTCTTGGACGTGATGCTGTCTGTATCTACACGCTCTGTGTCTGACACTAACTTTGTTTTATTCCTATGGAGAGTTAGCAGCGTCTTGTTGAAGTAAATATATATTTCAACAGTACGCAGCAGAAAACATTCAGCTGCATAATTACACTACTCACTGCTGTTTATAACTTTGTTTTAGCCTCAAGGCTAAAGGCTTATGCTAATTAAAGGCTAACGATGTAAAAATAGCGCCAGAATCTGAATTAACTTTCATAAAACACACTCTGCTTGACATTTATTTCAGTTTTCTTCTGTTTTTATATCACATTTTATGTTTTCATTTCAGTAAAAAAAAATGTAGACAGGAAGTAGGCCTTACTGTAGACTGGCCAACAGGAAACTAGCCAAAAACATTTAGTGCACCGAGCCTGTTTATTTTTCTGAGCTCTCCTCTCTTTGATAAAGGTTCTCAAGCCGTCATCTGTGCAGCGCGGCTTAAGTGTTCAGCATCGAGATCCATATCCAGCTTGCTGTTAAACGATTGTTAGTTGCTGACAAAGCCTCTTGAGATCATTGGGAAAGTTCTCAACACTGAATCTACTGGACGTGTTCAAAAACAAAATCTCGATGCTTAAGCAAACTTAAAATATTATTAGATACGCCCTAACACTTTTAGTCATTGTAAATTATCTCCAGAGGTTGTACCAAGATATACGGCACAGGTTTTTACTCGGGCCTTTGGGTGCTATCTGTTTTATGTGCCCTTGCCGGGCCCAATGTCATTTCCAAAATAGACGCGCCCTGTCCCATGTTTGCCACCATGTACGGTAATAAAGATTTGTCCGTTATCATTTCTGTTTAAACTATAAGGAACAAGGCCTGACATTCCTTGGACACTTTCCAAACGTCAAAACAAATTGACCACATTCAGGAGCAGACAAAACAGATTGGACTGAGCCTGCACTTATAGACAGTAACATTTAGCCGCCGGCAATATAGTGCAATCAAACGCCATATGCAAGTCGTAATGTAATTAACAGCCGTATTGCGGTGTTCCCAGTTTGATCGTGAGCATATGTGCGAAGCGCTAATGCAGGTTTTATGGAGTCCGCACAGCACGCTAAAGCGCTCCTCTGTCTTATGTGTTGCAGGGTGTTGGAGTATTCTCTGGATGGACACAACGCGAGCCTCTCCGCCATCAGGACGGTGCGGGTGCTCAGGCCGCTGCGCGCTATCAACAGAGTTCCAAGTAAGTGGTTTTCAGGTGGCACAATGCGCTATTACAATTGTTTATGCGGCAAGTCTTCTACGGAGATTGAAGCTTGTTTGTTTTTTTGCCACTACACGTACAATGAGGGTGAGTTTTCTGAAGCCACGGGCGCTTACATGCATTCATATGTTTCTGTGAAGTTTACGGGATATGAATGTTGCAATACAGTTCGACATGTGGTTTGTGGGATTTTAAGGCAGTCTTTCTAAACTGATCGCTCGGGGGACATGAGCACCTGGCAGCCCGGCAGGACATAATAGGAAATTAATTGTTATGGAAAAGAAATAAACATCCATCCATCCATTTTCTTCCGCTTTATCCGGGGCCGGGTCGTGGAGGCAGCAGTCTCAGCAGAGATGCCCAAACTTCCCGATCCACACACACCTCCTCCAGCTGTTCTGACCCCGAGGCGACACCAGGCCAGCTCGGAGACATAGTCCCACCACCGTGTCCTGGGTCTTCCATGGGACAAGAAATAAAAAAATAAAAAAATAATGTAAAAGGTTATTCATTATTGATCAAATATGAATTAGAGAATTATCTTACAAAAGTCTAAGTTAGTATACAGTGCAGACAGACAAAGTAAAAGTGCTGCACAGAACAGGAAGTAGGCATAAAATAACAGGAAGTAGGCATAAAATAAAAGAAGGCAAACAACATCTTTAAAATATCAATACACCATCATTATAAATCATGAATTTACTAACCCGCACCTGCACATTTGTTCCAGTTTGAATCTAAACGCTTCTTGAAAAAAAAGTATTCAAAAGTGACAAAAAACAAGGATGAGAACACAACAAAAAAGTGACAAAAAAGCAAAGAAAAAACCCACAAAAAATTGACAAAAAAGCAAAGAAAAACCCACAAAAAATTGACAAAAAAGCAAAGAAAAACCCACAAAAAAGTTACGAGAAGTGACAAAAATTTGGCGAAAACTAAACAACAAAAAAGCAACAAAGAAAAGCGATTAAAAACCATCCAAAACTGATAAAAAAAACATGACAAATTTCCGGCCCCAACGTGACAAAAAAGTTACGTTCACTTTTGTAGGTCTTAGCTTTCAAATGAGGCGTCACACTGTTGCTCTCCAGTCAAGAAGCTGTCAGATTTGGGTAAAGCTGAACTGGAGAAAATGTGTAGAAAAAGGTAAGAGGTTAAATTAAAGCGAAAATATGACATTCTTTAGGTTGTCATTTGCTTTCAGCCTGGATTTGAAAATTGTCAGAGTTGAGGCCAGTCTCACGTCTTCTGGAGAGTCAATCCAGAACTTTTAAAATCTATTCAGTGAGCAACAGGAGAGGAGACCTGAGCACTGGACTAATATGGTCGTAATCCCTGGTTCTTCTCAGGATTGGGGGGGGACAGCGTTTTCAATGTGCTGTAGCGTGTACCATGAGCACTATGTTCTGTACTATGAGCAGGCCGTTCCAGTTCTGAGACAAACACATGAAAAAAGTCACTCTTCAACAAAACTGCAGATGTTACTGAACTGGAAAAACCTCAAACGGATCAAGGCGAAATGATCTTTCTACTAAAATGCTGGTGTTTTGCTTTATCTTAATAATAGGCAGTTCACATGAGGTAGATGGACTCCCGAGTATGGAAGAAATGTTACATGAGCCCAAGCATGGAGTCAAATGCAGTAACACAGCACTTAGCTCTGGTTGTGTCACTAGCCCACTCCGCAAACACTACATCCTGGTTTGACAACTACATAATAGAGGCCGGGATTTTAATGAGGATGTTAGCAAACAAGCCCGATCCCGCGCTTCATCCCCTCCTTTAGTGCTCAGCAGTGAGTAAATGTCAAATCCAGGCTTATTCTGGCTTTTGAGTGAACTCTAGCCATCTGCCATTGGTCCGTAGCTCAACTCTGTTTGTGAGCGGTAATCTAAAAGCTACACAATCAACATGCCCTGTGTATAAAGGGGGGTTTCATCAGGACAAATATAAAACACACACATACATCCAAGTAAAACATGAAGTCTTAACAGTTTTTAAACCAACTTGACGCCGTGCCGGTAGATATCAGAACCTAATATGTCTCGCTGGGCTGTCCTATCAAATGATACAAAGTGTCTTACGACCAGCGCGCTGATGTCTGTCCAGCCGGGAGAGCGCAGGTGCAAGGCGAACATTTGCAGACAGTTTGTCATCCCCCTAAAAGCCCTGTCACAGAGGTGGCTATGAATCTGCTGCTAAACACAATCACTAGACAATAGTGTCATAACAGAGCACAATATGATTAACCAGAATACATTTGGCCAGCTGCCAGGCTGTTTTCAGGCCCGCGCTGCCAGAGTAGGTATACATTTAGTTCAATTGACTTGGAAAGAGTGCTTTAGGCTGTGTTTCTCTGCAGAGGTAACATTTTTATTATCCCACATTTTATGGCGGTGTCTGTTTCACTTTATCAAAGAAACGCTATAGCTTGTTTTAAATTTGTATTTTTATGATCTTCTTTATATACAAAGCTCCAGTTCTTAAACAGTGGGAGTGGTTGGAAGTTCAATTTAAACTGAATGTGGCCTTTCCAGCTCACCCAATCCCTCGATTCCATACATGGATCAGTTTATGTGGACTATAGGGCTGCACATTATGCAGAATAAAGCCTTTTGGGAAAGTTGTTGGAACCAGGACTTGAACCCGCAACGCTGAGGACAGAAAGGTTTTCCGCCATATGTGCTGCTATCCACACAGAATGATAGAAGTCTTAATGAAATGAGATGTACTGGTAGTGTTTTTGTGCACTTGTTAGGGCCCGACCGACATATTGGGCCGATATTTATGTCTTTTACAATATCGATATCTCTGGAACCGAAAGTGATCGAGACTTCCTGTCAGAGCTTTACAATGAGTCCTCCCACAACTTCCTAGACCTTAGGGGAGCAGAGAAGCATTGAGATGTCCGTACACCTATTCTGTATATTTTATGTTGTAGACATTTGAGCATAATTTCGGAACCAGAAGAGAATCTGCTGACTTGACTTGTGTCTTTCAAACAAGCTCCCTCGAACACTACAAAAAGTGAATATCAAGCATTGGCTTAAATGACTTGAAATGAGGAAATGTATCTTGTTTTGAGCGGTTTTCACTCATTTAGACACTTTTCCTGATCGGACCAAGTTTGCTTTGCTTGTTTGAGGACATTTCAGACCAGTTCTAGGGTAAATCTCGCTTGAAACAAGAAAGTAAAATTGCCAATGAGATTAGACCAATTTTCTTACCCCATTGGCAAGAAAATGACCTGAAATAAGGACGAAATGTATCGAAACGAGTCAGAAACATCTCAGAACAAGTGAAATAATCCAGGACAAATGCCCAACAACTTCTTAACTAGTCAAAACAACTCAAATTTGGATTATTATGCTCAAATTGAGATGTTTATACTGATCTAGTTAAATACTTTTTGCAGTGAAGTATCTACTAAACATGAATTTCATGATTAAATCAGCCCTATGCCCCTCACACAGCGCCCCCTCCTGTCGCAGTTCAACACTAACACGTTGAGAAACTTCATACACAGGATTATAGACCAGACATTTTTTTTTTATTTGGCCAAAAATCAAAATCCCCAATAATCTGCATTGGCATTTGGAAAATCCAAATCGGTCGACCTCTATTAGATTTTAAATTTACTTTACATATTTAACAATAGGCTATTTGAGAGATAATAAAATTGCATCAAATTACATTACTTAAAATATTGGCCTAAATATCAGCTATAGGCCATGCCAACACTCTTCATATCGGTATCGGACCCCAAAAAGGGCCTTAGTACCTGTCTTATCTCTTACAATATATACTCTATTTGAGCTAAATCAGTTATATTCCACTAAAAAGGAAAAAAGTTCTAATAGACTTTTTTCAGTAGGGTTTCAGTGCCTTCTCTGTCCACAACGCTCATCTTCCGTGGCCAAGTTTGTGCGGAGATTCCCCCGGTGTGAGGCCGCACGTTACATGAAGTTTCGTGCATGGTTGCTCGGACATAGCAGTAAGTCCAAACATAGTCATGAAGCGTGGCACCGTCCGTCTCGCTCGCGGTGTCACCAAAACTACCCCCTCCACGCTGGCACGCTCCCGTGTGCTGGACAAGCTCACTGGGGCTGACAAATGAACAGCGCTGCATTTTAGCTCTCTTTTTTGCAGCCTTATACGTTGCATAACTGTGTGTCCATAGCTGCACTGTTGGTTGGTGAAGCTCGGAAAGACTAATGTGTTTTGCGATGTAGCCGAGTAACGTTTAGGAGTCCATTGGGTCTGACTTGCTTTGCATGTGTCAGTGTATCTCAAAGTCAGACGTGTATGTGAGATCAGGCCTGCTCATGTGCTCTCCCCCTTAAAATGAATCAAAAGCAATCATTTCATAATAAACAAATCCTTTCTATCATGTGTTGGTTTTTTTTACTAAAATAGAGCCACCTTTTTATACATTTCTATGCTAATTCAAACACTTTTAACCGCTTAACTCCCGCCTGAACCGAGAGCATTTTCTCCAGTTCAGCTTTACCCAAATCCTTTAGGCCAGTGTAACGCCTCATTTGAAAGCTAAGATCTACAAAACTCATCAAAATGGATCTTTTTCCTCACGTCATCAGATTTTTTTTCCATCTTTTTTTGAGGGGTATTCAACTCATTTTTGTAATTTTTTGGGACATTTTTTTGTCAATTTTTTAATGACATTTTTGCCACTTTTTCATCATTTTTTTGTCACATTTTCGTCAATTTTTTGTCAATATTTTGGGACATTTTTGTGACATTTTTGCCACTTTTTCGTCAATTTTTTGTCAAATTTTTGTCACATTTTTGTCCTTAAAGCCCAAATTGGTGAAAATGTGCTCGGTTCAGGTGGGAGTTAAGGGGTTAAGGACGTAGCAACATGATACTTTAGCTTCAGCACTCTTTAGTAGCATTCTTAGCATTACTTTTAATACCATTCATCTTGACTTTAGCATTTTTTACATGTAGTTTGGTTATATTTTAAAATGCAGTTATTTCCATTGTCTTTATTTATGAGCATAATGCTAAACTGCTAGCATAACTAGCGCATTCACTTTCTTTGACATTCATTCCAGGCAATTTCCGACCTGCCACTTGAAAAAAGGCCTCGAACACTCAAACTCGTAATTACAACTTGTAAACTCGGAGATGTCCAGAGAGCTTCAAGTTCAGATGTGAGATGAGAGAATAACCAGTATACCAGTGATGTGAACGTTACTTTTGGTCATAGCCTTCAATATAATGTTATTTTGCATGTTTTGAATGAAACACTAGTGAAGAAGCATTCATGTAACGTTATTAGCTAACTGTTGTAGCATTAGCCGTTATGTTTACACAAAGTTTATTCAGCTGGAACGCTCTCGGGTCGTAAGTCGTAATTTGGGAAAGTGGGAAAAATCACACTAACCAGTTGCCTGGAACACGGCATTAGCATCCCCTTAGCTTTGGGCTAATTAAAGCAGTACTAAGTAACTTGTTTACCTTAATAAATCATTTTCTTAGTTCCTTTGGGGGTAATACAAGTGTTTGGAAGATTGGAGGGTCTTTCATCTCCCCCTGGTGTCTCTTGTCAGAAAACCACAATTGCAACTTGACTGCCACCGGACCGGAGCAAACAATACACACTATTAGAATCACAAAGAAGAAGCTAACAGGCTAACAAATCTAACTGCGGGCTAGCGCCATTTTAAACAGTATTTACAGCCAAGTTTGAGTGAAAAAAAATATTTTCATTGTGTAATTGGATGTACAATATCCCTCTCTCCCTTTGCCTTTTCCTGTCAGCGTAGTATTTACTCTCACGGACAATTAATAAGTTAAAAAATAACAACTTGCTACGACACCTGCAGTTGCGCTTGTGGCCTCTAGGGGCAAGAGTTGCTAAGTACTGCTTTAAGTTAGCTATCTACTTTGCTTGGTTGTTTACATACACTAAGTATTTGATTTCTTTAGTACTTGACTTAATCTCACAACAATACAATAAAGAAGCTTACTATATCAAAAACCAGCGGCAGTAAATCAAAATAAACCTCTGGAACTCAAGATGATTTTGAGAAATATTATCACAGAAATCATAGAGGACTTTAACATTTTTAGAGTTAAACTACTTTGAAAATGTGAGAAATACTGTCAAGTACTTCAAATTTCCAAACAAGCTACGACCTTGTAGTTTCAGAAAATATGTGTCAAGTAAAACTCAACTTACAGGTGGTAGATGGCACGTAGCTTGTAATAGACTGTGGTGAAAGCGCGGTATTGGCTGCCACAGAATCGTGAGACAAATTTTAACATGATTTGATATGATTGCTCCGTCAATAGAACAATTTTGTATTGCCGAAAGTGACAAAGATGAGAGGATGGCGCGCACTTTGGGGATTTCTCACACTGCCGCCTGTAACCACAGCTGACAACTGGAGAGTGATGCTGAACACATTCAGTTAGATAAGACGCGACTTCACTTCTCCCGAGAGATAACTGCCACAATAGCCGCATCCATCAGCACTTGAAATTGTATTGATTGCTGTGTGAATAATCAATAAAGGTGGCCATTGTATCGTAGCAGGGCAGATATTATGTGAGCAAACTAAGAGGTGGGTAAAATTGCCTGAATTGTTCCTTAGGTAAGACTTTACACAGCTACTTGCAGATTGTTTCATGCAGAAGTAAAATATAGTAATTCAAAAAGTACTCAAGTGAGAATGGTACTACTTCTGCATAAAGTAATTGAAGCTACAATATACACAAAACCCCCGAGGTCTTCTAAAAGTGCATTGCGCAACTTTATGTGTAAAAAAAGAAGTTGATGTTAGTGCGTATTTCACCTTTCAGTGACCCAGAGGCTGTATGGGTGGTTAGCTTAGCGTCTTTACTTTTCATCCTGGTGGCCCCAATGATGCTTCAGGATCAATTTTATTTCATGGTTTTCAGGGTTTCTAGTAGGTTTTTGGAATGGAATGTATGCGTAGCCATGGAGACTGTTCAGTCAGCAGTGAAAACGTATTGGTAACCCAAAAAACAATTGATCATGGATGGTAAGTAAAGGTGCTATGCTATGTCACTGAAAGGATAAACACACACTAATAAAAATATATATATTTTTTTTTTTTACAGAAAAAGTTGCAAAGTGCAGCTTTAAAATGTGTAAAATTTCAGTTTTGGTCATGATGTGCCTAGTTTGGTTCCATTTTAGCCTTGTTTTGGTCCTGCTTTAGTACTTGCAATTCATGCGTTTACACAGTTGGATGAAAAACAAATAGAAATTGTGGAAATCACACAATAGTATCATTATCACAGCATTCAAGACAGTTATCGCAGAATATCGCAATGTTTTCCCTATTATTTTGTGAATAGCATACTCCAGAACTAAGCAACTGTTTGTCGAAGTCAATGTCGATGTTGATGTGGAAGTCGATGTCGATGTGGAAGTCGATGTGGAAGTCGAAGTCGATGTGGAAGTCGATATAGAAGTCGAAGTCGATGTGGAAGTCAATGTCGATGTTGATGTGGAAGTCGATGTCGATGTGGAAGTCGATGTCGATGTGGAAGTCGATATAGAAGTCGAAGTCGATGTGGAAGTCGATGTCAACTTCATTTGTATAGCACATGAACCACAAAGCTAGGTTACTATTACAGTTTTGTTTCTTATAGTAAGACAGAAGGTTTAGTTTTACCTGCTTGACTAGTTTCGATCACTTCCTGTGATCTGAGGAAGATCACAGGACACAGAACATCTATGAACCGGGACGAGGGGGCGTAAACCTTATCCCTCACTTGGGATGCCGTCCTGGAGAAGGCGCCAGTCAGTAGAGTGACTGACTGACTGGAAAATCCATGTAAGCTGCCTACGACACGTCACCTCCACCACCAGGTGTCGCTTCTGAGGAAGATCACAGGAAGTGATCGAAACTAGTCAAGCAGGTAAACTAAACCTTCTGTCTTATAAGAAATACAATTGTAATAGTTTTAACCTAAGAAGACAGTATGAACCTTCTACAGACACAAAGCTAGGTGCCCAAAGTGCTTCACATGCAAGGCAAAAACACAGAATGTAAACAATATAAAAATAGAGAGTAAAAACACTCAAGAGTCAAAATGCAGCTCTTCTTGAATCAAACGGCAACGCAAACAGCTGTGTTTTACGGGCGGTTTTAAAACTATTTGAGTGCCGTCTGATTTATGTTCTCGTAGCAACGTTTTGACAGACAGTAGACACTAACCTCAAAAAGTACAACTCCCTCTGTTCACTCCACACACCTCTGGGCCTTTACTTTTGCCTTCTCGTCAGCGCATGAGTCATTTGTGTGTCTGTCTGTGTGCAGGTATGCGGATCCTGGTGACACTGCTGCTGGACACTCTGCCCATGTTGGGGAACGTCCTCCTCCTGTGCTTCTTTGTCTTTTTCATTTTCGGTATCGTGGGGGTGCAGCTGTGGGCGGGGCTGCTGAGAAACCGCTGCTTCTTGGGAGAGGACATCCGGCCGTAAGTACTTGTTCTATAATATGTAAAGGAAATCGATATTTGGGAACATTGTATCACACACTTCTTTTTTGCTGATGAGCATCATTCCAGGCATGTTAGCGTTCCCGTAGCGCTACGGCCATGACTCTCTGACTGACTGGTAAATAGCACGTTGCAGAAAGGTCGCAGTGCTCTGACAGTAAAGTGCTCTCGTCGCGTCAGATGATTAGCCCGCTCGCCCAGACTGATCATATCTTCTCCTGTGATGAAAAAAAAACTCCAGCTCTCTTATCAAGACCCGCAGTTATTATCCCTATGACAGTCAGAGGAGGTTGCGCTCCGCGGAGAAATGGTTCGTCACGAAATGATGAAGGAGAACAAAACGCTCCTGAGTGTTGCCAACATTGCACAGCCAACCGATTCTTGTTTGGATGTACCGGGACGAGCCGTACTGTGATAACGTTGCCGCAGCTGCGCGTGTGACTCCAGGAGATAAAGGTGGTAGTATTTTATTTTATATTTTAATGACTGTGTGCGCGTGCGTCCTTCAAAGCAGTCTGAATCCACACATGTGTTCTCAGCCGCCCACCTAGATGCTACACGTTTAGATTTTTTGAATTGACTAAAATGGATGAGCAAAGGATTTTCTATCTGGCTGTGACAAATGTAATCGCGGCGTAGGTTGTGTGGGGTTTAAGACAGTTAGAACAATACCTTTGTTGCGTATAGGAGCCGGGGAATGGATGGGTTGCCGTGAGGGGAAAAGCTGTTAGAGAGATTTGTGAAACTGCTACAAAAAATTAAGATGAGTTTTCATCACTTTGCAGCTGCTCGGGAAAAAAAAAAAAAACAATATGCAGATGATCGTTGGCATTTTGACAGATGTGCTCGCGCTTTAGTGGCAATGATTTCTGGATGACTTGTTGTGAAACTTGACAAAACAATTTGACAATGTTTGAACTGTGGCATTAAACCTAAAATAACCCCGCCATGGGACCAGGTACCCCATCAATCTAAAACATAGCCTCACCAGCCCGACTACACCTTTGTCCTCTTCTTCGTAAAGCCCGGGATCCAGGCAGATGAACCAATCACAGACGGTCTGTGGGTCCATGTAAAGACATGAAAATAGAACTGATAAAAATCACACAGGCGAACCACTAACCCACTCTTAAACACAAGTGAGAACACTTTTTGGATGTTTTGTGATACTCTTATCTTCATGATTATTATGGATCCCGTTTAGTTTTTACCGCAGCGATAACTATTCTTCCCGGGGTCCAGATAAAACAGGGGCCATGAATTCCATTTCACCAAGGTCCGAATTGAAAAAAAAAAAGTCAAGCACAGGTCCGGAACATATAGGGTTAATTATGGTTATATGAGAATTTTTAAGCCTGTATTAAATCTATTGTGATTTGAAAATAATGCAATTAATTGAATGTGCACATAATATATGTAAAAATATATATGTGTTTCTCTTTGCTCAGTTCAACACACTGAGTCCTGGCTTAGTTGGCTTAGTCCTGGTTTTGTCCTGGTTTAGTCCAGGTTCAGACCTGGTTTAGTTCTGGTTCTGACCTGCTGGCTGCTGATCGCTATTTGAGCATTAGGATCGCGCGTGCATATTTAATTAGGGTGTCCTCACCTTTAAAACTTCAGCGAGCCGTATTTCAGTCATTCCGCAGCCGTTTCTAATAATGTAAAAAGTGTCCAGGAGTTCAGAGGTAGGACTTTCTCTTCCTGTTCATCTGGGCTGTAGTTTACCGCGAAGAAAGAAAGAGAGCACATGCAGCCGCTCGTCTGAGGGGATTCTTGGGTCGGGCCCAAGGCTCCGGTCCGTACAACGTAAACAACATGAGTCACGAAATAGACTTAAAAAGCATTTATTGTTATGTAATGTCTCAATGGACAAACAAAGCCCCAACTTGTTTCAGGCCCTCCCGATGAAGGCCTTTAAAGCTGAAATGCTGAATCTCTGTTTTTGAATGATCTGTTATAAATTTGCATCTGTGACTGAATTGATAAATGGATCTAATCTGAGAAATGAAGTCGTGTCCCAGTCGCTCCTGTAGAAAGTAGGAGGGGCTGGTGGCTGGGCTTTGTAAACATGCGGAAAATTACCATAAATTCCGGACTATTGAGCACACGTGACCATAAGCCGCTCTAACTAAATATTTTTATTTTTTTTTAAAGTTGAAATTACGGTTGTCGCCTGACTGAACCTAGTTAACAGCTGGAGATCGGTCCCCAGATGCTGCACTCTGGATGCCCATGACTCAGAGACAATAGTGTCAGGTCAAAGGTCAAGAGTATACATCCCCTCACCCTTGTATTCATTGTGTTGTCCTCCAGGATGTACAACTTGTCCATGAGTGACTACTACATGGACGAGGACGGGGAGGACAGCCCGTTCATCTGCTCCGCCCCTCGGGAGAACGGGATGCTCCGCTGCCACAACGTGCCCAAGTTCGTTCAGGGCGAGGTGGAGTGCTCGCTGTCCGCCTCCGAAATGGGCGTGGCTAGCGCTAACATGTGCGTTAACTGGAACCAGTACTACAACGTGTGTCGCTCCGGGCAACTTAACCCTCACAAGGGAGCTGTCAACTTCGACAACATCGGCTACGCCTGGATAGCCATATTCCAGGTACGTGCACAAAATCAGCCACTCTTTTGTTCTTGTGAAAGAGATGGGATGAATTTATTTTTGTTTTGTATTTTGGACAGCATAATTATGAGCTAAAAAGAAAAAAAAAAAAAAAAGTCGATAGCATTATATCGGCCCTTTAAAGTTTTGTCATCTCTCTCCAAATGCCTTTCCTCAACCCATTTCCACCACATGCTGTTCGCGAATTGGACTTTTCTCTCGGCCGCTCGCTGATTTGGACTCAGTGGGAGATTGTGACAGACTTTTCTTCCCCCCGCAACACTCTGAAGCCGCCTGCGCCGGGCTGATATGAATCCCAGCCGTCCTAATAGATTTGTCCAAGGCCCGCTAATAGATGTGTCTGTGCGGCTAATGGGCTTTGACTTGCACAACACGGGCGGCTCTCGCAGACGCTTACCTTCAAATTACCTCACAAACATGCAGGACACACGCAATTAGGCTCCGGGGACGACAGGGCAGGCACTCGCCGCCTCAAGAGCGTCTTCGCCACTGCGCACTGACAAAAGTGAACATTTGTGCCAAAACTACAAAGTCGGATGAGAAAACGGCTTTTTTCTTATTTCACTGCTTATTAAAACTGTTGTTCCCACATTCAGCTCGGCTCAATGGTGTGGTCCGGTGGCTCTGAATAGGGCATAGAAAATCTGTAATTAGTGCAAGGCAGCGTGACTTGCTCCAAAATTGCTCAAAATGTCCAAATGTTTTGAATGGTTGAACCTCGATCAAATTATTTGCTTTTTAGAAACATTGTCCATAAGTTTTACTTAAGCATGTAAAACGAGGGCTGGACAGAAAGCTTGGAATACCTTTCAAAGATTCCATGTGTTGCTGTTTTTAAAAAGATATATCAAAGATCTTCTGTAATACTGGAATTATATGAGGATGCTACTGTATAAGTACAGCTTTCTGCAGGTATTTGGTAACAATGTCAAACACATCTTTATCACTAACTTACACTTTGTTGGTCAGAAAATGCAGCATTGATCTTAAAACAGCTGAGCAAAACATCCAGCAGCTTCCATAAGCCCCTCCCACCTCTCATCGTGCTCCCCTTCGCTATGCAACTGTTTCAATAAAAATAAACAAGTGTTTTCTCTTCGCGATGAGAGGATTAAACTTAGCAAGAGATCGAGGGGTGAGGAAAAAATTTCCTGGGTACGTCAGACCTCGGGGGAACTTATTGGGAGCTGAGAATAGCCACCGGAAAAGATTCTAAGATCACTCAAAGATGCGCTAGCAGCACAAAAACGAACTCCAGATATGTTTTTGATGAGAGAACAACTTTGTAACATGGCTGAAAGGGGTTATATTGTGTCAAATTTAGGTCTTTAATCTTTTGACTTGTTAAAGGGACAATGCGGAGTTCAAAAATGTTAAAACTAAGTATTTTCATCCTCTTACATGTTCCGGTAACCAGTAATGTCCTAATGTGTAGAATGAGCCCAGACCCACCACAACTGCCTCTAAAATCCTGCGCTGTCACAAAAAATGGTGTTAATTCGGGTCCGAAGTGCCGTCATACACAAGCTTAGTATAGAAGCTGCAGCTACGTGTAAGACCTGAGGTGGCAGTCATGAGTATAAAATGACCAACTTGCATCTAGTCTCTTTAAATTGTTCAAACTAAAATCTTCATTAACCCCATCGTGAGCTAAACAATGTTCTTGTCCCAATGTTCATGTCCCAATGTTCATAGCCAAAAGCCGGTCCCGCTGTGGTGCGGGTCAGCACTCGCTTGGCCATAATTGCGTTAACGTGACCAAAACAAAAGCACATGTTCACCCCCATGACCCCTTTCCCTCCGCCTCGCGGCGGAGTCTGGTTGGAGAAAAGGTCTGTTGTACATAACTCCGCACTGGCCATGGGTGTTTCTCCACCCCATGTACTTCCCACTTAAATGAAAGTGCGCTCCTACTAAGCTCAAAATGTTGCACTTCAGTAATCCTTCATGCTTCTCTGTCTCCTCTTCCTCACTGAAAACTCAAGCCCAAACTGAAATATGGAAGAATCCATGAAGCTGCTCGAAGTTTTACAGTCTCAACACCTCCACCAAACCTTTTGTCAAACGCTCTCGCCTTCGCAGATTTGCATGTTTTCCCCCCATTGTTTTTAACTTTATTTTGGGTGCTTTTCCTTTTCACCTCAGCAGCAGGCAGGTCTGAACTAAATTTTTTTTTAGACAAATACAAGGGCTGATGTGTTGAAAATTCGTTTAAAAGCCTGATAAAGCTCACTTTCACTCTTGCATTCCTTTCAGAGATATTTGTATTACTACACATACAGTGCTTGCCTTTTGTCATGCTATGAAAAAATAAAAAAACCACAACTTCCAATTCCTCATATAATACTGTTCATTTTGTTTCAGCTTTCTTCTGGTTAGTTCAAAGACATTTTAATTGGTAACGGATTGGCTGCCGAGGTTTCACACCCTCAGCTGCTGAAAACCTCCCAACAAGAGAATTAATCATTTTAAGCGTAAACATTTCCTGACAGAAATAGCATCAGAGGGTAAAAAGAAAAAAAGAGGAGGTGGTACGAAGAGTGAGGAGTGTTAAGTAAGACGTTGAGCTTGTTATCCCCAGCCATACCGCTTGTGCAAATATGAAGCACATGAATTAAAGATTTTGATGCAGCCTGTGCCAAACATCCCTGCCCTTAGCCCCGAAATGAGTTAATTTAGGGCTTTGCTTTGAGACTCCTGCGGGAAATACCGAGGTACTGGGCGCAAGGGCTGTGTAATCGATTGCAATTCACAGACATAGACAGTTCACTTATTGACTTATTGAGGAAGTAGTATATTCCTTGTAAATAACAAAATGTCCTGTCTGCAAAGTATAGCAAAAATATAATATATAGTACAGTAAATATAAACATGTCCTTTGTCATAAACTGTCATTTGTGTAAAACTGTGGTAAAACGATGATCAATGAAGTGAATAGAACAAAAGGATATACAGTATATCAACAGCAACTCAGGAACAGTGGATTCAAATGCACTGAATTGAATCCAATGACTCTGACCACTGTGATGGAAAGTAAAGGCGCCATGCTGACCACTCATACAGCCCCTGGGTCACTACACGTTCAAATAAGAACACATATCAACTTTTTTTTTCACATAAAAGTTGCATCATGCACCTTTAAAGATGATTTTTATGGAAAAAAATAATCTGTAATCTGTAAACCTACTTTGTTGCGGTCACACCTTGAAATCATCAACTCCGTCACGCCATTATTACACATTTTTTTGAAACCATACTGGACCGAATGATAATGGATTTGAGAAGCGTTGACTATGACCAGATGGCAACTAGCTTCATTGCTAGTGATTATAAGAAAAATAGTTGCAATTTTAACACCATCAGCCGCCAACTCAGATTTGAAGTGCGACGAAGTTGACAAAACCACCACAAACTCTTCTTCTTCTCTCACTTGTGCCTGTGTTATTTATTTTCAAATGTGGAAACGGTTTTAAAGCCATTTCAGGGCATTTTTCAAGGCCGTGGGAACCCAGGGTGCTGAGGGTGCTGCACTGCCCCCTGGTGGATGATATGCGCATTACAATAAAAGAAATAACACAGAAAAAGCTTTTTTGTCCCTCAGCATCTCCAAACGGAAATATGTTCTCACGGCTCTGGCGTTTTTGACAAATAATGTGACGGAGTTGACATTTTAGCGTGACGGTGCTCACAATGATTTGCAATGATTTGCAGTGTTTTAATATTTTTCTTTTAAACATAAATATGGATCATGTGTTCTCACTTGTGTCCTTAATAAAGATTGAATGAATGACAATGAAGGATTAAAGTATTCAATTGGCAATGTTTAAAATGCAAACGTTTTTTTTTCTTTTTTAGTAGTAGTAGATCTCTCTCTCTCTCCTTAGAAGGCTTTTCAAAAAGAGGATTTTTCAAGTCCCACACAAATGCATGCAATTCTTGTTCCCCTAAAAATGGTCAGCCCTTCAATAGGCTGTGTGCGCTGAACGGGACACACTCCTTTCACACACATAACATGCCGCGCTTCGGTATGAAAGCCGCGTACTTGCCTGTAGTATTTATTCAGTCCAGGGCCGTGTCACGCCGGAGAAGGTGCGACGGTGGCATTGACTGAACAAAGCACATTCAGGTCAAAGCATCCCCTACCGCTCATCTGCATACGCCGTTACATGAAAGCAGTGAAGCGGGCCCCACGGGTTCTCTCCCGCACTCAGACATGATCGCACCGCGTTACAGAAAGCCTTTCTCCAGGCGACCAACACGGGCACTTAACAACCCCCTCTGTCTGCCGCGCTCTTGTGTCGACTGTGTGCGCTGGGGTGTTGGGATTGTACATTTTGATTTTGTTTTTGTCTCTTTTCCCAGGTCATTACTCTGGAGGGATGGGTAGATATCATGTACTATGTCATGGACGCTCACTCCTTCTACAATTTTATATATTTTATACTTCTTATAATCGTAAGTATCTCGTTTTACTTTCCTCAGTAAAGTTACCTTGTCATGTGCATGCGCTTGTTGAAGACCCATTTGTTTGAATGACGTGTATGTAGAAAGTGCAGTGGGTGAGTGACCGCACCACTATTATAATTACCAAGGTTCTATTCTCTGTCCTATGGGTGCAGGTAAGAATGACAAGCTTGAGTTCAGTAATGACATAAAGAGGGGGCAAAGAAGTTTCAATGGAAAGGCCTTTAGAGCAAGGAACCTGTAAACCATTTCCCATTTGGCTTCAGCGGCTGACAGCGATGCTACGTCCATGTTTTTCACAGTCTATGTGCCGGTATGGTACTTGAACTTCTTCAGGTGGTAAAGTAGTAAAGTAACTTGTTTACCTTAATAAATCCTTTCCGTAGTCCCTCTGGGGGCAATACAAGTGTTAATGGGATCATTCGGGGGTCTTTAATTTCCCGCTGGTGTCTCTGGCCAGAAAACCACAATTGCAACTTAGTTGCCTCCGGGCCGGAGACCCTGATACACTGTAATAGAATCACGAAGAAGAAGCTAAAAGGCTAACTGTGGGCTAGCGCCACTTAGACAGTATTTACAGCCAAGTTTGAGTGAAAAAAAATGTCTCCATTGTCTAATTGGATGTACAATATCCCTCTCTCCCTTTGTTTTTTCTGTCAGCGTAGTATTTACTCTCACAGACAAATAATGAGTAAAGAAACGCAACATGCTGCAGTGCAGGTGTCCCTATACCAGATTGATTTTTTGTAGTAGTAGTGGAACAAAGTTTGTTTTGTCCTCCTCCAGTACATTGTACACTCAGATAATTGTGGAAAAAAAGCTGTGCATCTAATTAGTATTCTATAGTTTTCTTCAGCTAAAGTATTTGTGTCAATTTCATGGCTTTGCAGGCTAGTTTTGTAGTATTTCTATAACAGTGATCCTGAAAAGTGACTCTGCAAGTTGTGAAACATAGCTATAAATGAAGAATTGGGACTTTTTAAATGTGTTTGGAAAGTTAACAGTAGTGCAGTTGTCTCATGATCGGAAGGCCGGGGGTTCGAATCCCAGCTCCTGAAGATACACACTGTTGTTGTGTCCTTGGGCAAGACACTTCCCCCTCCTTGCCTCCAGTGTTTGCGTACATTGGTGTATGAATAAGAGTGTGAATGGGTGACTGGTTCCTTGCTGTAAAGCACTTTGGGCTGAATGAAGGTAGAAAAGTGCTATATAAGTTGAGACCGTTTACCAATGAGGCTGAATCACAACTGACAGTTAAATGTGCACGTGCCCCCTTTGTAAACCAAAAAAAATCATGTAAAGGGTCTTTAAGTTAGGTATTTTTCTGGTTAAGACTTGGATAACATCCTGTTTAGACATACTTTTGGTTATTTTAGACCCTTTATTATCTTCAATGTTTACTCCAGACTGGATCTTGATCTAGGTCAGATTGTACTTGGAAGGTCAAATGTTCCACGAGGTGGTATTGTGGTGTGAAAAGTTTGAGAACCACTGTTCCGGTTTCAACCCAACCATCCAAATCTTACAGCTGGTTAAAACGCCTCCAGATAGGTAGTACTGCCGGGTCCCCACGGGTTCTGACTGGCTGCCCCGAGGCTGCAGTTGAAGGACAGGGTTAAATGCAAAGATCTTCCCATGGCACATTAAACCTGACAAGAAAAGGTACTTCAAGAAAAACACCGGCAAAAAAAAAAAACAACAACAACAAAGCCCCACGCTTCAAAACAGAGGTGGGAGAGTTTGCCTTTTTACTGTTAGTCTTTTGTTTACAAAGGAGGTCTCTTATCATAAGGAAATTAGTGCAAAGAAAATGAAGACAGGAAGAGAATGAAGACAGGAAGAGAAAGACTTAATAATGAAAAAGTGAAATATTAAAATAAAGGGAGGAGGGTGAAATATGGAAAGTGCTTAAAATCCAATCCTTTATTGCATTTCTGATTAAAACACATGTGCAAGATCAAATGGGGCAGCTGATAGATGTCTTTAATTTCCTGTTAAGAATACATTAAGAAATGAAAGATGAAATGATGATGATAAGCAGTTGTTATCATTGATCCATTTAGAGGCTACGGCGTGTAATATTTATTCAGGAACTTGTTTTCTTGCTCGAGTAAATCGATTGGGTTCAGCTTCTCTGCACAAAACCAGTCGAGTTGTCAGCGCGGAGTCAAGATCTGAGTCCCATGGATGCTGAAACATTGAGGAGCGCAGCTGGGTCAAGCTGACAAAAAACTCATGTGATTTGAGCCGGTGTTGCATATTTTAGAAAAGTATAGGACCTATCAGGTGATCTTAGCTTTAGGTCAATATTCCAGATATCCTTTTTAAGTTGTCTTTTAACGTGCAACTCTTTCCATTAAAAGCACGTTGTCCACTTGTCAGGGAGTGTGCCCCTCTTCTGTCTGGCGGCGGCCCATCTGACCCGTGTGAATTGAGGTGCTGTGGCCCTGAGCGGGACCCAGCTGCACGAGCTGACTCACTCCTGTCACAGCGCACCTGAGACTATAGTCACGATGCACCCTGCGGTCCTGTACTACTCCGTGATGCCTGCCGTGTCAGTGGAAGGGAATTGGTTTCTGTCACATTAACTTGTCACTGTCGCCTATAGTATAGAGGACGTCTCATTCAAAAGATAATTGCTATAACAGGGGTTCCAATTATTTATCACGTTAGACTCTTGCAAAGGTTTGATTGTATTCCATTTGTTTTCTTATTCCATGTATTTCCAATGAGGGCTATTATCGGCGTATACAGTATGAATAATAAGTCTAAAAAACAAAACGTCGATCAGCAGCCTCTCGTGGCTTTCATTTACAAATTGGGTGCACAAAAATACCTCATTATTAGTCATTTCATCGGTGACCATGTGATTCAACACTATTGAGGATACAATGAACTTAGACATAAAGCCTTTTGTAGATCAGTGTTTCTCAGCTCGTGGGTCGCGACCCAAAAGAACCGTTTTCAGCGGGCAAGCCTTTCCCAGAAAACATTCCTGATACAGTAAAAGAATCACGACTTGAGTCTGTTCAAATGACTGCCAGGTTGTTTTTATAACAACATCAGCTGTTGTTTGCTCATTTAAAGCTTATTCAACAAGTCAAAGTCGTATTTGGGTCACGGCTTGTCATCCCGAGAGCCACTGGTCATACTTTTCACTTTTTTTTTTCTTGAATTGTCGGTTATGTGTGAGATGTCATAACATAATGGCAGTAAGCATTTCATCACGGCTACGGCAGCAGTCTGTTGCATAGCGACATGATGCTAACTTCCAAGGGCAATGACTGTTTCCCTGTTCTCGTTTCATTATATAAAGAGTTACGCCGTGTCTTGCTGAAGCAAATACATATTTAAACAGTTCATGGCAGAAAACATGAAGCTGTTGGATAATTACTTATAATATATTAAAATCTTTACGCTGGATGTAAATACACTTCACCAGAAATGTATATGTTTAGGAATTTCAGTGTTTTAGCCTCGAAGCTAATGGCTAACATTAACAATAGAGTTCAGGAATGTGATGTCATATCGCTGAGCATTATGGGATTAGCAGCAAATGTAAACTAATGGATATTTTAAGTTAAAATACTGGAGTTTTTGTTCACATGAAAACACTTGGACACTACAGTGTGTTGGATGTATTTACCAGCAGTAACTCAGCAGCTAACGGTGTCATTCCATGGCTATTTTCTCCACTTGTTTTACTGTTTTTAGCTAATGTTAGTCTGTGGAGATGTATGCTAACAGCTGCAAAGATGGCGGATCTCCATGATAACAGTGGAATTTCCCAAACTCTCTTGGTGAAATAGCACCACTTTCTGAACAAAGTTTTATGAAACATGCTCGGCTTAACGTTTACTCAAGTTTTCTTCTGTTTATTCAACCTTACTTCATTTTTAATTTACATAAAAATGTGGACAGAGAGTAGTTGCTACTCTACACTGGCTAACAGGAAGTTAGCCAAAAACATGTGTCACTTTTTATGTAACATCTTTGATCTGTGCATCTGTTTCCAGGTGGGTTCTTTCTTCATGATTAACTTGTGCCTGGTGGTCATCGCGACCCAGTTTTCTGAGACGAAGCAGCGCGAGAATGCTCTGATGAGAGAGCAGCGCGCCCGCTACATGTCCAACGACTCCACGCTGGCCAGCTACAGTGAGCCGGGCTCCTGTTACGAGGAGATGCTGCGCTACATCAGCCACCTTTACCGAAAGCTAACGCGCCGGCTGCAGAGAATATACTCGGGCTGGCACAGGTCTGTTTTACACTTCAAACACGGGGAACACTGCCAGTTACGCTGTTGTTAAATCGCCTATTATTTTAGTCTCACCGTATCACTGTGTCACTGTTAGCCAAAAAAAAATGCAACAAAGCATTTAAGCCTAAACAGAGGCATAGTAGAAAAATCACAGAACTGTTAGAGGAAGTGTAATGATGTTACAGGATGGCAACAGAAGCCAGATGAGAGTCACTTCTCCTTGTTATTTGTCATTGTTCGTTGATCCTGTTCAGCTGATGCAATATTCATACTGCAAGTGTCTGCTGAGAAGAATGCTTTCAATTTTCCTTACAAATATAAAATGATCTATTACTTTACTGTAGCGTTTATTTTGTTTTTCATTCATTCATTTATTTCACGCAGGTAGCACAAACGACAACACACAGCATGTAAATATGATGACCAACTCTGCCCAAAAGGCTTATTAAATCCCACTCCCAGTTCTTATTTAGTAATACTGACATAAAGAACTTCACTGTTACTTTGTTCAGAGATGTATATACAGATGTTACACAGGTAGCAAATAATTGCTAGTTTGCAACAACAACTGATCCCAACATGGTGAGAAGAATGAACAATTCCAGCGTTGCGTTTTTCTCATATCAGCGCCGCCTTTTGCCTGCTTCAGCTAAAACAGGTTTGTTAGCCCTCAGGCTTCCTGCTAAATGGATTTTTTTCCCCCTGCAATAAAAAGTGTAGCATTATTACATCCATAACAAACCTTTTGATGATGAGACAGACTTAAATACTTATCCTTCATGACATAATAGACCTAAGAAACAAAGACAGGTGCCAAATCTCTTTTTGTTATGTTATGTACTAAAAGGCATTAGTGTGTGGCCCTAAAAGGTGCATTATGGATTTTTTGATGGATGGAACGTATGCGCATATATATATATATATATATATATATATATATATATATATATATATATATATATATATATATATATATATATATATATATATATATATATTTGTAGAGAGAGATGGTTCCATCAGCAGTAGCCTGGCCTTAGCCATTCGCAAATTCCGGTGAATTATAATATCCCTACATGTACGTCTGGGTCTGATCTCAGTGGCCGCATTACATCGGTTGAATTTCAACCTACCATTCAGCGAGCGGGGGAGGCGGGTGTTGTAGGTGACGTATTTACTGGTTGTCGTTTGTAATGGAAGCTCTTCAATCCGTTCTGGCTCGGCTCCCAAATAGCCAGAAATTAAAATTGAAGCCTTGTGCAAGGAATGCCCCCAAGAGTTATGATGGCTGCTTCACTCACTCGGGCGCATTACATACGTCACGACCAAACGCAAAAATCAGATCCAATCATTTCAAAGAGTGGGAGGGGTGAACTCCCACTCAGTTCCAGACCCTTGTACAAAACGCAGTGAGTACGAGGGTATGGTAAAACACGGCTACATCAGCAGAGAAAACTGAGAAACCTTAAAAAGACGCCACCGTGATAGAAAGTATAGGCGCCATGCTAACTACCCATAGCAGGGGTCACTAAAAGGTCAAATACGCACTAATATAGTTTTTTTTTTTTTTTTTTTTGCATAAACGCATGTCCTTTAGTGCACATTTAATCTGTTACCTGCCGTCGCCCCTGATCAGGGGGTTAGGTCTAGGGCTAAGGTTAGGGTTAGTTAACCCTAATCAGGATATGATTTGAGTTCAGAACGGAAATGTAATCTAAGTTGTGTTTCACTCACACAGATCTCGCACATATGTTTTGAAACTAGAAGGTCTTGGATTTCAAATTAGGTATTTGATTAGATTTTCTGCTAACTTAACTTTTGCCAGCCTAAGTGAAAGCATCAGACTTCAAAACATTCACAATTACTACTCATTTGTCTTCCAGTAAAAGACGTAAAAAAGTCAACCCAAACGGCAGTGGAGGGGGTAACGGCGGCGGTAACGGCCACAGCTCCAGTCGCGGCACCGGAGCCTCCGGCCCCAACAACGCCGTGTGGCTCAGACCCATCCACAGCCTCCTGCAGACGCACCAGCACCAGCACTGTCGCCTCAGCAACGGCGGGCAGCACACGCTCAAGCCCGAGCACGGCGAGCACACCGCGGCCGAGCGCTGCCTGGAGACCGGCGAGGAGCTGGAGATGAAGTCCCTGCCCCTGCGCAGAGGGAACGTCAACGGCGGGCGCAGCTCCTCCGTGACGCCGCGCATGGGGGCGCTCCTGGGTCGGCTGAACGGAGGCATGAACTACCCCACCATCCTGCCCTCGTTCGTGTGCAGCTACCGGAGCAAGAGCCCGTCCCCGCACACCCGCAGCCCCGAGCAGAGGCACTCCCACCAGCCGGGCTCCGAGCACACCGAGACCCTCAACAAGCTCTACACGCTCATGGGACAGCACAGTAAGCCACGTTACACACGACAGCTTTCATGGACTGGTGACCATGTCAGAGTTAGACAAAATACAGTAGAAGCGTCAGAAGGTAGTCACAAGGCTCCAGTGGACATTTTTGCCTTTCACTGCTCTGTGGGGATGGGGTGAGCTGTGCTTCCCGATAACATAGATACAGACGGCATCTCTGCAATTGCCCATATATGGTTATGTTTGAAAACAGTTAAGGGGGAAAACAATTTTGATTTTTTTTTTAACTTTCTCTAATTACTCAAAAACTACTTTAAGAAACGCTGAATTATGAATATAGTTTTCTACTAAATAAAGATAAAAAGACATGGTCTGGAGCAAACGCGAGAATGCTAACATAATGCTACATGTTAGCATCGGGCTAATGCCAATGGTTAGCTAGCGCTAGCTACAACTGCCGTTTTTTCACTTCTACTGAACAATCTGCTGGGAGAAAACATCCATATGGACCCGATTTACACTTGACTTTATTTTTATGTGATAAATAAATTTATATTCCACCAGAAAATGTCTAAAAAGACTGAAAAATTGTGTTTCCTAAAAGATTCTATTTTCCCCCTCGGCGGCCCCCCCTTCTATGACGAGATGCCGTCTGTATCTATAGGACCATGGGCAAGACTATGAGGAAATAGAACTCATAGTAATGTGGGTAAAACAGGGAAGTCGTGACTTTGAATTGCCATTGGCACAGCGCCACCTACTGTTCTGAGAGTGTGCATCGTTTGGCTGTTGTAATGTAGTTGAATAAAAGTCAACTTTGTTACTGACCACCTCAGCAAACGTGTATGAATGACTAAAAGCAAGATTGTAGCATGGTAGAAAGCGGTCAAAGTCTATTTTATGTAACGCCGCCCTCCATTTAACCTCTTCTCCCCCTTTAACCAAGCACATTTCTCTATTTCGGCTTTACCCAAATCCAAAAGCTTCTTGAAAAACAGCACCAAAATAGAGACAGAAATGAAAATGCCGCAAAACAGGCAACAAAAAAGCAAAAACATAAACCAAAAAATTCAAAACGCAACAAAACAGGCGACAATAAAGCGACAAAAGTGCAACAAAAAAGTGACAACAACATGAGGAAAAATCTAGGTCTTAGCTTTCAAATGAGGAATTACACTGGCCTATAGGCTGAGAGGCTTTTAGATTTGGGTACAGACGACCTGGAGGAAATGCACTCTGCTCAAATGGGGGTTATGCATCTTTATCATATCGTAGTTGTAGTGGGACAACCAAGCAGTTTTCTATAATCCCAGATATCAAAATAATATTTTTCCTATCTGTGATTGATATCAGTATATTCGCTACCCCAGGAACCTCACACTCGTACATTATCAAACCATAATTCATCACGTTATTCTAAGTATCCGCTTGCCATATTGAGGACTGAGGAAACTGCTCAGTTTGTATTCGTTTCTCACAGAGATCTTTTTCCCCCGTTGAAAAGTAAATCCTTTCCCGATAAACTTCTCCCCGCCAGCATTCCTTCCTCTCTCTGTGTAATTGTTGTAAGGTTCTGACCCGGAGGTGCCTGTGGATAAAGTGCCCGTGTGTGAGTGTGTGAGTGTGTGTGAGCAGCTTTAGCGCAGGCTCGCAGTCCTGACAGGAAATCCATGTCTCCAGTGTAGCAGCGCAAAGAACTGGATCAAGGGGCGGGACGGAGCAGTCAGGGCAGGTGTTGGAGGGTTATGTTGAGAACGGAGATGGTCAGTGCGGAACGATAACAACAAACAAAGGCTGGATGGCGTCCTGACGGGTGCTGTCCGGTTCTTCAGTTCTGGGGTCTCATTTATAAAGCTCATGTACGGACGAAAGGAGGCCTAACCCTTCCATACGAACGGTTCTGCGTCAAAGGTAGTATTTATAGAAATCCCTCTCATGTTTAGGTAAATCTCATTCATAGGAGATTATGTGGTGCTGCACGTACGGAGAGTTTCATATATCCCATTTTTCTCACGGACAGTTTTATAAATGAGACCCCTGGTTCGGGAAATGGCTCTTCAATGGGTGCGGGATCACACACAACGCTGGCTCTTTATTGAGTTTATTCAAGATGTTAACCTTTTAATGGATATTGCCTGAGAGCTTCACCCAAAGCTTTTTGAAAACCTTTGAAACTGTGTAATTAATAAACAACAAAAAAGCGGCAAAAATGTGACAAAAAAGAGATGAAAATGTGACGAAAGAGACAAAAGTGTGACAAAAAAAAGGGACCAACAACCAAGTCGGTTCCATTAATGCAGTCCCTGGAGCAATAGCATCAAACCTTGGATCTACTTACAAGTATTGTTTAAAGGAATAGGCCACCGTTTTTACATACTAAAATATGTTCTTACCTCACTTTAGTCGAGTTAATATATCCCCGTCTGGTCTTTGTCCGTGCGCTCTGTCACGCAAACGGAGCACATACGCAGCCTCTCCCACATGTCACATAGCTCCGAAAAAGCTCATGATAGAAGCTACCAAGCTCTTCCACGTGTTCCCTATTTAAATAAAGTTACGTGAAGTGTTTTCATGCGAAGTATATTTACACAGAAATGTAACGTGTCGATTTTATAAGCAAATAAAAAGGGGGACTATATTGTGAGGCGTAATGATACGAGAAGTAAAACGTCCGCGCAGTAACTCCTAAAGACTTCCCCCGCTCATTTCCGTCAATAACCTTTAGGAGTTACTGCGCGGACGTTTTGCTCCTCGTATCATTACGCCTCACAATATAGTCCCCCTCTTTATTTGCTTATAAAATCGACATGTTACATTTCTGTGTAAATATACTTCGCATGAAAACACTTCACGTAACTTTATTTAAATAGGGAACACGTGGAAGAGCTTGGCAGCTTCTATCGTGAGCTTTTTCGGAGCTATGTGACATGTGGGAGAGGCTGCGTATGTGCTCCGTTTGCGTGACAGAGCGCACGGACAAAGACCAGACGGGGATATATTAACTCGACTAAAGTGAGGTAAGAACATATTTTAGTATGTAAAAACGGTGGCCTATTCCTTTAACAGTACCCAGCCCTGAGACAGACTGGTAGGCAGACAGATAAAACACTACACAACTCCAGGTATGTTGAAAATAGCTCCTTCTTTTTGCCCCTAAACTTGAGCCTCGCATTTTATCTGAGATTCGGGACTAATGCAATACAAATACCGGGCTCTGTTGATTTTGAGAAACAGCTTAAGCCGCGCCGCTCAACCTAAACAAAGATGTTGGAAGGAGAACAAAAGGAGCTGATTAGCAAAGTGTAAATGATGACAACAGCGAGAAGCCCGCAGGTTTACGCAGTGCTGCTCGGAGCTGGAGTGGGGGCTCTGGCGTCTGTTTTTGTTCTGCCCTGGTTTCAAGAGGCTGCAGTCAGGTGGAGGAGTGTTCAGAGATACATTACCAAAGTGTACTCATCGCAACAGAACACATCATACTGCACCACTATCCTCGCAACTATTTTGGGTGACCCATATTGCAGTGCCTGACTTGAACTCTAACTATGTAACATTGTTTTATAGGAGTTAGTGTGTAGTTTCTTGGTGGTGGAGTGGTTAGTATTCCTGCCTCATAGCACGATCAAGCTCTTGACAGGTTGCCACGGAGACCTGTCATGAGCTTGGGACTAAAGCTAGGAACGTTTTATGACACTAAAGCATAAAGGGCCTCTCTCATCGGCCTGTAGGATAGTTGGAGACTAGTTGGAGACTGGAGTTGCTGCTGCTCATGTTGTCTACGAGATGTCCCCTGGAGATAAGGTGATTCTTCAGGTAGTCCCGGTGAAAAGGAACAGGAGACTGCATGGAGACTTGACTTCAATAAGTCTCCATGTGGTCTCCACATGGTATCTGAGAGGTCTCCAAGAGGTCTACGTGTGTGACGTTTCTATGATGTCCCTGCAATGTCTCAGAGACCTGTCGCTACCAAGGCGATCTCCATACGATACGACTCTTTGTGATCTCCTTGATGTTATCCATCAGGTGTCGGAGACATTGCAGGGACGTCACAGAAACGTCTCACAGATTGAGGACAACAAATAGTTTTCGCAACATTGCTACAGCAGCTTGAGACCGTGCAGACCTCTCGGCGACCATGCGGAGACTCTGCTTAAATTGAACCTGTTCGTTTTCACCGAGACTACCTGGAGACTCGTGTGTTGCCAGGGGACGCCTCGGAGACGTCTCCGTGACCAGCGCTGACTCTAATCTCCAACTCGCACATCTCGATCGCTTGCTAATCTTGATCATGCCATCGCAAAGTAAACAAGAGAGTAAGTAGATCAAATATGTTTGAGATTAAGGTATTCAAATACCTTCAAAAAGTTAAATACCCCATCTTTAAACCTCAACTATGCATATAATTGTCCATTATCAATGATCTAAAGGGTTCTGATTGTATAAACGATCAAAGGTTAACAGTATATTTGTTAAATGATTTTTTGTTCTATTACATACAGTGATGAGGTCTCATGCCTCGTCTGTTCTTCCCAACTTCTGTTGGCTGTGATTACCCGCAGATTAATCAGTGTGTCTCTCCCAAAACTCACCACCAGAATGAAAGCAGGAGTGGATGGCTCTCCAGGCTACACAGTTGTGCTAATGCAAGACAGAAACGCTGTCTCTGCCGACGGAGCCCGACAGAAAAGCCTCCAAATGCTGAGCGTAACGTGTCTGGCCTCTGCCCCTCAGGTCGTCAGAGGCTGCTGTACCAGCTGGCCGGCCTGGTGCCCAGCCCTCTGCTGCTGGAGCTGCTGAGCTGTCCGCAGTGCGCCCGCAGCCTGGACACGCTGGAGCTGGAGGGGGACCCGGACGCGCTGCTCGACTTCCCACAGGTCAGTGTCGCCTCAAACAAATCAGCTAATGTGTTTTTCCACCCTATTGGCCGGTCTCCATGTTAAACATTGTCGCTGTGTGTGTCCGGCAGGGTGGAGACCTGCGGGGCGTCCGCGGTCGAAAGCGACGGAGGGGGGTGGTCGATTACAAGAACGGAGTGCTGCAGGCCTGGAGGGACTTCAGGGAGAAACTGAAAAGGATCGTGGAGAGTAAATACTTCAACCGAGGGATTATGATCGCCATCCTGGTCAATACTCTCAGCATGGGCATCGAGTACCACCAGCAGGTGAGCACCGAGACGCCTGGAGAAGTCTGATAATCGCTTTGTGATAGGCATTCAATTCATGTTTACGACGAGCGGGGTGTGTGAGTGACTGTTTGGTGGTGTCAGTCTAACACAGGGGTCACCAACGTGGTGCCCGCGGGCACCCAGGGGCCCTTTGGGGCATGTCCAGTAGCCCTTGGGACTTTTTCTAAAGTGTAAAACACTTCATTTTCTTGAATCTATTTCTTAAAATTACAGTTATTTCGGTTCTTGTGACTCGGTATGAGTTTAAAATAAAGCTATTTTAATATAATATGGGGTCAATATCCTATAAGTGAACAGTGTACGTTTAAGTCTTTAGGATTTGTTTTTAACTGGTAGCCCTCGAACAACTTAATGCTCTTAAAGTAGCCCTCAGCTGAAATAAGGTTGGTGACCCCTGGTCTAACACATTGGCAGCTGTAGCTATATGTACTTTATCACCGCTCCTGTTTTTTTATTTGTGAGATTGACAAGTGGGTATTTGAAAGAAACCAATGATAGAAACATTTCCAACGAGGCAGATGTAGAGATCTGAATCAGACCATCACTGACCATTGTGAGCTTTTTGGGGGGGGGGCGTTGGGTCGCAGGTAGCAGTATAGAAATGTAAAGATAAACCAAGCATACCTGAGAAGCAAAATTCTTGTGCTTTTTTTTTTTAAACCTCTTACCACCCGCCTAAACCAAATGCATTCTGTCCTCTTTGGCTATTATATAGGCCTATGTAACACCTCATTTGAAAGACCCACAATGCTGATCTTTTTCCTCACGTTGTTGCTGTGTTGTGTCACCTTTTGTATGTTGTTTCTTTCTTTCTTTTTTTCCATTTTTGTCACATTTTTGTTGAGTTTTTTGTCACTTTTTATTGATTTTTTGTCATTTTTTTGTCATTTTTTTTGTTGAATTTTTGTTGAATTTTTGTCACATTTTTGTAGAGTTTTTGTCACATTTTTGTTGAATTTTTGTCACATTTTTGTTGAGTTTTTGTCACATTTTTGTTGAATTTTTGTTGATTTTTTGTTGAATTTTCGTCACTCTTTGCTTGAGTTTTTGTCAAATTTTTGTTGAATTTTTGTTGAATTTTTGTCACATTTTTGTCACATTTTTGTCACATTTTTGTCACATTTTTGTTGCGTTTACATCCTTGTTTTCTTCTCATTTTTTCTGGCTGTTTTGGTGCTTTTGTCCCAAGAGGCTTTTTGATTAGGGTAAAGCCAAACTGGAGAAAATGGGATCCGTTCAGGTGGGAGTTAAGGGGTTAATCTACATTGGCTTCCTATTGGGTGAGAACACAATCTCTGTAGCCAGTCAGTCAGTCCCTGAAAAGGAAAAAAAATCCACAATATTAATCTTCTCGGGGCCTCCCAGTGTCTCTGTATTTTTGTTTAGTAAAAAAAAAAAAAATCATTATCAGCGTTTGTCAAAGTAATGGTGGGGAAATGGGAGAAAGTTCAGCCTTTTCTCCCTCTGACTACTTCAGACATGACCATATACGGGCAATTCCAAACATACCATATGTATCTATCCGTTTGTTAAGCGGTGACGTCGCAGCTCTACTTCCGGCAGATGTGCGAGAAACTACAAAAATACTCTTCAACACCACAATCAATATTGCTGAAACTCAACAGAGAGTTACTGAACACACTTATTTATCAGGCCGATTTGCCAATAATGCTGTACCTACTGCTATAAAAGTAATATTTACAAAAATCGCAACATCCGGATTTAGCGTAGAAAAATGCTAACGTCCGCTAAACCCGGAAGTAGCGACTTTAGTAAATAATACTTTTTTAGCAGTAGATATGGCATATTTGGCTATTGATTCTGAGAAATAAGTGTCAAAAATATTGATTGTGTTTTTTAAGAGTTTTTTTCTCGCATATTCTCCAGCTGAAACGGACCTGGAAGTAAAGCTGTGGCGCCTTTATAAAGTTACAAGTCAGGTTTGAGGACAGGCCAGTCCACTGACAGTGAAGATTGAACGTATTAGTGAGTTATGTCTCAACCAAAAGTGTATTTTATTTTCCTGTACTCGGATGTTGAGCAGTATGGCTTTAAGGTAGTCGAGCATCGCTTTTTATCCTTATTGCTTTCTGTACCATCGCTGTTGATAAGACAAAAAACAAAACAAAACCATCGGAGTAGATCCATGAGTATGTTTCGAATCCCTATGCTATGCCGGTGGTGTATCCCCTTTCCCCCTCACCTCCGCCTGTTCGTCCTCCACTGTCTGCCTTCAGTGTAAACACAGCGGTGACTGGGAGAGCCATGTCCTTATTGGGCCAACAGCAAACGCAGACACCGCACACATAGAGAGACAGACTTATGTAAGCCCCCCCCCCCCCCCCCCCCCCCTCCTCACTGCGGTACTTATCAACCCCCTTATGTGACACCTGGTCAAACTTTGCAGCAGCACGAGTGCGTTTATACATGTGCCGAGAGCCGAGATGGGACTGGAGAGATTTGAAGTGCGCAGAACTACCGGTGCTTTTACCTCGGCCTTTGCTTTGAAGCGTGTGTTGTATCACAGAGGCGGAAAAGGAAAGAGAGCTTCAAAAATACAGACATTTTTGGCCCATTTAAAAAAAAAAAAAGATAGAATACTTCTCTTCCCGAAGCTGTTTGAATTTAGCCTTCTATCTATCCACCAATTACATTACATTTTTATGTGTATTAGATGTACTGTATATCCGACCCCACAAAAAGCAGAAATTGAATATGATTTAAAGTGATAGTCTTTAAAGCCACACCGCGTAGAATTTTACCCAATAAATAAAATTGAAATACAAGCATTTATTTTATGACCAATTTTTTTTTCATCATTAAAAAATACCTCATAAATGCAGAAACAAACATCTGCTTTTGCTGTGAGCGGCTCAGCTTTTCTAAGACATGACTTTGCTGGGAGTGGGTACGTCTCCAGCTCGTCTTCATGGAGATGTGACTAAAGTCAGCAGAATTTTAATTTTAATGAGATTTATATAGGTTAGGTTCACATCCAAATCCATTCTTTGATTACCCACTGTATTAATGTCTCGAGCTGGTCATTAGGAGCATGTTTTTTACTGATGGCAACAGTATAGTCAAAAATGTTATGCGGTGTCCCTTTAAGTTAAAATGTTTTACAAATTTGATAGATTGCGTAAAATTGAGCGCCAGGATATTTTTTCTAACGTCCCTCCCTTTGCTGCAACCAATCAGAATCCCCGGGCTATCACTTTGACCAATGAGGCGAGCTTTCCTGTGAACCTGGCCTGTCAGGTTCAATCAGGAGGGGAGGGGGGGGGAGTTTGAGCGTTCACTTTTGAAAGTTTGCTCTCGCTCTCCTCGTTTCGCACACAACGAGCGGATCTCTGGTCCAAGAGGGGAGGAATTTGATTGTTTCCTTTCAAATTTGACTCTCCCTACTCACTTTAAAATCTTACAGACGATCACTTTAACATTTGGATTAGATAACACTAATTAATTCATTCATAAATAGGCTTTGACATCACCCGAATGAGGTCGACGGGTTGACAACAGCTGAAAACATTGGGATCGTTCATAATTGGGGCTGTTGATGGCTAATGCTAACAACTTTAGGAAACAAAAAAAGGAATGAAAATGTGATAAAATGGGACAGAAACTCAATAAAAAAGAAACAAAAATGTAGCAAAAAAATCATAGACAAAAAAAGTAGCAACAACGCGGCAACAATGCGAGGAAAAAGGTTGGTTTTAGCCTTCAAAACGAGGCATTACACTGGCCTATAGGCTCCAGTCCGGAAGCTTTAAGATTTGGGTAAAGCTGAACTGGAGAAAATGCCCTTGGTGAAGGCGGAGGTTAAAGAAGACTCAAGATTCCTTGTATGTTCCGGCTTGCAGAGAGATTCAAACACACAACTAGCGGATTTAGTCTAATATTTACCTTCCTTTTCGAGAGGTTGTTTTGAGATTTCAGCGGCGTCGATAAAACACCTTGCTATGTGTTATGTTGACGAGGAGAGTTCTGCAGATGTTGTTTTTTAGTGCCTGGCTTTGCTGTGAACAGTGGTCGGGCTCAGAGGGGCCGCAGAACACTAATTAGGGAAGCAAACCATTAGTCATTTTTAGTCGGCGTCTGCAGTAGCTTGTCTCTCCTAAGCCCCCCCCCCCCCCCCCCCCTTTTGCTGCTGCACACTATCCACGCATTGCTCCCTCTTACTAGCTGGAACTAGTCAAAGGTAGCCAGCCTGTTTTTTTTTCGTCAGTTAATCCGTGGCGCATCCCTAAAAAAAACAAAACCTTTACACACTTCAAAACGCTAGAGCCGACTTTGTGTTTGTTGTGCTTGGCCATAGAGACACTATTGAGATTCATCGAGATTCATCAACTTCCCTATTAAGTGCTGGCAGGGCGGATCAAAAGAGCACTCGGCTTGGCACATCCAGGTTATTTGGATACTTGGATGCTTGGATTGGAGCCCGTTCTCCTTTCTTTTTTTGTGTGTGTGTGAAACTACTTAGTGCGTCAGTTAAAAAAAAAAAACAAGCCAGTCAAGGTCATCCTCAAGAATTGTCAAAGTCTTTTGCCAGTGTCGACTAATTAAAAACCAAAGAAAAAGGCGAACGGAAAAGATGAGTGGGAACAAGATCCAAGTTCCAAAATGAATCAGTTTTTGAAATTAATTTATTCCTTTTCAATCAAAGAGCCCCTCGCCGTTCAGATTTTGACGCCGAAGGAACAAGTCTCGGGGAGAACATTTATTACGCACTGCAGTATTCCGGAATGGAACTGAATATGAAAGATGTGTTAGTGTCTCAGATGCGTGAATGGTTTAGCTGATTAAATTTGCTTTTCTTCAGCTAACGAGGGAATAATTTTACTTTGGCTTGAAGTGGGGCTTCAAAATAGACATATTTTGTGTGCCTCAGCATTGGTATTTATGCTTTACAATTAAAAATAATGTCTCAGTAAGAATTAAATAATAGAAACAATGAAGTACATGCGCTAGAGCTGGAGAATACTTGGACTAGGGCTCCTCCTGCTGGCACCTGTGGAAATATCTTATTAAAAAAACGCTCAGTTTTGATTTACGACATGGTTTAACGCTTCAGCACACTTTCAGTAAAACGGATCCGGACCGATATATTTTTGGATCATGGGCTTTACAAATGTGGAGGAATGTTTTGAGTTTTAACAATAACGCAATTGATCCAGGAAGTCCAGAATGAAGCGCTGAAAAGAAACCGTTTCTTCGCCGCAACATGCTATTCGAAACTGCGACATGCTATTCGAAACTGCAACATGCTATTCGAAACTGCGACATGCTATTCAAAAGTGCAACATGTTATTCAAAACTGCAACATGCTATTCGAAACTGCAACATGCTATTCGAAACTGCGACATGCTATTCAAAAGTGCAACATGTTATTCAAAACTGCAACATGCTATTCGAAACTGCAACATGCTATTCAAAACTGCAACATGCTATTTGAAACTGCAACATGCTATTCGAAACTGCGACATGCTATTCAAAAGTGCAACATGTTATTCAAAACTGCAACATGCTATTCGAAACTGCAACATGCTATTCAAAACTGCAACATGCTATTCAAAACTGCAACATGCTACTCGAAACTGCAACATGCTATTCAAAACTGCGACATGCTATTCAAAACTGTAACATGTTATTCAAAACTGCAACATGCTACTCGAAACTGCAACATGCTATTCAAAACTGCAACATGCTACTCGAAACTGCAACATGCTATTCAAAACTGTAATATGCTATTAGAAACTGTAATATGCTGTTCAAAACTGCAACATGCTATTCGAAACTGCAACATGCTATTCAAAACTGCAACATGCTATTCGAAACTGTGACATGCTATTAAAAACTGCAACATGTTATTCAATACTGCAACATGCTATTCAAAACTGCAACATGCTATTCGAAACTGCAACATGCTATTCAAAACTGTAATATGCTGTTCAAAACTGCAATATGCTATTCAAAACTGCAACATGCTATTCGAAACTGCAACATGCTATTCAAAACTGCAACATGCTATTCAAAACTGCAACATGCTATTCAAAACTGCAACATGCTATTCGAAACTGCAACATGTTATTCGAAACTGCGACATGCTACTCGAAACTGCAACATGCTATTCAAAACTGTAATATGCTGTTCAAAACTGCGACATGCTATTTGAAACTGCAACATGCTATTCAAAACTGCAACATGCTATTCGAAACTGCAACATGCTATTCAAAACTGCAACATGCTACTCGAAACTGCAACATGCTATTCGAAACAGCAACATGCTATTCAAAACTGCAACATGCTACTCGAAACTGCAACATGCTATTCAAAACTGTAATATGCTATTCAAAACTGCAACATGCTATTCGAAACTGTGACATGCTATTCAAAAGTGCATGAATGTAGTGAAATACTACTCCAACTTTCAATGGTTTAAAGCTCAAAAGAGCTGATTTCACATGATATGAGTCCTTTAAAATACATTTAAAGCCACACCGCATAACATTTTACCCAACAAATACAATTAAATACATCCTAAATGAAAAGAAAAGAACGTTTGCGGCAGGAGATATTTTAAATAAATGGACTGTAACTTTATTGGGAGTGGGACGTCTCCAGCTCATCACCATGGAGATATTGACTAAAGGCAGCCAAAAAGGAAATATGATTAGGTTAGGTCCTCATCTAAATTTATTCTCTGTCTAGCTGGTCATTAGAGCGTGTTTTGTAGTGATGGCAACAGAAGAATCCAAAATGTTACGCAGTGTGCCTTTAAATATGTTGTAAAAAATGGATGACTATATTTGATCTGATTCCATGGTCGTTCACCATCTTCTTCAAATGAAGCTGTGACAGGAGTGAGCTCCGTTCAAACAATGCCATGCAGTGCAATATAATAAAGTCACGCACTGGCAGCAGCGGTGTGTACTTTCAGTGCCTGGATTGTTAACCGCACAGGCCACAACGGCAATGAAAATGCCACTGTTAAATATAAGTATGGGTGTAGCGCTGGACAGAGTAGCTGGCTGAGAGCCTCTCCAAAGCCTTTAAAGTTTTTATGTGGTAGCCGCTCAAAGAGAAAACAAAAAAAAAAGCATTGGGAACAAACTGTCTGGGCAGCAAACCTCCCATATTTTCATGCTCCGTCCAGTGTGTTTTCGTTTTAAAGGCTGCACTTGCTTATTCCCGCGACATTGCTTGTTTTTGTTGCTTTCCCCCGACTCCTATAACCGCTACAGTTTCCTGAAAGGGCCAGTGAAGAAGAGCTTGGGATTCTGCCTTCAAAACCCATAAGGATTGTGGGATTAGTTTCACATTTTGTATAATAAGGCAGTAGAAAGTTATTGCTCTGATAAAACTGTTTGCATACTACATTATGTAAGAGGTGTTTACCAGTAGCTCTGATCATGTCAGTGCTTATACAGCCTCTAAATCCAAGCTTGTTTTACTCAAACTGCAGGGAGCCTCTGTGGCAGGAGCAGCTTTTGTTTTTTTTGCTTTGTCGGAATAAAGTGGAGCCTCTTGTGTCGCTTCTTGAGTGGAAAGCATTCATTTGTTGTTTAAGCTGAGGTGCATTTTCAAACATCTATGAGCCCTATTTGTCCTCTTCATACATAAAAAAAAAAAAAGAGAGATCAAATGGACAAAAACTTAAGTTGATTTTTTTTTCTCACCCTTGTTTTTAGGCTTTTTTATAGCCTGCTTCACTTCCCTCCGAGCCAGGGTTGCCAGGTCCTGGATATTGGGCAGCTTTTTAAGCCTTGCTGTGGGTAGCCTTGCTTTGTTTTCATATAAGACAAAATCTCAAATCCAAGTCTCTCAGACCTGCTTTTTCAGTACGATAGGGAGAAATGTGTGGTTTCTCATCATTGCAGGAGCACATGGCCATGGATTTTCAGATATTTTTGGGCAGGTTTGGCTGCTGAGACCTGGCAACCCTGCCCAGAGCCACCAGACAGCTACAGACGGCAAAGTGTCATACGGTGCGTGGCTTAGTGGGGGGGATCTGGGATGGAAATCTTTTTTTCTCTACTCTTTGTTTTTTTATATATATATTTTTTCATGCAGACTATAAGCACACAGACCAGTAAACCAAGTCAAAATTGGGTCCTTATGTATGTTTTGTCACCATAGTTTGTCCACCAAAACTGAAAAACCGTTTAGCTGGTTAGCATTCCTTGCTATACTTACAAACTTGCAGTTGATTCAGATTGTTCCTTTCCTTGTCTCTGTATATTTGGTAGAAGACACATCCATAATTTAGCATTTCTTTACATAGTTGTAGAGCAGTCGGTTAAAGAGTTGGCTAGTTGTTTTTCCTCTTTGTTTTCCCCTTTCGATGGTGAATATTTGCGTGCGTTCCGAAACGTGCCGTCTGTATTGATAGACACTTTAAGTCACACACGCGCTCACATGTACATGTTTCATAAAGCTAAAAAGAAGCACATTATATTCCTAAGACCTTTAATCTCATTAGCACTGGTCGCCATTTGCCTGGATTGCGCTGTATGGTTGGCTTCCTCCTATATCACCATATAGACTCCACTATATCAGCTTTCAGGGGTAATCAAGGGAGCTGAGTGCTGTAATTTGTGCTGTTAAACATGCGCCCGCAAAGACAACTGCGACTGATGATCCCCCAATTCAAACTGACACCTCCGCTGGCAAACAGTGTGCGATGGCAACGGCGAATGAGAGAACAAAGGGCGGTATGCGTGCCGTTTAGGATGAGATCCAGCTGGCAAATAGAATAAATAAATGCATTTACAGATATCACTTCTGAGGAACCTATAACCGTTTTGCTGTTGGTGTTTCACAAAATAGTAACATTACGAATACAGGGGTATAAGCACTCCATGAACCCAGCAGTTGGGAGTGTTTCGGGGCGCTGTTCAGATGCTGCCTGTCAGTCACTCTGTCTGTTTGGCGAGGTGGGATCAGGCAAAGTGTCTCTGAACTGTGCACTCTGGCGCCCTCTACCAGTCGTCAGAGATGAGGGGCCTCCTATCTGTTTTCCCAGTGAGCCACATACAGTATACAACATGAAGGAAAAAAGAAAAAAAAAGCCCAAACAGTTTCTTGATGAATTTTGAGAGAATAATTTTTTTCTTAAAGGTGTATTACGCAACTTTTCATGCAGGAAAAACAAGTTGATATGTGTGCGTATTTGACCTTGTAGTGACCTAGAAGCTGTATGAGTGGTCAGCATGGTGCCTTTATTTCCATCGCGGTGGTCTCTAGGACGCTCCAGGATCAACTTTTTGGAAGGTTTTCACTGCTGACGGAGCCTCTCACCAGAAAACCTACAAACAATAGATCCTGGAGCGTTGTAGAGACCACCATGATGGAAAGTAAAGGAGCCATGCTGACCACTCATACAGTCACTTTGTCACTACAAGGTCAAATAAATGTCAACTTTTTGATATATAATGCACCTTTAACCTCTTACCACCCGCCTAAACCAAATGCATTCTGTCCTCTTTTGGCTGTGTAACACCTCATTTGAAAGCTAAGACCCACAAAACGGATCTTTTTCCTCGCGTTGTTGCTGTGTTGTGTCACCTTTTGTATGTTTTTCTCTCTTTTTTTTCATTTTTGTCACATTTTTGTTGAGTTTTTTGTCACTTTTTGTTGAATTTTTGTCACATTTTTGTTGAATTTTTCTCACATTTTTGTTGAATTTTTGTCACTCTTTGGTTGAATTTTTCTCACATTTTTGTTGAATTTTTGTCACTCTTTGGTTGAATTTTTGTCACATTTTTGTTGCGTTTACATCCTTGCTTTCTTCATATTTTTTTGTGGCTATTTTGGTGTTTTTTTCCCAAGACGCTTTTTGATTAGGGTAAAGCCAAACTGGAGAAAATGGGATCCGTTCAGGTGGGAGTCAAGAGGTTAACGTCACATCATTGAAATATGCACAAATATAAACTTTTTTTTCCGAATTAAAAGTTGCAAAGTGCAGCTTTAAGTCTGATTTTGTGTGTAAAAAGTGCGATACAAAACAAATGCAATCATTTTTTTGGTAATAATTAGTCAGAGTCAGAGTATTAATCTGGTTTTGACAAGTTCTACAGCCCTTTGGATGACATTTCCGACTGATTCAAAAGTCATTTTGCTGAACATGTGGAAATAACACTTGTCTTACCCCTTTGACAAATCGGTTTATACAACATAAGCTACAATTTAAATAAAAAAACATCCTGGAACAAGTCAAATATTCAACGTCAGAACACATTTCCGTATGATTTTAAAAAAAAGAACCTCAAACTAGAGCAATATTCAGAATTTTATGTAGTGATGCTAACCCATGCGCTAATAACGGCTTCCTCTATAGTAGCTGAAGCAAAACATTTGGGAATCATGCAACCATTTCGTCAGTGGACTCATTAGCCTAAATTTTGTGGAGCGTCCTAAAACTTTCTTGATGACCCCCTGCCCGAGAACTAACGCAACTTATACTTAATGAGAGCGGCCGGTCGGTGCGTCAAAGTGAGAGCTTACCAATAAAAGTTTTCCCTCACAGCGCTGTGTAAAGAGATTTCTGCCTTCCGTAGCGCCCTACAATACGATTAGGGTATGAGTAAACGCATCAGCTCCGAGCCGTCGCTTTCAGCCCCTTCTTCAGCCCCTTCTTCAGCCCCTTCTTCAGCACATTCTCTATTGCGCTGATGCTCTTTCCTATTCGGAGTTTATCTAAATAGAAACCCCGTGATGCATTTGCAAGCTTGCACACCCACACACACGCACCAAAAAAACGAAACAAAAAAAACTGCAGCATTTCTCAATAAAGGCCTGCGTGCTTTACGAGAGGGCCACAGTTAAACGTTAGCCGGGTCACTGGCCGCGGCGCGCTGAGGTAAGTGGAGTAGATCGGCGCTGATAGATGGTCGCTGTTGGAGCTCACGTGATTGATCGAGCCTGACTTGCCGCTCCGCGCTTTGATTGATGAAGTCTATGCCCCGGGCACAGAGAGCAAAGGGGTTTTTACCGCTGGATAAAACAGGGAGGATATGAGCCTTTTGTTTAGTTTAGTTGATGTATATTTGGTCGACATCTGCAGCAGTAGTGACTGGAGACGTCGCCCAAAAGGGTTTTTTTCTTGCCGAAGTAGACGTGCAAGGGAAGCCTAGTTGTTTAACGACGACAACAAGCTAAGACGACAGTAAAAACTGAAATGAACATGATAGTTTAGACTTTACATTTCACTAGAACAATTTTGTTGAGATTTTCGCAAAAAAGAAATCGATCTAGTTTTTCCTGGTGACATCCATTTGGCTTTTTTGGGGGGGCAGAAGAGAAGCAGAATTTCCATAACATTTGCCATGCAGTCAGTCATGAGCATAGACTGTAAATTCAGAATGGACTAAGTGAGGGTGGCATTTCCCCCCATAGCGTTCAGCGTGGGCTAGCTGAAGCTCGGTCATGCTGGTAATCTGGCAGGGTCTTTGGAGCCAGCTCTGGAAATAAAATCAGCGAAAGGAAAAAAGAAGGATGATGCCAGACAAACATGTGGCGGTCAGAATGACAAGGGGGGTAGAATTGGTCCATACTTGATATACATGCTTTTCAGTCATGTGACTTTTGTTGTTATGGTGGCCATTTTGAATACCGAAGTAGAATTATGCAGTACGACAACATGTAACAATATCTCTACTCAGGATGAAAATGAAAGACAATTGTTTGACAGTGACATTTTTATGTACTCGTAATCATTGCTCAAGAAGATAACAGTAAAAACACGGCCCCAGAGATGCACGTTTATGTGAAGAAACCAGTGGGTCGGGGTATAAGCTGCTCACGTAAGCATGCTACCGGTTAGCATTTAGCTTCAACAGCTCAGCTCTGACCTAGACTTGGATGCAACATGTGACAAAGGTCATGGCTGAGCTTTCACTGTCGTGTTTCCTCAGTGTTCATAGATGTGTTTACCGTGTTGAACTGTCAATGGTTGAAGCTAAATGCTAACCGGTAGCATGCTAACCGATCAACTGGTTTATTCACATAAATGTGCGCTCTTGGGGCCATGTTTTAACTGTTATCTACTTGAGCAATGATTACGAGAACATAAAAATGCCACTGTCAATCAGTTGTCTTTCATTTTCATCCTGAGTAGAGATATTGCTACTTGTTGCAGTACTGCACAATTCTACTACGGTATTCAAAATGGCCGCCGGAACTATGTGTGATGTCATTGGAAACGCATGTATATAGTCTATGGTCATGAGCGAATCACTTTGCATCTTCCTACTGTATGTTGCCAATGTTTTAATGAATTGAATTATGATAATGAATTATTTTCAGAGTTTAACAATAAGCAAACTGGTAACTTGAACGATTGCACTTCCTGTATTTACTAATAAGAGTGTTAGTTGGTTACTTCCTATATGATTAGCCGTACGATAAGGTGTACTCAGAGTTTTTAATGAAAGAATCAAAGGCTATGTGAGAAATTAAGTTCATTGATGTAAACCTCTGATGAATACTTACCACAGGCATATCCTCTCCTTAGTCATAAGTAGAAGGGCTCTCAGACATGAACAGTTTCCCAATGTAGACAACAGTTCTTAAGCCGTCATCTGTACTCTGTAGTTTCTTTCTTCAAAGCTTTTTTTCTGTTTTTTATTAGACCTCTCTTGCACTTGGTTTTCTGAAAGTTACCCGTTTCTCCAAGGTTGCACTCTTTCTGGACTCTTTCTCATCTCGTGGATCATTTTTTATTTGTGTTGTTTGATAAAAGGGTAGATTTCTTTGGGGGCATAATGAAATATACTAGCTAATGTGCTGTCTCTTGTTTTCCCCCTCACAGCCCGAGGAGCTGACGGACATCCTGGAAATCAGTAACATAGTCTTCACCTCCATGTTCGTCCTGGAGATGGGTTTCATGATTCTGGCCTTCGGCTTGTTTGGATACATCCGGAATCCCTACAACATCTTCGACAGCATCATTGTCATCATCAGGTAGCCATGATAAGTCACTGCTTTGTAGAGGAGTTTATATTACCTAAATAAATACAATACTGACGCCAGATGCTCCGAGGGCAAAGTGTGAGAAAGATGGAAATACTGCTAGAAATGCCATCAGGTCTTTTTTAAGTATCTTGACACCTGATGTAATACCTGCCTATACACTGACACAGCTAAGCACGGCTGGAGTCATTCATATTCCATCCTTTTCCTGCAGCTTGACAGTTATTAGTTTCCAGGTGTCGAGGTTCACCGGCTTAGCATCAGTGTATACTATCGCAGAGGCTGACACTCTGCTGATAGATGGCAGGGGGCATTGTGTGTCAACAGCCCGAGATGTGCTACTCTTTTCTGTCTTTAGGCAAACTTTCTATCCGATTAAGGCCACCTTTTGAAAATATAACTATTCTTTTGTGAGCAATTCACACGGCAGAATGACAGATATGGCATAAAAAGGCGCTATAGCCTACAATGTCTTCCAACATGCTAGAACTCGCAATCCTTGTACTTTCGCCTCCGCGAACGAACATGTTCTGATGATCCCTGTAATGTAATGGTTTATGTATTCCATCATGTGAATGCACCCAAGTGTCTTAATAACCAAAACTGAATCCTGATTTTTCAAACAGAAGTCACAAATCCAGGAGCAATAAGCTCATGATGCTAACTTCCCTGGGTAGCAACTCTTAACCGTCCTAGTATATTCTTATGGGGAGTTAGCTGTATCTCGTTTAAATAAGTAAATATTTAAACAGTACACCGAAAACGTGCATCTGTTGGGTATTTACTTATTAAAACTACACGGAATGTAAATACGTCACTGGAGGAGACTTGTGTGTTTAGAAATGTAGATGTTTTATCATTAAAGCTAAAGGCTAATGCTAATTTGACGCCAAATACATGTTAAAATCAAGATTTTGAAATTTAAACATTTGAAATTGTTTGTGTTTATCTTATTTTACCTTCAATGTATGTTAACACTGTACATACACACTGTTAGCTAGCTGAGCCTACAAATGCGTAGTTCTGTTAGCCAACAGCTTCCCAGACCTGTTTATATTGAGCGTTCTATCCCCATACAGCAGCTGAAAACATTTGGATCTTACACAATGTGGAATGTTTGATGCCTAAATGCTCACAGCTATAGGAAAAAGACATTGAGCTGGCAAACAAACGCTGAAAAGTGTCCCGTACAAACCTACTTGCTAACTGTCCGCACACGTTAGGATCGAACTCTGCTTCCCCTTTTTATTTTTTATGAACAGAAGTTAGCCAAAGACATTGCTAACAAAACTTGACGTAAAACTAAGACTCTGTTCTGTTCCCTCAGTGTGTGGGAGATCATCGGGCAGTCCGACGGCGGGCTGTCTGTGCTCAGGACCTTCCGGCTGCTGCGCGTGTTGAAGCTGGTGCGGTTCCTGCCCGCTCTGAGGAGGCAGCTGGTGGTGCTCATGAAGACCATGGACAATGTGGCCACCTTCTGCATGCTGCTCATGCTCTTCATCTTCACTTTCAGGTGCCTATGACAAACCCACACACACTGTCCAGAAAGGTTGCGTTCACATTCTGGAATTTGATGATGCCATAATCTAAGATGGAATGGCCCCAGAGAACACAACCAGAGTTAGCTTGCACTTGAAATAAGCTGAATCGAATGACTGCATGGTACTTTTTTTTCTTCTCAGTATTCTGGGGATGCATCTGTTTGGATGCAAATTCAGCCTGCGGACAGAAAATGGGGACACGATACCTGACCGCAAGAACTTTGATTCTTTGCTCTGGGCCATTGTCACCGTGTTCCAGGTGAGCTGTGGGGGGAGATGCTGTTGAAGTCTGTGCTGCTGCTATCTTTGAACCAAACTGAGTGCAAATGTTATTTTGAATGAAATATTAATTCCTCATCTGCCTTTAATCTATCCATAAATGTATGAGCACTGAGCAGCCAGCCATGTGTGCAGATGAATGTGGGGAAGAATACAGATTTTCTGTTTGGTTTAGATGGGAATCTTGGGAATCTACTGACACAAATCACCAAAGGCACTTATCAAAGTACATGGGAACCTCTGGATACACATGACATAGCTCATAATTACAATAACCTCACGATTTGCCGATACTACGATAATCGATATGCTGCACAAAATAACCATCACAATTTTTAAAGAAACATATGCCTTTTTCTTCAATAAACAGGTGACTACATAATCCCTGACTTATCATTGAATAGGCTTATTGATCTGTCAGTGGCAGATCACTGCATTTACATTTAACTCATTGACTGCCAATGACGTCTATAGATGTCAATTGATATCTGAACGTTGACTGCCAATGACATCTATAGACGTCAATTAGGTTTTTCAATGGGAAGGGCTGCAGCAAAGCCTTGACGTCTGGTGTTGAAATCTTAGTTGTAGTTCTTTTATTGAGTCACTAGGTGGCAGCATTGCACTTTGGATGCGATCACAGTCACTGTTTTGCTTGATTACAAAATGCTTGTTTTCTCAGCTTTTTGGTCAGAAACCAGCATTTTGGGTGATTTCACCTATTTTCTACGGACGATTACTAAAGAATGGAAAGAGGTTCAAACAAACCAAACATTTTTTGATGAAAGAAGAGAGTCTAATCTTTCTTTTGCTGGGTTTCGTGTTGACATAGACCTAGACCTAAATTTTCTGTGGGTCTTGAAAAAACAGTCAAAATCCTGAAAAACCTCTGGCAGTGGGGAGCTCTCTGATTTGAAAATGGCTGCTAGTCAATTAGTTAAATATACAAAAGAAACACAGTCCTGTTTCCAAAAGGAATAAGTTAATGTCTTAGTGTGATAGTGTTTGGTCCAAGTGCTTAAAATTGCAGTGCTGCCCTCTATTGTTCTGACTGGCTTCGTGATCATTATTGGCCCTTTATTAACTCCTGCCTCATGAAAATGCATGATGTCATCAAAAATATAGACAACCGTTAAAGAAGTATTGTATCGTGCTGCAATATCTCACAAAATGGATGTACTGTTGACATTTGATATTGATGTTTGTCATGATAAAAACAAATCGGTCCTGAAGCTACACCGGCTGAAAACAACTGCTCTTTCTGCCTCTTTCTCCTAAATCATCACAAGTACATTTGTCATTTTTCCGCCGGTCTATGCCTTTGTCAAACTCCACTTTGCAACCAAATGCTGCCTCCGCTCACCAATCCCCTGCTACATTCTCTGCTCTGCCAATGCTCACAAGTGGTCAAATCGCTCTATATACTCTATATTGTCCTCCTTTTCTCTTGTGGTTGCCTCAGCACAAATGTGACAAAGCGCACGGCGGCGGGGGCTCTTCACACACCGCCGGGCATAGCAGAGATGCTGAAGTTGCATTTCATCCCCCGAAATGTGGCGAAGAAGTTGCACCAACTGTATACTTACGGCAGTGCTCCGAGAAGCAACTATGTCACACACACTGCGCAGTCTGTAGGGGTTTGATTAAGTCGGCAGAGATGGAGCGGGCTCTCACGCTGCATCATGAACATAGTCCGCATTTTAAAAGCCTGCATTTCTCACATTGATTTACGCCGAGGAAAACTCACACACGTGCACACTTTACATGCTGCCTCACAGTAATACGGCGCACGAGAAGTGTTGCTGTGTTGGGCAAATACAAGTCGCTTACTTGATGATTTCATAGCCAATGCTAATCTATTATTTGTCAGTGTATCAAGTGTGACGCAACAACCTCTCATTGTAGCCTCTTAGACCCTTTCAGTCTCTTTTCTTATACTTTGACACCAAAGAAAATCAGAGACCTATCAGTCAATAAGGCTGTGCATATAGTATCTTCATTCATTAACACCTATGCCACTGTCCATTTTACCATTGTGTTGGGAAGCCAGTCGATGACTTTTGGGAAGAGATTTACATCTTGAAGCGTCGGCCGTCTAAGTCGAGATATTTCCAGCTGTACTGATTGATCTATAACTATGATCTGGATCTCTCAGCATTCTTGCTGGATTCATATCAAAAGCATAATAAAGACAAAGACAAGATCTTCGTCACTCTCTGCCATTTACATTATTAACATGGAGTCGTGAGAGTGCATGTATCTGAAAAGGGCAGACAGACTTTCTGTGCCATTAACCGATGGCGTGCTGCATAATTGGGACAATTCCTGGTGGGCCGTGACACTTTTCAAAAATTTTAATTAATAACAGACGGTAACACTATATAATAACTACACCTTATTTAACCTTTTTGAAATAACACTTAATTTATCATGAACAATTCATTAGTCAACACTTAATAACTGCTTAACAATGAATAATGAATGTATGTAGTATGTGAAGAACTATCCATCAAGAGTTAGACATTAACTGTAATAGTTAAGTAAACAAAGGTCCATAAACAAAAGCTCCAAAATAAAATAAAAATGTTTTAATTGGGAAAACACTATTGAGGAAACTTTTTTCAATAAAGGAATAATAATGAGCCTGACAGGACTGTAGCCTCAAAAGTTTCTGCTTCACTGAAGTCACTATTCATTGACTCCGCACTTGGTGGTGGTAAACTGCTATTTTAGCCACAGCCGCCCAGGGGCAGACTGTCCATTTACCACATGGCTACAATGTGTTGTTTATAGCCTGATCTCTAATTATGTCAGTGCCCTCTGCTGGACACGTGTGGAATTCTTTCCTTTTATTTTTATTTAAGCTGCCCTCTAGTGAATCATCTCGGCCCGCGGGCCCAGGTCTGCTCTAGGGGGTAGTATTGCAGCCATGTCATCACCCTGCCACGATGGTCATGAACAAGTGCGATCCTCCCTGGTGAATTTATACTAACTGCATTGATTTGTGTGCTTTATTCCATCTGCAGATCCTGACCCAAGAGGACTGGAATGTGGTTCTATACAACGGCATGGCCTCCACCTCCCCGTGGGCCGCCCTCTATTTCGTGGCTCTCATGACGTTTGGCAATTACGTGCTCTTCAACTTACTGGTGGCCATTCTCGTGGAGGGATTCCAGGCGGAGGTGAGATCGACTGCTGTGCTGTTCATTCGCATTTGTAACACTGAGAATGTGCAATGTTGTTAACCTTCCAGTCCAGTCGAAGCAGTTTGTTCTACTGCATTGCCAGCATGAAAAATCCATCCTTATGTTCAGGTCTTCTTGTGCAAAATGCTCTCGTATACACTGCAGGTTCTTTTGCTGGATTGCCTTGTCCCTTGATGATGAAACTAATTTCCAAAGATTCTCAATGGGGTTAAGGTCTGGACCTTGTGTGAAAGTGATTTCTCATGCTCCCAAACCACTCTCACGGCTTTAGCCAGATGAATCCTGGAATTGTCAACTTGGAATAGGCCTATGCAATCAGCATACTGTACAAGGAACAAATCCATTTAGGAGAACTTCCGCTGACCTCATGCTCTGGGCACATACTGTTGCTGAACATACCCAGATGCAGGTTGTTTCTTCTTTAGGGGGCAAAACAGGCAGTGTATTGTTGTCATTATAAGCAAAGGTCTGAAATGAGACGAGTTGTCAGTTGCAATGGTAGTGTTTCATCACTTACCCATCAATAGAACCAGCTGTGTAAATATATAAAAGGCTTGACTGACATTTTGGCTGACATTTTGTTCAAATTTACAATGCTGTCCTAGAACTGATTAAGATTTAGCTTTTCAATCTTAATCCTAAGCAGAGATGTCATTCAGGCGAGCCAAGTACAAATGATTTCTGAACGTCTTTCTTCACCAGCGTTCCTGAGAAAGGACCTTCTTTTACTTTTAATTAGCTCCCAGCTGAGCGCGGAGGTCTGAGGCTTCATTACCAAACTGTCACTTTGTGTGAGGGGCCGCCGTATTAGGAGTGAAGATATTATTACAAAGAACATAACACAGAAACACTCCAGCTTTTCGCCGTGACAAAGCATTAACAAGAACGGAACTCCGAATATGCGCCAACATTTGTGACATTGTGCTTCAAAGGGGGACGCTAATCGGTCGGAATCAGATGATGATGATAAATCGGACAACTTCACAGAGGATGAGAAGGTGGAGCAGCTCAGGGACACGGGTAAATGTTTGTTTGTTTGTTTCATCTATTCTAAGAAATAAACTGATACATCTTGAGCTTTTAGTCAGGTTGAAATATTGCTCCTCATTTCTCTGCGCAGAGCTGAAGATGTACTCCCTCATGATGACGGCCAACGGTCACGTGGAGTGCAGCACAATAGCCCCACCCATCATCATGCACACCGCGGCCACGCCCATGCCCACGCCCAAAAGCTCCCTGGGGCCCGACTCGATTCTGGGGGACGAGCTGCTGTTCAAGGAGGCCATTTCCCTGTCCGAATCGGGAAGCGTGAACACGGAGTCCAGAGGCGCGTCTGTCGACCCAGTGGCATATGACCAACGATCTTTGGTGAGTTTGTTGTTGGCATTTTTAAGAATTTTAAAGACCTGTTTTGAGGGTTTTATTCATGTTTTGTGCTCTCTCATAAAAAAAAAAATATTCCATCAAAACCTGAATAGATGTAGCAAAATTGTTAAACGATTCGTCAGTATGTGGCCCCTAAAATAAGAATAAAAACCTTCGTTATGAAACGCGCTGCTCACATGCTTCTATTTCGTTTACAGCAGAGCATCTCTAGCCCCGGTCGGCGCTCCCCTGCTCTCCCGCGCGGCATGGGCAGCTCCTGGGGAAGCCGGCGCTCGAGTTGGAACAGTTTGGGCAGAGCCCCCAGCCTCAAAAGACGGGACACCAGCGGAGAGAGGGAGAGCCTTCTGTCCGGTGAGGGAGGGGGCGACGAAGAAGAGAACGGAGAAGAGGGAGAGGACGCCGCGGCGAACAACAGACTACGGCCCGCTTCTCTGGAGATCCTGCAGGCCTCCACCCTGTGCCCCACCATAGTCACCGAATACGGGGACTGCAACGGGAGGAGCACCATCTACGAACCGCCCAACGAAAACACGGAGCTCAAAGATGACGCCAATGAAGACGAGATTGATGATGATGTAAGTAGGAAGTGAAGTGCCAGTATATCGCATCAACAGCCAATTGTCATGTTTGATCTTTAATTTGTTATTTTTTATTACTACAACATCAACAAAGAAGATGTTGTAATTCTGACTGGATAGCGTCCTCCTAGCTTGATGCTCTGTTGCTGCTAGCTCTTGTAGCTCATGCTAATCGTCCTGAAATCCTGAATGCCGATTAAACATTTTACTTACATTTCAGAGTCTTTTTAGAATTGGACCACATATAAACGACCAGATGGTCATTTATATTTAAAAATCAAACTATTAAGCCTCCTTTACAATATTTTTTGCCTGTTTTTGAAAATTGCTTTTTACTACACTGAAGAGTATTTCAGTATATATATATTTTTTTATGTTTACCTTTTGAACTGCCACGCTGAAAAGACTTGGATTAAATGTGTCACGTTTGACCAGATGCATAAGGTGCAAAATGCATCCCGCAAGGCTCGATTCTTGGGCCGGTATTGTTGTCTACTTTACCACGGTATAAAATATTGTCAGTGTTGTTGAACGTTTTGTTATCGAATACTATTAAAAAGGATCAAGAAAGAGAGAGGTCGGACAAATGCCCATTTCATAAGGCCGCGACTGGTCCCTTCCATCTTGTTGGCCGTTTAATTTACAGCTGAGAAGAGAGGAGGCTGCTACAGCGCTGTGACTAACGGCCCTCTCCCTGTAGGTCGACTGACACATTTGCTGAGCAGCTGCCTTGTGCTTTTCGCGCTCTTATGTAATTTCTTAATCACTTAATCTGCCCTCTCTCCCTCTGTTGTTTAGACTTTTTTTTTTCTCTCCGTTTACTTTCCCAATCCTCTTTTGTCTTATTTGCCCTTTGTCTCCATGTAACTTCAGGATGTGATTGCGCGTCTTTTGTCTCCCCATTACAGCCAGAAGGGACCGTTGTGTCATTGACTTGGGAGTAATTCTCTCCTTTAGCCGCTGCCGCCTGTACAGTTATTGCGTGAAGCAAAAGCCGTAGCGTGGCGCACTGCCCCTGGTGGTTTAGTGTGACCTCTGCGGCGGTAATGATGGCTTTATCGCCTCTAAATTGAGTTTGTAAAAGCATGAAATCCGCTGAAACAATAGGCGGCGGCGTCTTTCCCTGGGCAGTCTGGAGGCTTAGCGACGCCCCTCTGGTGATAGCTGTGTGTTTGGGTGAGGGGGTCGCCTTGTCAAAGTAGACTCGGCTTCACACGGCGAGCCAGTGCAGAGGAGTTGTATTACTTTGCGCTGTACATGCGCTCCCGCCTATGTGTCTGTGTCAAGGATTATAGCTTTCCAAGGATGAACTGGCTGAGCAACACCCCCCACCCATGATCCAGTTTACACACACATACGGACAGAGGCACTGACTCGGCACCAGGCCAGAGAAGCAGCCAGCGTCAGAGCTTCACTTGGGGCTGTGTTTAATTGGAAATGTGGAAAAGTTTGGATTCTGTGCACCTCAGCTTAATGCTGTTTGTTTTAGTAGGGGCTGTAATGAGTTTGACCGCACTTGTATTGAGCTCAGAGTGGCCAAAGCTGCTGAGCTTCGATTAAACACTGTCCTATTTAAAGCAACTATAAGCGACACCATTTGCCGGCCCTGGAGCTGTTGCTTTTCCACGTTGCATCACGAGCTGCTAGCGTTGCTCCGCGGAAGCAGAGACGAGCGCCGCACCTTCCTCGCCTCGCTGCACACCCCCAACACGCAACATGACGGCAGCAAATGTTGGACGCTGACACTGCCAGGATTTAACATCATGAAAGAAGAGAACTGATAAAACATCTGACTGACCTGTTTTGGTGCAGTTAAAATCCTCATGAAATATGCCCCGTTTGTTTAATAATCCAATATCTTCAGTATCTCTGGTTAAAGGGGAGGCTATGATGTGTTCAAGGGATGTGGGATATAAAACCATGTAGCATTACTATACATGTAGTTCTAAATGGAGCTATTATGTTTGAAATGCCAAAAAACAACAACAACACACAGGCTAGTATGAAAGTTGTATTTTTCAGTATCAAAATGTTTACTTTGCATAACTTGGTGAGGGGGAAAAGCCAGGTGAGAGGATTTGCAGGGTTCACACTGAGACCGATGATGGAAAAATAAATCATGGAATAGTTTATAGTGGCTTTCAGCAATTGCCTTCACAAGAGGGGCAAGACGCTTTGTTGATACTGTGAAGGCCCCGTCCATGTGAAGTCAAGCTCAGGACTCAATACTCAGTATTTTATCAATCCAGTGTATCATCCACATGAAACCGTTTTGGGGGTCTGTCTCCATCTCCATCTCTGACTCCGTCATTACGGCGTCTCCGCAACCTTTCCAAAAACAATGACCACAGTGCCAGCGTTGTGTCTGTTATCCATAATCTATGACCTTAATAACCTTGACTGAACAAACACGTAGTGTTCGCCTCCATCGTGTTTTTGGACTGACAGTAAAAGTCTGGTCACTGGCATTTTTTTTGCTATAGTCCCGTGAGATCTGAAGGATAAATACACCTCCTGGTCTTTTCTGTAGATCGTACATCCATTGAGAAGTTTACTAGCGAAGTTTTTGTTTATCATTCAGAAAGTTTACTTGTGTATGCGCTATCTACAGTCTTGTTCTATTCGGTTTTGGTAGCACCACAGCGCCTCACACAGGTCTGGCAGATGTATTGACAGAGAAACAGAGAAAGTTTCTGAAGTTTTGGCTCTTCTCCTCTCATACCCTTTGCCTAGTAACTCTTCAGTGTGCGGTCTGAGTGGTTAGCCCTCTTCCCTTAAAGCAATACAGTCCTTACCAGTCATACCGTATAACGCTCCTCTGAAGTACTCATGACTCTTTCCACCCATCCTCATGATCATACCCAAAGGCTGGCTTCAAGCTCTTCTCAAAGCGCTGTGCTGATCTGCGTGAATCTATTCCAAACAACCGTCATTGAAATGATTCCTGTTTACGATGATTAACATGAACTGGCTCTTGCTGTCTGGGTCACAGTCGGAGGTGCCGTCCCCTTCAGCAGACGGCAGATTCGTAATGCCGTGCAACGCTGAGTTTTCTAATGAAACTTATCTGACAAACACGCTGTTGTTGGAGCCGCTCATATCGGTGTGAAGCATGTGACGGCGTGTTCGCAAATGATTTTTTAAGCGACGCGCAAAACAAATTATTTTTCCCGGACACAAAGGGGGGGATTCGTTGTAAACAAATTTCAGCGAACAAATTGCTTCTTGTTCCTGTCTCAGGGGATGACTCGGGTAAAAACAATGTCACAGGTGATAAATGTGATAGCAATAACGCAGTCCTGATGCCAATCTGCATATTTATAACTTTAGCTTTTGTGGCTGTTTCCTCTGCAGAGCAGCTTTTGCTTCTTTGTCAAGAGGGAACTTCAGAACCTGAAGCCTCGCTGGTGCAAAGAGCATGAAGACTGGACACTCTACATGTTTTCGCCGGAGAACAGGTCAGTTCATGTCCATTTTAGGGGGTGGGAACCTTTGGGTCCCACACGACACTTGGCTCACGATAACAATAATCTCACGATACGCTGATATTGTGATGATCGATATATGGCACAAAAGTAACGTACGATACATCATGATTTTTAAAGAAACATTCGATTTTCAACCATTTATTTTTTTACATACAAAATTTTAATCAGCATTTACATTTGTTTTCATGGGCATTGAACCCTTTTTTTCTTAAATAAATCCCTGACTTACACCCTCATAATGGGTTTATTAACCTCTTAAGACCCACACATTTTCTCCAGTTGAACTTTACCCAAATCTTAAAGCTTGAAAAAAAAGCATCAAAGAGTGACAAAACAGGTGACAAAAAGTAATGAAAAAGTGTCATAAAAGCAATAAAACAGTTACAAAAAAGCAACAAAAACGCAGCAAAACCGTTAATGAACAAGCAACAAAAATACGACAAAAAAGTGACGACAACACTTGTCAGTTGTTTCGGTCGTAGCTTTCAAATGAGCCCGTTGCTCTGGCCTCTAGGCTGTAAGCTCCAGTCAAGAAGCTTTTAGATTTGGGTAAAACTGGAGAAAATGTGCTCGGTTAAGAGATGTCAGTGGCATCACTTCATTGATCACATTTAAATAAAGAAGAAGCCACTGTCCTGTTTCAAAATGAATCGTAGTGCTGCCCTCTCCTGCTCTGAATGTATTCTTAATCATTATTGGCCTCTATTGACTGTGAAAGGAAAGCGCTACTACCGCATTAATATGCAAAACGTTATCGAAAGTATCGATATCAGAATAAATCGGTATTGTTTCTATCCCGCAAAATATCGCAATATATCACAAAATCTATATACTGCCATACCCCTCATCCATTTTGTATGTTTGCCCTTATGCCCTTAAAACTACACAGTTCTGACTACTTATGGTATTGTTTGTTTTATGATCACTTTGCTAGCACTAGCTTGTTACATTGATCAAGTACTACTGTTTTTTTTCTAGATTCCGCCGGTGGTGCAAGGCTACGATCTCCCACAAACTGTTCGACCACATTGTTCTGGTTTTCATCTTCCTCAACTGCATCACCATTGCCTTGGAAAGACCCGGCATTCAGACTCAAAGCACGGTTAGCTTTTTCATATGTATCTTTAACCCTAATCTTGAGTGCCGCCAGCCATAAAGCTACAAGAAAAAGAATCACCATACAAAAACAGCAAGAGCAATGCTGAGTTCCTGTCTTGTGTTCTTAGGAGCGAGTGTTCCTGAGCGTGTCCAATTATGTATTCACTGTGATCTTCTTAGCAGAGATGACCATTAAGGTGAGCATATTTGCAATAGAGTAAGATTCTAACTCCAGAGCAGCGTAAACAAGTGCGTTGTTGCGTGAGCAGGTCGTAGCGCTCGGCTTCTGCTTCGGCGAGCAGAATTACCTTCAGTCCAGCTGGAACGTCCTGGACGGCCTGCTGGTGTTTGTGTCTCTGGTGGACATCCTGGTGACTCTGGCCTACACCAGCGGGAACAAGATCCTGGGCATTCTGAGGGTTCTGCGTCTGCTGAGGACACTGCGCCCGCTCAGGTACGTCCATTATAATTGTTAAACTGTCAAACTGTTCATGTTTTGGTTATTTTCTTAGAGGGGGGGGGGGTTGAGTTCATAGTTTGGTAATGATTTGGTTCAGGAAGTTGCCATAGTGTTGTTCGCCATTGCAATTGTTTGTAAATAATGCTATCCTTTTCATATTGTTGTGTCAAACGTCTCCATAGTTCATTTGCGCTAACAGGGAAGATGTTAAACTTTGTGCCCGCTATTGTTTCATGCGTGTAAAGCCCTGTGATTGTAGAGATTCCCTTCACTTCCTGAATACGTGCTTGATCAATGTTGAGTCAAGTTGTGCATGTGCAAATAAGAGATAAAGAGCACTAGCTGGGACAGAAACATGAAGCAGTATTATAACTCTCACTGCACGTTGGTCAGGTTGACACACAGTGGCAGCGCGGCTAAGTCGCAGCGGCTCAGGACTAACAACTGAACACTGTTTTGTTGTATGCCTGTACAATGACAAATAAAGCACGTACTTACTCACTGTGACAGACACATGCTATTTAAGCCCTATTGCTGTATAAAGGCCCCTCCTGGAAACGCCACCTTAACGTGGTGGAGGGGTTTGAGCACCCGAATGATCCTGGGAGCTCTGTTGTCGGGGGCTTCGTGCTCCTGGTAGGGTCTCCCATGGCAAACAGGTCCTAGGTGACGGGTCCGACAAAGAGCGGTTCAGAAGCCCCTTATGAGAGACCAACAGGCCCGGGTAGAACCATGAGGCCGTCCTTCTGTGGACCCACCACCTGCAGGAGGAGGCTGGTGCAAACGGAAACGGAAAAGTGGAAGAAGATGGATGGATGGATGGATGGATGGATGGATGGATGGATGGATGGATGGATGGATGGATGCTGTATAAAGGCCTTCCCAGTTCGGTTGAATGCATTTGAAAATGCACCCGGAGCACATGGCTACTTAATATGTGAAAAACAGAAGCACGTACTTCAGCACTCCTGAGTACAGCTGTTGTGTTCATATTTCCCAGGGTGATCAGCCGCGCACCCGGCCTCAAGCTGGTGGTGGAGACTCTCATCACCTCCCTCAGACCCATCGGCAACATCGTCCTCATCTGCTGCGCCTTCTTCATCATCTTCGGCATCCTGGGAGTGCAGGTATATCCACTTTTTATTCTTTTCAACACCTCAACCTTGGAATATCAATGTGGAATATTCCAATGTTTTAAGGCGAAAACATGGATTTTTCACGCAGTGGTCAATGTTGAGATTTTGAGTCAGTCCCTTAAAGGAATAGGCCACCGTTTTTACATACCGAGATATGTTCTTACCTCACTTTAGTCGAGTTAATATATACCCGTCTGGTCTTTGTCCGTGCGCTCTGCCAGGCAAACGGAGCACATACGCAGCCTCTCCCACATGTCACATAGCTCCAAAAAAGCTCACAATAGAAGCTACCAAGCTCTTCCACGTGTTCCCTATTTAAATAAAGTTACGTGAAGTGTTTTCATGCGAAGTATATTTACACAGAAATGTAGCATGTCGACTAAAGGTTATTGACGGAAGTGAGCAGTGAGCGGGGAAGTCTTCAGGAGTTACTGCGCGGACGTTTTGCTCCTCGTATCATTACGCCTCACAATATAGTTCCCCTTTTTATTTGCTTATAAAATCGACATGCTACATTTCTGTGTAAATATACTTCGCATGAAAACACGTCACGTAACTTTATTTAAATAGGGAACACGTGGAAGAGCTAGGTAGCTTCTATCGTGAGCTTTTTTGGAGCTATATGACATGTGGGAGAGGCTGCGCATGTGCTCCGTTTGCCTGGCAGAGCGCACGGACAAAGACCAGACGGGGATATATTAACTCGACTAAAGTGAGGTAAGAACATATCTCGGTATGTAAAAACTGTGGCCTATTCCTTTAACATCGTAGTTCTCATAGCACATGGTCTTTCCCACGCATCTTCAATCGTCACAAATATTGTCAGGTTTGGTATCCACGTGTAGCACAAAAGGCCACCGAGACGTTGCGTTATCTGAAAATAAGGGTTTTCCTCACACTCTGGCAACATGTCTACTTTTTCTGTACTCCAAACTCGTAAGTCTTCTACTTCACAACATTTTGAAGGTTTTTCTGAGGGACTTATATCTCAGGGTTTCCGTGGGGCATTTAAAAGCAGTGAAAGTCATTCAATGAATTGTGCCAAAATAAACGGATTCAAATAAATTGGATTCGAACTGGCTTTAAATCTAAATGTATTGGAAAATTATGACATTGCCCAAAGGTTTTTACTCTACGAGTTCATCGAAAATAACCAAATTATGGTCTAAACATATTCAGCTCCAGTTTTGGCTGACATTGATCACATTTTTTGCAAGGATGTTTTGTCCAATTCCCTTTCCTCCGTTTGATGAAATGTTTGCAAATCTCAAGGGATTTTTTTTTTTTTTTGCATTTGTGGCATTAAAATGTAGTATTTGGATATTAAAAACTACATTAAAAAGCATTACATTTGACTTGCTTCTGCTTGTATAAACCCTGTGTCTAATTCCGAGCCAGATTTATTGAGCTTTGAATCAAGAACAATTTCAAATATGAAATGTTACAGATTTCCTCACTAATAACTAACTTATCCAATATCCATACTGAGAAAAAAAATCTTTGTTACTATCAAAGTAACAAAACAAAATAAACATTTAAACCTGGCATCATCCATTATGTAGATTCTGTTGCTGGAAATATAGCCACGCATAAAGTCCCTTAATCTTTTTTACAAGAAAACATTATTTGACAGAAAACTCATTCCTCATATATTATATATTAATAATCTGCAGCAAAAGTTTAATTTTTTCCCCCCTTTTCACCCGTAGTGGCTCGCCTTAGTTCAATAATTGTGTTGCGCAGTATGGCTTCATAACCTCTTAACCCCCGTATTAACCAAGCACATTTTCCCCAAAAGCTTCTTGGAAAAAGCGGCAAAATAGCGACAATATCTGCCAACAAAAATAGCAACAAAAACAAGACGTAAATGAGGATCTAAAGGCGACAGAAGTGATGAAAAAGCAACAGAACTGGCAACAAAAATGTGACGTAAATAAGGATGAAAACAGCACAAAAAAAAACATGAAAAGAGTGACAAAAACGTGTCAAAAAAGCAGGGGAAAAAGCTACAACAAAGAGAAAAAAAAAGCAACAAAAGAGAGGGACGTGAAGCTCAAAAGAGCGGCAAAAACAAGACAAAAACAACGAGACGAAAAAGCACCATAAAAAATATGAAAAAGCAAGAAAAAAAACAAAAACGTAAAAAAAAAACTCAAAAGAGTGACGACAACACAGCAATTAGGGCTGCAACTGATGATTATTTTGGTAATCAATTAATCAACCGATTATTTTTACGATTAATCAATTAATCGCTTGGCTGTGAAAGGTGCATGGAAATTGTATTTTTTCCAATTTTTTTTATCACATAAGCTAAAGTGGCGCCGCTCGAGGACATGTTGATGGAGTAAACTTAAAGTAAACGTTTGTAGGAGGCTATTTGTGCTAATTCTGCTTTCTGATTGAACGAGACAAAGACAAATATTTATTAAATTTACAATGTACAAAACACTGCAGGCCCTAACTTTAAAAACAAAGTAGGTTTTTGCTCTATTTTAATCGATTACTGAAATAGTTGACAACTATTTTAGTAATCGATTAGCTGTCGATTAATCGATCAGTTGTTTCAGCCCAAACAGCAATAACGCGAGGATAAATGTTCGATCTGTTTTGTAGGTCTCAGCTTTCAAATGAGGCGTTGCACTGGCCTGTAGGCTGCAAGCTCCAGTCGAGAAGCTTTCAGATTTCAAGTGAAACTGGAGGAAATGTGCTCGGTTATGCTTTAAGGAAGAAAAAAAATGCAAAGTCACTCAAACATGGATGAAAGAAACAGAGCCCCTCCTATAGACATGTTTTATACGAACTGCTGAGGAAGCCTGGCCTCGAGGGCTGTTCAAACGAACCAACGCGTGGACAATAAGGGTGTGTGTTCCCTGTGAGCGTGAGCTTTGAATGAGAGGCAATTAGGTTAAGTGTGAAAAGCACAACACAAACCCCGCGGCCTGTATTTTACTAAGAAGCACAGATAAGAGCCAGTGTAATAAAGAGCCAGTCTTCTTTATTCTCCGGCGTTAATGATGTAGCGTGTAAAAAAAAAAAAAAAGGGAAAAAAAGCTGCCGGGCTCCGCTGTCGCTGAGATAGCGGTGTTAAAAAACGGCAGGGCTCGCGCTTCACGGTTACTTTGGTGTTTTTGCAGCTCTTCAAAGGGAAATTCTACCACTGTGAAGGCCTGGATACCAAAAACATCACCAACAAGTCCGACTGTCTGGAGGCCAACTACCGCTGGATACGCAGGAAATACAACTTCGATAACCTCGTTCAGGTGACGCACGCGCCGGGACAAAGAAATAACGTGGGGGGAGGGAAAAAACGGCTTGAAATGATGTGTTTGGTGTTTTTTTTGTTTGTTTTGTTTTTCTTTCAGGCTCTGATGTCATTGTTCGTGCTGTCGTGCAAAGACGGCTGGGTCAATATCATGTACGACGGACTGGATGCAGTGGGAGTGGACCAACAGGTAGTAGCCGCAGTATGCTTCACACATTTTTAAAGGGGTGGGGTTTTAAAGCTGCATTATGCGACTTTTTTTGTGGAGAAAAAAAAAAGTTGAAATGTGTACGTATGTGACCTTGTGGTGACCCAGCGGCGGTGTGAGTGGTCAGCGTGGCGCAATTTATGTCCATCAAAGTGGTCTCCAGGACGCTCCAGGATCAATTGTTTGGAAGGTTTTCTCTGCTGACGGATCCTACCGCCCTAAAACCTACAAAACATTTGGTCCTGGAGCGTTGTAGAGACCTCCGTGATCGGAATTAAAATGTGCCATGCTGACCACTCATGCTGCCGCTAGGTCCCTACAAGGTCCAATACGCAAAAAACATCAACTTTTTTTTGTTGCGTAAAAGTTGGATAATGCCCCTTTAAACAAAATCGACTTTTGGGGGGCTTTTTACCATGATAAAATGTTGCTCTCTTTATTGAAACAGCTGCACAGCAAAGGGGAGCAAGGGGGGAGCTTAGAGTTGGTTTGTTTGAATAGCCCGTGATAAAGGTATTTTATTATAGATTATTACTAAATACCTGTAAATAGGGGAGAGAGAGATGTTAGATGAAGCCTTCCGCACTTGTCTTCTTCTTCTTCTTCTTCTTCTTCTTCTTCTTCTTCTTCTTCTTCTTCTTCTTCTTCTTCTTCTTCTAATTCCTCTTCTTTTTCCCCATCTTTCCCTTTTTCCTCCTCCACTTCATCTTCATCTTCTTCTCCTTTTTCTTCTTCTTTCTCTTCCTCTTCTTTCTTTTCTTCTTCCTCTCGTTGTTTCACTTCGTGCTCCTCTTGGTCCTCTTTTTCTCCTTCCTCCTCTTCTACTTCTTCTTTTGCTTCGTCCACTTCGTCTTCTTCTTCTTCCTCTTCTTCATTATCTTTTTCTTCTCCTTCTTCCTCTTCTTCCTCTTCGTGCTCCACTTGGTCGTCTTCTTCTCCTCTTCTTCCTCTTTTTCTTCGCCTTCTCCCTCTTCTTCTGCCCCTTCTTCCTCTACTTTTTTCCTCTTCTTCTCCTTTGTCCTCGTGTACCTCTTCTACTCCTCCGTCTTCATCATCGTCTTCTTCCTTCTTCCTCTGCTTCTTCATCTGCTTCTTCATCTGCGTCTTCATCCTCTTCTTCTTCTTCCTTCTCTTCCTCTTTTTTCTTCTTCCTCTACTTTTTCCTCTTCTTCTCCTTTGTCCTCGTGTACTTCTTCTACTCCTCCGTCTTCATCATCGTCTTCTTCTCCTTCCTTCTTCCTCTGCTTCTTCATCTGCGTCTTCATCCTCTTCTTCTTCTTCCTTCTCTTCTTCTTTTTTCTTCTTCCTCTACTTTTTCCTCTTCTTCTCCTTTGTCCTCGTGTACTTCTTCTACTCCTCCGTCTTCATCATCGTCTCCTTCTCCTTCCTTCTTCCTCTGCTTCTTCATCTGCGTCTTCATCCTCTTCTTCTTCTTCTTCCTTCTCTTCTTCTTTTTTCTTCTTCCTCTACTTTTTCCTCTTCTTCTCCTTTGTCCTCGGGTACTTCTTCTACTCCTCCTCCTTCATCATTGTCTTCTTCTCCCTCTTCCTTCCTTCTTCCTCTTCTTCTTCTTTTTTCTTCTTCCTCCTCACCTTTCTCCACTTCTTCTTCTTCCTTCTCTTCTTTTTTCTTCTTCCTCTACTTTTTCCTCTTCTTCGAGTTTTTTGGGGGTTGGCAAACAGTTAACCCTGGGTAATGGTAGAATATAAGCGATAAAGCTAATACAGGAAGCATATTCAGAACATGTCTAGAGGTCTACAATGTAGGCAGGTGTTCAACATAACAAGACCCCATGGAGACGCCACACATAATGATGAAGATAATAGTCACTAATCTACCGCCTTGAACACTAAGGGAGCTGCTGTGCCTGCAGTTCTTCATTCTCCGCACTATTTTGGGGGAGGAAACTCAGGGGAGAGTTTAGTTTGATACTCCGAGCCTGAAGTTGTCTTAACCCCGAGGTTAATACCCACTCTAGATCAAACAGCGGCGGGATCAGGCGCGACAGCCACAGGTTTCTTTATTTCTCCACTTCACTACGTCCATAAAAGCCCAAATTTACTGAGTTCGCTGTAGGTGGGGAGTAAAGAGAGAGAGAGAGAGGCAGAGAGAAACCACTTTACATTAAATTTGAATTGCCCAAAACAGTGGGATGTACTTGCAATCTGAAAAGAGCCCAAGCTAGTGTAGGCTATATCTATTTTTGACCATGTTATACTCTCTGGAATCGGTGACTTTTAGGACTAGATTGATCACAATTGGATTGAAACTGTTGTTATTCTGACTAATTCAAGTCCACTCTTTTTTTTTTCCTCCTTTTCTTTCTTCCCTTTTTCCGTGTCCGCAGCCGGTGAGGAACCACAACCCCTGGATGCTCCTGTACTTCATCTCCTTCCTCCTCATCGTCAGCTTCTTCGTGCTCAACATGTTCGTGGGCGTGGTGGTGGAGAACTTCCACAAGTGCCGGCAGGACCAGGAGGAGGAGGAGGCGCGCCTGCGGGAGGAGAAGCGGCAGAAAATGCTCGATAAAAGGCGCAGGAGTAAGGAGAATGGAGGGGCTGGTCGGTAGTCTATTTTTCTGAGCACTGCCTGCTTTCAGAGCCTGACCAGGAGTGAACGATGAAAAAAAAAAAAAAAAAAGAGAGAACGTGGATTTGGATTCCCAGAAAAGCAAAGAAAAAAGAGGGAGAGACATACGCAGATTGGCCGGTTCACACAAACGCTGGTCGAGGTGTGGCCGAGGACAATCTGTTGCATGTGATGAGTGCATGACTGTAGCCCAGACGGATCCCTCTGTAACCCTGCATGACCAACTCAAAGTAGGAAATAGATCCTACAGCTCCTTTGTTCATACCTATGCTCCTTGTAAACATTACAGCTAGATTGAACATATATAGTGTTTTTATAATCTCTACCAAACCCCCAGTGCATGCTTGAATCTGGATAACTTCCCTTTTTCTAATCCCCAAAATAGCAAAAACAGATTGAAGGAAAAAAAAATGCCTGATGAGGACTTCAAAAGCATGCAGATTCCTAAACCTCTCTCAGAACAGCTAGGGCAAAGAGTGTGTGCTGTTTACTTGCTTTGACTGGCAGACTCAGAAACATAGCAGACATTTTGGCTGCTATCTATTCAGTACGTGCAAACATTTGCTTGAGAGCTATACGTTCACGTCTACGAAAGCTGCTGTCACGGGGGAGCGACGTATCGCAAACACGATGAGGCTAAAGGACTTTGTACATGCTTACATTCAGCATTCAGTGTGAGCAGAGCTTTACTACTCATCTCCCATCGAGAACAAGGCTCAGTGGTCTGAAGTGGGTCGGACTTTTGGAAATGCTAATTGGACAGATAATTGCAATTGTGTATTTCAAAGGTTTCAGACCACTGAGATCCTTCTTGAATCGACATGCCATGTGGGTCAGGAGTGGTCTGTTCAGCATCACAGCTAAAGCCGTCAGAGCTTTCGCAGAAATCTGTGCCATAAACCTATAGAGACCGAGCGACATCCGTACAGGCACCTGCAGAATGGGCCGAGTTGTCAGCACTGTGATGGTGAACATGACGTCTCCATAGCCTCTTCCATTACTCTGCATAGACTGCAGGCATGTGGGCATGTTAATGTAACAGTGCACGCTGAAGCATTTGCATCATCAGCAATGGACATGTGAGCACAGCCTTCGGGAGACATTTTATGGCATTGTAACAATCTAATACATCAAACAGTGCATGGTAGGGCAACAATGACTAATAGATACAGACGGCATCTCTGAAATCGCCCATATATGGTCATGTTTGGAAAACAGTTATGGGGGAAAACAATTTGGAGAAAATCTAAACTTTCTCTAATTATTCAAAAACTCCTTTAAAGGTACACTGCGTAACATTTTGGACTATGCTGATGCAGCAAACCAAAAACATGCTCCTAATGACCGGCTCAACTCAGAAAATGCTGTTACTGCAGTGTGTAATAAAAGAGTGGATTTGGATGAAAAATTAGCCAGTTTCAGTCTCAAATTCTACTGCCTTTTGTCACATCTCCATGGAGACGAGCTGGAGACGTACCCACTCCCAGTAAAGTTTACAGTCATATCTTAGGAGGGGTGAGCCTCATAAATGTTTGTTTGTACATTTATGAGGTACTTTTCAATGATGAAAATATCTGTCATAAAATAAATGCTTGTATTTCAATTTTATTTAATGGGTAAAATTCTGTGTGGTGTGGCTTTGACAAACGCTGAATTATGAATATAGTTTTCTTCTAAATAAAGATACAAAGACATGGAGAGGAGCAAAGTGGTTCAACAGCCCATAAATACATAAATAATGGAGAATGCTAACGTGCTAATGCTAACGGCTAGCTAGTGCTAGCTACATCTGCCGTTTTTCACTTCTACTGAACAATCTGCTGTGAGAAAATATCCATATGGGCCCAATTTACACTTATTTACACTTATTTATGTGTAATAAATAAGTTCATATCCCACCAGAAAATGGCTAAAACGAGTGGAAAATCGTGTTTCCCAAAAGAAGCCACGCCCCCATCTATGACGCGATGCCGTCTGTATCTATCTGTCTATTCATGACGAGTCGACTAACAAAAATATCTAGCGAGTTAGTGTTTTGATAATTGTACAATCACAATGCCATAATCAAATTAAAGGCCCTATACCTGATCCTTAACACTGAAAGAGGGAGTGAAAGTTTAAACTGTTCGTTCTAAACTCATTCCTAACCTTCCCATCACATTTCTAACACCCCAATTCTTCAAAAGGTGAGTTCGTGCACCTTTCATGGTCACAGCATTGCTAACAAAAACTAACCTCCAGGGTCACAGTCTTTTTTTCCACAAAGCACTGCATATTTGAAATACTGAAGGAAGACAAAACACTTTAATGTCATTTCAATACGTGTGAATCAGTCAGATAGAGGCCCTTTAAAAAAAAAAAAAAAAAAAAACAGAAGCATTTTGTGATTGTGATAGAAAATTCATAATATTCTTCTGTCCTCATTTGGCATTCAAGCGCCATAAAAATAGTTGTAAGGACTAGTCAGCACTTTGAGAAAAAAATCTTTGCTAAGTATTCGTTGCAGCCCTAGGTTATAGTTGTACTGATCAAATTAAAGAGTTAAGCGCCCTCTACCTGATTTCTTTCTTGTGGTGCAAAAGAAAAAGTGTTTGGCCCTTCAGTATATTGTAATGCAAGACAACTGTTAAAAAGACTATTATGCCCTGGCCATCTAATTAAAACCCTTATAAACTTATAAACTCATCCCGGTGAAGAATTGGAATAATGTTGTTGGAAAGCCGGGAATGATTTTAAATGTATATGCTTCCTCTTTCATTGTTCCTCAGCAAAACAAAAATCAGGTACAGTGTCTTTAAAATTCTCGGAATGAGAAGAAGAACACGCTCATGCTCAAGTAAACTTACAGCTGTGCCTCTCATGTCCTCATGTGCTTCCATGGTACACAGCCAGTGGCATCTGCCGAAGTACCCGAGCAGTGTACTTACATAACCGCGCACACCACTGGGCACGTGTACAAGTTTCCCCCCCAGTTTGAACCTTTTATCTGATTTCTAAATGCACCCTTTGCTCCGCAGAGGCCAAGCAGAGGCCGTACTACGCCGACTACTCCCCCGTACGACTGTCCATCCACACGCTGTGCACCAGCCACTACCTGGACCTCTTCATCACCTTCATCATCTGCATCAACGTGTTCACCATGAGCATCGAGCACTACAACCAGCCACAGGTACGCCTCAACTACTGCAACGTTTCGCCAACATAGCATGTGCTTTTCAACAATTATCTCTGTCTCTTCAGTATTTGGAGGAAGTTCTGAAGTATTGCAACTACGTGTTCACCTTTATCTTCGTCATCGAGGCCCTGCTCAAACTGGTGGCCTTTGGTATCCAGAGGTTCTTTAAGGACAGGTTGGTGCTCCCGTACATTTTTTTCCCTGTCCTCCATAATCAGAGCAGTTCACTCTTACTTGCGTCTATTTCCATTTCCGTTGATGCCAAGTCTGAAGCCATCAGAGGTAAATCTCCCGCTCCCTCGAGCTTTAGCGGCTCGCGGGTGGGTGGCCCGTTAATCTAAACTGAAGTAAGAGAGATAGAGAACTGGAGCACTTCTACTTATGAGCCCACTCTCCACTAAAGCCAGTTTTATTGCTAAGTTTGTTTTGTGGCGGGACGATTTTTTCTCTCTTGTCAAAAGACCAGGAGCTCAAAGTAAATCACTTTCCTAAGATCTCAGAGAGTTGAACATCATATGTGAGCTAGCAGGGGGGTCTCGGGTTCCAAGAAAATATCAAAGGTATTTACAGTATTTAGGATAAACAGGTATTTTATTATTTTATGACTGACATGTAATAATCTGTCTCAGAATCATCTTGAGGGGCCAGATGTTGTATATTGTCCTGTTTTATTGGATGTAGTGAAACGTTATGTGGCTTGCACTCTTGCCTAACTGGAGATCAACTTGATTCCTGGGCTAGTTGCGGCTGTACTTTTTGGAGTTTGCATATTCTCCTCGCGCCTGACACTCCAGTTTTCCCCTAACAACCCAAAACATGACATTAGGCTAAAGTTTTCTGCTCGGACAAATGTTCTAGCTCAAGATTTGGAGATGGGTCCTGCAGTGTGGTGGCCCGTTGCTTCTGACAGATTGCCCTGAAGAACTGGTTGAAGGATGGGTCAAATGCAGATGACAGATATAATCTTAAAGACGCACTATGCAACTTGTTAGGTAAAAAAAAAAAGTTGATATTGCTGTATGGGTGGTTAGCTTGGCGCCTTCGCATTCCATCCCGGTGGCACCTATAGATACAGACGGCATCTCGTCATAGAAGGGGGCGTGGCCTCGCAGAGGGGGAAAATAGAATCTTTACGGAAACTCAATTTTCCACTCTTTTTAGCCATTTTCTGGTGGAATATGAACTTATTTATCAGATACAAATACAGTCCATTGTAAATCGGGCCCATTTGGATATTTTCTCAAAGCAGATTCTTCTGTAGAAGTGAAAAAACGGCAGTTGTAGCTAGCGCTAGCTAACCGTTAGCATTAGCCCAATGCTAACATGTAGCATCATGTTAGCATTCTCCGTTTTTTATGTATTTGTGGGCTGTTGATCCACTTTGCTCCCCTCCATGTCTTTGTATCTTTATTTAGTAGAAAACTATATTCATAATTCAGCATTTGTTAAAGTAGCTTTTAAGTAATTAGAGAAAGTTTAGATTTTTTCAAAATTGTTTTCCCCCCTTAACTGTTTTCAAACATGACCATATATGGGCGATTCCAGAGATGCCGTCTGTATATATGATGCTTGAGAATCAATTTCATTTCAGTTTTCTAGGATTTGTGGTAGGTTTTTGGAATGGACTGTGTACGTAGCCATGGATACGGTTCAATCAGCAGTGAAAACCTAAAAAAACAGTTGATCCTGGAGCCTACAGGCCATCGGGATGGTAAGTAAAGGCGCCATGCTAACCATCCAAGCATCCACTTGGTCACTGTAAGGTCAAATATGTATTAATATAAACTTTTTTTTTTACATAAAAAGTTGCATAGTGCCTCTTTAAAAAACAACGACTAGATTAATGACTAGATTACTAATTATTGGTTGTAGTTGCAAAAGTAAACAATAGTCCTTAAAAAAAGGAATTATCAAGAAACATAACCAACTGTCCAAGATAAAGTAACATAGCCAAACATAATGTATGGTAGGATCAAACTTGCTTCGAAATGCTGATTGCTTTTGTTTTGCCTTCAGGTGGAATCAACTGGACATTGCGATCGTGGCGTTGTCCATAATGGGCATCACGCTGGAGGAGCTGAAAATGAGCGCAGCGCTGCCCATAAACCCCACGATCATCCGCATCATGAGAGTGCTGAGGATCGCTCGAGGTACGGCCGTTTCCAACGACATTCTGTGGTCCTTATGGGGCTTCCTTTTTTTTTTGGTGGTAGTAGTGTGGTTTTATTCTGTGTATTGACAGTGCTGAAGCTATTAAAAATGGCCAAAGGCATGAGATCCCTGCTGGACACTGTCATGCAAGCGCTCCCTCAGGTAAGACAGCTGTGTTCATGCTTGTTTTTTTTGAATAGGCAGCGTTTTTGTTGGATAAGGTTGCCAACTGAGCACGGAAAGATTCAAGCCGTATCAAATTTTAACACGAAAAGCATCACGCTAAATGCATTGCTATAGTCGTGGAGCTCTTTTGTGTGCCCTCTGTCTCCTATATTGTTAAAAGCACTACAGCCACAAAAGTGTTCGCAGGTGCGGTGCAGAGAAAGCATGTCCTGTTGTTAAAGAAGATGAGCATACTCTAATGCGCCCTAATGCCTGCTTTTCTCCGGGGAACGTAATAGAAATGTTTACATCCCAGTTCAGTGTCACAGGGATTATCATAATGTGCCGCATACATGCATTAACATATATGTTGCTTCTAGGTGGGAAATCTCGGCCTTCTCTTCATGCTGCTCTTCTTCATCTACGCTGCGCTGGGAGTGGAGCTGTTTGGCAAACTGGGTCAGTCATAGAAAACTACACCGCAATCACAAACGGGCCTGAGCAGAGAATGGCTTGGATTGGATGTGATCATTACAGGAGCACTCACTATTAAAAACACAGCCCGGACTGTATTCGCCAACTCCTCCACTCTCTTGACCCGGTGGACCATTGTCGGACCGCTTTGACATCAGGGTCTGTTGAAGACATGAATTAATCACAGCAGTTTTTCTTTCAGCACTGGATGGTTTTCTGGGGGAGCTAATTCGTCTAATTCATGGGCGGGGACATATAAGGACACCAGAACCTGAAAGGCACACAATGACCTCATCTGAATACTTTTAGTTTCTTATTAAAATATTCCGCGAAAAGAAGCTGAGGGAAAGGAGACAGAAGAAAAACAGGTCCAAACGAGCGGAACTAAAGAACAGGACAGAAGGGTGAAGCAAAGGGACGTCATCGCCTTATGTAGCGAGCGTTTCTGAAAAATCGTCACTCTGAGACAGAAATGTGTTCATCCTAAAGAGAAAACTCCCAGCCACAAACAGAGCAATGCGTTTTGTTTGTTTAGTCATTGCAAAGAAGAGAAGTGCAAAGCGTATTCTATCGGAGAAACCAAGCAGCAACAGCATAAGAGGCTCTACCAACACCACAGAGAAAGCCCTAGCAGGCCTATGTCTGCAGGTCATCTCCATCTTAAATCCACTTTGATGGCTGTAGGGTAAAACAAAATTAGCTAAAGAAGAAGATGGTTTGAGCGAGAGGTTAAAGAAGCAATTTTTTTTAAAGAAACTAAATCCTTCAATGAATGGGAACGGAGATCTTTGTTTGAACTTGTCTCATCTGTATAGCATCTTCCTACGCCCCAAACCATGCTAATGAGGCAGATCAATTGGTAGGTAATGAGAGGTGATCAGGTGAGAGTAGGGTCATTGATACGGAAACTCATTAAAGTTTGTTTATCAGTCGCTTATTAGCTGCCTTTAGAATAAAGAGGGTTGGGACTAGGACAAGCTAATCCCTCCCAGTGGTCTTCATTTTAGAGATATTGCTCATTACCAAAAGAAAATAAACATTTTGTTAAGTACGAAGATGAGTTTGAAGACACTATTTCTAAACTTTAACAGATTGAGGTCTCAGGGTGGAGATATTAGGTAGTGAATGCTGAACTGTGAACTTGTGGCTTCATCATATTTAGTCCATACTCTGCAACCACGAGCAGACCAGAGCCAGACGATCTCGGTGGCCTACAGGGCTCATACAGGATTAGCAGGTCACATTGATACTTAGGATCTACAATATTTTTGCTTGCACCGTGCAGTAGTTGTTGTGTCGTTTTAAAACACTGTAGAATGTATGTGCGACTGCTGGATTGTGGTCATGTTTGAAAACAGTTGAGTGGGAAAACAATTTGGAGAAAAATCTAAAGTTTCTCTAATTATTCAAAAACTACTTTAACAAATGCTGAATTATAAATATAGTTTTCTATTAAATAAAGATACAAAGACATGGAGCGGAGCAAAGTGGTTCAACAGCCCATAAATATATAAATAATGGAGAATACTAACATGATGCTTCATGTTAGCATCGGGCTAATGCTAACGCTAGCTGCGACTGTCGTTTTTTCGCTTCTACTGAACAATCTGCTTTGAATAAACATCCATATGGACCCGATGTAGACTTGACTTTATTTGTGTGTGATCAATAAGTTTATATTTTGCCAGGAAATGGCTAAAAAGAGATTCTGTTTTCCCCTTGGCGAGGCCACGCCCCCTTCTATGACGAGATGCCGTCTGTATCTATAGCAGCTTGTAGTTTATCAACAGTTGAAAGCATATGTAGTAATAGGGACACTGTTGCATCTTTGGTTCTTACACGCGTTTATGTGGTTTGAATAAAAATGATCCTTAAGAGAGAAAGCAGCCCAAGGAATGTTCCTCTCCTCAGTGGCCTGGAGTGGATCACCCTGTGTGCCTTTGGTCATTCTGATGTTGTAACCAGGCCTCGACAGTCTGTCAAACTAACAACCCTGAAAATCAATCCCAGCCTGTCTCCTGTCAGGGACATCTCCACCAGGGCACAGCTCTGGGTTCTCTGTGTACACATGCCACTGCCGTGTTGTATACATTCCTCTTAAAGACACTGAAGCCACATTTGTCCTCACTGTCTCCTCTTTCGCAGAGTGCACTGAACACAACCCGTGCGAGGGGCTGAGTCGACACGCCACCTTTGAGAACTTCGGCATGGCCTTCCTCACGCTCTTCCGAGTGTCCACGGGAGACAACTGGAACGGGATTATGAAAGTATGGAGACGAACACACACAGTGCACACTCACACAAAAGGCGACACAGCCATAAATGAAGACAAAGATTATCCCAGAGCCACAGAGACCTCGTTGACCTCCAAAACCAATTATGCAAACATTAAGGGGCTTAGCTTTGTTAACACTGTGCCATTTACTTAGCACAGAATATCAAAGGCGTGTGAGCGTGATACGATCAAACGCCATCGTCCTGATTTTGTCAGGCTGTAGTGATATAAAACAGTCCACTGATACCGATGTCATTTAGATTTTTGTTTTTTTCAATCGTTTCAATCAAATTTCAATTGTACTATTAAAGAGTATTATAACACAAAATCAGCTTTTTAACCCTTTTGCTTGATTTGGTTTTTTCATCTGATGATCATTTTAACTGGGTTGCAGCTTCTGGGTCTAAATTTCTGCAGAAAATGCTTTAATTAAGTGATTGTTTCGGAAGATGAGTGTGTTTTTCTCTCTCACATCTTTTATATCGGAGATCTGCATTTTCCACCCTAATCGTCTCCAAGCATACGAAATTGGACACGCCTAAAATCAGCTATAATCATAACCATACATCGCCATGCAATCAAAATGTTTTCCTACTTTTTGGATGATAAATCGCTTAATCTTTTCAAAATCTTTCAAATTTCAATAAATTGGGGGTTTTTAACCTTTTAAATGCCAGTTTCAGAGGTAGTAGTCGGTTATATTTACTCAAGCACATGTACTTAGAGGTGCACTATGCAACTTTTTATGTACAAAAAGAAAATCTTAATATTTGCGCGCATTTGACATTTTAATGACTTTGTGGCATTATTGGTGCATCATGGCACCTTTGCTTTCCCTCACAGTGGCCTCTATGACGCTCCACGGTCAATTGTTTTTAAGGGTTCGTACCAGAAACTGTCCAGAAACCCCAAAACAATTTATTCTGGAGCATCATAAAGGCCTCTGTGAAGGAGAGCACCAAAAACGCCACTGAGTCACTGAGGTCAACTAGGTCAAATACACGCACATATATGTAAATAGATAGATAGATAGATAGATAGATAGATAGATAGATAGATAGATAGATAGATAGATAGATAGATAGATAGATAGATAGATAGATAGATAGATAGATAGATAGATAGATAGATAGATAGATAGATTTCACATAAAAAGTTACATAGTGCACCTTTAAGTAAGCTTCTGAAGCAACTGTGCTTTTGCAAGTACTTTTTTCATACAGTACTTTTTACGTTTACCTGAGTAATAGTAAAATGAAGTATCTGTACTCTTACTTGAGAGAAAATAAATAACAACTTGAACTTCATCTTGACGCGTGAAATAGATTTTTCAAAATGATTTATTTTTATTGTTTTGATGGTATTTTCTTTGAAAATATTAACATTTCCACATCATCTACTGTTTTGTTTCTCATATTTTACCACTGAAACATGAATCAAACTTTTACGCTCACATTCAGCACTAGCAGTACTCATGTAAAATTTTCCCCAAGTACTTTTTTACTCTCACTTTTTGGCTTCTCTGCCCACCTCTGGCCAGTTTAATAGTGTGAACGCTTTCAATCACCGCCCAAATTTTGTAGATTTTTTAAGATTTCGAGTAACTGTAACTATTTAGTACTTTCTGACCAACAAAATGTATGTTAGTCAACTTGGTGTGCTTGAAATGATTATCCCACATAGTAAGGCTGCTTCCCCTAAATGCAATAAATGTTCCTCTTCACACGTATGACATTTTTTATTGTTTATTGAAATTTTCTTTCAACCCGTCTGTGTCTCGACAGGACACGTTGCGTGAATGCCGCAGGGAGGACGGCCACTGCCTCACCTACCTGCCCCTGGTCTCCCCCATTTACTTCGTCACCTTCGTGCTCATGGCCCAGTTCGTCCTGGTCAATGTGGTGGTGGCCGTTTTGATGAAGCACCTGGAGGAGAGCAACAAGGTGACGTCTTACAGTCTCTCACTTCTTGCTGTCTTTTCCTAACATGCATAGACTTTTAAATCTGCAAACGTAAAATATCAGTGCAGAGGTTTAAATAAAGAGAATGTTTGGATATGACTTCAGTAAAGTGATGCTAAACTGACTTTTTTCAGCTTTTTCAGCTCTTACCTCAACCTAAAATCTAGTCGAAAAACGTCTGGACTGGAGATTACAGCCTATTGGCCAGTGTAGCGCCTCATTTGAAAGCTAAGACCCTCACAACGGATCATAACTTTTTTGTTGCACTGAGTGATGAGTTGTTCCCTCATCCAAAGGTTTTTTAAAGTTTTTAAATGCTTGCTCTTCACCTGCTGATGTCACAAGGTGGTGCTTCTCTTTTCATTTAAAACCCTGTATAGCAAATTGTCTCCACTACAAAACCAATAGCCAGAGTGCTTGTTTTTTTAGCTTTTTTTTTTAACTGCTTAACCTCTTCAACCCCCATCTCAACTGAGTGCATTTTCTCCAGTCCAGCTTTACCCAAATCTAAAAAGCTTCTTGAAAGAAAGAGTCAAAAATGTGACAAAAAAGCATCAAAATGATCCCCCAAAAAAGTGACGACAACGTAAGAGGAAAAAATCTTAGCTCAGTTTTGTCGGTCTTAGCTTTCAAATGAGGCTTTTTTCAAATTATGCTGGAAGAAGATTTTACATTTGGGTAAAGCCGAACCGGAGAAAATGTGTTTGGTTCATGTGTGGGTTTGTGTTTTGTCCAAATCAAGGCTAAGTGACTCATGCTTTAAAGCTGCATTATGCAACTATTTATGTGAAAAAAGAAGTTGATGTTTGTGTGTATTTGACCTTGCAGTGCAGCTGTTCGAGTGGTCAGCGTGGCACCTTTAGTATAGGTCACAGTGGCGTCTACAACACTCAATCAATTGTTTTGTAGGTTTTCTGGTGAGAGGGTCCGTCGGCGATGAAAACCTTCCAAATTATTGGTCCTGGAGCGTCGTAGAGACCGCTGTGACACAAATTAAAGGCGCCATGCTGAACATTCATACAGCCGCTGGGTCACTACAAAGTCAAATACACACAAATATCAACATTTTCTTCTACATAAAAAGTTGGATAATGAACCTTTAAGTTAAAAGTATGAATATGAAGAAAACACAAGTTGTTATAAAAAAGCCTAATGCAGGTCTTTCTTGTTTGTTTTGCAGGAGGCTAAAGAGGACGCGGAGATAGATGCTGAGATTGAGCTGGAGATGGCGCTAGAGAATCAGCGCAGAGGGAGCACAGGGTCCAACAACAGCTCCATGGGAGGGACCTACATCGGGCCGTGTCCAAACTCTCCTGAAGAGGTGAATCTGGCAGCCTGAGTAAAGGGGCGTCACCGGGTCTGGTCTGACAAATTGTGTACTAAACGTCGTTAGAATTAACTTTCCTTTGAATATAGTTTTGTAATACTACTCGGTATTTCAACTGAACTCCAAGTACCCGCCGTACCCCCGGTTGGGAAATGGGTCCGTATGTCCGTATGTAGCATAATTATAATTTTATTTCAATGAAACAGCAATTTTAATGAAGAAATGTTTATTTGAATTTTAAAGCCACTAACAGGAAGTGACATCGATGGAGGTAAAGCTCCACAGCAGTTTGACTCATTTCAACAGTTTCAAATTGTTTGGCTTCATCTGTGTCACTTCCTGTCAGTGTCCAATAAGGAAGTGAAACTAGAAACATCACAAAAATGGTCAAATTAATAAAAAACTGGGTACAAGCTTTAGAAAAATCTTCAGTCTAATTGCGTTGGCTATGTTTTAGCAAAAGTTGTGTCTACTGTGTCATGTGCACTTTAAGTATAAGTACAAAACTCAAGTCTTCTCCTGGTGAGCTGCGTCTAAGACACATTTTACCATTGAAGCATAAGTAGCTCTCTGATGTTTTTGATGTTGCGTAAAAGGTAACTCCAAAAAAGGTTGGATAGCCCTGCTCTAGACAAAGGGGAGTTTGCTTCTCTACCTGGGTTTACACATTTCATATATCATATGTTATAGAAATTGTGATATTTCTGTCTTGAATAATGCTATTGCTCAATCGTTTCAATATCACAGCTAGAAGGACCCAGGTTCAAATCCCCGGCCGGACTTGGCCTTTCTGTGTGGTGTTTGCATGTTCACCCCGTGTCTGCATAGGTTTCTTCTGGGTTCTCCGGTTTCCCCTACCACAGAAAACATGTACAATAGGCCAGAGTGAATGTAGTGAGTGAGTGGTTGGTGGTGGTCGGAGGGGCCGATGGCAAAAACTGGTTGCCTTGCTTCTATCAGTCTACCCCAGTAGCTCACCACCACCGAGTGTGCCGTGATGAATAATGACGACAGCGCTGTAGCACTTTGAGATGCTTTATATAATACAGGCTTGTAAAGGGCAATACAAGTGAAAGCTATTATTATTTTTATTATTTTTTTAAATATTTTGTCTACCAAAAAGAAAACAAAATCTCAGTCAGATGAAATTTTGTGGATTCTTGTGATACAGATATTGCGTCACCTTATATTGCGATAACGACAATTTGACGACATATTGCGCAGCCCTGTCATAATGTAATATTCCATTGGATTTCTTGTTTTAGTGTATTTAATTGAAGAATATGAGTTTGTTCTTATAGTTTCGAGACTTGTTCAGCCACAAACACATGAGCGAAAGAACGAAGAAAATTGGAATACAGTAAAAAAAAAAAAAAAAAAAATGCAGATATGTTATTGCGTAATTCTATTATTCTAAGGCAATTTTCTGGTTAAATAATGGTCTATGGATCGTTTGTCCATAGCCTCACCCTCAGTGGTGAAATAGTCAGTTCATGACATGGTCTGTGTCGCCCCCTGCAGGAAGAGGAGGTGCATTACAACGACACGGACCCATCCTCCTCAAAGATGTCCGTGTCCAGGATGCACTCTCTGCCCAACGACAGCTACATGTTCAGACCGGTGAGGCCCGCCAGCGCCCCCTACCCTCTGGAGGAGGTGGATCAGAGTCCCCAGCACTCAGGTACACCTCTATCAACATCACTACCAAGCATTAAGAATGAAATAACAAGGAGTTCATTTGTTTAAAGCTGGGTTACCAGATTGAACCTCTTAACCCCCACATGAACCGAGCACATTTCCTCCAGTTTGGCTTTACCCAAATCTTAAAGCCACACCACGTAGAATTTTACCCGATAAATAAAATTGAAATACAAGGATTTATTTTATGACAAATATTTTCATGATTTAAAAAATGCCTCATAAATGCACAAACAAATATTTATGAGGCTCACCCCTCCAAAGATGTGACTGTAAACTTTACTGGGAGTGGGTGCGTCTCCAGCTCGTCTCCATGGAGATGTGACAAAAGGCAGTAGAATTTGAGATTCAAACAGGTTAATTTCTCATCCAAATACACTCTTTTCTTACACACTGCAGGAACAGCATCTTCTGTGTTGAGCTGGACTTTAGGAGCATGTTTTGTTTTGGCGGCAAAAGTGGTCCAAAATGTTACGCAGTGTACCTTTAAAGCAATAAAGTGACTAAAATGTGATGAAAAAGTGACAGAAAAAACAGAAAAAACGTCACAAAAAAGCAATTAAAAAAGACGAGAACTCGACAAAAACACTTCCAATATGAGACAGAAACTCGTTAAAAGAGCAACAAAAAAATCGCAGATGGTCTAAGCTTTCAAACAAGGCCTCACACTGGTCTAAAGACTGTAAGCTGCAATCGAGAAGCTTTACGATTTAGGTAAAGCTGTACTGGAGAAAATGGGCTCGGTTCAGGCGGGGGTTAAGAGGTAAATGACTTACACTGGAGTAAATTTCTTCTGGTCACTACACTAGACTACACTGTAAACACTGGGTGTGTGAGAGCTAGAAACGAGTTGGGGTCTTAGCTGGTGGTTTATTCCCAACTAACTTTTCTCCATTTTACCTCCTTTTTGAAAACAGGAAAAATATGGCACCCCAGCTTTATATGAGCATTAACAATACATTTATTATAAACCTTTTTTTTTGTTTTAGATTTAAGTTTTACTGCGAGACACGGCAGGTGAAAGCATTGATTTTTTTGTTGAGCTTTGTATCTTTGTTTTAATGTCAGAGTAAAACAAAAGACCAAACTCATCCTTTACGATACTTATTTTATGACGCTTTGTCCGCTAGAGCGAGCCACAGGTTTCCCAAAGATAACTACAACAGTGCAGCAGTTGTATTTTTTATTTATTTATACATTTCACATGTTTGGTATCCACGAGGAGCACGAAGGGCGACCGAGAAGAAGAAGAAGACGACCTTTATTTGTATAGGGTCACAAAGCGCTTTACATGAGAAAATTTGAAAAAAATTCAGAATAGAGAAAAGTTGGCTGACATGCACATAATCTAATATGAGAAGAAAATTAATAAATTCATAAACAATGACAACAAATGACAAAACAACCATATACAATTTTAGAAGGACAAATGTAACTGTCACTAAAACAAAAATACCATGCATTATTTCATAAAATGTTAGTTGAGTTCTAGACTACAGGGTTAGCCTCTTTTGTACATACGTAATAAGACCCCAGAAAAACTTGGTACTAAAACATTCTGTACAGACATCCAAAATCAAACTTCCAACACACGCCATCTTTAACTCTCCCATCGTCTGCTGCATCTCCGACGGCGCCCCGTACATTTAGTCGCTCTTAAAGACTCCAAGCCTTCCAATCTTGTAATATTTTAAAGTTTGTTGATTTATTGAGCTTTATACAGCAAAAAACAAGGCAAAATGTTAATGTTTAATGATTATTTCACTTGTAGCTTTTTAAAAACTAAAAAGAATATCCAAAATCCACTCAGAAAATTTCATTGCAACTAATATATCAACAAAATAAAACATTAAAGCAATACTAAGTAACTTGTTTACCTTAATAAATCCGTAAGTGTTAATGGGATGATTGGGTGGGGGGGGGTCTTTCATCTCCCCTGGTGTCTCTGGCCAGAAAACCACAATTGCAACTTGACTGCCACCGGACCGGAGCCACCAATACACACTAATAGAATCACGAAGAAGAAGCTAACATGCTAACGGGCAAAGCTAACTGTGGGCTAGCGCCACTTTGAACAGTATTTACAGCCAAGTTTTAGTGAAAAAAAAATATCTCCATTGTGTAACTGGATGTATATCCCTCACTCCCTTCGCCTTTTCTGTCAGGGTAGTATTTACTCTCACGGACAATTGATAAGTTAAAAAAAAAATCGCAATTTGCTACGACACCTGTAGTGGCGCTTATGGCCTCTAGAGTTTCATTTAAATATTTTTTATTTGAAAACATCGAATGGCAGAAAACTTGCAATACATTTTCCCTCATATTTAAGTCAGTCATCTACAGCAGGAGTTTTAAACTGATATCTCTAAACTGATTTTTATTCCCTATTCACCTGCAGTGTCTCGCCTTAAATATGAACACGCTGTACAGATCATTTTGTTTCCGTTGTGTTTACCTATCCGGGGGTGTAACGACGTGAGCACTGACCCTCCTGTTTTATAATCTGCAGTCAGACTCTAGAGACAGGACTCTGTCCCAAGGTACTACAGCAGCGGATGAGAGGATAAAAAAAAACTTGTGAACCTGCAGCTGGCATTCACGCAACTCATCCGCTCTGCTGCCCCCCCAAACGACTCCTGCGGCACGGGCCCGGACAAACTGCAAAGCCACAGCCCTCAATCACCCAACGCAAAAGCTCAACAGTTTCCGTTCATACGCACTGTAATTGTAGTTTGGTCTTTCTGTGGGTTTGCAGCTTGGTCCGAAAGTGATATGAGTTTGGAGATTGAACCTGTTAGCTGCTTTCTGGCATGGTAGATTACTTTGGCATATACGGTGACTTAGCGTGAATACTTTGGAAGTCCTGGTTACAACTCCAAAAGGACACAGAAAAGAAAATGTTCTTTATGGAGTGCATTTGACGTTAACCAGGATTTCACTGATTTGACTGGTGGTATTCACTCCTCTGACTGTTGTGGAAAGGCTCCGGTTTAAATCGTTCAGGAAGAGGACGGACTTTTATTGGGATAATTGAAGCTGACTGGATCATAATTAAGAACTCGAGAATGTAGCTAAACAACAAAGCACTTGCCCAATTATGTATTTAGGTGGTCAGTAGCAGCAAACTTCATGTTTTATTCTGTTCTCCCAGGGGTGTGACAATATATTGATTTCACGATGTATCGCGATATTTTGCGGGACGATACGATACTTTTTATTCCGATATCAATACTTTTGATAACGCCATGAATATTAATGAGGAACGTCACGCATATTAATGAGGTAGCAGTGCTCCTCTTCTTTCAGTCAATAGAGTGATCAAGTCAGTCAGACCAGCAGAGGGCAGCACTTAGGGCTGAAATAACTAATCGATTAATCGATGACTAATCGATTATTGAAATAGTCGACAACTATTTTAGTAATCGATTAATCGTTTTCTGTTTCAAAGACTCAAATAGAGCAAAAATTACATGAAAATGTAGTATTTTTGATAAAAACCTACTTTGTTTTTATAGCAAGTGTATGTAGTACACTTTGTACATTGTAAATTTCATGAATATCTGTTTGTGTCTCATCCAATCAGAAGCAGAATTAGCACCAAGAGCCTCCAACACACATTTACTTTACGTTTACTCCATCAACACATCCTCAAGCGGATCCACTTTAGCTTTATGTGATAAAAAAATTGAAAAAATAAAATTTTCCTACACCATTCATAGCCAAGCGACTAATCGATTAATCGTAAAAATTGTCGATAGATTAATCGATTACAAAATAATCGTTAGTTGCAGCCCTAGCAGCACTACAATTTTAAGCACTTGGACCTCACACTGTCACACAAATATATTCCTCTTAATTGAAGTACAAAGCAAATGAAAACAAATGTAAACGATGAATAATGTGTAGTATGTTAAAAAAAAAAGTTTGAAAATCGCATGTTTCTTAAAAAATCTAGGTTATTTTTGTTCAATATATCGATTATCGCAGTACTGGTTATCATTATTGTGAGCCAAGTATAGTGTATCGTATCGAGTTGTCGCTGTGTTGTAAATCATTTTAAAAGTGCTTGTTGTTGTTGAATTTAAAAGAAACGCCCACTCACAAGAGCACTGCCGCGCGATTTGTCTGATCCTCCAATAGATTTGATCCTGAACGTATCAGCTCGAGCCTTTCGAGATGGATTTTTGTGAGATGAAAAAATTCTGGTCTTGCGACAATCCAGCAAGGTTAGCTTCAAGAGCCCAGACATCACTTTATCTTCCCAAAGTGTCAAGATAAAGTGTTGTGGAACAGAAAACATGGCCATGAGTACGTCCTGTATAGTTTAGTGAACAGTCAGATAAGCATGTACTGTCTGCTCAGCATGCGTCTGCTTTTACCCCTCTCCTCTGTCCTAACTATCCTGGTTCTGTGATTGTTTCATGTGATTTTCTTCAAGGGTTTTCCTGGTGATGAAATGTACATGCTGTATATGATAGTAAGTGTGTCTAATGTGTTGTTAGGCTCGGTGACGTCGGTGCACTCCCAGCCATGTGAGAGGCGTGCTCTGCTCCAGGTCCCAGACATGTCTCCGGTCCATCAACCCAGTCCATCTCTGGTCCCGCCTCGCATTGCCCCACCCACCCCCTGCTCCTCTCCCAGGGCGCTGCGCAGACAGGTGAGGACACGTCGACAAAGCCACATTGTTGAATGGAGCTCATCTGGTTTTATTGTTTGTCTCACAGGCTGCAGTCAAAGTGGAGTCAGTGGAGTCCCACAGCTGTGAGCATCAGGACAGACCGAACCCTCTGAGTGTGCCTCCTCTTTCCCCTCTGAGCTGTCCCTCTCCCTTGCCTCCTCCTCCACCGTCCACCCCCTCCGCTCTGGGCCTGCCCCCTCCCTCACCTGCCACTCTGTCTCTCCCAGGGTCCTCTGCTGCCTCCTCTCCTGTCTCGGTTCTGCTGTCCTCGCCTTCCTCCCTCCCCCCTCCTCCATGCTCCCCTGTCCTGCTCCTTCCTCCTCCCCCTTCACCCCGCCTGCCTCTGCGACCGCCCAGCCTCCGCCGCCCCAGGCCCACGGTGGAGCCGCGAGACCCTGCGGACGAGGAGGTGTGCCACATCACCAGTACGGCCTGCCACTCGTGGTCAGAGCAGGCAGGGCAGGGGGACAGAGGCAGGACATGCCGGAGCCACTCACTGTCTCCTTATGCCCCGCCATTCTGCCACGACTCTGACCCAGCCCCCAACGCTCCTGCCACGATCCAGGCCTCCTCGTCACGGAGCGCGCTCAGTCTGCTCTCTGACGGCAGCACCGAGCAAGGCTTTGGCGTCGACACCCAGTGCTTCCCTGTTAAAACAGCCTCCCTGTCCGCCGGTTTTCCTGACGACCAGCGGCGTCACTCCATCGAGGTGTGCCTCCCTCAGCTCACCTTCACCAGTGATGAAGCTCCGGAGCCCAAGCCGCGGCCGTTGAAGGTCCCTGTCAGGGTGCAGTCAGTGGGAGGGGGGCACAGGAAGAAGAAGATGAGCCCTCCCTGTATCTCCATCCACCCTCCCTCAGAGAGAGAGCCCTCCATGAGCTCCCCTCCCAAACTGGCCGAGTACAGCATGCTGCGGCGCAGAACGCCTTCATATGACCTGAGCCCACACACGCAGTCACCGGACGCCTCTACAGAAAATCAACCTTCTCTAACCCCGGTACACGCCCCACGCACTCTGACGCCCTCTGCTGGATCCACACCAACACACCGTCCAACCCTCACCCCTCCTCATGGGAGCACACCCACTCACATCCCTATCAGCCCAAACATTTTTATCCAGCCGCGAGCACCCCTGGGCCCCCTGCCCTGCGCCCAGAGCCCCTCGCCCCGGCACTCCCCTCACCGCCCTCACTCCCCTCACCCAGGGGACTTCAGCGCTCTCCCTCAGTTCACCCTGGAGCAGCCGCAGACGCGCTACATGAGCGGTCTGCAGCCAGGATTGTCAGACAGCGAGACCCCCACCTGCTCCTCCCCCTTTGACAACAGACTAGGCAGCAGCCCTGGCTTCAGTGCAAAGAACCGCAGGACTGCCCAGTGAGCAGCGAGCGTTGCCTTCAGGAAGTGCAGACACCTCTGACTTTAGCGGAGCGGCCTGCGACCGCAGAAAACGTCACTTGGTGTTGTTTTGACAAAGTGACATTCTGCTGATCTTTCATAAGGAGAGGGGCGTCACTAAAGCAGGCGTTCAGAACAAAAGCGTGGATGCCGTCCTGGTGACAGCATTCACTGTGTGTGGTGCAGTTTGGCAAATCAAGTGTTTGCACCAGAACTTAAGCCGCCTAACTCCGTAGCCAAAGTTTTCATTTGTATTGTTTTTTTTTTTTATCTTGACACACTGTCTCTACCCACGCGAGCCAATCAGGAAGCAGCGTCTGGCTGATAAGGAATGACCTTTTTGGGCACAGGTTTTGTGAATCGCGCGCGTGGGGGAAAGTGGGATATGCAAATTCAGGTGTCCTACGGCCTCTGCTGCCCTCCTCTGCTCCGGATCACATTGATCTGAGCAGGAGTGTGTTTGGACGTGAGTGAGTGAAGAGAGGGGAGCAGGACAGCTGTAGGTGATGTTTCTCTGTGTAAATAAGAAGAAAATACTGTATTTGGTGAGATTAAAATAGCTCTATCCATATGCACATATTTTTATAGAAATCTACAATGTTTTTGCACACAGATTTGGATTTCAAGTTGCTTGTTTATCCTCTGTTGTCCTTACGTGAATGTACGTTTCTTTTCACAAACGCCAGAGAAGAGAGTTCTCTCAGACACAGGAGAGTTGAGGTTTAAGAGTAGGCTTTTATTTTTCTATATTTAAAATCAGATGCAGGGGTGCGGTGTGTTTCTGTAGTTGTAGTGTCCTATTTCCATGTACCTGGTGTCTTGATCAGATGGGAGACGCAGGCTCAGTGATGCCAACCTTTCGAAATATGCCCATAACATTTTAAGAATCAGACAATGATAGAATAGTCCAAATATAGTCCAAGATAGTTAATATTTCCATTTTGACTGAATTGGGTTTAAGCCACTTACTTATATACTGTTGTCGTTGTTCATATCACTGAGCCTCTCTCAAGAGCTGCTTTCAGTCGAATCCTCTTTGACATCACTTAAGTGTTTTTTGTACATCTTGAAGACAACCAAACTATTGAACATGTGTAGCCAGAGTGCAATAATAATACTAAACTTGTGGATATAGCTCCATGGATGCTACGTTTAGCAAGCGGGCGCGCCGTGTGTTCGCGCAGGCTGTAGACTACTGTGTATAATATAGACCCATTACTGAAGGCGGTGCTGATGCGACTCTACTGTAGGTACTGGCTGCAGCGGCATGAGTGTGGCTAGGACAGACTTTCATAGGGGTTACATGCATCTCTGCTCACCAAAGCCACTCATCTTTGTTTCCTTCAGCGTGCATGAAAGCTGCAGTTTGCCATATATCCATTATCCAAACAGTGGGTTCAGAAAGTTGTCAGACTCTTTCTATTTCTCTTTTGATATGTACCAGTCTGATATTTATATCATATGCTTTTTTAAAATTCTATTGGAAACATTCTATGGAAATATCCTCACAGTAATACTATCAATTAAAACATTTGTTGGAAAACTTGAAAAACGATCATAGCTGGCCCATTCCTTTACAATCAAACATTATCAGAGGTCAACATAGAACTTGAAACTTGAAAAGTTCATAGCGACATCAGTATTCAGGCCTGAACAACATTCCGCTGTTTCCAATCGTAGCTGACCCATTCCTTTAGAATAAAATATTAGCTAGCATCAGACTTTAACATAACAACATAGAAATAAATAGAGGGGCATGAATCCTTCCTGAACCTGTTGTACAGAATGAATGAGAAGAACAAGCCATACCTTTACAGCACAGCACAACTTGTCCAATCTTGGTGCACGATGTGGATGCACTCGCAGCTCCTGAACTCCCTGGTACAGAGTCTCTTTCCAAAGGCAGCTGCTGGGACGGCGTCTTTACCCCCCGATCGTGCACAGGTCCTCAGTACACTGAGCAAAACCAAAGTGCTTTGACGATACCACACTAATGACCACTTTACCTGTAGTGCAGGGACGTGTGCAAGGAACACCTACATCCCGATATTTATCCAAGCATATATATTTATATTTATAAACATAGATATAAAGTATTTAATTTAATTTATGCTGTAGAAACCAAGTGCAGTCCAACTAAAAAAGAGGTGTGAGATTTAAGAATAGCAGAGGTGGGTAGACAATATTAACTGAAGCAGTCGAGCAGTTACTTAGGTTTTCACGGGGCATTAAAAGTCATTAAATGACTTGTGCCAAAACTATGGCCTTAAATGTCATTGGAAAGCATTACATTTTAATGTAGGCACAAAATCCAAATTTCTTTGAAAATAATGTCATGTTTTTTCCCCCACACATTAAACAAATATATCAAATGACATGTTTTGCTCATATGCTTAACTCATTGACTCCCAATGATGTCTATATATGGCAATTGAAATCCGACATTGACTGCCAATGGGAACAGCTGCAGCAAAGCCTTGAGCATGTCTGGTGTTAAAATCTTAGTTGTGCAGCAAACTTTTTTTTTTTAGATGAAAAGAGGGAGACCTACATTTTCTGTGGGTCTTGAAAAAACAGTCAAAATCCTGAAAAACCTCTGGCAGTGGGGAGCTCTCTGGTTTGAAAATGACTGGCAGTCAAAGAGTTAAGAAATTCTGTCAACTTTTCAAATGTTTTGACTCCTTCAATATCCAAAGTTCCCCCTGTTGAATGGATAAGTCCATCCTAATTTATAGAAAAGATAGTTTGTGGACACTAAAATGGCATTAAAAGATCTTATTTGACCCGATGGTACCAGCAAAAACCAAGGAGATGTCAAAAGGAGTGCCCTAAATACAGCAATTACTTTAAATTAGTAATTAAGCATTTGGTTAAATGACTATTTGAATCATTATTAACTAAGTTTTAAGCCATGATGAAATCTGATGAATTTGAATCTGTCTCATGAGCTACTCCCAGCGGGAAGAGGACTCAAGTAGGAGAATGGGTATGAGTATGGAGTGATAGAGCTACAATGAGAAGTACAATTTTAAAAAGTAACTTGAGTAAGTGTAACTGATCACTACCCACCTCTGGAACTAGACACGCGCGTATTTTGGTACTTTCTTCACCCTCATGAGCTTCCTCTCCGAGCGGTGTGCATTTGGACGACAGAATGGGGCGAACTCACCAAACTCCGGTCGGTGACTCGTGTACAGTCACAAAGGGCTGGTGGTGAAAAGCGAAATACTCCACGATAAAAGCTCAACTCTTCCACATATAGAAGCACACCTGACACTAGGTTTAGCCAACACTCACCTATACCGCTTCTTTCTGCGCAACGTTGTATAAACTTTGAGCATTTCTATGGACCGGAGAAGCGCATTATGTCATACGTGCATTAGGTTACCCCCGATCTGCTCCATATTATCGCCATTTTACATCAAAGTTTGGTCGAGTGACTGCGTAAAAAAAAGTTCTTACCGACCTTTGGATATCCTGTTTTTTGAGGGAAGCGTTTTGACTATTGCATGTTGTATTAAAAAAAAAAAAAAAAACTCTTTTGGGAAAGATCTGGATGTTTTAGATATTTTGATATTTGCATTTTTCGGATTTGTAGACCAACTACCTAATTGCACTGGGCGCCGAATAATTTGTATCTGATCAAATACTGTCCCACTTGTTTAATGTCCTTTGCAATACTGGTTGGTTCTTCACTGTACGAGTTTTTTAGCAAAAAACGGGAACTTCGCCAGTTCTGTTTTCTTGGGAACTGGCACTATTGCCAACTGGCACTATAACTCTTTTTTTCTCTCTCTCTTTCAGCTCCCAATTGCTCTAAACTTGTTAATGGTGATGCTAATTAACTGCTGTATATTTGAAGTAGGAGTAGCCTAAGCCCTTTTTTGTAACACTACATAATAAAGGTCCGATACTATGCTTTATTCATGCTTTTTGAACTACTTTGGACACCTTAGCCTTGGCATTTCTTGTAGTATATAACATTGTGTTTAGAAAATACCTCCAGGACTAAGTGGTCGTGAAATGTAGTTGTAAAATATGCTAACAGAAGACAGACGAGCTGAACACGATGCCCGCTAATGCTAACATTGCTAAACGTTTGTGTGTACCTTTATTTAAAACGGCGCTGTCAACGGGAATTCAACATTCATGGTGGACGAAAGAGTTGGGGCATTTCTGCCGACCAGAAGATTTGTACAAAAACAAGCTGAAAAGAATGACCGCTAATGCTAGCGTTGCAAAATTCTGGAGGCTATGTCCCTTAATTTAAAAGGCCGCTGTCTGTGGGAATTGAACATGTATGGCTGTCAAAAGATTTGGAGCATTTCTACAAACCAAAGGAATTTTTCAAAAACAAGCTAGCATTTTTTTTCAAAAACAAGCTGAAAACAAAGACCACTAATGCTAACATTGCTAAATTCGATGTCCCTTTATTTAAAAGGGCGCTGTCCTTGGGAATGGAACATTTATGGCGGTCAAAAGAATTGGAGCATTTCTATAAACCAGGAAAAAAAAAATCCAAAACAAGCTAGCATTTTTTTTCAAAAACAAACCCAAAAGAATGACTGCTAATGCTAACGTTGCTAAATTATGTATGTCCCTTTATTTAAATGGGCGCTGTCCTTGGGAATTGAACATTTATGGTGGTCAAAAGATTGGGCTAGAAGAAATATTCAAAAACAAACTATAACAAAACTGCTAATGCTAATGCTGAAAAATGTTGTATTTACCTTTATTTAAAATGGCGCTGTAAACAGAATTTGGTGGGTGAAAGATTAGGATTACAGAAACATGTGCGAATTAAACAAACCACCGCTCACTTGCTACAATATGTTTTTGACGAAGACCTGATACCAAAATCTCACATAAAAGTCGAATTTGCATATTATTGGACCTTTACCATGATAGAAGCATAGTGGCTCCCGACCACAGACTCTTCTGACTGTGACTTGACAGATTAGCCGCCTTGATGTTTTTATTGAGACATAATTACTCTATCTGATTTTTGACGAAAATGGCCCCGGACCCCCGACCCCCCCGAGCCTTACACGCATGGGAGGACTGTGTCTGCAATAAGGGGGCCTTCGAGGAACATCAGACGGGGGGGAAAGTGTGGGGGTCCCGCATACTACAAACTTGGGACTTCCGCAGTTCGTATTGTTGCTAACTATTGTGTGATGACCAACTGTTGTCCTGAAGGATGTTTCTCCCTGTCAAATAAAAAGATATCTCTTTTTTTTTATTTATGACAAATGTTCGTCGTTTTCATTTGTTCACAACACAAAGTACATGCACTGCAGCTAGCTGCAGTTGAAAAATGTATTTGCTCTATAATGTTCGGCACTTAGACACCCATAGAGAAATTAAAGGAACTGTAACAAGTGGTAGTACATATACGTAATTCACCTTACAGTATGTTTAATTTTATTTGGAATTTGATGCAGTTTGTCTTCAAAGTTATGACTTGAATAACTTTGTAACTTTGAGTAGTTCCACCAACTACTTTTTACTTTCATTTTCATTTATTCATTTATTTGAATGGGGCAATGCATATTAATGAACAGACAACCAGTGCCGTAAATATGCTGGAGCTCAGAGCTCATTTCCATCCACTTCAGTCCCATAAGAGAACAAACATACCACCAACACAGAACATACATGAGTGCGACAAAGTGTATGACACAGCACACGCAACAACAGTACAGTACAGCATGCTAAACAAAACTCACTTGCTAAATGCTAAATTTCTAAGATTAAGGCGCCTTATCACACATACCAAATGTCCCTATGAACTGTAAATCGCTGACCAAGAAGCCATTCTTTAAGCATAAAAAGATAAGAGTGCTTGAACCTGGTTCAAGCACTCTTATTTTCGGGACAGACACATTAAAAAGCGAGACTGTCCTCCAATAGAAAACGACACAAGAGGTCGTTTGTCTACTCCCTGAATTACGACCATATAAGACGTTCGCTAAAACAGCGCCCCCAAGCTCCCATTGAGGGTATGTACATTACATTTAACCCAATTCAGAAACGACTTTATTTTACGTAGTGTATCTGAACAACTTTGATTCCAAAAGTCAAACGCAAAGAAATGAATCACAAACTTGCAAAATTAGCCCCAATTGCAATATATGTTCGGGCAAATAACATCCCAGGTCTTCAGCCCTGCCACACCTGTGGAGGAACTGAACGTCCAGCGGTGCCAAAGGCTCTCCAAGCGCGCTCTGCGCTATTACGCATCACACCCCCCCAACCGCAGCAGCAGCCACAATTTTCCGCTCTCATTATTATATATTATATACATGGGTAAACTGGGTTATCGCCATTTTACTCACAACAACAGCGATACCAAAGCATTACTTACCAATGATGTCTTCGTGAGTCTTTCTTCTCCTCCATTTGCGTCACTGCCAACTCCATATCTCTCCTGTCCGCTTCCATCGCTGTCCTCAAACGTCCTCGTGTCTCAGACGTACGTCCGGTTGTCCGGTGACCGCGGCGAGCCTCGGATCCGCGCCGGGTTCCAGTGCGTATAATGCGGGTAAACTCCTCTGTCATCCCGGCAAAGTCGGGCCTCGGCTCCGCTGCTGTTCTGCACAAAGTCCTGCGTCTCTTTCAGAGTTCCTCTGGAGAACGTGCTGCCAAATGTCCTGATGAAACTGATGTGGTTCATTTCTCCGCAGTTTCGTCATTTAAGGATAAAAAATATAAAACATCACAGCTGTGTTTAGCTCGCGGGTTTTTGAACATTTATTTTGAATAGAAAAATAATAAAATGTGCAACATTGTCCATATAAATCACAGGCATCAGAGGAAATGCTTCACAGCAGTTTTCTTTCAGTTTATTTATGATACGATGATGATAAGACAAACTACTGGATATGACGTAGCAGACCCTTCAGCCAATCAGAGCGCAGGCTCACCTGCCCAAACGCCCTCGAGCTGATTCACGTGTTTTCATTGGAGGGAGCGAGTGTCTGTCAAATCTAGTTCAAAAACCCGCGAGCTAAACACAGCTGTAATGTTTTATATTTTTATCCTTAAATGACGAAACTGCGGAGAAATGAACCACATCAGTTTGATCAGGACATATGGCAGCACGTTCTCCAGAGGAACTCTGAAAGAGACGCAGGTGTCATGAGGAGTTTACCCGCATCATACGCACTGGAACCCGGCGCGGATCCGAGGCTCACCGCGGTCACCGGACAACCGGACGTACGGGAGACACGGAGTCTGAGACGCAAGGACGTTTGAGGACAGAGATGGAAGCGGACAGGAGAGATATGGAGTTGGTAGTGACGCACATGGAGGAGAAAACACGAAGACATCAATGGTAAGTAACCCTTTGGTATCGCTGTTGTTGTGAGTAAAATGGCGATAACCCAGCTCACCCATATACGATAATATGATATAATATAATATAATATAATATAATATAATATAACATTTGATATGCAGAGATTGTGAGAGCCTACAAAGAAATGTCCAACCCGTCACACTGTTCAGCTGTAGGCCAGTGGTTCCCAACCCATTCCAAAAACTATGGCCACTACAAATGAGTAAAAGAATGAAGGCTCCAAAAAAGTTCAAACAAACTGCAATTGGAGTGTTTGATGCACCCGTACTCCTGTCTTATAAAGTACGACAATATTGTCGCTAAACTTGGGGAACAGGATTCAAGAGACAGTGGAATAATTATGGATAAATATTAGGGGTTCAGCTGTAACGGTTTGGGTGACGGTGCAGGACCCGTGGTTTGGTGCATCACGGTAGTTTACAATCAAACAAATAATGAGTAGGTTTTGAACTGAAATAGCCTAATGATCGTTGTTAGACAGTATTTATAACCGTACAATAAAATTGGCAATGCGTTCAAAGCTGCTTTAGAATAAAATGTACCTCTGGGCTCACAATACGTGAAAGCAAAATAGAAAACAAAAGGTACAGCAGCAAAGTAAAGAAAAAAAGGAAAAAAAACAACGCAGTGCAGGCTATGCGCTCGTTAAGTGGTTTCATTTTCGCTTTGACTCACACGGAGGAGAAATCAGTCGGAGCAGCGCGTTTGATTAGAGGCTCGTGTCTGAGCAGGTTTTGGGCACGCACGCACACGCACACACATACACACACGCACACACGCGCGCACAGACGCGCACACACACATCGCCCTGGTTGGATGCGCGCACACGCACGGCAGTCTGATCGCGTGCACTCGCGTTTGTGTGACAGCGGGTTGTCCTCGGACAGCAGCACCGCGGTCCATATGGACCCGTGGCCAATGCCCGCGGCCGGTGAGACCGTCACGTGGGGGCCGGCAGCGGATGTCCACGCACACACTCAGTACTGTCGCCAGGCTTCCTGGTGTTCCCAAACGGTCTCCCATCCCAGTCCTAACCAGGCCCTTCCCTGCTTAGCTTCGGAGGAACGGTCTCCCATCCCAGGTCTAACCAGGCACTTCCCTGCTTAGCTTCAAAGTCGGTATGGGAAATAAACATGGCGGCGCCCAGGCGGCGGCCATTGAGATAGCGTTTTCTATAATAGATATAATATAATATAATATAATATAATATAATATAATATAATATAATATAATATAATATAATATAATATAATATAATATAATATAATATAATATAATATAATATAATATAATATAATATAACATGAGAGCGGTAAATTGTGGCTGGTGCTGCGGTTGGGGAGGTGTGATGCGTAATAGCGCAGAGCGCGCTTGGAGAGCCTTTGGCACCGCTGGACGTTCAGCTCCTCCACAGGTGTGGCGGGGGTGAAGACCTGGGATGTTATTTGCCCCAACATATATTTCAATTGGGGCTAATTTTGCAAGTTTGTGATTCATTTCTTTGTGTTTGACTTTTGGAATCAAAGTTGTTCACATACACTACGTAAAATAAAGTTGTTTCTGAATTGGGTTGAATGTACTGTACATACCCTCAATGGGAGCTTGGGGGCGCTGTTTTAGCGAACGTCTTATATGGTCGTAATTCAGGGAGAAGACAAACGACCTCTTGTGTCGTATGGATTTGGAGGACTTGTAAGAAGCACTGATGGGTGTCGGCTTGTGCCTTCAGGGTGTGTGATGAGACAAAGAATACACCAGTTTGTTGTGTCTGTCTGCAGTTGTGCAGACAGGAGAGACATGCGGTCATAGTTCTTTTGGACACAAGAGGGAGACATTTTCACTTCAGAGCTTAGTGGCAACAAGACAAGACATACCCTCGAGTGATTCATGCGTAACCACTGTTTATTGACAGGTGCACATTTAATGATAAAAAATATATATATAAAAAAAGAAATAAGATTCTGCACAAGCCAATCTTTATAAAAGTAACAAAATACATGTTGTCGTCACCACAGCTCAGTCACATGTCAGTGTGTTAAACAGCCGCCTCAGTAAATGGTTTAAATGAAGGCAGTTTGGGTATTTTTTTTAGTAGAAACTTAAGCCACATGGATCATTTGCTACTGTAGCTTTATTTAGTTTATTTGTTCATTTGAGCAGTTAAAATTCTGCTCAAAAGGAGTGGGCCGAAGCAAAAGCTTATAAACGGCCACCCCGAAATCATTACAATAAAAGTGTATATCACAACAGTAGTCCAAAAGAACATATTACAAAGTACGAGAGCCTTGGAACACAGCATGCGCACACGTGAACACAACGTACCCGTTTGTGATTTAACACATTATGATACAATGATACATTTAGCAACATCATAATTGGATTTGCCTCCTTAGCAAGGAACCTGTTACATTTCAAAGCGGACCACCCTTACAAAGCACTTAAGGGAATGTTCATGTAATTAACAGAATTTAGCAGAAGAGAAACAGCTGTTGAAACAAAACACTAAAGGGAAATGTATGGATCATTTCGATTTATTTGTCTCCTTAAATGTCTTTGTTTGGACACTATGTTGTTGTTGTTGTTGTTGTTGTTGTTGTTGTTGTTGTTGTTGTTGTTGTTGTTGTTGTTGTTGTTGTTGTTGCCCTCCTCCCTTGCCCTGCACCTTTCCACTCAGGCCTCAGTGAGGGCACCTTCCGAGGTTCACTCAACAGAGAAATTCGAGCTGTGACTTTGGGACGCACTCTCCCTCGCCCTCACAAACTGCATAGCCCACTAATGTTGCAAAAATCACAAGTTCGACTCATCATACTTTTAAATGAAAAAAAAAAAAAGTTCAGATTACAATATGTCGTATTTACATCATATATTTTTGCTTCTTCAAACTCTCAAGTGAGAACATTTTCGCTCTCAATAAAACGACTTGACTTGGGGTTAGGAGGCTTGTTTGTGTCCTTAGTCTGGTTTCTCCCCTTGCTTATTTAACGTTGACGTATCCCATCTTCCGTATAAGTTGCCCTCGTGTCTCATTTGGGGGGAGTTCTTTTATGGTAGATGCAACATGAGTTTAACTTCTACTCAAAACTTTCCCGTTGTTACTTCAGTACATTTTCAGATCACTTCTTACTTCGCTTTCAAGTTGTGTGAAAGTTCTTCGATTCAATGGACCATTTCCTCCAACGACTTCAAAGTGGGACATGAAGCGACTGAACTCGATGGGGATGCACTCGCGTGTCATTGTCCATCCCTCATAAGAAGATGATCAACGTTTTAACTTCCATGAATTCTGTCTCAAACCAAATCATTTTGGTTTGTCTCATAAATATTCAATAACATCAGGAACTATAGTTGTAGCCTATGTTCATGTTCACTGTACATTGTATTATGTTTTAGGAATTGCATTTTCAGGCTGTTTTTAAACCAATATTTCAATACAAAGAATCTAAATGTTTTTTTTTTTCCTTCACTCCTGACGTAGTTTAATCCTGTTTGTAACGTTTGTGGTTTAGTTTGGACCTACTGTTTAAATATTTGGAAAACTGCATATTTTGTATGTAACTTGGTGTGAAAAGTCAAACCACTGATCCATTTAACAATACCGTGTATATGAAGGGACAAAAACACCAGAGTACATTCCGCTGGGCTGCCACTAGATGGTGCTGTGCGCTTTGTTTTGCACTCGTGTTTTCCCTGTAAAAGCTGCTGAGTCTGTGTGCAGGACTGTTTGCCATTTGCAGCTGCGGCATCGATAACAAGTAAAGGTCAAGGGGGTGTGGGGTTAAAGACAAAAGCTCAATGTCATTAAAATAACAAGGTCTCAGCAGCTTCGTGCTGTTGTTAAAGATACAGAACAACATAGACTATGGCAACAGGCCATAACCGTAACTTTTGTTGTTTTGTTTTTTAAAAGCTAAACATTTTACAACTTACAAAAGATACCAACCCAGTCTTTATTTTTAAATAACATTACATGTTCAGTAAAACCATACATCAATTTCGTTTTCTTCTTCTTATCTCAAATAATTGATTTGGATTGTTCTGATTGGTTTAAACAGGTGGCAGCAAGTTTAATATAATACTAGATTTTTGATGGGGTGAGAGAAAAAAAATCTATGTAAATTTAATTTACTACGATTTACAAACAGTTAAACAAATAGAGCAATGAGGGGAAATTGCAATTATAAAAATCAAATTGGATACAAGTAAGTTGATTTAATGGTAGTTTGAATCATATCAATCTAACTTTATTTATAAAGCGCTTTTCATACCGAAAGGTATCACAAAGTGCTTTACAGATTACATCATTTAAAACAATACGCCTGGCACAACCTCACATATATATTATATATTAGGACTAAATAAATAGATTTAAAAGCTAAGCTAAAAAGGTGGGTCTTGAACCTGCTCTTAAAAACATGAACGTTCTCTGCAGCCCTGAGCTCCTCCTCAGGTGCTTCCAGAGGCGAGGGCCGTAATATTGGAAAGACGCCTCACCATGAGTCTTTTAAAAGCAGTTCTTAAAGATAAGAAGGACCAAGACCATTAAGACATTTAAAAAACATTAAAATAACTTTTAAATCGATCCTGAAACACACGGGGAGCCAATGCAGCGATTCTAAAACCGGTGTAATGTGGTCCCGCCTGCCATTGTTTGTCAACCTGACCCGCATGTCCTTGGAGGACGGGGAACCAAAACATTGAATTTTGGGAAGCCCAGGGCTGTTGGTCACACGGGTTGGTTGTCACATTACTTTTCTTCGTCAGGACACGAGCTGCTGAATTTTGTAAAAGTTGTAAACCTGTGATACTCTTTTTGGGAAGACCAGAGAGCAGGGCATTACAGTAGTCGATACGACTGGTGATAAAAGCATGCATTAGCGTCTCCGTGTTGGCCCGAGAGAGAATGGGGCGGATTCTGGCTATGTTCTTTAGATGGTAAAAACCTATCTTTGTGATATTCTTAATGTGTGGAATAAAAGTCAGCTCAGAGTCAAAAATCACACCCAGGTTCTTCACCTGTGAGGAAGGATTAAAAGACAGTGACTGTAGTTTGGGTAAAAGTTTCTCTCTCAGGGCCGATGATTAACATTTCAGTTTTGTCCTGGTTAAGCTGGAGAAAGTTTTCTGCCATCCAGGATTTGATCTAAAATGCAGTTTAAAAATTGCATCTATTGGCCTGGTGTCATCGGGAGACATGGAGATGTATAACTGTGTATCATCAGCAAAAGTTGACTCCATGTCTCCTGATGACATCACCAAGAGGGAGCATATACAGGTTAAAAAGCACTGGGCCTAAAATTGAACCCTGGGGCACACCACATGTGATTTCATGGACCTTAAAGGAGAAGGTATCCACACTCACCATGAATGTCCTGTCTGTGAGGACGAATGTAAACCATTTGTGGACAGCACCAGAGAGGCCGATTTGTTATAAACAAGTTAAAAGAATTGTGTGATCGACTGTGTTCAAGGCAGCGCTCAGATCCAGTACGTAAGTGCTTTATTGTCATTGTACAAGCGTACAGCAAATTAGTGTTCAGGTGTTAGTCCTGAGCTGCTGCGGCTGAGCCGCGCTGCCTTTGTTCGTCTGCCTGACCCGCATGTCCTTGGAGGACGCGGAACCAGCACTGTGACCTTCTGTGAGTCATAATTTAATCTAAAGTTATCTAAAATCTTTAAGAGGGCGGTCTCGGTGCTGTGGTTTACCCTAAAGCCAGACTGGAATTTTGGGAAGCCCAGGGCTGTTGGTCACACGGGATGGTTGTCACATTACTTTTCATAGCGACGCTCGGAGGCGCTATGATACTGAACATTCTGCTTCTCCTGCTGTAATAGTTGTCATTCTCTCAAAAAACATTGAAATGAGGTTTGGGATGTGTACCGAAACCCGGGATCTTGACGGCCCCGGGGCCACGTGTACCGGTCCACCTGGACTGATAAGCTCCAGCCTTGACGGTCTTCTTAAAGGAATAGTTCACCGTTTTTCCATACTGAGATATGTTCTTCCCTGATCTTAGATGAGTTGGTGCGTACCTGTCTGGTGTTTTTGTGTGAGTCACACAAAAAGACCAAAGATGTTGTTAGCATTTGGCCTCTCCCAATATACAAAAAAGCGGAACCTAACTAGATTAAAATGAACAGACACACGAGGAACTTCATTCTTCTTCATTCACAAAGAACTAAACTAAACAGTTTTGGGAGGAGTCTGTTTTTCCACAAACGGCACACACAGCGCCGTGAACACGCTCACACGTGCGCGCTCACACGTGCACGTCAGCGCGAGCCGGTGTTGACCCACTGGACATAAGCTGAGAGTTACAGTGAGGATAAAACAGACGGTGGCTCAAGTTCTTTATTTTGCAGCTGTAAGTTTTCATTTGGGCTCAGTCCCACAGCTACAGCCAAATCTAACCAACGGCCTGGGATTAACAACAGATTTAGGAGACTTGATCCTTCAATTTCTAGTTAATTACAAAAAATATTTATTTTACATTGTATATTCGTATATTAACTCCCATATGTAAACGCAAATTAGAAATAAATTGGTCCATGCAGAGCAATTAACAATAAGTATATATAAGCAATATAATGACAGTACAGTCTCTATATACTATTTAGAGCACCGTTAAAGTACCGGATCAATAAGGCATATTGATGAGAGTAAAAAAAGCAAAAGCAAAAAACTAAGGCACTCAAAAAGGTTAGAAAAGTTGAAAAGCCTTTACTTTACATGGCTAACTGGATTAAAAAGCCAACGCGCCTCAGCTCACAGGCCTTCCTCAGGGCAAACTTGATCAGAGTAGTATTGATCAATCTTTAACGAAGCACATCCCTAAATGAAGAGAGGATTTGTCTTTTTAGGTGTGAGGTTTTATAGGGGTGAGTAATTTCTGAAGCAAAAAAACCTCTAAATGATGGGTTTGAACTGAATGATAAATGAGCTGTCAAGCTAAAGCCATATGAGAGCGATCTCAAGCTTATGTCCAGTGATGTTTCAGGCGGGTCAGGGGTTGGTTGTCACGTAACAATAGGATAAAATCATTTTATCATAAGTGTTCATTGAGCAAATACTTGGATATTATGGGTGATTTTTTTTATTTTTGTAATTCCTGTTAACAACAAAACAGGCGGTGACGACTGACCCCACTTATCTCCGAATCTAGAAAAAAATCAGTGATTTTGATCAAAACTAGCCTCTGTTTAGCTAAGATTTCTCAGGAACTGAGGCACTTATAATTAAACTGTTTTCACCTACGGAGAGCTTAGAGTCTCCCCTTTCAAACGAGCCACAGCATGTGTCCATAGCTATAACATAGAATACGCTGTGGTGCTACAAATATCATGAAAAAATATCTGGATTGTTGGCACTCTAGAGCTAAACCCCCAAAACAGTGCTCAATGTGTCTCAAACTATTTTTTTTGTTTTTCTTTTCGATAAGATATAAACAAGGGAGGGATTTGAGCCATTACTGACTGTAAGTGTGACTCTGTGGAGCTGTGGGGAAAAAATTTGACGACCAGCCCCGATCTCTCCTAGTGCTTTTCAATGATATTTAAGGCCTTGGATTTGGCACAATCCATTTAAAGACCCAATACCGGTTAGGAAACTCTGGATTTCTATCATGCAGCCTTTGTTTTTAGCCTGGATTCAACTGGACCTGCAAATATTCAGTATCTCTCTTTTAAGGGGGCCTGTTGTACATGTTTTTAGTCGCAGACCCGAACATGTAAACTCTACACGCCTGCCTCTACTGACGCGCGGTTCAAAAAGTGTCCTCCGCCGCCACTCTCTGCTCTTCAAACGGGACAGTCACCTGCTGCCCGCCGCGCTGTCAGGGAGCCATCAAACGTCCGCCATCATTTTTAATTGGCCGTCTATTTGACTGTTCAGCAAAACGTCCCGGGGCCTGCTCCTAAAAGGAAAAGTTTCCCTGCTCAGATTTGTGCGAGACGGCTTTGTCAGGCGCAGCTATGACAGCCGTCTCATCAGACAAGACGAACGTCAGCAGAAAAACCCCGAGGTACACGCTGTGGCGTACCACGGCATATGCTTATCCTCACGGTCAGGACCAGGGGTTTTTAACGCCTGGACTATTTACGGCATCGAGTGACAAAACTGCACTGTACGTGTCACAGTATATGCTTATTAGGTGCAAAAAAGATATACAGCTGCTTTGAGCCACTGGTAATTTCATCAACTTTCTCCACAGTTTCCATTTATGGAGACAAGGTATACTTTTTTCTGCCATTTTAAGATCATGTATTACACACATACAACATTATTTAACACTGCAAGGGGCAATACTGACCTATAGCACAATTTAAAAAGAGAAACGGTTCCTTTATTTCATGTCCAAAGCCCGCGGAGTAGATTCATACCCTCGTACTCATTTCATACAGAGGGTCTGGATCTTCACAATTGAGCTCCGTTTTCAGGTGGGAGAAGTGATTTTGTCCAATCACTAGCGTTTGGTCGGGACATATGTAATGCGCCCGTATGAGTGAAGAAAGCTGTCATAACTCTTGGAGACAGCGGCCTTCAATTTCAAATTCTGGGATATTTGGGAGCCGAGCCAGAACGGATTGAAGAGCTTCCATTACTTTCGTATCCGCCGCCATTGCCATACACCTACGACACCATTTCACCAATTCAACCGATGTAACGCGGCCACTGAGATCAGACCCAGACGTAACATGTAGGGAAATGATAATTGACCAAAGTTTACAGATGGTTTAGGCTAGGCTAAGCTATAACACAATACTATTTAAGTTTAGCAATTAGCTGCTAACAATAAATTATGAAAATGGCACTGTCGAAGAGTTTTCTGACCCATTGGCGTATTGGCCAAGTTATTGTTGGCCACTTATCTTCTACTTCTGCGATCTTTCTCAAAGACCTGACTCAGATGTGGGAACTTAGGCTTAGAGAATGAAATGTTGGCATAAAAACGCTTTGTTTCGTGTTAATTGGTCAAATATCCGCGGAGATCTTCACATGTTCGGATTGAACTGAGCTACAGTCTGTTTATGAAGCCTCATTACATGCACCGCATCTACGCTGTGAAGAATTATAAAATATATACAAGGTTTTATACTGTTTTTTATTCTCATTACTGTTTAGCTTGACTTAACAAAATGTATGCGAAGTATTCTCAGTTCTTTGTTACAGAGGAAAAGTGTGTGAGCACAGAACCGCCGCGCCCCAAGAAGTAAAATAAACAAGTGCCTCTCACCAGAGGGCCTTATCAGTTACCACATTCCATTGAAGAGATAAAATGGGGGGCGCGGGGCGGAACTACGTGACGCAGCGGAAGCACTGGAGCCAATGGAACCAATGAGATTTAGTTTTAGGCTCATGAATATTCCAATGTTTAATGTGATCCAAATACTCTGACTTCTCTAGTTTTGACCCTGTCTCTCCCGTGGCAATGGACAGCTGGTAGACTCGATGTTAGGGAACTAGGGAAGCAGAGCTCTGTATTAGATGACCTGTTAGGGAAATAAACCTTCGTGATTTAATCTCCTGAATTCTGGTCATCTATGCTGGTATGTGTTATTAGCTGGTAGTGTAGCGTTGTTTGTCACTAACTCTTCTTCCAGTGTTGAACACGCCTGGTGTTGTCCACCGTTTGGGTAATTAATTAGGATACAAAACGGGAATAGTGGTTAATAATGTTTATAGTTTAAAGGAAGTGGACAACACAGGAGAAGGAGTGAGAAACTCCTTACTCTTCAGCTGAAACACGCCATGAGTTTAGTTCAATTAGATCAAAGGTTTTACTCAAAAACAGGTTCAGAAAATCGTTGGAATGCTCTTCCCATAACTAAGAACTTTAAAATGTAGTGTATACAGACCCAGCTGAGCTTGCATCGCCTCACGGGGCTCGTTTCATGTCACTCGTCAGTCGCATTTGGAATGTTCAAAATCGCCCCAAACATATCACAGTGTAAGCCCAGCTTTAGTCCAGGAGCATGTTCCAAACACTGCATTCTCAGGTCTCTAATTCAACCACAAACAGCAAAAAATGTTCCTTTGCTGCACAAGGACATATTTTCAAATGCTACGGAGGCTGATCATTTTAAAAATCATCTTGAAATGTTGAAATAAACCGCTATGTGAAACAAAAACTCACCATGGAAACCACTTCTGGCATCTCATCGGAAATCCTCGTTTTCTACATGAGCAACTCTAGGAATAAGGTGGATAGTTTCACTTCCTTATTGGACACTGACAGGAAGTGACATAGATAGAGGCAAACAATTTCAACATTTCTTTTTATTTCTTTATTATTTCATTTCTTTCATTTCTTCATTAAAAACCGTTGCTTCCCTGAATTAACTGGCATATGCACTTTATGCAAAAGTCACTATAGTCGTCACCAGTGGAACATAACATGAATAAAGCACTGCCCTGTTTCTGACCAAACGCCGACATGAGGGTAGTTTTGTTGTGATCGTGTTGGGTGTGAGACGTGTAACGTTAGTGTCACAGTCAGGCTTAGCGTATTCATATTATGAGAAGTCGTTGCTGGAGCGTCGAGCCTCTCAGTGCACATTTCATTACCCACCGTATCACTCACTCTTGTGGGCTCTTGGGACGCAGCAGTGTCCTATATCTTGAGACTGATGTTGGACTTTTAGTTACATTATCTCTTAGCCTTCTAGTCGTGCATTACCCGTCTCCAACAATTCATCCGGTTCTTTTGGATCATACCGTTGATAAATACAGACATTAAACAGATATAAGAATCATCAATTATTGAAAATTGGTGTTTAGTTAATGCGTGTGAGCACTAACTTTCTCCTTTCTCATCACTTTCTGTAACTTCTTAGTTGCCATTTTTGTACTTGTTGTATTCCCTGTACTTTCTCTGTTATCATATTTACTTGTTCTCCTCCTTGCCTTCCACTGTCAGTGCTATGGCAGATTTAATTTCCTAACACTGCGCAAGGTTTGACTTTTTTCCGCTGTACGGCAAGTCCAAACTTAACTTGGAACTTGAAAATTAACATTCTCCATGACATCCAAAGAAACATTTTTCTCATAGAGACATTTGAATAATCCAGAAATGAAGATTAGCTGGTAAACCTTTGCTCAACTGCGGCGGAAAAAGTTTGCAGCCTGTATTCCTGCAGCTGTGAGCGTGTTTGTTTTCTAGAGTGAGCAGAGAGAGCAGGTCTATGCTCTTCCTGGGTACGTAGGGATGCAAGGTAGGTGCAATCGGACATTTCAGAGCACAGAACACATAAAGGCGGGATTAAGATTCCCCGAAAAAATGTGTGAATTGCTCACAGGTTAGGGTATCCTTTAAAGTTGCATGTTTGTTGACCAAAGCTAAATGGAAAGAAATGAATGATGCTGAAACTGTGTCTAAACTGACCTGAATGAAAACTGCACTGGACCAAGCATTATGCCTTTCGCCTTTGGCTCTCACACTCTTCACTCCAAGTAACGTTCCTCTGAAAACATTTTGACCATCAAACATTTGGTCTAGGAAAGCACCTTTACTTAATTACATTACGTCTGCATGAATGAGTATCTCTAATCAAAATTAAAGGAATAGGCCACCGTTTTTACATACTGAGATATGTTCTTACCTAACCTTAGACCAGTTAATATATACCCGTCTGGTCTTTGTCCGTGCGCTCTGTCACGCAAACGGAGCACATACGCAGCCTCTCCCACATGTCATATAGCTCCAAAAAAGCTCACGATAGAGCTTTTTTGGTAGCCAAGCTCTTCCACGTGTTCCCTATTTAAATAAAGTTACGTGAAGTGTTTTCATGCGAAGTATATTTACACAGAAATGTAACATGTCCATTTTATAAGCAGATAAAAAGGGGCACTATATTGTGAGGCGTAATGATACGAGGAGCACAGCGTCCGCGCAGTAACTCCTAAAGACTTCCCCCGCTCACTTCCGTCAATAGAAGCTGCGTGACTTGTACAGAGCCTTTTACAACAAGCAGAAAATATATTTTGGGAAAGTGCTTGCGCATTCCTACCTCATGGTCGAGGTCCTGAGTCCTGTGTCGTCGTCCGGGGTGAGTTGGAAATCTGTGAAACATTACTACACTATATACTTTCTGCTTGTTATCACAGCCCGGCACGATGCACGTAAAAGGCATTGTTCACAAGTTATCGACGCTTCTTCAACTGTTCTCTGCTGCTCTCTACAAGTTACGCAGCTTCTATTGACGGAAGTGAGCGGGGAAGTCTTCAGGAGTTACTGCGCAGATGTTGTGCTCCTGTATCATTATGCCTCACAATATAGTGCCCCTTTTTATCTGCTTATAAAATCGACATGCTACATTTCTGTGTAAATATACTTCGCATGAAAACACTTCACGTAACTTTATTTAAATAGGGAACACGTGGAAGAGCTTGGTAGCTTCTATCGTGAGCTTTTTTGGAGCTATATGACATGTGGGAGAGGCTGCGTATGTGCTCCGTTTGCGTGACAGAGCGCACGGACAAAGACCAGACGGGGATATATTAACTCGACTACGGTTAGGTAAGAACATATCTCGGTATGTAAAAACGGTGGCCTATTCCTTTAAAACTAAATACCGACGTCCATGGCTTGGGCTTCAACACATGGGCACTTTGTGAAGGTTTTTTTTGGGGCAATAGATCTGATTGCCGATTCCGACTGGTGCAGACCGCCATTGCGTCCTTTGGGCAAGGCAATCCACCTGCTGTCTGTGTTTGAACATATTCGTTTGAGTTGATGGTGCATGTTGCCTGCCGCCCCCGGGTATGAAGTGAATGAATGAAATAATAATGACTTAAGTGTAGCGATTTCAAAGGCTTGTCAAGTTACACTGTTGCCTGACCAAAATATAAAGGGTCCAGCAAGATGTCACTGTTGTGATCTTGGTTCAGGTATTGGTTCAGCAACACTATGTGCCCAAAGAACGAGATCAGCCGACGACCTGAACATCCTGAATGACCAGGTTATTCTAACGATCGATTTATTTTTCCCTGATGGCACTGGCATGTTCCAGTAAGACAATGCTGTGGAAACCTGTGTGGATCTCTAGACTACTGTGGATTACAGGTATGTGCAAAGGAAACAACCTCCAACACCGATCTCCAACTCCTCCATATTTGTAAGTCTAGACATTCTTTTCATGACTCAAACTTGAAGCACATGTCAAGTTTAAGGCCCAGGGAGCTAAAGTGGGAACATACAACCCTTGTTTGCCATTACATTGTGAAAGAGTGGTTGGCCAGATTTTGTTGAAATCACAATAGTTGAACACATCATTGACCAAATCAACTATTCATTTGTTTCCGGTGTCTCTGCTTACCTTCCCCCAGCCAAATCTCTCAGGTTCACGTGACTGGTCTGGCGGGTTTGGTAAATTCTGTATTTTGACAAGTTGCCCCCATACTTAGACCTATCAACAACATCTGCCGCCATCAGAGTGGTGTTTGGAGTGCGAGACGTCGCTCTCATGTAGCCGAGTCCCAGAAACACGTCGAAGACAGCTGGTGCAAAGAGCCGTAAACTGGTCACATCAAAGACCTGTGCGTCAGGCGGAGATGAGAGGCGAGCTGTTTGCCAGACTGACAGTGCGCTGCTGCTGCTGCTTAGATGATGAGATTCAAAAGTTAGCGCTTCTTTTGCCTCCTCTTAACGCTAAGAGTGCTAAGCAAAATTGACTTTAAAATAGCCTTTTCTATTGTTTTATTTGGCTCTCAAAAAGCAGAAAAACTAATGGATGAGAAGTGTGACTGTAAAACTGCTCTCAACCAGGTCAGGTGATGGTTTGTGTGGGCTTTGATAATACAGACTTCTATCTTTTAGGGAAACTGTAGCACCTACTCAAACTGCATGAATGAAACTACTGCTTTTTTTGTAATGTTTTCAATTATTAAGTGATATTTCCCCTTTGAAAAGCCCGAACAAGCATGAAGGCCATACATTCTAGATGCTTTGTCTTTCTTCTATGGGGCAATTTGAGGAGAAGCTGAAGGTTCTGCTCTTGTGGTGGGGATGGAGAGGATTGCAGGATGTGCAATGGTAGAGGAATTTCATGCTTGAGAGGTTGTTTTCCTTAAATATTCTGCTTGCAAAATACTTTACATTTGTCTTGTTGAGTTCATATCAATGCTAATAGATTAGATCAAGGGCTGGCTATTGCTTCTTCTCCTTCTCCTCCTCCTTATTACACTCCTTGTCCTTCTTATGCTCTTCCTTCTTCCGCTTCTTCTTCTTCCTTTTCCGTAATTTTTTTCCTTGTTGTGCTTCTTCTTGCACTTTTTATTGCGCTTCCATCTTCCACTCCATCGCGCATTCCATTTTGCACTCCTCCTTGCACTTTTTCTTGTGCTCCCTCTTGCACGTCAATCTTCCGCTCCATCTTCCGCTCTATATTCCACTCTATATCCTATCTCTACCTCCTTCTTGTGCTCCTTCTTGCACTTTTTCTGGCACTCTTCTTGCGCTTCCATCTTCCACTCCTTCTTGCACATCCATCTTGTGCATCCATCTTCCGCTCCATATTCCACTTCTTCTTGCGCTCCATCTTTTGCTCCTTCTTGTGTTCCTTAGCTTCTCCTCCTCATCCTCCGATTCCTTTTTGTGCTCCTGCTTGTGCACAATCTTGCGCTCCTTCTTGCTCTCCTTCTTGCGGCCCTTCTCCTTCTCCAACTTCTCCTTCTCATCCTCCTCCATCTTGGGCTCCTTCTTCCGCTCCTTCTTGCACTTTTTCGGTATCACTTTAGATTAGGTGTGCTCATTAAGAATTAATACGCATTAATAATCATTTGAAGTTTGGGTAAGGGTTAAGGTCAGGGTTAGGTTTAGGGCTGTGAATACGCGTATCATCAATGGCCTGTTAGTATGTTAAGAGATAAAAGTATAATAAGCAGTGTGTTATTACTGCATATTGTTAATGCTTATTAATACTTAATGAGAACACCTTAATATAAAGCGTTACCACTTTTTCTTGTGCTTCCATCTTCTCCAAAAACTCGCAAGTTTAATAGAAGCAAGGATTTTTAAAGCGATTATCAAATAATGGTCCTATATTAAAGCAGTACTAAGTAACTCTTCCCCCTAGAGGCCATAAGCGCAACTGCAGGTGTAGTAGCAAGTTATGATTTTTTAACGTATTAATTGTCTTGGAGAGTAAATCCTACGCTGACAGGAAAGGCGAAGGGAGAGAGGGATATTGTGCATCCAAATATACAATGGAAATATTTTTTTTCTCTCAAACTTGGCTGTTCATACTGTTTAAAGTGACGTTAGCCCGCAGTTAGCTTTGCCCGTTAGCATGTTAGCTTCTTCTTCGTGATTCCATTAGTGTGTATTGCTTTCTCCGCACCGGTGGCAGTCAAGTTGCAAACATGGTTTTCTGTCCAGAGACACCAGGGGGAGATGAAAGACCCTCCAATCATCCCATAAACACTTGTATTACCCCCACAGGGACTACGGAAAGGATTTGTTAAGGTAAACACGTTACTTAGTACTGCTTTAAAATATAACTTGACCCTAAAGATGTTTTTGATTGAAATAGCTTTTGGTTTCAGTAAATATGACCTCCTATTGCTGCAAAGTCAACAAATGACCATTTTCAGTTAATTACAAGCTTTAAAATGTATTGAAACGATAATAATTTGGATCTGTAGCTTTTGAGTTGTTTGTTATATATATTTTTTTTTAAATCATCAATAAATAATCATTGGGAGGTTTTTTCAATCACATTCATATTATCCTCTAACAGGTAAAGACGTGACTGTCATTTGAGTTGACAATTTATGATATCTTAGAAAAATATCATTTGCATAATAATTTGGAACGCAGTGTATGTTGAAGAAAATGGCTTGTATCTTGGTATTCGGTATCGGCGAGTACTCAAATTAAAGTACTCATACATCAGTGTTAGAAAAAGTGGTATAGGTGCATCCCCTATAGAATTAATATGTGTCCTGTTCAGATATTGATATTGACTTTTACTACAAAAACTACGTCAAGCTGCGAATTTGTGGCTTCGATTTCCAACACGCGATTTTAAAATTCAGGATAGCGTGGATTTCCTGCTGGGACATTTCTTTCAAAAAACATCCAAACCTTTTGAAATGTTAATCAGACTGCAAAAGTAGAGATCGCCTAATTAAAATAGCTCTTGAAAACCCACTGCAGACGCGGGATACGCTTCCATATGTTTTCGCCGCAGAGGTGAAAGCACACTTCGCACAGCCATTTTTCCCTGTCTGTTTCTGTTACATTTGTTGATTTCGCTTGTCGCCGAGCCCCGGTGGCTATTGTACTTGCCAGACAGCTGTTGGGTGACCTGTTAACACCCCCCCCCCCCCCCCCCCCCCCCCTTTACATTTCTCACCCTCAATGGCAGAACAGCAGCAGCCCGGCGCGCGCCAGCCAGTCCGTCACACACCTCCGATTCTTTCGGCGCCTCGGACTTTCCCCAGGATTTTCTACGAAGAGGCCCGTGTTGTGGCTCAAGGGGAAGACATTTGTGAGAGATGGGAGGTCAACCGATGCGCCGTCAATGGGCAGGTCAGCTCCAATAACTCCGGCCAGCGAGTGCGTATCCTCGGGCGGAGGAGAGGAGAGAGGGAATGTGTTGGGGCTGTGAACTTGGATAAGGATCTCGGGACATGGTGAGACGTCAGCGACAGGAGAGAGATTCGTGGGGTGTACGGGTTCATCACGATCGAACAGTGTGTCTCCGCCTATACCAGAAAACATCAGGGGTCGGTAGATCATGTGGTGGAAGGCACTGGATGTGTAAAGTTCCAGTCCATTAACGGAGACTTGACATTGACTTTCTTTTGAGTGTTTATGATATTGTTGCCTCATCAAAAAACATACCTGGAGGAGAGCTTTTGCTTCATTCACGCAAGTTTGAGTCATTCTTCAGTTCCTTTATTTTCTTTTTTCCTGGATAATTGGACAAGCCCCCAATATATGCTATACCCAAGAGGACAAACATATAGAAAGGACACAGGAGACAAAGGGTTCCATTTATTTTACAGTTTTTATCTTCATACCGAGTTCGTTCCTTAAAGGTGCATTATGCAACTTTACTTTTGATCACGGCGGTCTCTACAGTGCTCCAGGACCAATTGTTTGGAAGGTTTTCACTGCTGACGGAGCCTCCCACCAGAAAACCTACACAAAAATGATGCTGGAGCTTTGTAGAGACCACTGTGATGAAAAGTAAAGGCGCCATGCGGACCACTTATACAGCCAATGGGTCAGTAAAAGGTCAAATGCGGACAAATATCAACTTTATTTTTTCCTCATAAAATGTTGCATAATGCACCTTTAAACGGGGGGTATTATGCAAAATCGACTGTTTCAAGCTTTACATCATGTTATTATGTCATTCCCTCATTAAAAACATGCCTGAAGTGTTGCCTTGGCACATTCACGTATTTTGGAGTAATCTGTAAAAACTCTGATGGCGGCCATTTTAGGGATAGGTTTGCCTGAGTCCTCCTAGGAACGCCCCCACCTCCTGGAGACGCCTCCGAGCTTTCGTCACCAGCCGAGTAACCAACCACTGCTCCTCAGCAGAACCCCCTCCCCACTGATGCCACAGACAGCGTGTGGAGGGGGCGTGTCGGAAAGGGTCAGAGGTTCTTAAAGAGACAGAGCCCTATTTCAAGACATTCACTACAGCCATTTTGAGAGAGCAATTTTATACAAGGCAGTTATTCTAATTTACTGCATTTACAGACCAACAGAAGGTTTCGTCATCATTGTAGTGTGATATAGACTGGTGCTATGTGATTGACAAAAGCATAATACCCCCTCTTTAAGTTTGAGTCATTTTTCAGTTCCTTTATTTTCTTTTTTCCTGGATAATTGGACAAGCCCCCAATATATGCTACGCCCCAGAGGACAAACATATAGAAAGGACACAGGAGACAAAGGGTTCCATTTTTTTTTCTTACAGTTTTTGTCTTCATACCGAGTTCGTTCCTTAACAACGTGTCAACAAAAGACACAAAAGTGTCTGTCGCTGAAGGAAAGTGGGATTCATTTACATTCAGATTTATTTTAAATCGCATTAAGCTTTATGTCATTAATTAATAGGAATTTATCAAAGAAAAAGTCCCGGCCCTAGTTAAAAGCTTGACACATCCAGCTTTTAGGAATTAGCTTTTAGACATTGTTTTTACACATGAAATGTCTCATTTCTATATGAAAAGATAAAATGACAGTAAACATACATTTTTGTCCTCACATTTATGTCAGTAATCTACAGCAAAAGTTCCAAACTGGTATGTCTACATTGAACTTTTTCCCCTATTCACCTGCAGCTTCTCGCTCTGTTTGGCTCCGCCCAGTCTCGCCCTGCACACCTGGGCTCTGCAGCATGGTTAGCTTTTTTGGTTAGTTTTTGGTCCTGTTTTGACCTGGTGGGACCGGCTGTCCTGTTTTTTGTGTTTTCTTTGACTAAGGTATAGTTTGGGGGTTTTTAGTTTGGATATATGCACCCTGTATTCACCTTATTCCGCCCACTTTTACCTCTTTATGCCTTGTCTCGGCACTTCCATTGTACAAACACTTCCGGTCGAGCACGAAGCCCGCTCATTTAAACCGAGAACGAGGGAAAATATTCTCCGCTCAAATCTGATGTTTAGTCGATTGATTTGTATAAAATGTTCAAAGTTCATTTGCACCAACAAAAACTAAAAAGGGCTTTGTTTTTGTGTAGTAACTGATTTTATTTAGACTTCTCCAGTCCCATGTTAACTGATAGGAGAAAAGGGGCGGGCACAATTCTTCCGGAATAAGGTGAATAGGGTTGTCCCGCTGCCACATCTTTTTGTTCTGCTTGGCCGGCTCAACAGGTTCAAATTTCTGTCTGTACTTTGGCCCGCGAGCCGTAGTTTTCCCACCTCTGCTCTAGGCCGAGTGATGTCTTCTTCACGCTCACACATTGCTTTGAGGGTGAAAAAGTTATAAAGCGATGCTGAGGGGCCGTGAGCATGTTGAAGGGCGGGGAGGGGGGGACCAGGAAGTGCAGGGTTGTCTTCATATAATTGTGCACTGAGGTCAAATAACAAAACGAGTCATTGCATTTACATTACATTTACACTTTCCTTTCACAGTTGGAGTCTCAGATTGTTCGCCGTGGAGTGAATCTTCTCCTCCACTGAAACAAAATGGCGTGACGATGCGTTCGGCCTGATTCCTCCGGCCTCTCTTACTTCTTGACCCCTCTATGAGATGTGCGTTCTCTCTCTCTCTCTCGTGGGCCCGGCGCTTTTTTCCCTCTGGCTAACTGCGAAACGGCTCCTAACGCCAAACGGGTCAGTGGTCAAATCTAGGCTATACCGCATCTCCATTTGTGTGTCAAATCAATACTGAAAGAAGATACTGTAGTAACTGCCGGGCGCTAGTTTTTGAAGTCGGGCAAAGTTAAAAAGCGCCACACAAAATGGCATCATACAAGGTTGTGCGATTCATAAATGGAGTATTTCAAAGAGCTTCACGGATGAAAGCGTTCCATATCAATAAACAGAAAATAGAAAGCAGCTTCCCTTCTGGCCTTCGGATTTGTAGATTGAATTGACTTGTTGTATATTCATGTTTTTTGAGTTGACTTTGGCTGACGGTGAAAAGAGTCGTGGGACTGGCTGCCTGCTCCTCTTGTTGTCGAGCATTTTGAATGAAAACTGTGTTAAATATGAAATTGGAAGTGTGATTTTTCGTCTTCTAAAATATCATCCAAATTCAGAAATACACTGCCTGACCCCCCAAAAAAGTCACTTGGATTTACCACCCTGCATCCGTTATGACCTGAGGCTGCTGCAGTTGTTCAGGTCTAGGTTCAGCGACACTATGTGCCCAAAGAATGAGATCAGCTGACAACTGAACGTCCTGGATTTACTTACATGGTCATTTTCAGGTTCAGTTCACTATAATTTTCCTGAATCTGACACATCTCAGTGGGCGGCCGCAGTGCTGCAGCGAGGACCCGTCTCCAGATGCCGATCCAATGGACCTGGCTGGAGAATTCAGCTACACGAGTGATGTCACATCTGGAGCTCTGGTAGTTACGCACGGCCCTACAGCCCTACCGTTTAACGTTTCATAGCTTATTTTTATCTAAACTTACATGTTTTCCTAGCTTGTGAACCTGCTTACAAACAATGGCAATAAAAACTATTCTGATTCTGATTAAGGTAACATGAATGTATTAGATACTGTAAATAATAATCATTGATGCTTCACCTTTTGCTGTAAGAGATCTGTGATTTAAATAATTAACCTGTTATCTGCCATCTAAAGGTGCGTACACACCAAACGCTTTTTGGGCGTCAAAAACGTGCCTAAAGCCCGTAGTAAGACGCTTGTGCTTACCTGAAGTCAGACGCTTGTCACACCGACGTTCTGGCCGCACGTCAGCGTGTGTTTGTAGCTACAACAGGCATCCTCGAGGCCCAAACACATTCCCAGCGCAGATTCAGCCACTGAAATAAGTTTTCTTGTCGCCGCCTTTAATCCTGGGTGTTTAGGTAAAGAAACACTGAAGTGTGTCGGTGTCAAAGTCCCAGAGCTGCTGTAGCTCCGGTTCACAATAAAGCTAAACCTTCGTGACTTGTTTTCATTTTTTTTTTCCCGGTGGCTCAGCTACAACGTACGTCACTGTTGGAGAAAGCTTCTGATTGGTTGACATTCGCAAATTTCTCCAAAAGGTTCAACATTTCCCAACTCCTGCGTGGGCTGCGCTGGACGCCCTGGAGGCTCGTCAAAAGCTCACCACGCGCGGAAAGCTTCAAAGCGCGCCGCACAGGAGGCGCGTGACTCGCTGTGGGATATTTTGACGCTCCCTGAGGCGCGTCCTCCATGTATTTTCAATGTAAACCTGACGCTTTGCCGCGTTTGGTGTGAACGCACCTTTAGGGTTAGGTTTAGAGCAGGGCTTAGCAGTTATGCACATCCAAATCTCAAAGAGTATTGACAGGAGAGCTTACATCAGGGGTACCCAAAGTGTGGCCCTCAGGCAAATTGTTGGTGGCCCTCAGACTTCTTGTTGATTTGGATCACATCTCCAGAGATAGTACTTTTTATGTAAGTTTCATTATTTCACACAATTAAAACCTCAAAAACAAATATTTTATTGTGAAACAGACTGACATGATGGTTCTAAGCCTAAATAAAGATTCGGGGCACAGTTTGAACCTCTCTAAAATGCACCCGGATGAATGTTTCACTACACTGACCACCACCCTGGCTTACAGCCAATTTGCCAGTGTGATTCCTCATTTAAAAGCCAAGACCTTCTAAGGGTGTTTTCATACAGGCTCTAGTTAGCTCGACCCGAGAGCGGCACTTTTGGGTCAGTGTGAATCCAATCGCAGCACTTTATGTCGGCTTAAACAGCTGCTCCGAGTGCGGCTGAAACAGGAGGTCTCTGTAGTTCGGAGCGGGTGTGGTGTCAATGCAGCCGATCTCAGGCCGAACTCCTCTCGCTTTGACACCTCTTTTTTTCCCACAAAGAATAACGCCATTGTGGTCCGACCTGACCAGGAGGTAGGGGAAACCGTAGCACCCCTTTGTCGGAGCGTGGTGTCCTGCACTAGTTAGCTCCTCCACCTCCTCCTTCCTTTTCCTCCTGCGCAGCTCCCTCCGCTCCACAACAGTCTTTCATCATCTTCTGGGAAGAGCTTAGCATTTAATTTGTTGTAATTCTCCAGTGAACGTCCATTAGCCAGAACAATAGCAGGCATGTGTGGCTTAGCTGTGAATCTCACCCGGATACCTCCTTGTTTGTCCCATTATTGTTTCCTGTAGCGCCTCTTGGTGCCTCTTCAGTGTCTCAAAAGAAGAAATTTGTACTGTAGGTCTCTTATCGGTTTAGCTGATAAGCTAGCTTTTTGTTTACTTTAAAAAAAGCTGCTTTCTTCAGGACCATTATGGACTCTTTGCAGCAAAAAAAATCCACCGAACCCCACAAAAACACAGCAAAGACGTACAAGGTATCCAGTAAAACAATGTGAAACACAAATGCAGCTGTAGCAAGAGAGAGGGAGGTTGCTGCCTGTTTACACGTCGCCATGACGTTGAAACTAGGGCGGACACGGCTTGACCCACAAGGTGCTGCAACATGTGTGAAAACGGCCTCAGTTCTGTGTGACTGAAACACAACTTGCATCATTGGCCACCCCTAACCCTAAGACGGCAGTGAACAGGTTAAAGCCACACACCCGGATGCGTCAGTTCTTTGTCCAACATTCACCAAAACATCCCTTGAAAATGCAGAAGTAAACAACAACAACAACAGCAGCAGTCGCCTCCTATTATGCATGTTTTTAGTGGTAGGGTAAACCGGTGTACCTGGCGAGAACATCCAAACTCCCCACAGAATGTCCTCACTCGGCCTGGGATTGAACCTCGGACCCGCTGCGCCGCCGCGGCCGTATTTCCCAGCAGCCCCGCAGCAGGCCGTATACTCTGATAAGTCTGTGATGGTCGGTAATGAGCCTGTGGCGACCCGACACAGCCCGCTGGCATTTTTAAAGTCACAATGGCATTTTGTGACATTTTTATTACACCTTCACTAATCACAGGTGTGTGGGTCAGGGGAGCAGAGTTCACCGTCGCTCCGCCGCGTCAGGAAATAAAGTTTACTCAGAGGGCGGTTGAACAATTGGACGCAATTGCTGAACGCTACTCCGGATTTGTAAGCTCAGTCTTTTAAGCTTCAAAATGCATTTAAAGAAAGTCATTGTGCCCTTGTTCTAGAAGCTCCTGCGGTCACCCATGGCTCCTGACCGATGGCTCCCGTGGCGGCGGAAGATGGGTCAAACACAGATCAGGACAAATGGTTCGAGCACAGATGTTTCTTCAGGGTTTAATGGTAGAAACAGAGGGGGAACAACAAAGACCAGTATTCAGTCACCTTTGTATTAGTACTTCTTACCAAATATGAGAGGCTCGAGTGATTTTAGTGGAAAAGATGGATATGTACTTTCTGCAATGTGAGTGCCACGGATTTGGGTTAGCTGAGGCCGTGTCTGTAATAGAACGCAGCCTACATACGTCTAAATAAAACCATTTATTGACTGTTTGAGGCCTACACTGAGAGGGCTGTGATTACGTAGCTCCAGTCTATAGCAGGGGTTCCCAAACTTTTCGACCCAAAACTTTCGATCAAAAAAGTGTTTTTCAATCAAAAATACATAATCAAATTCGGTGTTATGAATTTTTAAATTGTTCATCATGTCGTGGCTCTAATCGTAGCGTCCTGAGACCTGCACTTTGGGAATCCCTGGTCTATAGTAACAATGGGTTAATACCATTGTGTGTAACAATGTAATAATAAGGGCTTCCATAAGTGTTGCGCTTTACAAGTCTGTGTTGCCAAGTTTCTCAAAGCGCCGCACTGTATCATTATTCATTCACTCCATACTCTTTGATACTGATGCCATAATATCTTCACTCCAATAGGATTCTCTGTTCGGACGTCAAAGTGCTCCTCAGGTGCTATTACGCCTCACAATATAGTTCCCCTTTTTAATCCCCTTATAAAATCGACATGTTTCATTTTGTGTAACTATACTTGGATCGTATAACTACTCACATACCCGTATTTAAATTGGGAAAATGTGAAAGAGCTTGGTCGCTTCGAACTTCACCCCCGCTTGGCCCCATAGAGGAGAGGCTAAATGCTAGCAACATCTTTGGTCTTTTTGCGTGCCTCAGCGCACGCGTAGAGACCAGACAGGTACACATCAACTTGTCTAACCTCAGGTAAGAACATATCTCAGTATGGTAAAACGGTGGCCTATTGCTTTAAAGGGACATTATGCAACTTTTAATAAAGTTGTTTTTAGTGTGTGTTTGACCTTTCATCCCAGTTTGGATGGTTAGCATAGCGCCTTTTACTGTAGGACGCTCCAGGATCTATTGATTTTTTTAGTTTTCACTGTTAATTGAAACGTATCCATGGTTACATATATATTCCATTCCGAAAACCTACCAGAAATCATAAAAAAAACTGAAATAAAATTGATCCTGAATAGGAGCCACCGGGATGGAAAGCAAAGGTGCCAAGCTAACCACCCGTTTTTTTAATGAACATATTAACAAAAAAAGTTGCACCGACCCTTTAGTCGTAGTAGTACAAGTTACCCATAGATACAGACGGCATCACGTCATAGAAGGGGGCGTGGCTTCACTGAGGGGGGAGACAGAATCTTTTAGGAAATAAAATGTTTCACTCTTTTTAGACATCTGGCGAAATATAAACGTATTCATCACATATGAATAAAGTCAAGTCTAAATTGGGTCCATGGATGTTTAATCACAGCAAATTGTTCAGAAGAAGCGAAAAAACATCATTTGTAGCACACGCTAGCTAGCTTTAGCATTAGCACGATGCAAACATGAAGCATCATGTTAGCATTTTCCGTTATTTATGTATTTATGGGCTGTGAACCACTTTGCTCCTCTCCATGTCTTTGTATCTTTATTTAGTAGAAAACTATATTCATATTTCAGCATTTATTAAAGTACTTTTTCAACCACGACCGTATATGGGACGATTCCAGAGATGCCGTCTGTATCTATGGCAAACGTGCAGTAGTCTGAGTACCAGCCTTAGCATCAGCGCTCTTGGTACCAGTATCTTGAGGGCTGACTAAATTTATATTCATTGCTAAATAATTCCGTAAGGGGTCACCTTTTGCCTCCTCCTCCAAAGTTTTTCGCATGCGGCTAATCAATATGGAACAACAATACAACGCAAAGGCCCCCAGTGCACTGAATGTATTCCATCCCCACAACGGCATCTCTTGGTTTCTTAAAAGGAAATAAAACCGGCCCAACATTTTCCCGACCCTCCCCCCTCCCATCCCATGTTGATCGCGAATAGACCAGGCCTAGAGCTTCCCTGTTTAATGAACTCATGCATTTTAATACAGATGATGTGTTGGCAATATAGGCCCATAGAGGATATCTAAATTTAGGCTTTAGGCGGCATCAAAGCAGCATTTTCCAGGCGTTGTAGCAACATACTTACATTCTGGGACATGTGTTGGACAATTTAAAGTGGATGTATGACGCGTAGCTCAGGGTTAAACACATTATTGTGGCTGCGTAAAGAGATATTAAGGAGTGAGAAACTATCGGTGTTTCGGGATGGCCTGCAGTGCACTCTAGGGCTGGGAACCGAAATATACAGGAAACTATTGTTCTTTACATCATACGTTTTGATGCCTGGAAGGCCCTGAGACGGCACTACAGAAAGTTACTTGCTTGTTTCAGCTCAAATAAGTGATTTAGAAACTGAAAGGAAATGGTCATGGAAAGTGCATATGACAAATTAGACACATTTTTTGCTAAACATAGTGAACACAATTATAATTTGTGATGTTTATAGTTTCACTTCCTTATTGGACACTGACAGGAAGTGACATAGACAGAGGCAAACAATTTCAAACTGTTGCCGTGCCGACCATGTTAAGTCAATGAGAAATTATTCAAACTGGTATGGAACTTTACCTCTATCTATGTCACTTCCTGTCAGCAGCTCCAAAAATCAAATAAAAATACATTTTCTGGCCAACATTTCTTAATTCAGATTGCTGCTTGGTTTTAATTGGTTAGCTTGTTTCGTGGCTTGTTTACGTTACTGCGCTACTTTATCATCAATGTAAAGCGTTAGAGTAATAAATAATAAACATCTTCATTTCCCTATCATTTTTTCTGACACGCTGAGTCTCGCCAAAAAAACTAGCTTAAGCAAACAACCCAATACCAGTGAATATATTCAATAATAGTACAATAAATTCGCCTCGGAGCTTTATTTGATGTGTGGACAAATTAAAACCACACCCACTTATTTTCTGCGCGACAGAAGGTGTGTCTGGACCAATGGCCGCTGGCTGCTCTGCTTTGTGATGACGACACTAGAGGCCGCCATTGCTGTAGTACCTCCATATCGCCGCTAGTCTCCCATTGGAATGCATCGGACTTTAGACACATTAAAACCATCTTTAGAACCTGATGCCTAATTTTCTTAAATTTTCTACAGGTAGATATTATATTCCTTCTGTGATAACGCTGGTCTTAGTTACAATTAAAGAAACCGGGCGGGTTTTCGTGAGAAAAAGAGAAATGACAAGGTTGCATCACTCACTGCACCACAATGTTGTAAGTTCAATCAACAACATTAACATTAGCCAAAACTAATAATGGATGAAGGAGTCGAGGATTTTGCCTTGGTGTTCTCGTGAGTTTATATTCAGTTTATATTTTGTGAGTTGGACTAGAGCTGTCGTCACGCCCGCTAATCGCTGATTGGTTTATTTCACTGACAATCCGTGCGCGTTAGGCCCGCCCCTTCAAACTGCTCCAATTGCTCCATGACCAGACTAACTTCCCTGCGTGGAATGGACAGGGGCCTGGCTCTGCTATACTGGAATAGCATAGCAGAGCCAGGCAAACAAATTACAGCAATAGGCAACAATAATGAGCATGAACTGGTTCCCTTTATCGTTTTTGAAGGAGCTCTTACACATTACAAAGTGCATTGAATTGGTAATAATAATCATAAAACATACTCAACTTGATTTAGATTAACTGTGCAGCATTCCCACATAACCAGCTACGGGTTTGTTGATAACATTGGAAGCGAAGCGTAGTTGTTTGGGAGGCGAGGGCGAGCTTCATCGTGATTTTCCTCTTTAGCTTCGCCACCACTGAATTGTCCCTTTCGCCAGTAAGTTCAATCAATCAATCAATCAAATTTTATTTGTATAGCGCCCAACAACAACCAGAAGGTGCCCAGAGCGCTTTCCAGGATAAAAACAAAAATCACAGTAGACAACAATAAATACAAAAACATATAAAAACAGCAGTCGAGTCGAGGGTGGCTATGTATCGAAAGCTTTTCTGAAAAGATGTGTCTTCAACTGTGATTTAAAAACACTCAACTCAAGTTCAAAGTAATGTGAAGGACTTCCACGATGTGAAAGCTCAATCTGAAAACTCGCGCCATGTTGCTGAATTGATGTAGTTTTGGAGGACACAGTCTGCACATGCGCACTAGACTAACACTGATTCGAAAAAGTACTAGATGACCTGCAAATGCAAAACTAACTTGTTACTTCAGGTACTGGTATCGTCAACCAAACCAAAGTGACATGACGCAACAAAATCCGGGAAGCACAGAGCAAAGCGCTTTGGCAGTACAAGAAGAAACGACCAAAGCAGGGTGAGTCACAACTGGATGAAAGATGGGAAATAGGTTACTTGAGGAATGAAAGTTATAATGTGAAAGCTCAAAAAGACGGGAGTAGATGGTTGTAAATAATCTTAACCCCCGCCATAACCAAGTGCGTTTACTCCGGTTCAGCTTTTACCCAAATCTAGAAGCTTACAGCCTATACAGCCCAGTGAAACGCCTCATTCGAGAACGAAGACCTACTAAACTGATCTTTTCCTCGCTTTGTCACTCTTCGGAATTTTTTTTCCATTGCTTTCTTTGTTACGTTTACTTCACATTTTCATTGCTTTTTGTCATTTTTCTGTTACTTGGTGGCTTTTTTTTGTTGCATATTTGTCACTTTTTCATCACTTTTATGGGGTTATTTTCTATTGCATTTTTATCCCTGTCCTTTTGCTCTTCTGTGGCCATTTCATCACATTTTCTTCACGTTTTATTTAGTTGCTCTTGTGTTGTTTTTTCCAGAAGCTTTTAACATTCAGGTACAGCCAAACTGGAGAAAATGCACTCGGTTCAGGTGGGGGTTAAGAGGTTTAAAAAGGCTAAACAAGATCAGTACATCCTTTTTAAAGTTGTGTTTTTATGAAATGTCGCCTTTACCGTGCGGCAGTGGCACAGTGGGTACACTGCAAAAAGTAATTAACTAGATCAGTATAAACATCTCAATTTGAGCATAATAATCCAAATTTTAGTTGTTTTGACTAGTTGAGAAGTTCTTGGGCATTTGTCCTAGATTATTTCACTTGTTCTGAGATGCTTCTGACTCGTTTCGATACATTTCGTCCTTATTTCAGGTAATTTTCTTTACCAATGGGGTAAGAAAATTGGTCTTATCTCATTGGCAATTTCACTTTCTTATTTCAAGCGAGATTTACAACCGGTCTGAAATGTCCTCAAACAAGCAAAGTAAACTTGGTCCGATCAGGAAAAATGTCTAAATGAGTGAAAACCGCTCAAAACAAGATACATTTCCTCAATTCCAGTCATTTAAGCCAATGCTTGATATTTACTTTTTGCAGGGGGTCGTCTTATGATCGGAAAGTTGAGACTCGAATCCCTCCTCCTGAATATGCACACTGTCGTCGTGTCCTTGGGCAAGTCACTTCTTCCAGTGTCTGGTACACTGGTGTATGAATGAGAATGCGTGAGTGGATCCTCGCTGTAAAGCACTCTGAGAGCCTATATGTAGGTGGGAAAGCACTATAAGTTGAGACCATTTACCACTGAGTCTTCCAAATGACATGACGTATGGAACCGTTTTGATTGGTTGTCTTATGCACTCGTGATAATTTCATCACGAGCTCCAACTGTTACTAATAAGCAAATTTAGAACTAATCGCATCGCCAGACTCGCCGCATTAATATTAATTAGCGGTTTAAAATAAGCTTAAATATTAACACCACTTGTTGGCGCATAATTGCACGGCGCGCTCGTGCCGCTCCAGCGCGGGTTAAACCAACGAATTACGCGAGAAACGGGCGCGACTAAAGGCGCTGTTTGGCGGCGGAGCCCGGGAATGCGAGTTGAATGCGAGAGCGAAAAGTGTTGGAGGCAACTCTCCAGTGTTCGGCGGAGCGAGCTCTAGCGCAGTGAGCGAGCGAGCGAGCGAGGGACAGACCGACGCGCAGTCCGTCCATCCATCCATCCATCCATCCCGGCGCTGCCCGCGTACACCTCTGCAGAAGCGCGCAGCCACCAGAGCCCCACAGGCAGGCGCGGACGAAGCCCCGGCGTCGCACACACGCGTACACGTTGGCCATCGAGGTCCAGTCTCTCTCACGCGCACACACGTGAAACCGCGGGAACGACTGCTGCTCGAGAAAGAGAGAGGGAGAGAGAGAGCGAGAGGGAGAGAGAGAGAGAGAGAGAGACGTACGTCGCAGCGGGTCCCGTGCGCGGTGGGAAGCCTGCCGGAGCGGAGCGAAAGCCTCGTCTTGTTACAACCCCTCAAATGAGCGTGTGTGCGTCTGCGTGCGTCCGGCGATCGCCTCCTCGCCACGGGACAGGAATAACGGGATAAACCGGAGGGGAGCTCTCATCGCGCGCATCACGGGGGCAGCAGGTTTTTGGAAGGGAATGGGAGATTGCGGTGGAGATCCGGCGCCACGCACAACGAAGATTGGATTACAAGTGTGATTTTTTTTTCTTCTTCTTCTTCTTCTCCTTCTTCTTCGCAGCAGTGCCCTCCTGAAGTCTGAAAAGGGGGGATTTCATTCAGCTTTTTTTTTGTGTGGTCTCCTTTTCTTTCTTTCTTGGACACGGTGGAAATAATTCACTGCGAGAGGCTGCCTTTCTCTTATCCTTTTTTTTTTTTTCTTTCTTTTTTTTTTTGGGTAGTGTGTCTCGTGTTGAGCAGATCACCACAGGGGAGGCTGCACGCTCGCGAGCGGGAGACGGGGGGGACAGTTGCGATGCCATCCAAAACCACTGCTTTGGAGCTCCGCGGAAGGGAGATGCTGTGAGTACTTTTGTCCGGGCAATTTTTTTCGCACTCATTCATTTTCGGGGAGCCGCGTTGAGAAAGGGGGGATGCCGCACCGCACTGTCGCCCCTGCGGCTCTTTCACTCATGCCCCCCCCCTCCTCCTCCTCCCCGCACGCACGCACAGGCGACCCCCCCCCCCCCCTTTACAGTCCAAAGTATACGGGGCCACTCGCTCCCGACATCACCTGAAAAATCTCGCCTCGCGGGGCGGACAGCTCGCCATACCTGCCCCCGAAACGCGTCGCCTTTCTCTCAGCTCTTGCGTCAAAAGTGTGCTTCCCCTCATAATGCGTAAGGCTGGCGCAGTGAGAGCGAGAGCGCAGGGGCTGCTTCAAAGGCGCGCTGTACACCTCAACAGGACAGGGCGAGCGAAGCGTTCCGGGGTTTTTTTCTTCTTTCTCTCTTCTTGTTAAGTGTGTTCAGTCGTTTTGGCGTCAGAAAGAAACGCGGACTGTAGGATTGTTGGGATGTGCGTTTTATTCATGCCCAGTGGACGGAGAAAAAAAAACAAGCGCGTGGTTATAATGCGTCCAATGTGGGCGCACCAAACAAGACGCAGATGTGTTCTTCTTTGTAATCACTTGGGTTTTTTGTGTGTGTGTTTTTTTTGTTTTTTTGTGTGTGGCCCCATTGCGGGCGTTTTTTTTTTTTTTTTGTCTTGCCAGCAGTGGTCGGCACAACTTGGAAGCTCGTCTCATCCCATTCCAGGAACAAGCCGCGGCGTTAACTGTTAACTCTACCCCCCGGGGGAAGCGCTTATCGTCCGTGGCTCCTATACAAGAAAAGAGAAACACACGGCAAAAAAAAAAAAAAAAAAACGAACGTCCTATGCGTCATGACAAGGAAAGACTCCGGCTTTACTCTAAAAATACTAATCTTTGACTCAGCTGGGGAGCGTCTTCTGGAGTAGTGTAGGAAGAGGGGGGAGAGAGAGAGAGAGAATAAAATAAACCCACGCAGACTCTCGCTGGCCCACTAGGGGTCGCACTTGCATTGTCTTGGGTCCCATTGAGTCTAATAGGGAGATCCAAATGAATTTTCACGTCGACTGTGCCGCCCCCCCCCCCAACCCTTCCTCTCTCCTCTCACTGCCGTTCTCATGGTCACGTTGTTGAATCGCAGTTCTCTTCGCCCCCCCCCCCCATCTCTGCTGTGTTAAGGCATCAGCTGCGGCCCATAGGAAAACAATGTAATATTTAAAGGGTATAGGGAACACGGCGCGTTTGGACTGTGTGGTAGCAAGTTACATTAGCCGACGAGTACTTTCCTTTTTTCCCGGTCGGTGCCATAACCAGAGAGCTTTACTGCATAGAGGGGGGGGGGGGGATAAGAAAAGAAAACAGATGGCATTCTAGCTGAAATGACTCAATGTAATAATTAAGTTTACTATAAATATGATGAGGCGCTGGTACAGGACAGGATTAACACTGATCGTCAAAGGAGCAGTTTCTCCACCCATGTATTTGTTGGAGCAGATGTAGCGATGCATTGTAAAGTCTCAAAAGAATCACGAGGATGAGCCATGTCTCCAAAGTGTCGCTTAATGTCTGTAGTTTATATCTAGTTTATATCATCTCTAAGATGGGACAGTGCATATCGATGCGTTTGTCAAAGTCCACGTGTGCCACGGATTTTCTTCTGTCGTGCCAAGAGCAGGTTCATGTTCGCAGACAGGACTGAGAAAAATAAATATTGTCAAAAAAGCTATAGGTAATAGACATTAGACATGATGAAAACACGTCAACCTAGAACAGTAGAAGAAGGCAAGACGTCACAGAACACGAAATGTTTAGTAAAAATCTTCAACTGCAGAGTCCAGAAGATGACTCAAGAACCTTCACTGAAGTGTTGAACGTTTCACCTCTCATCCAAAAGGCTTCGTCGGCGGCACTAAAGCTTCAGCTCAGCCCGCAGACTAGATATAGACCACAGGGAGGAGTTTACTTGGCTGCCACTCCCCTCTATTAATGGCTACTGAGCTGAAACGTGCGCTGACGAAGCCTTTTGGATGAAGAGGCGAAGCGTTCCACACTTCAACTACACAGTACAGAAGACGACTCAAGAACCTTCATTGACGATGGACAACTCCCGGACGACTGAGAGCATACACAGATATTAGTAAACATATCTACTCTGTGATTGCAGGTTTTATTGTCCAGGAGCCAGAGTCTTACTGATCTGGTGAAGATTCTCACAGAAAAGCTCGTCCAGTCGTGTGCCTAAACTGTCCCTTCGATGGATCGATTCCTGCAGAGTAGACGCAGCCGATAACCATGTACTATTATATAAACATAAAGAACTATAATATGAAATCTGACCTCCCAAAAAAACCACATACTGGCGATGGGGAAGCCTTCTATCCACAACCTTTACTGACTAGATTGGACAGTCTGTATGTTCAACCTCAACCTCCTCCTTCTTCGTGTGAATCATGAAAAAAAGACGTTCCAATTCATTCCAAAATCTGGACGTTCCTTTGCAACCCTTCGTAAACTTTTTTGTTTTTTTCATCAACTTGCGCGTGCATTTGGAAAAAGATCGAATTGCAATCTTCAATAAATTATCCTTGAGTCGTCTTCTGTACTCTGTAGTTGAAGTGTCGAACGTCTCGCCTCTTCGTCTGCTCCTGTACGACTCCTGTACAACTCAAGAATCCTTCAACTCCTTCAACACAGACATCGAATTGCAAAGTAGGGCTGCTCGATTATTGAAAAAATAATAATCACGATTATTTTTGTCATAATTGATATCACGATTATTCAAACGCTTATTTGTTGCCTTTAAAAAAAAGTCCATCTTTATTTTATTTATTTATTAATCAAAACACTATGATGATATTTTATGTTTTCTGGACCGTCATAAAAGTGATTTCAAGCACGCCTCGATTAAGGAGAGATCGCTGTTTCACACCTGCCCCCTGCTGGCCAGCCCTCACACCTGCGCAAGCAAACTGAGCAGAGCGGCCTGATGACATCATCACACAGCGCCGTTTGTTTTTATGTCAGACAAAAGCACGAGCCATGGCACGTGAAAAGCGAAGGGAAAATAATCCCAGCGGCCTGAAACAAAGCAAGTCTGCTTTGCAAGAAAAAAAAAAATATATATATATATATATATATATAATCGATTTTTTGCGATTATGCTAATTTTGTAATCGTTTACTGTTGTAATCGAAATCGTAATCGAATTTCGATTAATTGCACAGCCCTATTGCAGAGTATTGTTGATTCGATTTCTGATTCGTGTTGTACATTGTGAGCACGTCTAGGAGCATTAACACGGACTTAAATGTGAACTTCTCAGCGAAACAAGAATCGTCTATTTCAAGAGCATGTTCACTGAGGCCTATTTTAGCAGGTTTTAAACACACTAGCACCACATGGGAGAAGGAACGTCGTGCTGCCGTTCTAAACGCAGTCAAAGATTTCCACAACTCGCGACGCAATAAGCGCAAAGTAACCATTTAAGGATAAACGGCAAACTAACAGCGCTCTCCGTTTCCCTTCAGTGCCGGGCGCAGAGACGGGAGAGTGTTGACATCCATTATATAAGAGGGCACAAGCGATCTTACTCGTGCTCCCTCCACACGCACGCGCCGAGTCGAGCAGGGCATTTGTAGGGGAGGGGGGGGTAAAGAGGGGGGTGTTTCGCGTGCAGTTGGGCAAGACAACATGTTGCAGCCGGAGCGGTGACAGACCATCGCCTCCACTGGGCGTCTCATGGGCGCTCACGCACACGCCGGGGCACGCGCAGCAGATGGCCAGTGCCCACCGGGGGGAGACCGAAAGAAAGAGTCCAGGGAAGAAAGGCGCAGAGCCGGAGAATGCAAATATGTGGAGGAATGGCTCAATGACGGAGAGATGAGCGCTGTGTTTTCGGGGTAAACATGGCCTAGTTTGAAGCTAAGTCGCTCACATACATATCAAGAGTGTCAACTTATGCTGAACTTATCATGAACTTTGGCAACAAAAGGACTGGTTCCTTCAGAGCAGTGGGTAACTGTGGCAACAGATAGTTTAATTAAAGGCAATAATGTGATAACAGATTAAGATGACTGTTAGACGTATGATTATTCTCAACAATTTTATGAAAAGTACTGAAGAACTGAGAATTTCTTCAAAAGTTTCCTTGGGGATGCTCCCCTGGACCCTCTTTTAGGCAACACTTTATTTTACGGTACCCTTGATACATTGTACCTAACTAAGTTTTGTACAATGTAATGTGCTCTGTAGTGATGTGTAATAACTTGTACCTATGGGTTAGATACTAGATACTATATTAGATACTATATTTTTTAAGATTAATCGCTTAATCGCTTGGCTGTGAATGGTGTAGGAAAATTGGATTTTTCCCCCAAAAAATTATCACATACGCTAACGCTAAAGTGGCGCCGCTTGAGGACATGTTGATGGAGGAAACTTAAAGTGAATGTTTGTTGGAGGCTCTTGGTGCTAATTCTGCTTCTGATTGGATGAGACACAGATTGATATTTATGAAATTTACAATGTACAAAACACTACAGACCCTTACTATGAAAAACAAAGTAGGTTTTCATAAAAAAAATACTACATTTTCATGTCATTTTTGCTCTATTTGAGTCTGTGTGAACCAGAAAGCGATTAATCGATTACTAAAATAGCTGTTGACTATTTCAATAATCGATTAGTCGTCGATTAATCGATTAGTCGTCGATTAATCGATTAGTCGTCGATTAATCGATTAGTCGTTTCAGCCCTATTAGATACACAATGGAATAATATGTATTTTGTACATAATGCAGTAAGACATAACTAACCTTAAGCCCTAACCCCAAGGGTTTTGTGTCCTATTACATTATGTACCTACAAAGTACTAATACAAATGATTCCATTGTGAATCAGATTGTTACAGAGCGCATTACATTGTACAGAATTTAGTTAGGTACAATCTATCAAGGTACTGTAAAATAAAGTGATACCAAATGTGGACTCAATAACATCATTAACTTTGCTCCTCCAGGATTGGGTCACATTCCTAAAGATGACTGTTTGAAGTATAATTATTATCAACAATTACATAAACACCCGTTGAAGTACAGAAGAATTGGGAATTTCTTTGAAAAATTGCGTGGGGACGTACCCCCGGACCCCCCATTTTATACGTCAATATGAATACTCAATTTGTAAAGTTGATGATGTAAGAACATGTCCATATATGAAAACGTAGAGTCAATAACGTCGTACACTTCCATCAAATCTGGTCCTCAGGGATTTGGTTTTCTACAGATGATAGAAGTATAATCACTGAAGAATTGGGAATTCCTTTAAAACCTCCCAGAGGACGTACTCCCAGACGGTTAATACGAATACAACATTCATATTTGAAATAGAGGGTGGGCGCACCTCCAGTATTGGCTGTTGTAGAGAATGATGAAGGGTTGGTTCTTAATCCTGCCTACTCCTGTAAAACTTAGTCGAATTTGGTTGATATTCATTCTGTAAAGGGCGCAGTGACAGTTTCAGCTGTGCCAGTAAGTTTGATCTGTTCGGGCTTGGGATGGATGAACATTCAAATTTACGTGCATATTTTGTAATTTATTGTAAGGTGTTAGGAAATATTGGTGGAAAAAGCACAGTTTATTGGCATGTTTTTACTTTATTGCTTCTTATATACCATGTTGGTTCCTTTAGGTCCGTGCAGTAAAACTCAATATAGATTTTCATTCTTTGTTTCTTCTAATCAAAAGTATTGCAGTTATTTAAGCGTCTGAGGCCTGAAAGGAAAGCCATTGAAAGTAGCCTGCTCTGTTAGAAAGCAGCTACGACAGAATCACTGTTATTAAAGACTTAACATTTTGAAATGTGACAATAATGACTGCAGCGAAGGATCGGTGGAGTCATGACATTTGAAATAAGCAGCATCTCTGCAATATCCTGATCTTTTCAACTTTGTTTGTGAAAAACCAATCTCCTTTTCTTTCTTCAAACGAGTCACCTTTTTTTTTTCCTTCTTTTCAATAGGTAGAAGTAATGAAAAATCACACTCCTGAGACCACTTTCCCCGAGTCCCTGTTGTGATAAAACTCTCTTGTAAATCATAGTTGTTAAAGCCCTAGCTCCCCTCGTGTGGCCAGGCAGTCCTTGTGCGTCACTTTAGTAATACAATATTAGCTTGTTAAATAAGCCAACAGTATTTGTCATATCTTGCATCATTATCACACAGGCCCAATTTTCTCAAATTTATTAGCATTTATGCATTTTGAGTCGTTTCAGGCCGTTTCCCAGTGGAACATCTCACTGGGAGCCGTTTAGAGCCAGACTTTCAGAAATAGAAACGCATTGTTGAAAATGCACTGAATGGACAAAGCCTCATGGTTTGTACTCTGGTCTAATATGACATTAACCGGTCAGCAGTGCAGAAGCCCGTCTCCGTTGAGCAGGGGGCACGGTCATGAGTCAGGGAATTAGCGTAATGAGCATGTCTCGGCTCGCAAGAAATTAGAGAACTGGACGGCTTCTTCCAACTTCTGTGATTTCTCGCAGAGAAGTTTAAATGATGAGATAAAGTTAGCAAATCATACACTGATTTTGTGCCCTGCAGTTATATCTAAATCATGCCTTTGTCCTTCCAGCAATTCCAGCCAGCATTCAATTTACATTAATTTGAAAATAATGACTCTGCTTGACTTTTATTACTTAGTAAGCTCAACAAAAAATACAAAAATATATTGTCGAAAACGCACTCCTGCAGATTTGACAAACAATTCTGTAAATTTCCTTTCACGTTCATATGAATTTTGACTAATCTTTAAATGGTGATAAATGCATCTTTTGTGTTTGTGGCATTGAAGTGATAGTTTGTAAGTTTAAATGTTTTACAATCTCAAGAGATTGTGTATAATTGACCGTCTGGGCCTGCAATCTGACCTGATATAAGTGATAAGTAAAAAATATGCTTTTTCTGAAGTCCTTCTCTTTGCTGTTCTCAGCGACCAATCAGAATCCCCGGTGCCATCACTTTCACCAATGAGACGGGCTTTCCTGTGAACCAGGTCCTATCAGGAGGGGGAGGAGTTACGTCATTTACTTTTCAATGTTTGTTCTCGCGCTGTTCTTTTTGCAAATTAGGAGTTTGTGATGTGGCTTTCTGGTCCAATCAGGAAGGGAGGCGAGGAACTTGAACTCTCTCTCACTTTGTAATCTTACAGAATATCACTTTAACATGTTGTTCCAGGGCATTGAAATTGTGTTGAGTTTGACTTTCTGCTACCTATTGTAAAACCTGTTACCAAGACTTCTGCAAACGTCTAGCCCTTCAATCTGGCCCTCAAAAGATGATAAAGTCCAATATGCATGGCCTAAAATGTGGGAAAGACGCCTGTGTTTTAACGCATAACTGCAGCTATTTTGTTCCGTTTTAAAATGTGTTCAGGAAATTAGTCTGTTTGAGAATTGTACTTGTTTGAAACAAGCCAATTCTAATCCTGGCAACTCGTGGCAAGTTCAAAAACCCACTGTGGCCCTTTACATTAAAAAGTTTGCCCATATCTGGTTTAGCAGTTAACATTTCCTCGTTCTCTCAAATGTCAAATGATCTAATATGAGTCAAAAAACGAATCGCAATACCTAGCAAAGTTGCAGCTACATGTCTGTGTTCCGCTGCAGGAGTTAAAAATCCAAAGGCTGAGCAAATTAGAAAAAAAAAAAGCACATCCATAGAAGGAAAAGCCTGAAGATTAAGATAAGCGTATTGGATCAAAACAATGCAAACCTATCAGTTATCATTCTTTGGGATTCCAACCCATCCGCGGCCCTCGATCTTAAATAAATCATAGCTATAGTGTGTCGTACAGTAGCTTAATCCAACTTTAATGCCGTTTAGAAAAAGAGCCGAGAGAAGTTGAAGTACAGCGGCAAAATGCAAGGGTATTAATCATCATGTAAAGATAATGCGGCTGAATTATTGATGCGTATGAAACCCATTTGTGTGAGGCGGCATCCACAGAGGCAAGTGGCTACGCTGCGACAAGAGACTTTTCCTTTTCGCATTAAAGAGGGATGATGTTGGGGGAAAAATATCTAGTACCGCGACGAGATATGCATTTTTTCTGTTTTTAATTCGAGATTCGGTTCATTTTGCGCTTTTTAAACTCACCAAGGTGCACCAGAGTGCACATATCGTGCTCAAGCGTGACGTCGAAAACATTCTCTTTGATACGCCGCATTAAAATTAAACGATTTGAAGTCTATGTAAGGAAGGCAGGAGTGAGAGACTGGGCAGGATTTCAAGGAAGCAGTGAAAACAAACGGTCATTTAATCTCTTAACTCCCGCCTGAACCGAGAGGATCTTTTTCCTCACGTCATCAGATTTTATTTCCATCATTTTTTTGTTGGGTATTCAATTCATTTTTGTAACTTTTTTGTAATTTTTTTGTAATTTTTTGTCACATTTTTGTAATTTTTTCATCAATTTTTTGTAATTTTTTTGTCTAAATTTTATACACATTTTTGTCACATTTATGTCATTTTTTCGTCACATTTTTGTAAAATTTTTTAGCACATTTTTGTCATTTTTTGTCACATTTTTGTCATTTTTTTGGTCACATTTTTGCCACTTTTTCATCAATTTTTCGTCACTTTCTTGTCACATTTCCATCATTGTTTTCGTCTCAGTTTTCTTGCTATTTTCACAGCTTTTATCCAGAAGCCTTTGGACTGGGGTAAAGCCAAACTGGAGAAAATGTGCTCGGTTCAGCTGGGTTCAGTAAGGGGTTAATGGCATGCTAACAAATCATGATGAACACACTTCGAGCAGCTCAAAAACGGTTCAAATGTTGATTTACGGAAGTCAAAATGTGCCGGACAATCGATCTATGACACGACTTTTAACCAGAAGCTTGGTTAAAGGCTCGAAAAACTCCATCGCTGTGCTTTTACTTTGAAGGCTGCCGAGGCCGAATGAATGGAATATGGGTGCATTCTCTTAAAGGGATGTGCGTGTTGAATGGGGGCTGCGGCGTTATAGATGCGGCTGCCAAGCCTTCATACATTTTACATGCTATATGTGCTATGGCAGCGTCAGTAACATCTTAGGGGATTTCTCTCTTTTCCTTGGCATGCACCGCCGCTGCTCCATGTTGCATCGCCTTAACTGTATTCTGTTTGTAGGTCACACCACCCATTTCAATATTTCAATTGAAGCACTATCTTGTGAAAAAAAAAATATATCAGCAAAAAATATGTACTCTCTCCCCATTTTCTACCAAGTTTATCAATTTTAAACGGTCGCCTATTTTGTTTTTGAGCTTTATGCTTTTGTTTCTCTTCTCGGAGTGGGGTTTGTCTCCTTCCACACTCAAGACGCCAGCCCGCACTTTGATTTTCTGTACGTCACGCTGATCCTCCCTTCTTTTGCATTTCTTTACCGGTAGCTCTGCAATTTTTTTTTTTTTTTACCTTTAAGCTAAATAGTTATAGCATGTTCCGGTCTGTCTCGTATCTTGGCATGTTGACTTGTACGGTCACATTTATGGACCGCCCCGCTCAAAATGTCGGATTGAGCCGGCCTGTTCCGCTCTTCTGCCCCGCACCCGGCGGACTTGTCACTCGGCGCGGCTGTAACCTCCCCAAAGTGCTGAGGGGAAGCACTTTCTCACCGCGCGACCCACGGATTTAGCGCTATTAATAGTGGACTAAATATAGTGGTTAAGATGATGATAGTTTCAACAGGGCCTTGTTAGGAGTCTACGGGGAGGGGAGCTTTCATTTCTGCGAGACGCTGCAGGTCAATAGAAAGATATCACTGCGGGACTTTTCCTGTCGTGATAATAAGAAAAAAGTGTGTTGCCAGTTTTCTGTCCATTTAAAGTGATAGAAGGTGCAAAGTGAGGAGAGAGAAAGTGAAATTTGAAAGAAACAATCCTCCCCTCTTTAACCTGAAAGCCCTTTTTAGTTTGCAAAATGAGATGAGCGGGAACAGAATATTCAAACGTAAATGATCAAGCTCCTCCCCCTCCCTCCTGATTGGACCTTACAGGCTGGTTCACAGGAAAAGCTCGTCTCATTGGTCAACGAGGGAGGATACTAGAGTCTGATTAGCTGCTGAGATCTGGGAAGGAGGGACTTTACAAAAAAATAATATATATTACAACTTACTTTACATCAAAATCCAAGACTTACACAAAAAAAAAAAAACGTGTATAACATTTAGACTTCCAGACTATCACTTTAATGTGTAAAAATGACCAATGTATGTGGTGACAGAATCTGAATAATGGATGGAGCCAGACTAAACTTTAAAAAAAAATCTAAATTCCACCTTGTTCATTGGGGTACAAAGATTAAGAAAACAGGCTAGGAGGTGGATATTGAGAAAATAAAATATATATATATTTTTCCCTTAAGGCAAAACTGAAATATTTAGTGTTTGTAGGTCCTAAAGTGGAGACGATGTCACCACAATGTAAGAAAATGCATTTTGAGGAATTGGCTTTATACATTACAATTTCCATATAAATTGATGGAAAGCATTAAATCAGTACAATGTATTAAAAGCTTATTATGTATATTAAGCAATTGATCTATTTCCAGGTGAAAGTGCTCATGCTTGGAGAAAACACTGGCCAAAATCTGCATTGTCAACACATAGGTCAGTTCAATGCTTATTATTTCCCTAATTCCGAGGTGCTGTAACGGCATTCGATTTACCTCTGAGCTACTTTCACTCCATAGTCCAAATTATCGACATTCTTCATCAACATCCCTCGAGTCGTCTTTATTCATTCGCGAATGTGTGACTAATCCCAGCCCGTTTTCATCTCAACACCTGTTAAAGCGATGCAGCATTTGGGCTTTTAAAGAAACAAACCCTTTTGAAGCGTCCCTCCTCTGTGCAGGGTCTGACATGGGGTATGATTCATTGGCAGGGCTGCTCCGCCGCTGTTTGTGCTCAGCTGGACATGGGGGTGGGGTGAGCGAGTAAAGGGTGGGTACACACTTCTTTGCTTGTTTTTCAAAATCACAGTATGACACAGTGAGCCTACATGTTTTATTCAGCCGTGGCAATAGAGCCTTCCGCTGGAGCCTCATAGCCGCATAACTAGGTATGACAAATCTTAGCCCACAGAGAAGAATTCAGGACACACTTACTGTTTTCGGAGGCTTACGTAACACTTCCCTGACTTTATCTTGTTAAAGGTCCTACGCTGTGCATTGTTTAATGCTTTTAAACTATAGTGTAGCATCCCTGGGCCTTGAAATAAGACACGTGAAAATACCCCTATACGTAATGATGTTACAAAGTGTAGTTTCACTTTATGCCAGCAGAGTAGGCACAGCCCACTCGCATTGCTGCAGGTAAAATGGTTAGCGCCTTAAAAGTAAGAAGAAGCAATGCACAGGGAAAAAATGTATAGTTTGGACTCAGGAAAAATGACGCAGAAGAGAGACGGACTAAATATCCAGGATTACTTAAACTTGCACAAATGAAACTAAACACCAAAGCTCAAAAAAGTCATTTTTGTATGTACGTTTTGTATGACCAAGGCCAGAGGTGAGCCAAATGTGGTCCTGACCAGCTCCTCCATCCTGTCCGCAAACATGACCAAGCCCCAATGTGTTCAGCTAATACACTCACATATTTTCAATGCATTGTGATTTGGTGATGCCCATTTAAAACATGTTCCTGGAGCAATGTTTGACAGTGAATATGAGCTTAATCTATTACTTTTTACCAAGAGTTTGTAGGTGTAAGTGCATAGAAACAGTGTGTTTTGTTCCCGGACCATCTATCCTAATATAGGCGGCCATTTAAATCAATAACTGCAGTCTTTATGACTTTAGACCCAGTTCTCTCAGTTCTCCCAGTTCTCAATGTTCACAAACAGGGCCTTGCTTCCCTTGCACTGTAACATATCGATCATTTTATCAAACCGTGCTAGAGGCCTGGATGCATCAGCTGTTCACCAAAACATCCGGCGAAAATTGCGGAAGTTAACAATAACAGTGATCGCTCGTGTTGTTTTCTGGATTTGACATTCATTTTTTTCTTACTTAAGAGACAAAGATCTGGACCCAGGTTGATCAATAAGATACTTCTCCTTAAGGAATTTCTGCCAAACATCAAACACCCCCTTGGCTTATAACCATCCCTTTGATTGAATGTTTTAGATGCAATGGGCCCTTAACAAGGAGACGAGAAAACATGTCCTTCAGCCGAGAAACATATGCAATTCTAAGACTGTATAGGCAAGAGTCGCCATTGGAGATGATCTACTGAGGGCCACATCGCAACATGAACAAAATATCCCGATTCAACGATTCATCCATTGTACAAATGGCACAGGTTCTTGGAATAGTTTAGCCGTTCACATATTAGCCTCCTCTCAAATGTTCACACTCCTAAACGCGATTGCCGCATCCGAAAATCCGATAATCGCTGAGCCCCATTACGAAGCTCCTTGTGTTAATTGTCAGACATGAGATTTAGTGTCCTATGATCCGAGTATTCTCAGGCATGATAGATTGGCGCGTCTGCGAATCAGTCATGCAACAACAGAGTCGGTGCTGATGCAAAAAAAAAAAAAAACATGAGGGGGGGCTTGTTGCGGATGGGCATAAATCGTCCGGTGCACATGGGTACATGATGTGACCATATGTTTCACGCTCTTGTGAGTCTGCACACGCCGAACACCGCACACCTACAGCGTTCGCCGCAGCCAAGACACTGTCATACACATTTCATGCTCCTCTCGAGAGCCGGGCCATCAGTCTTGCAATACGAGCTCTGAAGGAAAAGGAAAAAGGGTCACAAGGATTCTCTGCAGGTTGACTGACGCTTTCTGCCGATGGTTTGCGACAATGCGATTTTGGATTTGGATTTGTTTGGTTCGCAAACAGTAAAAGCTTGCAGATGGTCGGGTCATGCTTGAAGTCATTCCCACAAAACTTGCCAATCCAATATCTTAGACCGTGATATAACTGTTCTGGAATGTATTCTGATTCTTATAGCAGTAAATGTTTCAAGCCCTTGCAAATATAACCTGTTTAAAGGGTGGATTGTTTGAAATTAAAGCAGTACTAAGTAACGTGTTTACCTTAATAAATCCTTTTCGTAGTCCCTGTGGGGGTAACACAGGTGTTTATGGGATGGTTGGAGGGTCTTTCATCTCCCCCTGGTGTCTCTGGCCAGAAACCCATGTTTGCAACTTGACTGCCTCCAGACCGGAGCAAGCAATACACACTAATAGAATCATGAAGAAGAAGCTAACATGCTAACGGGCAAAGCTAACTGCGGGCTAACGTCACTTTAAACAGTATTTTTAAGTTTAAGTGAAAAAAAATATGTCCATTGTATAATTGGATGTACAATATCCCTCTCTCCCTTCGCCTTTCCTGCCAGCGTAGTGTTTACTCTCCAAGACAATTAAAAAGTTAAAAATGTGTTACTTGCTACGACACCTGCAGTTGCGCTTATGGCCTCTAGGGGCAAGAGTTACTTAGTACTGCTTTAATATAGATTTTTTTTTTAGAAATGACACAAATCCAATGAACCTGGTACCATATGGATTGATCTCTACAAACATGATCAGATATGCATGTAATCCTTGTATTTAGTTTAGCAGTTAGCTCCGGAAAAGGCATGTTCAAAAAGCGCATTGTTAAATCCATTTACATTTTGAAACCTACACGACACATCCCAAATCTAACTGCAATAACAAGACTTGTCAAAAAAATTGCAATTTGGAAAACCCAAAACTGCTCAGCCCTCGGCCAGAGCGTGCAGCAGCACTTTTAAGACACAGGAGAACTCTATCTGGCATCCCTTGCTATTAATAGCACCGTGTTTCTTTGTAGTCTTTATGTAACTCCCATCCAACTTACCTCCAGGACACCCAATGATCTGCTCTGCGTGCACACTGCGCGGCTGTGGGAACATGAGAATGCCTCCCTAAGCTGACTCAAGCCATTGTGATTGGGGATTTCAATTATTTGTTTACATCTTGTTAAAAAGTTTCCCAGCAGTTATGTGACTGTAATGGGCCCAGTCTAATCTGCCCGGAATGCGACAAAGGGAGGATTAGTTTTTGGAGATCTGGGGTTTTATAGGAAAGTGTTTCCATGAAGATTGACCTTATTTAAGTTTCCGCGACCGGGCTTCGACACTCTTTAAAACCTAATTTTGTTCACTGATGTTGCATTGGGCTCTGTTTCAGATAAAGCCAGCTAGCTGCTCCAAAAACGTCAATGTGGGAACCATTTTCAAAGTGGGTTTAAGATGATATCGAAAAAGTGTCAGACCCTGGATCATGAAACCACAATCCACAATCGAAAATTGTCATATTGAAACATTTGTCAGCAGACAGAACCCAGAGCTATCTTAGAAATCCACGCCAGATAGGCAGATTTCTGATAATACTCCATTAATTCATGTCTTAAATAGAAAAAAAAAAAAAAATCTTTTTGGTTGGAGCTGAAAAGACAAAGTTTAGAGACTGAACCATTCTGAATCCCACTCCGTCATGACCCAATTCCCCTTCCAGATTTGTGCTTTTGTTATCTGGCAGTTTTCCTCAACTACCAACAAAAAGCGTTGGTTACTTTTCTCTTTCCTGTTCATCCAAATGGCAGTGCCTGAATCATTTCGTCCTAACAGTCGTGACCATGCAGCAGCCTAGTTAGTCATCTTCTTTCCGCTGCCACACCTCTGCAGCTTCCTCTCAAGGCCGTCTCCCACCACACCGGGTTTTATGTGCTTAATAACTCCGCTGAGAAAAGCTGCTGTAAAGAAAATCAGATGTGGTGCTGAAAACGCTTGAACCAAAAGCTCTGTGCATTAACTATTTATCTCTCTCCTGTCTGTCTTCCTCCCTTTTCCCACCACCATCTCATCCACACTCCAAACCCCTCCTGACCTCACGCCGCCCTTTTCATACGATTTCAACCCGACAACCCCCACCCCTTTCATCCCATCGCTGTTCTCGCCTCCGCAGGGGATGAAGCGGTTCGAAAGGATGTCCCTCAGCGCCAAGAGAACCAAGAGGAGGAGCAGAAGGAGCTATTGCAGCAGGGTCCTTTTACTATGCTGGGCCGCCCTGGTGGTTCTGCTCGCCCTGGCCCGCACCGCAGCGGCCCAGAAGCGGACAGGCTCGGAGAAAGTGCCCGTCTTGAACATTGCCGTGATCCTGGGACGCACGCGCTACATCTCGGACCGGGACATCCGGGCGCTGTGGAGCAAAGAGGAGCCCATCGACGTCAACGTGGTGACTCTGCTGGTGAACGAGACGGACCCCAAGAGCATCATCACGCACATGTGCGACCTGATGTCCGGGACTAAGATCCACGGCGTGGTGTTCGGCGACGGCACCGACCAAGAGGCCGTCGCGCAGATTTTGGATTTTATTTCCTCGCAGACGCTCATCCCCATCCTGGGCATCCACGGAGGGTCTTCCATGATCATGGCCGAAAAAGTAGGTGTCGACAAACAATGTTGAGTTTCGCTGTCGGTTGTGAGTGGTTGTAGGGCTTGACTTTGGACAACTCTTTTGCTCTTTGGCCACTGTGGAGTGTCTTTTCCAAATGATACAAATAGAATTATTCAAGCGCGAGTACGATGCTATGGTATTACTGTAGACAAAAATCATTTTAAAGCAGTACAAAGTAACTCATGCCCCTAGAGGCCATAAGCACCACTGCAGGTGTCGTAGCATGTTGCAGTTTTTTACTTATTAATTGTCCATGAGAGTAAATACTACGCTGACAGAAAAGACAAAGGGAGAGAGGGATATTGTACATCCAATTACACAATGGTGATCATTTTCTTCACTCAAACTTGGCTGTAAATACTGTTTAAGTGGCGCTAGCCCGCAATTATCTTTGCACGTTACCCTGTTAGCTTCTTCTCCGTGATTCCATTAGTGTTGTGTATTGGTGACTCCGACCCGGTGCAGGGAAGTTGCAATTGTGATTTTCAGGCCAGAGACACTCCCCAATCATCCCATTAACACTTGTATTACCTGTGGGACTACGAAAATGGTTTATTAAGGTAAGCAAGTTACTTAGTACTGCTTTAAATTACCATTGACACTAGCTGTATTGCCCGATGTAGCATAACACAAGACTGCTGTTGAGCTACTTTAGCCAACGCTAAAGAACAACGCTAAAGTAACGCTTTAGTATCTGCTCACTCTCTTTCTGCTGAAAACTGGAGATGTATCACTTTTAGGTCATGTAATGTTTATTTGGAATTTGAAATTTGGAAAGCGTTCAGTCCGTGCTGTGTCCAAAATGGTAGCGTAATATATTACAATAAATTTGTTACTGCAAATCTGCAATATCACAATTTCCTATCCTGCCGCCCAAGTTGCTTTTATTTGTGCTTTTGTAATATACAGTGGCATGAATCTCAGTTGGCCTAAGTGGCTGGTGAGAGTAAAAGAGTTACTACAGTTTGGCTCGCAAAGTGGTGCAAATGTCAAGCCCTGGATGGATGGCCGACTGGCTGGTGTTCTGGCTTTGAACTCGCTGGGCTTGTTTCAGGATGAGTGTTGCATGACTGTTCAGAGTGCAATTTGTCGGTTTTCGGAAAGCTGCCCGAAATTCTGTTGGTACCATCTGTGCTGAACCGCGGAACCTGCAAACCGACGGCAACACAAAACACACAGTGACCTGTCAGGGCTCTATGGCTCTGTTTTACGAATTTACCTAGGAGGAAAAAAAAAAGAAAGAAAAGGTAAGACTCCGTTATCACGAAATGGGAGCACGGATGTTCGCTGTATCTTGGACATATCGGTGTGAGCCTTTTGTCGGCGAGGCGATACAGAGGCAACGTGCTGGAGAGGAGGTGTGGAGATGGAATAATAATCTGCGTACAAGCGGCGAGGGTGGCCTTAGGGAGAGGTGTGAGAAAGAAAGAGAGAGAAAGAGGAAGGAGGGGAAGGACGTAGGTGGGATCTGGGACACATTCCGCAGGATTCCCTCACACACCGGTTCGCACATTCGAATGGGCAATACCCTCCGCCTGCCAATCATCTTTGGCTGCGAATGTGGCGCATAGACTCCACCGGGGATCTCTAAGGATGCAACGATTCTCCACATAACATGGAATCAATCAATAGAGGTGTTTGACCCAATCCACGTGATCGCTCCATCAACGCCGATCTTTTGGATACAGTTCATTTGCAGGTGCTATAAATTAGATACATCGTTCCGCCTTTTTTTTGTATTGCAATGAAATAAATTCGTGAGAAATATCCCCACGATGAAAGTGGTTCCTCCAAAGTTTTCCTCGAAATCCATCTAGTGACACTCTTGGGATTTAGTAACTTAGTGTCACAGGTTTTGGAGAAAAGATCCTTGTCTGTATTTGAATGAGGGACTGACGATAGGAGCAGGTCGGAGAGAGGAGGGGAAGAAAGAACATCTTAGTCATATAAAAGCACTACAATTTATTCAAATCAATGAATAAAAATATAGGAAACACATTGAATTGAATAATACTGTTACCCAAACATCGAAATTTGATCGAATCGTTGCATCCTTGGTGGATTCATTGACTTACAGAGGGCTCAGAGAGTTTTCACACCACGTTAAATCATTTCTGTTTTACTGGTTTACCCCGACTGATAAGACACCGAACGCCGTTGACCGCACAAAGCCGCAAACTGATCGAACACATTTCTCAAAAACATGACTCTTTCGCCGAAATCCTTGAGCAGACAAGTTGCGAAGACGCACCGATCGAACATTGTTTAGTGTTTTGCTCTGCAGTGTGTCATATTTTCTCTCGAGTGTCCAGGCTAGTTCAAGTTCTTACATCAAAGTTTGCAGTGCTTTGTGGATAAATATATATAAGAATAATAAAAGAGTCATTTTCAGCATATAAGATTCCAACATAACATTACGGAGGGTGTGAATACTTCCTGAACCAACTGTACATTGTGCTATTTATAACCAGTAAGAAGTGTATGCGTTTAGGCGTCCTTAAGATTCCACATATACTACCCCAGTGTCTTTCCTAAGCCCTTTTATGCAAGCGAAGGAAACGGGGTCAGCGGCGAGAGGTGCGGTTTATTGCTGTTGTCAAAATGGTACCGCTCGTCGTACTTACACATAACCTACTTTCTCCTCTAGCTCCAAGAGGGGGCTTATTTTTCTGAACCAAAACACGGAAAGACGAAGATCTCCTTTTTTTGACGTCTGTTTCCGTGCTGGGACATCATCGGCATACCCTCTGTAGAGCCATTTTCGGACTCGGATCTGTTCTAGCAGATTTCAACTGTACACAACCCCATTTGAGAAAAGAGCATTGCACTTCGAAGGGATCATGGAGTGTATTTACTTGTTTTGACCTGGTTTATGAGCAACATCTCTTTCATTTCTGAGCCAGTCCTCATGAAACAAAAACTGGCATCAACTGCAATGTCTTCTCTGTCGGCACAAATGAATATTCTTGTTCACGATGGTATCCGTAATCCAATGGAAAGTTCGTTTGTTGCGCGTTTATATAGACATGTTGCTCCTCTACCTTCAACGATTGCTTGATTCTCTACCAGAGTTTAAAAAGAAAAGAACATGGAAGTGCGAGAGAGAGAGAAGGGAAGACTTCCTGACGGGGGTGATAATCCCAGAGTTTGACCCGAGGAGGGAGGCGATACCGAGCGAGGGGAATTACAGAGTGTCCAGATTGGCACCTGCCCGCCAGTCTCATTGAAACCGCTCTGAGCTCTTGACATCTCATCTGGAGAGAGCCAGGGAAAATCATCCACTCCAAAGTCATCCAGGCTCCATTTCGGCTCCTCTTGTTTTTGGCTGAGGGGGTGTGCATGGGCTACAGAGGGAACACACACTACATACAAAATATTACAGATAAGTTGAGGATGTTTCGTCTCTCATTGAGGAACTTCTCTATCTCTGGTGTGCAAACTAGTTTTAAGAACCATCCTAATTTTAAAGAGCCGGTGTTACGTTTTTTGCAGGTATTTGGTAATGATGTCAAACATGACCATGGTATGAATATGCTTATAATACCATGGTCCCGCAAACTGAAACTGTTCATTGGGGCCTGTTTGCTTATTTTTTTAAGTCCTCGGCAGTTTAACCTGAAACTAGTTCCAGCTCAATTGTTTATCGTTACTATGGAAACAGCTGCAGTGGAGTGATATAGAATGTGATTTAACAGTTGTTTAATTGTTGTCGGGCTAGGTGTACATGATCACTTTTTAACGGACACCCTCCAGCCAATCAGAATCCAGTATTCATCCAGATCATAGATACAGACGGCATCGCGTCATAGAAGGGGCGTGGCTTTGCTGAGGGGGAAAATGGAATCTTTATTTTTCACAATTTTTCGCCATTTTCTAGCGGAATATGAACTTATTTATCTCATACAAATAAAGTCAAGTGCAATTCAGGTCCATATTGATATTTTGTCACAGCAGATTGTTCAACAGAAGTGAAAAAACTGCAGTCGTAGCTAGCGCTAACTATCCGTTAGCATTAGCGCGATGCTAGCATGTAGCATCAAGTCAGAATTCTCCGTTATTTATGAGCTGTTGAACCACTTTGCTCCTCTCCATGTCTTTGTATCTTTCTTCAAACATGACCATATACAGTATGGGCGATTCCAGAGAGGCCGTCTGTATCTATGGCATAAATCTTCATCACTACCGTACACTTTGTTGGTTAGAAAATGTAATATAAATCTAAAACTTGAGCTAAAACATAAATAACCACACTGAAAAAAGTGAAACACTGCTGTTGTTGATTCAATATGTTCTTTGCTATTGGCTTAAATAAAGAAAATCAAATTGGTTAGTCCAATTAAAACCATATAGATTGAACATTGTGTTTTGATACATTTTTGTATGTACATGTAATGGTCTATTGCAAATTGACAGTAATTTATAAAAGTTAATTGATCTAATGAACAATCGTTCGTCGAGCCATCGAACACAGGGGGCAGCACTGACAACCGCAGCACTTGACTCTACCAATTAACGCTGAAGAAGATGACACACCACGTGTTCCAGATTTCAAATGTGGCCAAGACCTTTTCACTCAAGACCTGGCCAGACCCACTGTTGGAACTTTACAGCGAGAAAAGGTAAGTTAAAAGCATATTTAGACTTGTAAACTTAATACATGTGTCCTGTATGTATGCACAGAGGCGTCAACTAGAATTCTCCTGAAGTTGAATTTTAATTGAACATGTTTTGGCACTGAAACTGAATAAATTGATTGTGCATCAAATCTCTAAAATATTGTAGGCTATGAGTAGCCTATTAGGTTGAAGGTTTTATTTTGGGTACACCAATTGCACCCGTATGATTTAGATATTACGCTAACTTAGGAGGGTTAAGCGCAGCCGCCATTTTGTGTTGTTGCATCGCCTGGACTTTGAAATGCAACTCGCATGAATATTATTCCTTAACGTGTTTTGCAAGCGCTTAAACCAGTGATGTGACGTTCACGAACGAATCGAGTCTTTGTTCGTCTCTTCAGAACAATGGGAGCCGAGCGGAGCCAAGAGAGAACATGAACTCTTTCTTTATTATTCCTCTTCGCGCTTAAGTTGTGCATGCTTATTTTGCGAAACAAGCGTGACTGCTGGAGTGGGGCGGAGAGAGGAGTGACACAGGGACAGACCGCGGGACGTGAGCGCGGCCTGCGGGGAAAGGGTTTTAGAGCGCGGCTCTGGGGAAACAGCGAGTGAGCGCGCACGAACGTTCCCAGCGCCAGCTCTCCCGGGCCATGGGAGAGAAAAGGTGCGCGGGGTCGGTGAGTGATGCGGCGGCTACAGGCGCCCCGACACGAAACGTCTTCCACCTGTTCGCTCAGCTCCACTCCGCTCTTGGCCGCCTCCGAACGGCAGCGACATCACCGCCCACTGCCTCCTCCGCCCCGGTCACCTCCACCGCTGCTGCCCCACAGGGAGCTCAAAGTGAGCAGCATGAAGCAACGAGTTTGAGAAATAAAAGTCCTAATGAAATAATGAACAACTGTTTAGGGCAGACGAGCTCCTCAACGAGGAGATCGCGTTGAAACACTATTATATGACCTGTAATTACAATTAAAGGACAGAAAATGTTTGACCCAACTTCCAAAAGTGACTGTCATAAAAAAGTCATTAAAAAGTCATTTGTAAAATAATTTGTTCAAAAAGCTGAACCAAGCAAATGTAATTAATGTTCAGCTGTTCTTTATTGTGTACTTTTTGTAATTTTAGCATGAATATGCGTTGCACTTTTTTTCTTAACTTATTTATTAAATTCACAAGACTATATGCATTTTAGTGTTAAATTTGCTGAAAAAATGACAGACCATTTACAGTTAAGTAATGTATTTTTCTGTGTCTCATCTCCACAGGAGCCGTCCCCCACACCAGCACTAGGACGAGGACTCCTGTTTGCTGGTCATCTCCATTTGAGGAGGTAGGTCTATGCATTATTTGAAAGGCATAATGTTTTGTAACCTTATTGTACCAGCACATTTTCAAGAATATATCTATATATTTAAATTACTACAATGTCTGTACATACTTGTTTACAGTTAAATAATTGTTTTACAGGCTTCCATGAGCGGTACACTGGATGCAGGTGCACAACACCATGTGTACTGAAGTTAGTGATGCTGTTCCAGTGGACACGGTCATTAAAGAACATCAGGTATGACTGGGCTTGAAAATAACCATGTCTTTGTAGTGCTTGTGCTCTTAGCTGTAAAATCTCTTATTATATTAGGTATGGTATTAGCAACCGCCAATTTTACATAATTTACAAAACTTAACTGTTCAGATTTGAGCAACATCAATGCTATTAATCATTTCTCTATTTGATCGGTTCTTTATTGGTTCTCTGGGTTTCTGATCAATGGCCTACATAACACATGTGCATCTTGTAGTTTTACATTTGATCAGAGCCAATAAATGGATCTTTTTTGACAAGTGTGCGAGCTGACAATGGGCTCTAATCACACAAGTGACACGTGACTTCAGACTGGACTCTCTGAGAGGCACTGCTCTTCCTCTCCCATTATTTCCCTGTGGAGGATTAAAAGTGTCTTATCCAAATAAATGAATAGTTCTAGATTACATGGCAGGCTGTAAGTTACTGACAGTCAGTGACGTAAACATCATACTGGATGTAAAGGCTTCACTGAAGGACACATCAGTGTTCCATCGTGGTAGATGTTTTTGTGCTCAAGCTAAGGGCTCACTTTTTTCTTCGGTCAAGTATTTACATCCAATATAATGTTTTTATTATGTACCTTCAACTGTTCATGGGTAATTCACTGTCCATGGAATCTAGAGCTTTTCATTAATTTGGACGAGACACTGCTAATCCCCGACAAGGATATAACGGGAGAGGAAGAGCAGCGACTCTCGGAGAATCTAGTCAGAAGTCCCTCATATAGAGCCAATCATGTACTAGAATGCATTTGAAATAAATCTGCAAATAAGCCTTTGGATGTTATGTACATAACATCGGCCACTGAGTTGGCAATGTTTTCTTGAACTGTCCCTGTCAAAGAAACAAATAAATGAATAAGGGTATTGACCAAATATTAGAAAATGAGCTGAAAGCTGAAGATATTAGAGTTGCAGGAGAAATATGGTTTTATTTTACCCAAAAACTAAAATTAGTTCTCTTGTAGTGCTGTGCAATACCTGAAATTTTCAGGTATGAAAATTTACATGATCAATATCATGTAAATACTGGAGCCAGTCCTTTTGTCTAAAATTGGTGTATATATATGCTTCTTTATATTTTAATGAAGAAATACCATAGGAATGTATCATTTTCTAACTTTACTTTACAAAATGGGGGAAATCAGGCTTTTTCATAGAACGAGAAGGTGAACGACATTTCAAATATTGTAAGATTCTGGTTTGTGTTTAACACGAAGTGCACATTTATTACTGATTTGGGTATTTTGAGAGCGGACATACTTACTTGCATACTTTCTCAGAGCTCCCCTTTAATACATGTATTTTCAGTTTTATCTACAGCTGCAGTAATGTTATTTACAAAACTCTCATACTGTAATTACAAAGTTAAAATACCAGTGGCTCATTCAGACTGTTTGACCTGGTTAAGGCTTAGTTTAGCCAGGTTTAGACCCGGCCATGAAAATCATTGCATTATTTGTAGATTCTAATATGTGTTATTCCACTCATGTTTTGCAGATTCAGCAAGATTTCCGTGTGGAGGAAGAGCCGATGGCAGTCGTCGTAACACCCATCGTGAAGATTGTGACAGATCTGCATTCAATGGTTCAGGACTTTGCAATTCGGACTCATAACGCCTCAACATGAAGTACCCAAAGAAATGTGAACGCACAGTTGAATTCATCCTGAAGGTACTCATGGGACTGGATAACAAGAAATGAACACGGATCACAGGGAGACTGATGCAGTGATTAGTATGCTGTACCTTGGCTGTACAGTTTTTTTTTTTTGGAAAATTCTTGTTCATCCAGTTTTGCTGTGCATTATACTACAGTTTTAACACTTTTTCTCAAAATGTTTAACCAGCTTTTGAACCTTGAGCCAAGAATTGAAAAATTAGAAAGTATGAAATGTTTGTGTACCTACATTACTCATATTACAAAATATTGCAATTTGCATTTGTACATACAATGTCTTTGGCAATAAAAAAGTAAATTAATCCAAATGTGTTTTAATGAAATTAATCAATTTAAATGAAATCAATAAATGGCATTGATTAAGCCATTAAAAGTACATTGGTTCAATGAAAAAATTTGAATTGGCTCATATCTGCTAATGAAGAGTTTTAAATTGACTCAATTAACCTTTGAACATTCAAGTCAGGAACATTTTTTTGTTGAACCAATTTAAAATGTTCACAGTTACAGATGAAACATTTATAGTTGGACTAATGAATATATATCATTATGAACAACTAGTAAAATGCGGATGTAAATGATTTCTAAACAATTTGCAGATTAAGCCAATGTTTTATTTTTCTCAGTGCAGTTGTGTCACTTCCTGATCCTCCAAGTGATCAACCATTTATTTGACTGATTCCAAACTAGTGCAAAACCAGGGCTAGGCTACGACCTCTTCACGTTCATCCATTTCCTGCTGCTTTGCTTTCTTCGTCTCGCCCGCAGTTGCGAACTCGACGACATTTGACCGCATGCCTTGCCGCCGCATTCACCCTCCCTATCTAAACTCTGATAACGCGCCACACTTTGGCAACCGCCGCAGTTTTCTCCTCTTTACTCAAGGATTACCATAGCTTTAATGTCTTCCCTCTTCACATATTCTCTCTCTTTCTCCCTCACCCGTCTTTAAGTTCCATCCAACTCCTCCTCAACCTCTGTGCGTTCAGGTTTAGCCGCTAACCCCCCCTCTTCTGATGTCGCCGAACGCACATTCCTTCCGCCTTGTTCTTTTTTGGACTAATCTCCGGCACGCGCGCCATAAGAAGAAGAAGAAGAAGCTTGCCTCCGACGATTACGCCTTGTAAGACCCTGGGCGCGTTTGTCTATTCACGCCTTCGCACCGTGCGCTTTGATGAGTCGGCGTGCTCCGAATAGACGTTTGCGCTGTCACACTGAGGGGCTAAATCCCCCGGCTTTTTCCTTTTTTCCCTTCCCTTTTCTGCTTATCAACCTATGTAGACGTTTCTGCTTCCCTCCCCTTTTTCGCCCATCTATCTATCTCCATCCGTCCGGCCATCTTTTCCACCCGCTTGTTAATTAGATAAATGTTGTCGCATCTCCCGCACCGCGCGTCCCCTTCCGTACATCTCGCCGCCTTTGTTGAATAATTCATCACTCGCCTGTATTGAAAAGAATGCATTATTGATTAAGGAAAAAAAAAAAAAGAAGACATTTTCTTCCCTTTCGCTGCATTCCAAGCAATTGGGCTCCGAGGTACCACCCTGGCAACTAAAAAAGAAAAAAAGTGGAAGAATCTCTCTGCGTCAATTGCTCTTTGGGTTTTCTCGTTTTCAAACTTCTTTGAGCGCTCCTCTCCGGCAACTTTTCCAAAGCGCTTTCTTCTTCTCCCTGGCACCTGTTCAAAGCGTGTCTGGCCGATTGGCTTTTTGATTCTCACGCTAAACGCTTTGTACATTCGTTTAATGTTTTACGTATGCGAGATGTGTTCGCCGCCTGCTCTATTCGTTTTTACAGAGAACAATAAGAAGGTAAGGTTTCGCAGTTGATTCAGTTTTCGTCGAATCGTGATTAAATTTAAGGGTCGATCTCAAGTATCGGCTTGGTGGCTTTTTAATCATCAGTTCTACAGCCAGTGCTGTGGCGGTGGTGGCAGCTCATTGTTTGGAGTTTGGGCTTTTGATGGAATAAAATGGAAAATCGTGTGTATTTAGGCGAGACTCTGCAGGTGAAAAGGGACAGAAAAGTTAGTAATCGACAGCAAAAGTTTCAAATTGTTTTCTACACTGATATAGATATAGCGCATGCTCTCTTTCATTTAGTGTAGCGCCTCAAACTCAGCAATTCAATTTAAATAAGAGATTGAGCCAAACATAGTTTTATTTCGCTGATACATTACATACATTTTTCAGCGGGAATTTTTGAATAAGATAAATTCTTTTCTTTTTTTTGCCTGGTTTTATTAAAGGACTAGATGCAAGTTGGCCATTTTATGCTCACTACTGCCACCTCAGGTCATACGTGTAACTGCACCATCTATATGAAGCTTGTGCATGACGGCGCTTCGGACCCGAAATAGAACTTTTTGAGTGACAATGCAGGATTTCAGAGGTAGTTGTGGTGAACAGGTCTGGGCTCATTCTACACATTAGGACATGGCTGAAACATGTAGGGGGAGGAAAATACTTTTTTTGTTGTTGACATTTTTAAACTCTATATAGTCCCTTTAAGGTTAAAGCTCCATGAAATCAAGCTTGGAATTAGATATTAACAATTAGTCTGATAAAACCTTCAAAATATGAAGCCCAAGACTGGAAAGTTTGGAGTCTGTAGAAGCAACTACAAATACTGTTGCAAGAGTTTTTAAGAAAAACTCATTTTGTGATAACGGGCCCTAAACTTTTGTAGCATCTGAGCATGTCCCTGCATATTTAATCGTCTTCCAGAAAAAGAACCATATTTGGACTACAGTGTCCTGTCGCCTTTCGTGCTACACATGGATACCAACAATGAATGATGCGTGTGAAAAACGTGGGGCGTTGGGGTGTTGTAATTAACACTGAAGCGAAACTTAAAGAATGCGTTTGGTCTATTTTTCCATCTAACAATAGAAACTAAGATGTTAAAGGGACTATACCAGGTAAAAAAAAAAAAAAGTTTCTCCCCTACATGTTCCAGCAATGTCCTTAGGTGTAGTATGAGCCCAGACCTGTTCACCACAACTGCCTCTAAAATCCTGCACTGTCACTCAAAAAGGTGTTAATTCGGGTCCGAAGTGCCGTCATGCATGAGCTTAATATAGAAGGTGCAGTTACCAGTATGACCTGAGGTGGCAGTAGTGAGTATAAAATGGCCAACTTGCATCTAGCCCCTTTAAGAGAGAATACCAGCTAAAAAAAAAACTCAACATTGACCACCGTGTGACAATTTGATGTTTTCAACTGCTCACATGTGGATGCTAGCGAAGCTTCAACCAATTCAGCTTATTTTTGGAGAGCCCAATATCTAAACAACAGGGGTCGCCTCACGGGGCTTCAAAACAAAAGGCATTAGAGCTGATGATGTGCAAACATTACAGTCAAAAGTTTGTTTGGCATAGTATGAGAGATTTGTAGTGGCCTATGTTCGTTGGTAGCATTTCCGTTTACCGCATGCTTTTTTTCCTCGCTCTTTCCGGTGCTTAATTACGGTCTGCACGCACCGAATGTGTTGACGACAGCTAAGGAAAATATGTCTCTCGATGCTCCGAGAAGTAAAAACAAACAGTTGGCCCCAAATAACTCGAAATATGCGACATTTCCCGTGCCCTTTAATGTTGTCTCCGCCGCAGTGACAAGGTGCCGTATTCTCTTCGACTCCACCGACGCCCGCGCACGGAAACGCTTTCTCCCAAATCCTCCCCCGTGCACCTTTTTTCTTTTTCTGTTTTTTTTCCCCGAAAACGACGCACAAGCCGGGCAATTAATTATTCGCAAATTCAAACAAATTAATGAATCTTGTCTGCAGCTCAGTGGAGCACGTAAACTTCATTTGCGTTATTATGAGCGAGAGATTTCCGCGTTTAGTCCTCTGTCGCGCCCCACCTCCCTCGCTCCCCTTTCCTCCCCTCCACCCCCAAAAAACAACACGTTAATAGATTCAGTTTGATGAAAAGACAGAAGCAGCCGGGTCGGTGTAAATCTTTGCAGAACCTTCAAAGCGAACCGGACGCTTTCTAAATGTGAGGTACATAGTGTTAGTCTGGCGTCAGATCATGAGGCTCGGCGGTGCACATTTAGGAAAACGATTTCACAATGCGGATGTTGTTGTTTTTTGTTGATAAACATTCACTTTATCGGTGGCAATCAAGCCAGAGTGCGAACATGTAGTACTTTCCCGTCCTTGTTTGACAAATGCACAGCCTGACCAACAACAGAAAAAACCCAGGAAGCTTCTGTAACGTCAAACCATCCATTTTTCACCAGGATCTCGTATTGGTGATGGGAGAGCGTGACCACTGCGCCAAGCCTTCTCCAGCACACCCCAGAGATTCTCAATGGGGTTGAGATCTGGACTCTGCGGTGGCCAATCCATGCGTTATGTCTCATGCTCCCTGAACCACTCTTCCACAATGTGAGCCCGACGAATTGTGGCGGTGACCTGTTGGAATCAGGGAAGAAGAAATCCATTGAGGGAATAACCTGGTCGTTCAGGATGTTCAGGTCGTCAGCTGATCTCATTCTTTGGGTGCATAGTGTTGCGGAACCCAGACCTGACTGCTCTTTTTATTGGTCAGGCAGTTTAGACAAAAGTCGGACCATTGCAATATCGCTTGGAATTGGGATACAGGGGACAAGTCAGTCAATAGGCCACAGACAATAATAGCTTTTTGGTTAAATAAAAGGGTAGGTCTAGTGGTCCCAGTTTGAATACCAGGGCAATCACAAAGCTGAAAGTTTTCCAATCCTGAATCATCCATCCATTTTCTTCCGCTTTACCTGTGCAGTCTGAGCAGAGATGCAGACTTTTCTGTCCACTCAGACCTCCTCTAGCTGTTCTGGGGGTACTCCCAGGCCAGCTCAGAGACATGGTCCCTCAAGCACGTCCTAGGTCTTCCACAAGGCCTCCTCCCAATAGGACATGCCTGGAACATCTCCCTAACCCAGTCCATATTTCCAGATGTGTCGAAACTGTCAGCTGTTATGTCAAGATGATTTCTTGGACTTGTAACCCAGTTCAGATGACGACTTTATGAAAACCCTTGCCATAATCTTAAACTCCTGGATGACTGGGAATGGGAGCTCATGCAAACACGATGCTGCCAACGTGTTTCATTCATCAGTGGAACGTTTTGTTTTAAGATTTAAAAGTACTGCTTTACATGAGCGAGCCCTTTCTGAGGTTGCCAAAGTGGACCAACCTCTTGCACTCCAGATGCCCTTTCAGCCAGAGTGATTAATGCGGGTGCAGTCAGACTATGCTTTATGCTGTTTACTCCACATAATTACTTGCCCAGCCAATCGCCACCGGCTATGTTTGCCTGGTTCAGTGCCACTATCGGCCTGTTGCTGTGACGGGGGGTGAAACCCTGCGCCACCCCTCGATACTCAATGTTCCCATCCGGTTATTTAAGCGATGACGCACCGTACGAGCCGCCGCAGTGCCCGGGCACACGTGCGCTTAACCCCGTTGGTGTTTGTGTAATGTATTGATCTGTAGTGGCACAGGCCTGTCTGTGCTCGGTAAGTTCATGAATTATGTTTCGCAGTTTGATATTAAAATCATGGGAAAATCACGGGTCTTTTCTAATTGCCCCACACAGTAACAGATACAGACGGCAACGCGTCATGTGAGGGGGCGTGGCCTAGACGAGGGGGAAGAAACCCTCTCATGGGAATCACACAATATTTCCACACTTGTTAGCCATTTTCTAGCGGACTATAAACACACACACAAACAAACTAGCTCTATGCGCGCGAGTGACACGTGACCACCGAATGCGATCTCCGGAGGTCCTTCCTCTCGCTCTTCTCCCCATGAGGATTAGCGATGTCTTGCACAAATCAATGAAAAGTTCAAGAAAACATGATAGACAATGAAATACTGATTATTTGTAAGCAGGCTCCTTCACAATCTTGGTGCTATGTCAAATGTTCGTTAAGTGTTAGCCGTTAGCTTCTAGACAAAAGCAGCTACCGCGATGAGCACAGACGATTCCTCTAGTCTCGTGAATTCTTTGCTTGTGGCGCAATGTTTTTTAGCTGATGCCAGTGACTGTCCACCAGTAACTCACTGCCGATCATGTAATCTTGAGTTAGGCTATTTATTCTTTTGCACAAGACACTGCTAACAACTCATAGGGAAGTCACGTGACACTTGTGTGTGTATACAGACGGCATTTCTGGAATTGCCCATATATGGTCATGTTTGAAAAATGTTAAAGGGGAAAACTGAAAATTTAGAGAAAAATAAATAACTTAAAATAAATTTAAAAAACTACTTTAACAAATGCTGAATTATTTATGTAGGCTTCTATTTACTTCTACTTAGTAAAGATGCAGAGACATGGAGAGGAGCAAAGTGGTTCAGCAGCCCATAAATACATAAATAACGGAGAATGCTAGCATGATGCTTCATGTTAGCATCGTCCTAATGCTAATTCTATCTAGCACTAGCTACGACTTTTTTTCGCTTCGACAGTCTGCTGTGAATAAACATGCGTATGGACCAGATTTAGACTTGACTGTATGTGATAAATAAGTTTATATTTTGCCAGAAAGAGTGAAAAATTGTGTTTCCCAAAAGATTCTGTTTCCCCTCTTGGCCCCTCCCCCTTCTATGACGAAATGCCACCTGTATAGCCCTATAGTCGAACCATATTGAGCAGTAGAAGCAAAAAATGGCACTCATTGCTAACGTTAGCATGAAGCATGCAGTTAATGTTAGCTTCTTGGTTTGCGTTGTCTTTTTTTATTAAGTATTTTTTGGCTGTTGAACCACTTTGCTCCTCTCCATGTCTCTGCATCTTTACTAAGTAGAAAAATATATTCATAATTCAATATTTGTCAACGTAACGGTGGAGAAATGGGAGAAAGTTCAGCATTTTCTCTTCTCTCTCTGGCTGCTTTGAACATGACCATATATGGGCGATTCCAGAGATACCGTCTATTCTCAAAACGTTTTGAGATGCAGAGAAGTTGTCTGCAGTTCCAAGTAGTTCCATTCACTACCCATAATGTAGAAATAGTACAGCCTAAGAGTGTGAAGATATTTCCAAACCCATAGTTCCGCATAATAACACAGTCGTAAATAGCAGGGTTATGGTGAATACTTCCCGAACTCACCGCTCTTTTCAATTTTTTCTCCCTCTTTTTTCAACTCGAGTAAACATCAATGCCGCGTGTAACTGCCACTTTGAATGTAGTAGATGCAAACATGGGAGCGTGTGATCAAAGGACATTATTCATCTATCTGTGCGCTTGTCTTCCCCGCAGCACTATAATTGTACACACACATCCACTGGTATCTCTGATGTTTACTGCTGCCGCTCGTGTCAGAAAGCAAATCTCACAGAGCACGGGGCAGGCAGGAGGGAGACGCGGCGCCGAGGAAGAACGCAACGCCACGTAGAGTTTGTCCAATTACGCCCTACAAGTAAATGCGGCTTAAGTCATGCTGCCTCTTCAGAATAAATGAGGAAGACACAATTGGCTTTAATAGTTTTGTTGTTTTATTATTATTACCTCGTGACCACAGTTTCAAGATGATAAACATGCATTATTATTATTATTATTATGTTACCATGAAAAGCTCTGGTAGTTGGCTTTTCCAGATGATACTCGAGGTCATCTGCAACTTTAAAGCGGACATATTATACATATAATGTAAAATTGATTTTAATCCATGTTATAGACATACCTGGAGTAGAATCTCACAATATTTGCACTGTTTTGAGTAATCCACAGTTAATCCTGATTTTCTTAAGCCGTTTCCTCTTCTCCGGTGTCAGCACTTCGTACTGTACCTCCTGGATACAATTGTGTCATCGTTAAAGTGCATATGACACATTAGACACAATTTTTGCTTAAACATAGTAAACACAATTATATCTAAGATTTTACAAAAAAAAAATGTACCGGCTTTCCTTAGTTTGACCATTTTTGTAAAGTTTATAGCTTCACTTCCTTATGGGACACTGACAGGAAGTGACATACAGTAGACGGAAACGGCCGGCATCGCGTCATAGAAGGGGGCGTGGCTTCGCCGCGGGGGAAAATAGAATCTTTTGGGAAACATGATTTTACATTATTTTTAACCATTTTCTGGTGAAATATAAACTTATTTATCACACATAAATAAAGTCAAATGTAAATCGGGTCCACATGGATATTTTTCCACAGCAGATTGTTCAGTAGACGTGAAAAAGGGGAAGCCGTATAGCGCTAGCTACCCATTAGCATTAACAATTATGCATTATTTATGTATTTATGGGCTGTTGCCACTTTGCTCCTCTCCATGTCTTTGTATCTTTATTAAGTAGGAAACTATATTCATAATGAAACATTTGTTTAAAGTAGTTTTTAATTAGTTTTTAATTAGTTTTTAATTAGAGAAAGTTTAGATTTTTCTCCAAATTGTTTTCCCTCTTAACTGTTTTCAAACATGACCATATATGGGCGATTCCAGGGATGCCGTCTGTATAGAGGCAAACAACTGCTGCCGTGCCAACCATGTTAGGTCAATGGAAAGTGAGTCAAACTGCGATGAAACTTTACCTCAATCTATGTCACTTCCTGTTAAAAATCCAAATGAAAGTAACTTTTCCTCCCAACATTTCTTCATTAATTAGCTGCTTCACAGAAAAAAATACAATTATTCATGTGCGCTTCAAAAATGTCCTCCAAAGCCCTTAATCCAACATCACCATGTTACCCACAGTGTGCTCAAGTTTTTTTTAAAAGAAGCAATTCCTACAACTGCCAGCAGGAGGAGCCCCAAAGTCTTCACCAAAAACATATCAAAGCACAATTACGGGAACAATATTCATACCAGCACAAGACACACAAAAAAATGTGTGATAGAAGTCCCCTGTATAAGTTCAAAGCTGTTCAGAGTATATCCAATTATCTCAAAACTGCAAACTTTCAGGTTCTAGTCCAGATAAAATCCCCCATTTTACAATTGTGAGATGGCGCTAATGCCTCGGGGAAGGTCTGCCGACTCCAAATGCTTATGAATGCAAAAGAGACGAGACGCTGACAGAAAACAATCTTTTTATTCCCCTTTTTTTGAGATAGCGCTCTTTCATTTTGTCATTTCCCATGCCCGATGATGCCACTCGGGTCTGCCCGGTGGCTATGCACAACCACGTAATATCCCCGCGCTTTCCATATGTGCCTCTATTTGTTTTTGCGGCATAATTGGCCGAGTGGCTGGCGTGACTGCGATAATGACATCACTGGAGTGTTGTCAGATATCCCATTACCTCTCCCAGATATTCCCACGGTGATGCTTTACTTGTTAGCCGCGCCGCTCCTCTATCTTGTGTCTGTGCTTATGCGGAAAGCGTCTGACAAGCTAGCGTTTGTGTATTTCAGCCGTACCAAAGGCGTATCGCTGACGCCGACGGGGGCTCTATATGCCGCTGTCAGGCCGATGAAGGATGGCCTCTTGCTTCTCAAAGGGGAATCGATTTGAATGAATATGTGGGACTGTTAGAAAATAGACGCGTTATCAGTCTATGAGTGTATTAGCCTCTCCTTCGCCTCGTCGTTCGCTTCAGTTTGAGTCCCTGGTGGCGTCAAGTACGGGAAGTTTGCCGTGATGCTGCGTAACCAGGCCCGAAGAAGTCCATACACAAGCACTGACTGACTGTCTTCGAAGGTGACACTTATTGTCCACTGCACAGACATCTTGCTTTGTCTCTGTTTTGCCCATGAGAAGAGTTGGTGCCAGTTTGTTGCTGATTTTATTTATTAAATTCACCCAATCCTCCTGTCACGCGCCTTCCTGTTTGTTTGTCCGAATGATTCCCTGGCCTTGATATGACAAGATTCGTCTTCCGTCTCTCCGCAGATGTCGATCGTTTTTGCAGACTTTCTTTGTGTTCAGAGGGACAATGGTTCTTGAGATGATTCATGATCCAGTGGCAGCTGTTACAGGCGCTTTCCCGGTAAACAAGTGGGCACCTCCTGCTGCCCCGTTCCATGTGTTTTGTTTGTTTTCTGCAACAAGACTGGCCAATAATCCAACTCATCATGCCATTATTGAGACTGACCTTTGTAAAGATCGCGATTAAATTAGAATTCTATTGGTTGTCCAGCCCTACGGATAACAGTCACAAGGCTACTGCTTCAGTTCCACAATATTTCTCTGATTTTCTCACTGTGAACACTGTACCATTGATCGTAGCTAGTCATCTTTCATCTTTTTCGAACATCTTTTTCAGATTCCGGTTCCAAAATGTTTTGCTGATCCAATAACCTCCCTCTTTCACCTCAATTTTTCCAATTTCTCATATTCCCCCCCGCTCACGAGAACCATAGCATTGGCCGCGAGACCCGGTGCCGTTTATCCTGATCCCGACACACACTCGCGCACGTATAGTAATGGAAGAGCGCGTTTACAACAATGGTCCCCGACGAGAGGGTCACGAGCTGTGAAAACCTCTCTCTGTAATAAAATCAACGACAAGGACAGTAGGTCTGCGGCAAACGTGGAGGTTTACGACCCGAGAGATCCAGGGCATCTTTTCCCCGTTCAAGATGAATTGATAAATGCAGGCTACATTTTGGCGTTGTTTGGCGGGGTGACTCAACTAATGGTTGTTTTGCTTCTCCGCTCCCGCTGAGCGGTGATCTAATAAGGCGCCGGCGATTCTCTGCATGTGTTAAACTGATGTTCAGAGGTGGAATAAATATCCAAACGCGAGCCAAAAGGACCAAAACACTGTTGATGGACGAAGCTGCTGCCTCAAGGTTAAATAAACGTATTGAATAATATTGGCGATTGTCAAGAAAACTAAATGCTGCAGTTACGACTTGCAATGAATTACCACTGTGACTACTATGTTTTAGGCTAAAAAAAGTCTCAGTAAAAAAAGTCTTTAGTTGGATGTTTCTGACCAGGCTGTTGTTGATCAGAGAATGCCACATTGAATTAAACCAAACACAATACTAGGGCTTGGTGATTTTGGACAAAAAACAAATCACTACTATTCTCCCCATATTGATCAATTTCGATTATGTTTTTTCATAATAAATGCATCTTACTGATTCAAATAATTAGATACATCTTTTATTCAAACCTCGGCTCAAACAAAAACAAATGCTTTCATCAAGTCTCATTTAACGCACAAAAGTCTTCCATTGT